>NC_142873.1:108962000-109616000 GCF_051225735.1 Oryctolagus cuniculus
TTTGGACAGGCAGAGTTAGACAGTGAGAGAGAGAGACAGAGAGAAAGGTCTTCCTTCTGTTGGTTCATCCCCCAAATGGTCACTACGGCACACTGTGCCAATCCGAAGCCAGGTGTTTTCTCCTGGTCTCCCATAGGGTGCAGGGCCCAAGCACCTGGGCCATCCTCCACTGCCTTCCCTGGCCACAGCAGAGAGCTGGCCTGGAAGAGGAGCAACCGGAACAAAACCGGCACCCCAGCTGGGACTAGAACCTGGAGTACTGGTGCCGCAGGCGAAGGATTAGCCTAGTGAGCTGCAGTGCTGGCAAAAGTTTTTGATTTTAAAAAAGATTTACTTGGCCGGAGCTGCGGCTCACTAGGCTGCAGGAACCCAAGAACTTGGACTATAATCCCCTGCCTCCCAAGCACATTAGCAGGAAGCGAGATCTGAGGTGCAGAGCAGCTGGGACTAGAACTAGGCTCTCTGATATGGGTTGTGAATGTCCTAAGCGGCATCCACAACAATTGCCCCTATGGTTTTAAATTTCATATGCAACTACAGAGAGCTCAAAATTCCCAAAGAATTCTCAAAAAAGAATTCCATTGCTAGATACTAATATTTCCTGGGAGACTAGAGTAAATAAACAGTTGGTGCTGATGCAAGTGTGGATAACTGACCAATGGTATAGAGACTACAGAAACAAACCCACACGGATGTGGTACTTGCATATAACAAAGATAACACTGCAAGGGAAGGGTAGTCTTTTCCAAAGATGGTGTTTGGTGAATTGGATATATGTGGGCAAATATTCTTATCTGATTTGTACCCACACTGAACACCATGCTATGTTAACAGATTTACATATATATACACATATAACATGTAAACATATTAATTATTAGCCTATATTAATAACATCTGTTCACCAAAATAAAAAAAAATTTTGGAAGAGTGAAAATGTGCTCTAGATTGAGAGAGGATAATCACAATATATCTGTCTGATAAAAGACAAATCAATGTGTAAAATGAATGCCTACAAATAATAAGGAAAAGAGAAAATTTGCTTAGGAATAAAGGGCAAAACCTTGATAACTAGTTCACGAAGTGGAGTGTTTCAGTCTATTTTTTTTGCTAAACCAGAATACATGAGAGTGTATAAAGAAAAGAGGTTTATTTTGCTCACAATTCTGGAGACTGAAAATCCAAGGTTGGGCGGTTGCATGTAGTGATGGCCACGTGCACCTTCAACTCATGGTGGAAAGCAAGAAAAAAAGCAGGTGCTGGTGGAAGGCGCAAAGCACCAGGGAGAGCCTTGCTTTATCACAACCTGCTCTTGCAGTAACCAACACAGTCCCATGAGAGCAAGAACTCACTCCTGTAAGATGGCACTCGACCATGCACGAGGGCTCTAACCCATGACTCCAATGCTTCCCACTAGGCCCCTCCTCCCACCCCTGTCCCATGGAGGAAGTGAGCCTCAACGTGAGTTTTGATGGGGACAAGAACAGGCGGCAAAAATGGCCAAAAGACACAATAGGGAAATGTGTTCAATGTTATTAGTATTCAGGAATAAGCATATTAAAATAGCATGTGGGGCTGTGGCGTAGCGGGTAAAGCCGCCGCCTGCAGTGCGGACATCCCACATGGGCGCCAGTTTTAGTCCTGGCTGCTCCACTTCCGATCCAGCTCTCCGCTATGGCCTGGGAAAGCTGTAGAAGATGGCCCAAGCCCTTGGGCCCCTGCACTTGCGTGGGAGACCCAGAGGAAGCTCCTGGCTCCTGGCTTCGGATCGACACAGCCCCAGCCGTTGCAGCCAAAATGGGAGTGAACCAGTGGATGGAAGACCACTCTCTCTCTTTCTGCCTCTCCTTCTCTCTCTGTGTAACTCATTCAAATAAAATAAATAAATCTTAAAAATATATAGCATGAGAAACCACTGCATCCATGCTGAATAGCTAAAATGGAAAGGTAAGAAAATGCCAAGGGTTGCTAAGGTTATGGAGCAGCAGAACTCTTACTGCTGGGGGAATGCAACTCAGTACCGCTGTCTTTATAGTTTCTTCTCAAGCTGAACACCTGTGCAGTCTTTGCACCAGCAATTCAACTTCTGGGGCCATAACCAGATATCCATTTGTTTATGAAAAGCCACGTGCTAGAGCATTCTTAACAGCGCTGTTGGCCATAGTTCAAACTAGGAATACTCAAAAGCCCACCTTTAGAGGTCAGAATGAAGTGTGTTATATTCACACGAAGGAATGCGTACAACAAAGGAAATAAAAGAGCTCCAACGACACAGAACAGTCTGGGGTGAATCTCACAAGCACAATACTGTGCAAGGAAGGCACAAGAGAATGCAAGTTCTCCGGGACTGATGATGGGGTTGCACTGTGATAAACCCACACTAAGTTGAAAATATCTGAAGTCAAAAATGCATTTTATGCACCTGGCCTGCCGAACATCATGACTTAGCAACACAGCACTGCAGAGGTGGGTTGTTCCCTGTTGTAATTGTGGGGCTGCCTGGGAGTTGTCCATGCTGCCACTGCTTGGCATCCCCAGAATGTTGTGGTGCATAGCACGATGGGAGAAGATCCCAATTCGAAATTCGAGGTACTGAATGGTTTGTACTGAATGCATATCACTTTTTTTTTTTAAGATTTATTTATTTATTTGAAAGTCAGAGTTACACAGAGAGAAGAGAGGGAGAGAGAGAGAGAGAGAGAGAGAGAGTGAGAGAGAGAGGTCTTCCATCCGCTGGTTCACTCCCCAATTGGCTGCAATGGCTGGAGCTGTTCCCCAAACTTCTGGGGTGCCCTTAGAGTCCCTCACTTGGGTTAAGGTGAAGGAAAGCATCCTCCATCCCTCCTGTGCCTGATCAGCAGGTGGGCAATGCACAGCACATCGACTGTCCTCCCCAGGGAAATTCTCCCGTGCTGGCCTCCTGCACACCAGCTCTTTGATGCTCAGAGGTGGGTCCCTGAGCAAGCCCTGTGGAAATGCCTGGCACCTTGCTCTGGTGCCACAGAGTCACATGGTGTTGTTGGCATCTACCTGTTGTCCTCAAAGCATGACTGCAAAGTTCCATTTTGCACAATTGATCTCTTAGTGTTTCTCTGTTTGCTTTTGTCACTTTCAACCTTGCGCTCCAGTTGTTGATGTATCTAATTCCCCCTATAAGGCTATAGGTTTCTGGAGAGTAGAGTTCCAGTCAGATTTAATTTTGTATCTTTAAAGAACCTAATGGAGTGCTTAATACTCATCAAGGGAGTGAACAGATGAATAATTAGAGCCACGCCCGTGGGACTGGTTTCTCCACGGAGTTCTCTCCCTGATCTTTTGGTCAATACTCCGATTTCCTTGTTCCTTAGTCTACTTTCAAAACTCACTCAGCAAATATTTTTGAGAATTCATTATATACCAGGTACTGGGTAAGGGATCAGGAGTCCAACAGACATGGCTTCTCTTTTTCTGAAGTTTAGAAGTCAAGTGCTGTGGTGTGACTTGGACTTTGGAGAGAGCAGTAAGTTTTGGCAAGATGGAGAGGAAGGGGAGCCAATCCCTAAGGGTAGTAACTGGCAACGATTTTGACTCAGAGATGGGGCTTTGTGAATACATCTAGGGAGAGCACATGTGTCAGCCAAACTGCAAGAGAGCTGGGCACAAGGCCCCAGTCCAGGCCAGAAGACGGGAGGGTGAGGAGCTCGGGAAGGACCGAGTGGTCCAACGAACAAACAAAGAGTCCTGGACCCATGAGAACAGCTGTCTCCCAGGGCCACTCTGGAACTCACTCTATCCCAGCAGGAGAAAGTCATGATCCTTAAAAATACAATGTACAGTTTTATTTACAAAATAAATTTGCAATTTTCCTACATGCCGTAGGTCCTTTGGTGAAAATGAGCTCTGAGATATGTTGCTGATAAACGTTTGTGATGAAATCTGTCTCTTAATTGGCAAATGACCTTGTCAATTTCATAAGACATGCAGGTGTTCTTGTGATGTCACTGAATGAGGACTTTGTTATCTCTCCTCACCTACACACACACACACACACACACACACGCATACACACACATGCACATGTGTATGCATACACACACATGTGTGCGTGCACCCTCCCCCCACCCCCAAGAAACAGAAGCCATTTGGCTGCTCTGTAGTCAAGTCTTTACTTACTTTCCATTAAACTGATTGACAAGGAATTTGAAAAGTGGCCTTGGGGAAGGAACATGGGTTATCCCACCCGAACCTTTAACAAAACGCTGCCAAGTCTGCCTCAGGGAACACAGGAGTTTGCAAAACAGGCTGAGTTGGGTGCCATTCCTCTGTATCAGAATATCACGCACAATCATCTCTCCAGCAAAAGTCAAAGCCACATGAAGAACCACGTGTGTGTGTGGTCTGGAATATTAACAATGCCTTTTAATTTGAAGGCACTTCTGCCTGCAGGGTTTTGGGCACTTTCTGAGAAAAGTAACTAAAAACAAAAGAAGATCAAACAGAATGACAGGCCAATCCTAATCTCTGGTCGACAAGCGGAGAGTTGCCACGACTTTTAATAACGTGAATAAGCAAGGCATCTGGAGAATGATATAGCAGATAAATGATATTAGAAATACAGAAAGAACAGATCTTCACAAGCACCATTGTTTACTGGTGTAAAAAGATTCTAGAATACCCACCAACTAATGCTTAACTAACATAACCTGCAAACCATGGGCAGCACAGAAGAACCCAAACACCGACA
This sequence comes from Oryctolagus cuniculus, assembly GCF_051225735.1. Lineage (NCBI taxonomy): Eukaryota > Metazoa > Chordata > Mammalia > Lagomorpha > Leporidae > Oryctolagus > Oryctolagus cuniculus. The sequence continues at coordinate 108,966,724 of NC_142873.1, forward strand.
TTTGGTCTTAGCAGTCAGAGTGCTCTCCTTTTGTAGCTTGGTTGGCCTTTTATGTGGCAAGAGAATGCCTTCCAATATTTTGTGGTTCTGGCAAGCTTTAGTAGTCAATGTTATGTCATAGCTGTGGGCCAAGCCACAGGTGAAGGTCAAGGACAGGGCTAGGACAAGCATCTGCAAGGAAGCTGGAAAGTATGTAAGGGGAGGTGGAAGCAAGAGGTAGGTGTGGGCAGGGGGAGAGGCCTGGAACTATAGTATTTGAAGAAGCAAGCAGAGGTCTTCCAATACATAGTGTAGAAGCCAAGTTGTACAGCCAGAAAGAAAATGGGGTTCTTGGAGATAACAGCAGCCTCTGAACGGCCAAAGCAGAGAACCCAGCAGTGATAGTACGTTAGGAAGGTTGAAAGCCAACAGGGTGAGTGAACCGTGAGGAGCAGATTCCAGGAATGGGGATGTGTTCAAGCTGTCCTTGGAGGGGACAGGCAGGGAGGTCTGAACTTGCTCAGGATAGTCAGACAAAACACTCCGAGACAGGAACATCTCTTTCAGATGGCAGCCACAGAGAGATGATCTGTCCACATCAGATGGTTCCAGAAGACAAATTTTTCGTGGCTCGCTGTTTTCTTCTACCTTAGGAGGAAGAAAGCTGAGCTATAAGACAATGTCTACCCTTGGAACAAAATTCTCAAGTCTGCATCATGAGGCACATTTGTAAGATGCTCAACCACAAAGTCTTCTGTGGTCAAACACCTTTGGAAGATGCTCTGAAGAGGTCTTTCTTTGTAGCTTGCAACATACATCCGTGTATCAAAGGTTCTGAAAAGTCTCACAGCAGAGTGCCCCGTCCAACATTGTTAGCACAGAGTTAACACAAACACTTTGCTGAACACAGTTTTTTCAAACTTGCCGGGCTGCGGACACGTTTCCCTCACACAATTGTTAATTTCCCGAGGCACTCTTGTTTCACCTGGCACACTCAGAGAAGTGCTTTTCTAGAACTTTCGTCCCATTGGTCCCTTGCACTCAATTATAAAGATAAGACCTGTGTTCACGCAGCTCCAGAGAGATCATAGTAACCCTTGCTTTCATTGTGTAAACAAATTAATTCCACGTGTGGACATCAAACTGGCCAGAGAAAGCCCTTGTTATTTATTGGAAATATATTTCTGAATTGGATTTGAAATGAGGCATGTGAGTGTTGTGAGTTAGAGTGATGGTTAGGACACTCATTCAGTTACACTGCCTTATGTTTTTAAAGCAGTAATGGCATGACTAGCCACGATAAACCAGGCAATAGGGACTGAGTACTGTACTCTAGAGGTGAGCTGCATCATTGTCTAAAGCGTGGCCATTAAGCATAGGATAAGGTGGCAATACAGTGGCTGCTTAGACAAAGCAGATGGGATTTCTGACTGCCAACCCATCAGAGTCAAAATCTGAAAATTGAGGTTTTATTTTTGGTGTCTTGCCCTTTCTGTGTTGCTAATAACCACCCCACAAAGTTGTGACTTGTGACAGTGCTTAGGTGTGAACCAACAGTTAGTAAAGTCTTTCGTGTGCTGGAAATTAATCGCAACCCACAGTTTTTAAGTAAACACAAAGTCACTACGGAGGCCAGCATTATGGCACAGTGGGTTAAACCACCACTTGTGACACTGGTGTCCCATCTCAGAGTGCTAGTTCAAGGCCCATCTATTGTGCTTCTGATTTGGCTTTCTGTTAATCCAGCTTCCAGTTAACTCATGGCCACCCATGTGGGAAATCAAAATGGAGTTCCTGGCTCACGGTTTTAGCCTGACCCAAACCAGGCTGTTGTGGCCATTCAAAGAGTGAACCATCAGATGCATCAGATGGAACATTTCTCTCCCTCTCCCTCCCCCTCTCCTCTCTGCTCTGTCGTTACACCTTTCAAATAAATAAATGGATACGTCTTCTTTTAAAAAGTTCCTATAGGGTCTTGGGAAGACTTTAATGGCTTACATATGTCACACTCTTGTTCAGATTTTTCAGTAACAAATTCTCTGCTTAAAACAGATAACTCAAGTTGCTGTTGAGGGCCTCGCACCCACTGATCTGTTTCCACAGACAGAAGTCCCAGCTGGTGACAAAGAGCAAGAGATAATGATATTTTGCTCAACTTACCTCTTCTTTAAGATCAACAGCACAGCCTTTGTGTGGAGGACTGGGGGTGGGGGTGTCTTTCCCAGAGGCCAGGGAGAGATAGGAGATGAGCTGACTCAAGCCGGGCTGAGGAGTAACCCTTGGCACTGTGACGGAACAATGTTTGCTTACTTCTAAAACCTTTTCTGGAGCCTGTACTTCCAATTATATTTAGGTAGAAGTGGGAGTCTTTTAGCATAAAAAGAAGGGTAGATATGCCAGCAAGGGGTCAACCTCAGTATACGAAGCATTTAAAAGTGGTTTTAAAAGAGATTTCAAATAAAGACCAGCTCATTGTGAGGAATCATTCTAGGTCTCCTCCAATCCTGACCTCCATCTTTCTATATTCATCAGGGGCGCCTGAAAGAGGAGATGACTCAGAGGCTGAACACCACAGGCGGGAGCGTTTTCGTGAAAAGGAATGAGAGTTAAAAGGACTGGGGAACTAGGGACGGTCTTAGGAAGGGAGGCCAAGGGATAGGACATGGGGAGAAGGCTCTGTGCTGACTGAAGGGTTGGCCATGAGCTGCGATCTAAGAATACACAGGACAAAGCAGTTCAATGACATGGAACAGAGAGGCTTCCTAGCACTGAAACTGCTTGGGAGACAGTTGCGCGGTACATTGGGATCTGTGGCTGTAAAAGAATCAAGGCTAGAACCCATACACAGTGAGGAGAGTCTAGTACCACAAGAGGGAGGCCTGGGGGTGGGTACTCTTCTCCCTTAACTTCCACGGAAGTCTTGCTTGCTGAGAGAGGAAACCCACAGTAAGCAGCCCTTGTTCTCTTGGAGTGGGATGATTCAAATGCATAAAAGGCAAAATGTAAGAGTGAAAAAAGAGTGATTATGGAAGAGGAGATGGAGGTGAAAGAATTCAGGACATTGGTGGCTGGGCTGAGCATAAGCCATGAGCCTACGTTGAGGGTGGAGCTGACCAAGTTCATGTATGCCAAGCTGAGCACTTTACTTTGTGCTCTTTTTGGTGTGCAGTGCTTAGGTAGGGAGCCAATCCCAAAATAACATCTCATTGGACATTTTAAAATTGTGCTCCAGCGAGTTTGATGTCAAAGGTTGGAAAGATGCGTTAAAATGCACATGCAGACACACGAACACATACCATAAGGGCACAGTTCTCTGTGGGGCCATGGAATGTCATGCTTCTTCCGTAACAATGCAGTGGGCACTTGTCACACTTTTTTGTCTTCTCAGTGTGTGAACCTCTCTCCTTTCTTTGATATTTTCTCACATTATGAGGCATAACGCATATCCCAGTACAGACATTAAAATGGACATTTTCCTTCTCAGCTTCCACTATATTTGGAGCACTGGTCACACAACCCAGGCTCTGCCAAACAGATTTTAAATGGAAAGCCAGAGACGTGAAGAGGCAGGATCTGCCCAGGACCCTTGTAGGAGGCAGCAGTTGGGGTAGAGGGCATAGTGGGAAGAATTACCAAGATCCTAAACTTATAATTGTGAAATGTATGAAGTTTGCAACTGCAAAGCAGTATAGTCCTACATACATTCCTAAGGGCTTACTTCTAAAGGTACAGCTTAATAAGTACTCATAGGACCCCAAAATTCCTTAAGCTGGCTTATAAAAATAGCAGCTTAAGTGTTACAAAAATCAAATGTATAGGAATAAGTTGTAAAGTGACCATATAGATCGGATCAAGTGTTAAAGTGATCATGTAAATAGGACTAAGTGTTTGGAAACAATAAAAAGAGTGAAGGCTCCAACATGGGAAGCAATCCATACAGCAAACTCATAGAATGGCAATTGCTTTAAGAAGCACTCCTACCTCAGAATCAGCCCTTAAGGCATCCTGGTGCGGCTGAAAAGCCCACAAGAGTATTTCAGGCATGAAAAACCAAGACACTGTGGCCAAAAAATGTCTTCTGACATGAGGGACTTCAGTAGGTGAGACCCCAGTTGAATGAAATGGTCATCAAAGAAGGAGCTATTTTTCTCTGAAGGGAGGAGAGAACTCCCACTTTGCTTATGGCCTTGTCTAAATACTGACAGAGTTTGTGGATTCAAAAGGCTTCCATAGCCTAGGCAGCTCATGTCAAGTGCCTCGGGTGATGACTGATGTCATACACAAGAGTGTTAATTGTTAAACTAACAGGAGTCACTGTGCACTAACTTCCAATGCAGGACCTCTGTCCTCAAAGAGTTGTATTATGAGATTTAATAGTAAAACTTGTTCTCAAAGATTTATTTCATTTTAGTGTAGTGAGTGGAGGATATTCCTAAGTCTCATAAGTTTTAGTTATGCCTAAGTTTTCAATTCCATTGCTTGTTTTCTTAGATGCTTCCTTAATTAATGATAAAACTCATTCTCAAGGACTTACTTTATTTTAATATATTAAATGGAGAATATTCTCATGTCTCATAAGTTATAGTTATGTCTAAGTGCTCACAAAAGATTTATCATTCTTGGGTGCTTCTTTAAAGTTAATTAAACTTCTAAAAAGAAAGAAGTGAAATTAACATCATGGTGCAATGACTTTGAACAGCCCTTGTCTGGACTGTTGAGGAACAGGTGTTTTTTTTCTTCTTTTTTTGTGCAAATTGCTGAACTCTTTACTCAGTATAGAGTTGGTCTTCTCTGTATAAAGTTAATTGAAAATGGATCTTAGTGGAGAATGGGACTGGGAATGGGAGGGGGAGGAGGATTAGGGGTGGGAGTGTGGGTGAGAGGGCAGATATGAGGAGAAGAATCACTATATTCCTAAAATTGTGTTTTTGAAATGCAAGAAGTTTATATTCATTAAATAAAAGGTTTCTTTGGGAAGAAAATAACAAAAACACTCCTTAAATGATACATGAAAAGGCCATTGGAGCATCCTACACTTTTTTTTGCTGTTTTTTTTTTTTTTAAAGATTTATTATTTGAAAGTTAGAGTTAGGGAGGCAGAGCCAGAGAGAGATAGAGAGAGAGAGTGAGAGAGAAAGAGAGAGAGGGAAAGAGACATCTTCCATTTACTGGTTCACTCACCAGATGGCCACAGCTGGAGTTGTGCCGATCTGAAGCCAGGAGCCAGGAGCTTCTTCCAGGTCTCCCATGCAGGTGCAAGGGCCCAAGGACTTGGGCCATCTTCTTCTGCTTTTCCAGGCCATAGCAGAGAGCTGGATTGGCAATGGAGCAGTCAGGACTTGAATCAGCACCCATATGGGAGGCCGGCACTGCAGGCAGTGGCTTTACCCGGTACGTCACAGCACTGGCCCCTCCGAAGCTTTTCTAAGACTGCTCAATATCCACCATGTTTTGCTTCATCTGTAAGAGGTATCACTAAATCGTTTAACTAGCTTTATGAAAGAAGAACTGTGTGGGGTTGGAGTCATCTCCAGGAAGACACCACAGAATGTCAGGTGGCTGTTGTCTTTTGAGTTTGCATGCCTTTGAAACAAATCTGTATGTCTCATAACTGATGTCTTCTCCCTTTGTGGTACTTGAGCTATGTCATCTGCAAGACTGAGAAATATGAATGTCATGGGCCACAAATCTTTATTTTTTATAACAGAATATAATTTATGATTCTGAATTAAATGATTGATTCCTCAATAATCAAGTTCAATGTTGTACTCTTACACTTAATTTCCTCACTATCTAGCTTCTGGGGAAGGATTCTATTTTTCTGATTGTTTGGGTAAGGTAAGGCATCTTAGCCTCTGTCTTGTGCTGGTGTCTGATGAGGGACACCTGTTTCCCATCATTTTTAGGTCCTTGGCTTTTATGTCCCCTCACATCCTCGATTAACTTTGTCCCACCCTAGACTCCAGCTGACAGGTCCATGCACTCCTTCTCCCAAACACAAGGACCCTTAGAATCTACGGACTTTTCCTGCCAGATCCACTCCTTTCACAGATGCAGGGCTATCTCCCTGCTTCATGTTGTGTGCTTCAGATGTTATGAACCTGCGGAGTTGCTTCATTTGGCCACTGCTGCTCTGATGCTTAACACCATGCTTAATACAAGTGTGTCTAGAAGGCATGACTCTTTTGAACCACATGCTAGCAAGTGAGGGTTAGAAACCCTGCTTGTTGAACTATTCCCAAATATCCCCAAGGCTTCCACTAGCCCAGAGAGACACACTGGCTCACCATCCTTTCTGAGAGACAGTTTCTGATGTCTCACTCTGTTTTCACTCTTTATTCCCCCTTCACATTTATTTTATCTTAGAATGGTCATTGTCTTTTCAAAACATTGTGCATTCTTTCAAACTTTTTTGCTTATCATGTTAAAACTTACATATTAACTTCCATAGTATAGTCTCTAGATTTTCAATGCCAGGCTTTGAACATATGAACGTGTAAAAATTTTTTTCTTTTTCGAGAATCCTAGGTCTTACAGATCAAAAGCTCTGTGGCTTTCAAGACAATTTACTTTGTTTAGGTCCTAATTGTGATAGTTTGTTAGGGCTGTCACAACATACTACCACAGATTGGGTGACCTGGACAATGGAAAATTATTTTCTCAAAATTCTGGAGGCCAGAAGCCCTGGTTCCAGGTGCTGGCAGGTTTGGTTTCTCCTGAGGCCTCCTTCTTGCAGTGCCCTTATGTGTGTCCCAATCTCTTATTATCAGGAAGGGCACTGTCATGGGAGAGGCGGCACCATGGGACTTCATTGTAACTTAAGTACCTCTTTAAAGGTGTCTCCAAATGGAGTCATGTTCTGATGTCCTTGGTATCAGGACTTCAACATATGAATGAATTTGGGGGAAGGAGCATAATTTAACACGTAACACAAAATAATATATTTAGAAACCCAGTTGACTTCCAAGTTTTCTTGTGTATGTGTTTCTGTGTGTGTGTGTGTTCTTTCCTCTGAGGCAAATGAATATAGGTTGTGGTGATTGATCCAATGGATTGAAGGTCTCAGAAAGCTACACAATTTTCATAGATGACAAAACCTTTTATAAGGCGGCTTCACACCTCCAAATTTTTTCGTCCTCTATACGCTGTACTTTCTTTACTCTGGGCACACAAGATTTCTTTTAGATTCTCAAAACCCCATGACATCTCTCACTTCAAAGATACTCTTCCCTCATCTGAAACACTTTTCTTCTTTCTATTGCACTTTACCTTCCAAAGTCCTACAAATCATTCATGGCTCACTTTATGCTTTTCCTAGCGCCTAAAATTAGGTTAAGCTTCCTTACACGTTAAGCTCTCCATAGTACTTCCCGCTGTATACAGCTTAGTCATTATCCTTTGCGATATTTATGTAATATCTGTGTTCTGCTGGCCACAGAATGTCAAGGACAGAATCTATGTTGGTTGCTGCTACATCCGGTTTCTGACACAAAGCAGATGCCTGAGAAGCATTGTTTTTTTTACTTTTGTTTTCCCCTACGAGTCCTATTGAGGTGTGATTTACAAAAACATTTTTACAGTCATCACTCAGTATCTAAGGGAGACTGATGCCAGAGCCTTCACAGGTACCAAAACCCTTGTATGTTCTAGTCACTTACATATAATGGGCATAGTATTTGCATATAGCCTGTGTACACTCTCCCATACACTTCAAGTTACTGCTAGGTTACTGATGACACCCAGTACAAGGTCAATACTATGTAAATAGTTGTGATACTTTATTATTTATAGAACAATGACAAAGAAAAGAGCCTACAGGTTCAGGACAGAGGCAACATTTTCTCCACATATTTTCAATTAGAGATTGATTGAATCTGTGGGCACAGAACCTGCAGATATGCAGAACCAGCTGTACATGGCATATTTAGGGTATAGATCATGGTGTTTTAATATATGTCCATATTGTGAAATAATTATACAATCAAACTACCATAACAGTTATGTGTTATGTGAGGCCTGTTCTCTCAGCAAATTCAAGTACACAGAACATTGGTGCTAACTATAGTTGCCATGCTGTACATTGGGTGTCCTGAACTCACTTATCCTAAAGCTGAAATCTTTGGCTAACATTTTCTCCCCACCTCAACCCCTGTTAAGATGGTAAACATCTTTCTACTCTTTTACCATGTATTCCTTTTCTTAGATTCCACAACCTATAAGCATTTGCTGAATGAATAAAAACTAGGAGACATTACTGGCTTGGTACACAAGAATAGTATCACTCTTGTAAAATTTTACCTAATATATTTTTAAAGATCTTTCTCAGTCAGGCTTGTTAGTTGCTAACAACTAATTTAAGCAGAAAAGGATACTGAGTAGCTTGCGGTGTCTTTAGGAGGACCAGAGAGATCCAGATTTGGAAGCCATAACTCATCAAATGATGTCCAAATCACAATGCATAACTGTGGCTACTTCTGGGCACCAGATGCCACAGTTGGCACTGCCAGCAGCACTAGATATTGGACACTACTGTTGCCTACCACCGAAACCACTTCCCCTGTTGCCTTCCAGAAAGCTGCCATTGGCTGCCTCCTCCACACGTGATGACCAAAAGTGCCCCTGCTGACCCCACTAACATCCCACACCTGTCCTCACTGCCTCCACCCGTACTCCCATCCCCCTACCTCTTCCCTTTCTTATTCTCAGTCTTATTTTTTACTAAGATCTATTTTCAATTAACGTTATACATACATGATTAACTCTATGTTAAGTACAGCAATCAAAGAATCAAATGAAAGAGAAAAACATAAGGAAAATATTATAAAGGAAAAAATAAACAAAAATATAGAATAAGAAGCTGCTCCTCAACAGTCAAGAGAAGAGTTGTTCAAAATCATTGCTTCTCAAAAAAAGTGTCAATTTCGTTTCTGCATGTTGTCTTCCAGGTGCTCTATTAGTCATTATCACAGGTCAGGGAGAAAAAATAGAACTTGTCCCTTTGGGACTGGCTTATTTCACTAAGTATGATGTTTTCCAGTTTCATCCAATTCCTTGTAAATGAGTGGACTTCATTTTGTTTACTGCTGTGTAGTATCACCTGGTGTACATATCCCATAATTTCTTTATCCAGTCTTCAGTTGACGGGCATTTGGGTTGATTCCATGTTTTGCTATTGTGAATTAAGCTGCAATAAACATGGAAGTACAGATAGCTCTTTCATATGCTGATTTCATTTCCCCTGGGTAGATTCTCAGGAGTAGGATGGCTGGGTCATATGGTAGGTCTATATTCAGATTTATGAGGTATCTCCATACTGTCTTCTGTAGTGACTTTACCAGTTTACATTCTCACCAACAGTGGATTAGGGTACCTTTTCCCCCACATCCTTTCCAGCATTTGCTGTTTGTTGATTGCTGTATGAAAGCCGTTCTAACAGAGGTGAGGTGATTTCTCTGATGGCTAGCGATCCTGAGCATTTTTTCATGTGTCTGTTGAACATTTGGATTTCCTCTTTTGAAAAATCTGTTTATGTCCTTTGCCCATTTCTTAAATGAGTTGCTTGTTTTGTTGTTGTGGAGCTTCTTGGTCTCCTTGTATATTCTGGTTATTAATCCATTATCAGTTGTATAGTTTGCAAATATTTTCTTCCATTCTGTTAGTTGTCTCTTCACTTTGCTGAGTGTTTCTTTTGCGGGGCAGAAACTTCTCAATTTGATGTAGTCCCATTTGTCAATTTTGGCTTTGATTGTCTGTGCCTCTGGGTCTTTCTCAAGAATTTTTTGTCTATGTCGATGTCTTGTATGTTATCCCCAATGTTCTCTAATAATTTGATGGTATGAGGTCATAGATTTAGGTCTTTAGTCAATTTTGACTGGATTCTGGTGAAAGGTGGCAGGTAAAGACCTTGCTTCATGCTTCTGCGTGTGGCGATCCCATTTTCCCAGTACCATCTGATAAAGAAACTGTCTTTGCCCAGGGATTGATTTTAGCTTCTTTGTCAAATATAAGTTGGTTGTAGATGCTTGGATTGATTTTGGGTGTTTCTATTCTATTCCATTTGTATATCCATCTGTTTTTGTACCAGTGCCAGGCTGTTTTGTTTATAAGTGCCCTATAGCATGTCTTGAAATCTGGTATTGTGATGCCTCCAACTTTGTTTTTATTATATAAGATTGTTTTAGCTATTCAGGATCTCCCATGTTTCCATATGAATTTCAACATCATGTTTTCTATATCTGAGAAGAATATCTTTGGTATTTTTATTGGTATCATATTGAATCTGTAAATTGCTTTTGGAAGTATGGACATTTTTATGATCTTGATTCTTCCAATCCATGAACATGGAAGATTTTTTTGTATATTCTTCTATTTCTTTCTTTAATGTTTTCTAATTCTCATCATAGAGATCTTTAACATTCTTGGTTAAATTTATTCCAAGGTATTTTATTTTCTTTGTAACTATAGTGAATGGGATTGATCTTAGAAGCTCTTTCTTAGCTGTGGCACTGTCTGCATATACAAAGGCTGTTGATTTTGTGTGTTGATTTTATTCCTGCTACATTTCCAAACTCTTCTATGAGTTCCAATAGTCTCTCAGTGGAGTCTATTGGATCCCCTATGCATAAGATCATGTCATCTGTAAATAGGGATAGTTTGACTTACTCCTTCCCAATTTGTATCCCTTTGATTTCTTTTTCTTGTCCAGTGGCTCTGGCTAGAACTTCCAGGACTATACTGAAAAGCAGTGGTGAGAGTGGGCACCCTTGTCTGGTTCTGGATCTCAATGGGATTGCTTCCAACTTTTCCACATTCAATAGGATGCTGGCCATGGGTTTGTCATAAATTGCCTTTATTGTGTTGATAAATGGTCCTTTTATTCCTAATTTGCTTTAAGTTTTCATCATGAAAGGGTGTTGTATTTTATCAAATGCTTTCTCTGCATCTATTGAGGTAATCATATAGTTTTTGTTCTTCAGTTTGTTAATGTGATGTACCACATTCATTGATTTGTGAATGTTGAACTATTTCTGCATACCAGGAATAAATCCTACTGGGTCCAGGTGGATGATCTTTCTGATGTGTTGCTGGATTCGACTGGCTAGTATTTTGTTGAGGATTTTTGCATCTATATTCATCAGAGAGATTGGTCTGTAGTTCTCTTTCTCTGCTGTATCTTTTTTAGGTTTAGGAATTAAGGTGATGCTGGCTTCATAGAAAGAATTTGGGAGGATTCTCTCTCTTTTGATTGTTTTGAATAGCTTGAGAAGAATTGTAGTTAGTTATTTTTTTTAAAGATTTATTTATTTTTTTACTTGAAAGTCACAGTTACACAGAGAGGAGAGGTAGAGGGAGAGAGAGAGGAGAGGTCTTCCATCCACTGGTTCACTCCCCAGATGGCCGCAATGGACGGAGCTGCACTGATCTGAAGCCAGGAGCCAGGAGCTTCTTCCGGGTCTCCCATGTGGGTGCAGGGGCCCAATGGCTTGGGCCATCTTGTACTGCTTTCCCAGGCCACAGCAGAGAGCTGGATTGGAAATGGAGCAGCCAGGTTTCGAACCGGTGCCCATGTGGGATGCCGGCACTGCAGTTGTCAGCTTTACTTGCTACACCACAGCATTGGTCCCAGTTAGTTCTTTAAATGTCTGGTAGAATTCAGTGGTGAAGTCATCTGATCCTGGGCTTTTCTTTGTTGGGAGCGTCTTTATTACTGAATCGAGTTCTGTCTTGGTTATTGCTCTTTTTAGGCTTTCTGTGTCTTCATGGTTCAATTTAGGTTGGTCATAGGTACCCAGGAATCTATCCATTTCTTGAATGTTTCCTGTTTTGTTGGCATACAATTCTTTGTAGTAATTTCTGATGGTTCTTTTTATTTCTGTGCTGTTGTTACATTTCCTTTTCATTTCTGATTTTATTAATTTGAGTGTTCTCACCCCCTTTTTTTTGGTTAGTTGGGCCAATGTGTGTCAATTTTGTTTATTTTTTTGAAAAACTAGCTCTTTGTTTTGCTGATCTTTTTGTATTGTTTTATTGGTGTCTATTTTGTTGATTTCTTCTATGATTTTAATTACTTCTTTTCTCCTACTAATTTTGGTTTGGTTTGCTGTTGTTTTTCTAGGTCCTTGAGATGCATCAATAGCTCATTTATTTGGTGCCTTTCCAACTTCTTGATGTTGGCTCCAATTGCTATAAACTTTCCTCTTAACTCTGCTTTTGCTGTAGCCCATAAATTTTGGTATGTTGTACTGTCATCTTCATTTGTTTCCAGAAATTTTTTGCTTTCTCTTTTGATTTCTTCTATGACCCACTGTTCATTCAGGAGCATGTTGTTCAGTTTCCGTGTGTTTGCATATGTTCTGGGGTTCCTGAGTAGTTGATTTACCAACTTCATTCCACTGTGGTCAGAGAATATGCATGGTACGATTTTGATTTTTTTTTTAATTTGCTGAGACTTGCTTTATGGCCTAGCATGTGGTCAAACCTAGAGAAAGTTCCATGCACTGCTGAGAAGAATGTATATTCTGCAAATGTAAGATGAAAAGTTCTGTAGATATCCAATAGGTCCATTTGGTTTATAGTGTCACATCTTCCTGTTGAATTGATCCCTTAATCATTATATAGCGTCCTTGTTTTTCTATTTTAATAGTTTTTGTGTTAAATTCTCTTTTGTATGATATTAGGATGGCCACACCAGCTCTTTTTTGATTTCTGTTAGCTTGGATTATCTTTTTCCATCCTTTCACTTTTAGCCTACATGTATCTTCATTGATGAGATGTGTTTCTTGTATGCAGCAAATAGATGGATTTCTTCTTTAATCTATTCAGCCAGTCTCTATCTTTTAACTACAGAGTTGAGACCATTTCATGCAGGGTGACTATTGTTAAGTAATGACTTTGCCTGCCATATTTCCATTAGTAGTCCTATCTTTTATTTTGGGTTTTCTTTATATTTTTACTGGATGATTTTCTGCCTTAACTTTCTTTCACAGTGATGTTCCTGTTTCTGTATGTAGCACATCCTTGAGCTTCTTTTGTAGGGCTGGGTAGATAGTTACAAATTTTTTCAATTTTTGTTTGTTATGGAAGATCTTTATTTCACCTTCATTCATAAATGAGGGCTTTGCAGTGTACAGTATTCTGAGTTGACAGTTTTTTTCTCTAAGGACTTGGAATATATTTTGCCATTCTCTCCTAGCCTGTAGTGTTTCTGATGAGAAGTCTGATGTGAGTCTAATTGGGGTTCCTCTGAATATGATCTAGCATTTCTCTTGTGCACATTTTAGAATCTTTTCTTTATGTTTTATTGTAGAGAGATTTACTACAACGTGTCATGGTGAAGATCTTTTCTGGTCATGTTTATTGGGAGTTCTGTGTGTTTCCTATACTTGGCTATCCCTTTCTTTCTCCAAATTGGAGAAGTTTTTTGTTATTATTTCATTAAAAAGGCCTTTTTTTAAAAAAAATTATTTATTTACCTGAAAGTCAGAATTACACACAGAGAGAAGGAGGGGCAGAGAGAGAGAGAGAGAGAGGTCTCTGTCCATTGGTTCCCTGCCCAGATGGCTGCAACGGCTGGAACTGCACCAATCCGAAGTTGGGAACCAGGAGCTTCTTCCAGGTCTCTCACATAGGTGCAAGGGCCCAAGGTTTTGGGCCATCTTCTACTGCTTTCCAAGGCCATAGCAGAGAGCTGGATCGGAAGTGGAGCAGCCAGGATACGAACTGGCACCCATATGGGATGCCAGCACTGCAGGCAGTGGCTTTACCCACTATGCCACAGCACTGGCTCCAAGAAGGCCTTCTAATCCTTTCTCTCTTTCCATGCCTTCAGGAACTCCTAGGACCCATATGTTAGGTCATTCGATAATATCTTGTAGATCTCCAACAATATTCTTTAGCTTTTTAATTTCTTCTTTTTTTTTGTCTGACTGTATAATTTCCAGAAATTTGTCTCCTAGTTCTGATATTATTTCTTCTGTCTCATCTACTCTATTGTTAAGACTTTCCATTGCATTTTTATTTGATTTATTGAGTTCTTCATTTCCAGTATTTCATTCTGATTTCTCTTTAATATCTCAGTTTTGTGGGAAAATTTTTCATTTAGTTTGTGAATTCGCTTCTGGTTGCTTCTAAGTAATCTGATGATTAATTTTCTGAATTCTGTTTCTAGCATATACTCAATCTCTTCATCTTCACCTTCTACTATTGAAGAGTTGTAGAGTTCCTTTGAGAGGCTCATAGTCTCTTCCTTATTCTTATTTAAGTTTCTTCCTTTGTTTTTGGCATTTTGTAGATTTTTGCTTTGTTGTGCTTTTTTTTTTTTTGGGGGGGGGGTGTCTGGTTGCTTTTATCTTTGTTTCACATCTTTGGGGCTTAGTTGCGACGTGTGCACTTACAGTGAGTACCTTGAGGTGAGTGCTGGGTGTGGCCTGGTTGCTCTGTTCAGTATTCCAGGGTGGAGCAAGTGTCCAAGGTAAGGCCCCACCACGGGGTTTGTAGCTCTCCTCTGGTTATCTGGATGGAGGAGGGTGTTCACCTCTGTTGGCATGACCTGCCCTTTTTGTTACAGCTGTGGGATGCCCTGGTGTTAGTCCCTGGTGTTTTTAGCACTAGTTTGCACTGGTTAATAAACTGCACCTTTGATATGTGGCACTTTTCCTGTGAGCACAGTTCCCTCTGTTGTGAGCTGCTATAGGCCTGTGGGTCCTGGGCATGTGTGTTGAGCCCCCCCCCCCCCCCGCCTACTGGAGCCTGGCTCACTTCTCAATGGTGGTGGGCGGGCGGTGAGCTTTTCATAGGCTGGCTTCCCCTTGCAGTAGGCCACCTGCCTATGTACAAAAATAGAGAAAAATAAAAAACCCAAACAAACAAGCAAAGGAGCAGAATGGTTTCTCCCAGCTGGTTGCCAGTCCCTGCAGGTTGGGGGAGGAAGAGGGAGGTGCGCCACATCCCTATCTGTTCATTTATTCCCACCACCCCCACAATGTGGAACTTCAAAAGCAGTTCTCCAAGTACTCCCTCCCACTGCGACCTGTGACTCTGTGGACCCACAGATTCCTGTCTCACCTGGTCTGCTGGGGCCAGCACTCTCCTCCCCAGGTCCGGGCCTCCATTGCTTTTTTGTTTTTGTTTTTGTTTTTTATTTGCTCTTCCAGTGAGGACGGAGACTGTCTCTGCTGTTCTTGCTGGGTTTTCCCACCATGAATTCCTCATAGCTTTATCTCAGTCGTGTAGTTTCTACCTTTTTTTAAAGATTGATTTTGCCCCTCCTGATTCAGACTGTCCTATCCTGTTCCTCCATCTTGGAACCCCTGCCTACTGCCAGATTACACTCTTATGAGTTGCAAATATCTTGTGTTCTGGGAGGACACATGCCAAGAATATCTATGCAACACCCTAGAAAGCTAATTGTAGCCCTGGATTCACATTTTAACTGTCTTCCACTTGGATATCTTATTGCAAAACAATGTATGAAGTGTTTTTGTGAGTTCATTCCCACTGATTCCCAGAATAGGAGATGCAAAATTTCAGAATTATTCTGGGATTCTAGGAACAAAAAAATCTCCTCAAAGCATTGGAAAATCCCAGAGTGAGGCAAAAATGATAAGTAAAAGGGGTTGGAGGCAGGCAATGTAGGCACTGTGATGAGCTGGTAAGTTTGGAAGAGGTCAAATTTTGCAACTCAAGTTCAGGAAGTTGCTGATTTATAGCAAACACTAAAAATGAATTCCATCTTAATAGTTCTCCATTGACTTCTTGGAAGTCTTACTTTAAAATTACAGGATTATTGTACTTGAAATTCTATGAGTTTTTAAGGTTTTTTTTTTTTTTTTTTTTTTTTTTGCTGTTGGTTGGTTGGTTCAAGCTTTTCAAGCGTGAAGTCCAAAAAAATATACCTTTCCTTTGGCCAGACCTTAGTGTTACATTTGAGTGGAGGTTCATGTCCCTCTACTGGGACAGCCATGATCTGGAGAACTCTCCATGGTGGCTCTGGGGAATTTTGTGAATACTTTTTGTGGTTTGGTGTACAAATGAGATGAAGACCTCAGACATCAACTTCTAATGGTACAAACCACTTTTTCCCTGTGAGGTCTGTGACAGTCCCCAGCGATCCTCAATTCCTGATGTTCATGGGGATTTGGGTTGAAAAGGCCTGACTTGTAACAGAACAGTGCAGAAATAACAGACCTCCAAGGCTAGACTACAGAATTCTGCATCTTTCTCTCCTGGATCATCTGCTCTGGAGGAAATAAGTTGTTACCTCATGAGGTCTTCCAAGCAGCTCTAAGAAGACTCCTACCAACGATCATGTGAGTAATCATCTAGAAGCAGACACCTGAGCCCTGGTAAAGCCTGCAGGTGTTTTTAAGCCCTGACCTACGTCTTGACCACAAGTTCATGAGAGACCTAAGACAGATTCATAAATTTAAGCTGTTTCCCAAATACTTGACCCACAGAAACTCTATGGAATAATAAATATTTTCTGTTTGCAACATGTAAATTTATTACCCAGTAATAAAAAGATAATATAAAATCTTTGTGTTCTTCCACCTTTTTCTCTTAGCAAACTTTTGAGACACAGACAAGCTTTATGATAGTGGCACTTTGAGGAAAATGGAAGTAGATCCAGAGTTGGTGAAGTGGGCTGGAAAGAGAAAATGACAAAGAAAGTAACAGAACATAAGAAACAGTTATAGCAGGAAAGAAGGCTGCAACCCATGTTGATGGAGAAGTTATTAGTCTCTTGGAAAAATATAGGGTGAAGAGAGCTCCCCATGGGGTCAATGCTGAAGTGCCAACAGTGAGTCCTGGTTGCTCCACTTCTGATCCAGTTCCCTAATTATGCAGCTGGGAGAATAGTGGAAGATGGTCCAAGTGCTTGGGCCCCTGTACCCACGTGAGAGACTCAGATGAAGTTTCTATCTCCTGGCGTTGGCCTGGCCCAGCCCTGGCTATTGCAGCCATTTGGGTAGTGAATCAGCAGATAGAAGATCTCCCTCTCTGTCTCTCCTCTGTCTGTATATATATAACTCTGACTTTCAAATAAATAAGTAAAAATCTTTAAAGAGAGAGAAAGTGAGAGAGAGCGCTTTCCCTGCTAAATAGAATAAGGACTTCAGTATCTTAGAACTGTAAGAGTGCTGTATTATTTTTGTTACAAGAGCCTATCTGCTACCTTTTTTTTTTTTTTTTTTTTTTTTTTTTTTTTTGGACAGGCAGAGTGGACAGTGAGAGAGAGAGAGAGAGAGAGAGAAAGGTCTTCCTTTGCCGTTAGTTCACCCTCCAATGGCCGCCGCGAGCACCCATGGGGTGCAGGGCCCAAGCACTTGGGCCATCCTCCACTGCACTCCCAGGCCACAGCAGAGAGCTGGCCTGGAAGAGGGGCAACCGGGACAGAATCCGGCACCCCGACCGGGACTAGAACACGGTATGCCAGCGTGGCTAGAGGAGGATTAGCCTAGTGAGCCGCGGCGCCGGCCTACCCATTGTTTATATAGGAAACAACTCCAAAACTTAGTGATTTAAAACAAAAACAATTTGTTGCGTCCTATAAGTCTGTGATGGATTAGACTATTCTATCAGTCTTATCTGGGCTCATACATGAGACTATAGTTTTCCAGCAATTCAGATGGTGTGAGTTTGTCATGCAAATGTCTGACACCTCATCTAAGGTGGCTGGAATGGCTGCATTACGGTTTGAAGAGGGTTTGGCTCCTGAACTCATAAGCTGATGGCACTAAGAGGATAGAAACTTAATTTAGTTATGGTGTCTAGAAGGTGGGGCTGGTGGGAAGTCCTTAGCTCATCAGGAGTGTGCCATCAGATGGGAGTTCTCTCAAGAGGGTTGCTTACAGAAGTCAGCCTCTCTGCTTCCTGGCTAGTCATGTGACCCTTCCTCCGTATATATTCTATCATCACCATCCTCTGGCCTTACCAGATGGTGGAATAAATGGGGTTCATTTGATCTTGGACCGTGAAGCTCCAAAACCATGAGCCAAAATGAGCCTCTTTTTCTCCTAAGTAGCTCGTCTCAGATACATCCTTGCTGTAATGAAAAGCTGACTAATACAAGTTGTGTGGCTGAGACTGTCTCCTCATGTGGCTTTCATCTGGGACTTGTTCACAACGTGGTTGTTTAGGATTCTGAAAGCATGGATGTCTCAATACATCGTTCTGTTGAGTTTTCTAAGGGAGCTTCCAAAAGTTCATGGAAAATGCATATTATGAGAAACTATGCATGGATTTCAAAATTTTTTACACCCGGGCCAGTGTTGCAGCTCAACAGGCTAATCCTCTGCCTGCAGTGCCAGCACCCCAGGTTCTAGTCCCGGTCGGGGTGCTGGGTTCTGTCCCGGTTGCTCCTCTTCCAGGCCAGCTCTCTGCTGTGGCCAGGGAGTGCAGTGGAGGATGGCCCAGGTGCTTGGGCCCTGCACCCCATGGGAGACCAGGAAAAGCACCTGGCTCCTGGCTTTGGATCAGCGTGATGCACCGGCTGCAGTGTGCCAGCCGCAGCGGCCATTGGAGGGTGAACCAATGGTAAAGGAAGACCTCTCTCTCTGCCTCTCTCTCTCACTGTCCACTCTGCCTGTCAAAAAAAATTTTTTTTACACCCAAATACTCATTTTTAATTACATTTTCCCATGGACTTATTGAAGTACCATTGTACTTGTCAATGCCAGAGACAAGTCCAGCTCAGATACAGAGGATGGGTTATAGATTCTACTTCTTGATAGGACCTGCAAACATTTTCCCTTTTTAAAAAGATTTATTTCCCACTCTGATCATATTTAGACAAGGCCATGGTCAAAGTGGAAGTTCTCTCCTCCTTCTTTGATGACCCATTCTTTCCACTGGGATCTCACTCACGGAGATCTTTCATTTAGGTTTTTTTTTTTTTCCCCAGACTGTCTTGGCTTTCCATGCCTGAAATACTCCCATGGGCATTTCAGCTGGATCTGCATGCCTTAAGAGCTGATTCTGAGGCCCGAGTGCTGTTTAGGACATCTGCCATTCTATGGGTCTGCTGTGTATCTCACTTCCCATGTTGGATCGTTCTCTCCCTTTTTTATTCTATCAGCTAGTATTTGCAGACACTATTCTTGTTTATGTGATCCCTTTGGTTCTTAGTCCTATCATTATGATCAATTGTGAACAGAAATTGATCATTGTCGGTGAACTCAGAGGGCTTCCATAGCCTTGGCAGCTCATGACAAGAGCCTAGGTTGATTACTGATGCCATAAACAAGAGTGTCAATTTGTTAAGTCAACAACAGGAGTCACTGTGCACTTACTCCTCATGTAGGATCTTTGTCCTTAGCGTGCTGTACATTGAGATTTAATGCTATAACTAGTACTCAAACAGTATTTTTCACTTTATGCTTCTGTGTGGGAGCAAACTGTTGAAATCTTTACTTAATGTATGCTAAACTGATCTTCTGTATATAAAGAGAATCGAAAATGAATCATGATGTGAATGGAAGGGGAGAGGGAGTGGGAAAGGGGAGGGTTGCGGGTGGGAGGGGATGTTATCAGGGGGAAGCCATTGTAATCCATAAGCTGTACTTTGAAAATTTATATTCATTAAATAAAAGTTAAAAAAAATATCAAAAACAAACAAACAAACAAACAAAAAAAAGATTTATTTATTTTTACTTGAAAGACAGAGTGGCAGAGAAAGAAGGAGAGACAGGCACATATGCACACATACACGGATATCTTCAATCTACTGGTTCAGTCCCCAAATGGCCACAATAGCCAGTACTAGGCCAGGCCAAAGCCAGCAGCCAGGAGTTCTATCTGATCTCCTGCATGGGTGTCAGGGGCCCAAGTATGTGGGACTTCATTTGTTGCCTTCCCAAGTGTGTTAGCAGGAAGCTGGATGGAAAGTGGTGGAACCAGGACTTGAACTGGCACTCCAATATGGGTTATGAGTGCTTCAGAAAGAACTTAACTCACTGTACCACAATCCCCATACCCCTGCAAAGAATTTCTGGCCAATTTTAATCTACTACAATGATAAGAATAGCTTTCTGAAAATTCAAGAAATATAGAGGAATAAAAAAGGAAGGCTATAGCTTACTCAAAGTGTCATCAACCAAAAATAAGTAGTGTTAGCATTTGATGAACGTCACTATTTAAGATAGATCCGCATGAATATATGCAAGAGGATACATAGATGAAATGATGCATGACTAAATGGTTGGATAACTAGAAAGTAATAACCCTTAAGAGGTGGGAATCATTCATTTTTAAAATCTTTATGTTACAGTTTTAGCCAAGATAGATTGAGTATTTGCTAAGAGAGATAAGGAAGTGAATTCTCGTAATTTGTCCTCTCTCTCCACTCTCACTTATAGGTTGATTTTGGTTTAGTCAGAGTTTCTACATTTGCTTTTTTGTTTTGTAGTCATAAACCTTTTGGTTGATTGAACACAATTCCTTATTTAAATGATTACAATGATTGTAGGTGCTTCCTGTACCATGGCTCCTTCATTTTGGTGGGTTGAGAGTGGTATCTGTCAAGTGCTTCCACGTTGCCTTTATCCTTGAATTATCATTGGGATGCACCTGATATTTTTTCTTTCTCTCAGAACATTGTAGACATTGTTCCATGGCCTGCTTTAAAAAATAATTTATTTATTTATTTGAAATGAAAAATTACAGAGAGAAGAGGGAAAGACAGAGAAAGCAATTTTTTGTACATTGGTTTACTTCCAAAATGGCCAAAATGTCTGAGGCTGGGACAGGCTGAAGCCCGGAGCCAGGAACTCCATCTGCGTCTCCCATGTGGGTATCAGGAACCCAATACTCAGGCCATCATCTGCTGCTTTCTCAGGTACATTAGGGAGCTGGATCAGAAGTGGAGCAGCCAAGGACTCGAATTGGTGCTAGTATGGGATGCCAGCAACACAGGCAGTGGCTTAACCTGCTGCACCACAATACTGCCTCTAGTTCCTCATTTTTTGTATTATATGTCTGCATATTTTAAATTCTTTATTTAATTGTTTCTGTTATTAGTATGTCAGTCATTATTATAGTGGATCTTCATTATTTCCCACCTCTATCATTTTCTTCCAGTTGCCTTAATCTCTTTGTCTTTTATTTTTGCCTTCCTGTTGATTATCTAAAGTATTTTAGTATTAATTTCCTTTTGCTGTTTGTCTTGTTGACTTGATAATGGGATGTTTTTGTCATCTGTTCACCGAGCTTTGCATTCTCTCAGCATCTTTTCCTATTGTGAATCGAACCATCACCGAGCTCTTCCTTCTGAAACTCATTATTAGAACTCTTATTAAATCCTTCCCTGGCGTAAAGCAAGGTGGGGCCTCTGTTTACATCGTTTGTGTTGTTTCCTCGAAGATGCTGTTTGTGTTTTCTCTTCTGCGGGATGCAGGATGCAGTCTTCGTTCAGCCCCTTGGTGACGTCACATGTTTACTTATCATTCTCTTTGCATCCCCTCTGAACTTTGTCACCCTGCCCAAATTTTCTGGGGCCGGTTTCCTTGCCCTTTGCTGAGATACAGTCGAGGACTGGGTTCTGCGTTCCATCCGCTTTGCTGAGGCTGTGGACTCAGGAGGCTGGGAACACGAGATTTTAGAGAGGACTAATTATAGCCCCTCTGTAGATAATAAGCACTCCTTTTTCCCGGGGTCTCATTAATTATCCCACGCTAGGGTCTCCTTCTCCCTGCTGTACATGTACCCTGTTCCAGTGGCCTTGAGAACAATCCCCTAAAGACAGCACAATCCCTGAAAGAAAAATATTGGTGATCTGGCATAACCCATTAGTGTCCCAAGGTCATGTTAAGAGAGTGAAAATAGAAACAAGATAAACTCCGTCTTTGGGAAGGAAAACATGAAATCAGAAATACAATCTTTCTCTTCAAGAATAAAATTAGCTTTAATTGAAGAAAAGTTCTGCAGAAAAATCACTTACATAAAAAATACTTTGTTGGGGCCGGCGCTGTGGTGTAGCGGGTAAAGTCTCCGCCTGAGATGCCATCACTCCATAAGGGTACTGGTTTGAATTCTGGCTGCTCCACCTCTGATCCAGCTCTCTGCTATGGCCTAGGAAAGCAGTAGAAGATGGCCCAAGTGCTTGGTTCCCTACACTCACGTGGGAGACCCAGAAGAAGCTTCTGGCTCCTGGCTTCAGTTTGGCCCAGCTCTAGCAGTTGTGGCCATTGGGCGAGTAAACCAGTGGACGGAAGTCTCTCTCTCTCTCTCTCTCTCTGCCTTTCAAATAAATAAATAAATATTTTTTAAAAAGTATATAAAATGCTTAAAATGCCAATTGTTATATCAAATAATACACTTGCAGGCTGGTCAGATGGAGACAAAGCTCTATATTTCTGCCACAAGCCATTTGGATATTTCTAACAGCATTCATGGGCCATACAAAACTGTCAACTTAAAAATTATTCTGCTATAGATTTGTTGAATTTTGAGCCCCTCTTACAGTTGGCTTGGGAGGGCCTCATATGGCCTGTGGGCCAGACGTTCCCCATTTGTACCCCAAAGAAGATTTAGTCCACCATGTTTTTTCTCTTATCACAAGGAACAAAGATTCTCCAGTGATTTCCTTGATATTCAGTATAAAGCAATAAGGACTTCCTGTGGACAATTTACTTTTCTTTTTTTTAAAAAAAGATTTATTTATTTGAAAAACAGAGTTACAGAGAAGCAGAGGCAGAGGTAGAGAGAGAAATCTTCTATCCGCTGGTTCACTCCTCAAATGACCACAATGGCCAGAGCTGGGCCGATCCGAAGCCAGGAGCCAGGAGCTTCTTCTGGGTCTCCCACACAGGCACAGGGGCCCAAGCACTTGGGCCATCTTCCACTGCTTTCCCAGGCCATAACAGAGAGCCGGATCAGAAGTTGAGCAGCTGGGACTTGAACCGGCACCCATATGGGATGCTGGCACAGCAGGCGGCAGCTTTAGCCTCTACGCCACAGCACCAGCCCCCCAATTTACTTTTTGATAGATCTTCTCATTACTCTTCTGATACATGACTTCTTAGCCTTAATATTTGAATGGACTTCAAGATTTTGAGAAATGTCTTACATGACTGCATTAAGTCATAAAATACGGCTGGTGAAAAATAATTGGTCACAAAATCTATACATTCTTACACTTTTCAGATGTAAATAAATTTGCAATGAATTCACCATGTTTGGCTCCCTCTTCTCCTTTTCCCCACAGCTCTGTGAGTCTTTGTGTTCCAACACTAAAAATAATCTCAGAATATCTTCTTGTGTTGAAACATTAATCACCCGGTTGATTCTCTTGGAGTAGTGGTTGATAACAAGCTTGTTAAAAGGGTTCTTGACGGTTGCTAAACTTAACCCCAACATGAAGCCAAGATGGATAAAAACAGATAGAATGCTTGAAGAAAGAAAAAATGTCACATAAAAGCTAGCTTTGATTCTGCTACAATTAAATGGTGCTATGGGTCGAATTAAAAACACACCAGCCAACAGTCAGCCAAACTCTAGGCTGAAATTAAGCTGATCTCTCAGGATTCAAAATCACTCAGAAACTACTAATTGTTAGAAAGAAATGCAAGGATGCTGTTAATTTTTTTCTCAGGCAATTTTGTATGGCAAATGGGCTTACCTATACTTAGGATAACAGAGTCGTGTGGAAAGTGTTCTTCGCTAATGAAATGAGTGAGTGGGTATCCTAGTAGAAATGAACGCTTTTTTAAAAAAAGATTTATTTATTTGTGAAATGAATCTTCAATCACATTAAATTTTGTCTGAAGTAGGTACAGACAGGGTGTGAATCCTCTACTCCTACCTTTTCTTAAAGACACTGAAGACACTACTTGGGATGCCTACGACCCATATCAGAGTGCCTGGGTTTGAGCCCTGGCTTGGCTTCTGATTCCAGCTTCCTGCTAATGCTCACCTGGAAGGCAGCAGTGATGTTTCAAGTACTTGGGTCCCTGCCCTCCACATGGGAGACTCAGATGGAGTTCTTGGTTTGTGGTTTGTTTCTGGTTCCAGGCTTCAGCCTGGTGTAGCCCCAGCTGTTCCTTATTATGTTGGTAATACTAACAGCAAGCTTATGCACCAAGCTCAGTGATAGGGTTTTTAGACAATTAAAAGAAAAAAAAATTTCTGGGGCTGATCTTGTGGTATAGCTGTTAAGCCACTACTTGTGACGCTGGTTTTGGCTCTCAGCTTCTCAGGTTCTGATCCAGCTCCCTGCTAATATGCTTGGGAAGGTAGCCAACAATGGTCCAAGGTCTTAGACCCCTGCCACCCATGTGGGAGAACCAGATGGGGTTCCTGGTTTCAGCCTGGTCTGGCTCTGGTGGTTTTGATAATTTGAGAAGTAAACCAGTGGATGGAAGGTCTCTCTCTCTAGTCTCTTCCTCTCTCTCTCTCTCTCTCTCTCTCTCTCTATCACTTAGCCCAGGGAGGCTAAGCAACTTGCCCAATCTCACACAGCCAGAAAATCCTTTGCTATTATTGTCATTGAGGCAGCATGACTCCCAGTCTGTGCTCTTCCTCCAAGTAGACACAAGCTTGAAGATTTCTTTTTCTTTAAATTTCATCTTTCTGAATGCAGGGAAAATGCAGTTGGCTCGAGAAGTTTAATAACAAGAACATTTTGGAAGTTTCAATGGCTGTATTTGTGCTCTGGGTCTATTAAATGGTGCCATAGTCTAATCAGAGCCCCTTCACCTGGCCTCTGTCCCATGAGGGCACCTTAGCATGGGAGCTGCTCTCAAATACTGGAAACAAGGAGATCTGCCAGTTATGCACCTCTGGATGCTCCTAGACACTAGATTACTCCCACAGGAAACATTTACTTTCCTTTCAAGGTTATTGAATTACTCCTTGGTTCCTGGGCACAAAAACTTACTGAATGATATCGGGGTGACTTTCATAGTCATATCTTATTGTTATTTAAAACACCATTAATAGACTATTTCTTCCTAGATAGTTTTTTTAAGATTTTTTTTATTTTTTATTTTTATTTTTTGACAGGCAGAGTGGACAGTGAGAGAGAGAGACAGAGAGAAAGGTCTTCCTTTACCATTGGTTCACCCTCCAATGGCCGCCACGGCCGGCGCGCTGTGGCCAGCGCACCGCGCTGATCCGATGGCAGGAGCCAGGTGCTTCTCCTGGTCTCCCATGGGGTGCAGGGCCCAAGCACCTGGGCCATCCTCCACTGCACTCCCTGGCCACAGCAGAGAGCTGGCCTGGAAGAGGAGCAACTGGGACAGAATCCGGCGCCCCAACCGGGACTAGAACCTGGTGTGCTGGCGCCGCAAGGCGGAGGATTGGCCTAGTGAGCCGCGGTGCCAGCCCCTAGATAGTTTTTCTAAAGATTTATTTTTATTTATTTGAAAAGCAGAGTTACAAAAGGGGAAGAGAGAGAGATATCTTCCATCTGCTGGTTCACACCCCAAATGGCCACAATAGCCAGGACTGGGCCAGAATGAAGCCAGGAGCCCAGAGCTTCATCTGGGTCTCCCACATAGGTGTGGGGCAGCAGTGCTACCCATTACACCACAATGCTGGCCACTCTAGATAGTACTTTAATAATCCTTATAAGAGTCCCATTGAGTATTGTCAATAGTGTCTCTATTTTCTTTCTTTCTTTTTTTAAAGATTTATTTATTTATTTGAAAGGCAGAGTTACACAGAGGCAGAGAGAGAGAGAGGTCTTCCATCCGATGATTCACTCCCCAATTGGCCACAACGGCCAGAGCTATGCTGATCTGAAGCCAGGAGCTTCTTCCGGGTCTCCCTTGTGGGCGCAGGGGCCCAAGGAGTTGGGCCATCCTCCACTGCTTTCCCAGGCCACAGCAGAGAGCTGGATTGGAAGTGGAGCAGCCAGGTCTCGAATGAGCGCCCATATGGGATGCCGGCGCTTCAGACCAGGGCGTTAACCCACAGCGCTGGCCCTGACAGTGTCTCTATTTTCAACTGAGGCCCAGGAAAACTGAGTAATGAAAATGATTAAAGACATAACTCTTCCCTAAGGAAATTTATATTCTTGGAAAATATTTAAGAGTTGCCTTTAGACTTCCAATCATGTGCACCCCATTACTCCCTCCTTTTGCTGTGAGTCCTCACCACAGCCAATGGATACATGATAGAGGAAGAACAGGTGTCTCTGTGATAGCCTTTTTGGATAAATTTTCTTTAAATGTGAAGGGAGTTACTTAGGTGATATCAACTCTCGATGCACAAAACAATAACCAAAAGGACCTTTGGGTGAGAAAATGGAAGAATAGAGTTAAGAACTTAATGAGAAAAAAAATAGTTCAAACTGACTTTTCCTATAGGCCAAAAGGCAGTTAGTTAAATAATTGTCATTTTCAACTGGTTGTTTTAGAATTTTTTTATATGCAGCTGAAGTCTCAAGAAAACATAAAGTGAGTTGATTACACTTTTTAAAGTCTGCCTCAGACTTCCTCCAGGCTCAGACCCCACGCTAATGATTGGGACAGATCGGAACCTGAATGGAGCTTCTGACAAACAAATGAAAGGAAGAAGCTGGAAAGTTAGCAAACACCAACTCTGTCTGCAAAAACCACACCACAATACACAAAGCCACCATGGTAAGAAATGCATGCATCTGAGAAGAAGGCATAAACTAGCATGTTCCGGGGGGCCTGGGAGAGGCAGGAGAGTCAGAGGCAAAAAGTACTCCAAGGATGGAGGCAGAACCCTAGAAGAAAGCAGAAAAAAAAAAAAAAAAAAAAAAAAGAAAGAAAGAAAAAGTAAGCACATTCTAAACAGCTCCCCTTACAAATGACTTTCATATGCATGGTAAGAGGGGAACTGAAAGAAAACAAATACCAAGAGATATAATAGACACATTATGTAACAAGGATTACCAAGGAGGGGCTAAAACCAGAAACAGACTTGGAATAATTTGGATATGGAAAGTTTATACAAGAGATAGACACAACAGGCTGGGGGGAATCACGCCAACATGGGTCAAGGCGGATATTGTGTCTGAAGGGAGAAAGAATGTCACATCATAAATAAGTTGGCAGCGGGACAAAACATATTTGGATGGAGAGAAGATAAAAGGAACAAGGGACTAATCGTAGGAAATTATTACAGACCATCTGGGTCAGATAAAAAGGCAGCGCAGAGTGCTTATGCAGATAAGGATGCCCAAGAAAAATACAGTAGGGTCTGGGCGAGCTATGCGAGTGTTGTATTACAGCAGGGCCCCGTCTTGGTGACATTCCCGGAGAAGACAATGGATTCAGTGAAAGCCCAGTTTGTGAATATCTTTGCAGGCCACAGCCGTAGAACGTGGCTGACAGAGAAGGCTCCAGAGTGATTCAGGACAGACTGGCACCAGACTGACCTCCTTGCCTTCCTTGGTAATGTGCAGTGGTGTTTGTGATGACGCAGTGATCTCCCTCTTCCTGTCACACCGCCGCCACGGTGACCTGTGCTCCATTTGACGCTGTCTTTATGGACACCCCCGCGTCCCCCTGGTTCTCCTCACAGACCTCTTCCTGCTCCAGCGACTTTGCTCCCACTCCCGTTCTTCAAGAGTGGCTCTTAAACCCATGCAGCTGGGTGCCCTCATAAAAACTTAATTGGCCTCTCCCATCAGCCTCTGGCCATTTGCCTGGTCAGAGGGTTTTGGCCTGGGGGGTTGCAGCCAGGCGACCTTGGAAAGTGGGAACAAAAACCAGCCAGCAGCTGAGATTCTGGCCCCCTTGGCCCTGGACCCTCGGACTGCAGGGACAATGGCAGCTGCGTCAAGCAAATTGTGTCGTTTCTGTGTGCGGTGACAACCCTGTTGACTTTTACACAATGTGGCCGGAATTTCAAGGACTTGAACAGCAGGGCTGATTGATTTTCACTTCTTCACTGAACCTTGTTGTCTGGGCTCCCAGCATCTCTCATTGCTCTGTTACAGATGCTGCCTGTCCTACTGGACTTGAACTCTGGGATGGGGACTTGGTTTCTCGTCTGCCTCCTGCCAGAGGTTAGTATCCTGGTTAGTAACTGCGGATGCTCAGTTACCACGTGGAATGAATAGAATGATTAGAAGGTTTCTCAAAGGAGTTAATATTTAAGGATAAGGTTTCAGGCAGTTAACAACACTTGCAGTAGGGGAGATAATTTGCCGAAGGGCAGGCTGGGTAGGAGTGCCTCTCCGATGTCCTTTGGTTCACACCTCAATCTGGAATCCCCTCCCCTGCTCACATGAAGACCAGCCCTTTCCGGTCCAAGGATTCAAAGCACAGTTTAGATCTAAACACAGATCGCAGCACGGATGCCCATGTGTATTTTTCTCATCCCTTCCATAGAGGGTCAAGTAACTTGTGAATCAACTCCCCTGGGTGTCCCGGGACACTAAATGCTTTTATATGAAAGCCTGTGGAATATTTATGTCTTAGAAAATAAATGAGTGAATGCCTTGCAATGATCTCAGCCTCATTAGCAACATGTTTTTAGCCCAGGATTTCCCAAAAGACTGTATTAAAATCATCTGGGGAGTGAAAAACAAACAAAAAGAAAAAAAGAAAGAAGAATTCTAGCCCTGGCCTTACAAACTCTCTCCCCAGTACCAAGGAATCTGCATTTTTCCCCTAAAGATTTATTTATTAATTTGAAAGGCAGAGTTGCAGAGAGAGAGAGAGACAGAGAGGTCTTCCATCTGCTGGTTCACTCCCCAAATGGGCACAATGGCTGGAGCTGGGCCAATCCGAAGTCAGGAGCCAGGAGCTTCTTCCGGGTCTCCCATTGGTCGCAGGGGCCCAAATACTTGGGCCATCCTCTACTGCTTTCCTAGGCGCATTAGCAGGCAGCTGGATCAGAAGTGGGGCAGCCAGGACATGAATCAGCAACCACATGGGCTGCTGGCACCTCAGGCAGAGGTGCACCTGCGATGCCATGGCATTGGCCCAGGACTCTGCATTTTTAACCTTCAGGTGTTTCCAAATCACAGCGTGGCTTGGGAATCAGAGCTTTGATCAAATGGATTTTTTAAACAAATAGAAGGCCACTTATTTAGTTTTAAAACCTCCCCGGTAAATTTCCATGCTATTTTTAGAGATGCTAAATGTCACCGATGTAGGTAGAGTGAGTATAGGGCAGTATGTGATAACCTCTGTTCCCTAGCACCTTCCTCCGTGAAGGAGTAATGAGTCTAATTATTAGCTACAGTTCTTTTAAATGATAACTGTGTCTATTATATGGGCCATTACTAGTAAAACTCATTAATATTGAGTGGTAGCTCCATTCATCCTGTAGAATGATAATGATCTATTAGTTTGTCTTTCAGTGGTGCCTATGGGTGGGGATACTATGTACAGGGCAGTGTAGTGGACAGATTACCCTCAGATATGACTGCCAATTCTTGATGTTCTCTGCTGAAAGAGTGAAAGAGAGGAGATGCAGGAGCTTCTAGGAGATTCTAGGACATTCTGGTAGGAGGAGAATATGGCCCATTTGGGAGCTGGTTCAGACAGAAACCAATCGATCGCCTGCAGTGGAAGGCCTTCATTTTTCCTGTGAGTGGCTGTGGCGCAGCAGGGAGCACTGACAATGCTCCCTTCAGGAGCTTCCTGTGTCTTAAGGGACATCCCCTCTGCAGTCCCAATTTAAGGCAATCCATGGTTGGTACTATAGCAGAGATAAAAACCAAACATGTTCAAAAAGGTGAAATTAGCCTAGAACTATACAGAAAGCACCAATGACACAGACAAGCTTCATCAAGTATTGAAACATTATGGGGGCCAGCGCTGTGGCGTAGTGAGTAAAGCAGTCGCTGCAGTGCCGGCATCCCATGTGGAAGCTGGTTCGAGTCCTGGCTGCTCCACTTCCGATCCAGCTCTCTGCTATGGCCTGGGAAAGCAGTGGAAGATGGCCCAAGTCCTTGGGCCCCTGTACCCACTTGGGAGATCAAGAAGAAGCTCCTGACTCCCAGCTTTGAATCAGCGCAGCTCTGGCTGTTGTGGCCATCTGGGAATGAAGCAGTGGATGGAAGATCTCTCTCTCTCTTTCTCTGCCTCTGCCTCTCTATAACTCTGCCTTTCAAATAAATAAATCTTAAAAAAAAAAAAATAAAAGCATATTATGAGGGGCTGGCCCTGTGCCATAGCATGTAAAGCCTCTGCCTGTGACTCTCTCATCCTGTATGGGAGCCAGATAAGTCCCAGATGCTCTACTTCTGGTCCAGCTCCCTGCTAATGTGCCAGGGAAAGCAGCAAAAGATGGCCCAAGAGCTTGGGCCCCTGCATCCATGTGGGAGACCCAGCAGAATTTCTTGGCTCCTGGCTTCGGATCAGCTCAGCTCCAGCCATTGTGGCCATTTGGAGAGTGAACCAGTGGAAGGAAAATTTTCTCTTTCTCTCCAACTCTGCCTTTCAGATACATAAAATAAATATTCAAGACAAAACAAACATATTATGAATTATAGCTAATAGGAGCTGACATTGTGACCCAACCTTAAGCTACCATTTGGGACATCAGCATCCCATATCAGAGTACAGGGTTGAGTTCTGGCTGCTCTGCTTCCAATCCAGTTCCCTGGGAAAACAGTAGAAAATAGGTAGCCCAAGCCCTTTGGCCCCTGCACCTGCGTGTGAGCCCCAGAGGAAGTTCCTTGCTCTTGGCTTCAGATGGGCATGGTTTCACCTGTTGCAGCCATCTGGGGAGTGAACCAGCGGATGGAAGACCTCTCTCTCTCTCTCTGCCTCTGCCTCTCCGTAACTCTGTCTTTCAAATAAATAAAATAAATAAATCTTAAAAAAAAAAAGAGATGGATATTCTCTTATACAGCTAGTAGGGGTACAAATTATCTAACCTTTCTGGAAGCATTTTGCAGTAAGAATTAAAAGATTTTGAAATCTTTACAATCTTTTCCCTTAGATTTTTTTTTTTTTTATTTTTGACAGGCAGAGTGGACAGTGAGAGAGAGAGACAGAGAGAAAGGCCTTCCTTTGCCGTTGGTTCACCCTCCAATGGCCGCCGCGGCCGGCGCGCTGCGGCCGGCGCACCGCGCTGATCCGATGGCAGGAGCCAGGAGCCAGGTGCTTTTCCTGGTCTCCCATGGGGTGCAGGGCCCAAGCACCTGGGCCATCCTCCACTGCACTCCCTGGCCACAGCAGAGAGCTGGCCTGGAAGAGGGGCAACCGGGACAGAATCCGGCGCCCCGACCGGGACTAGAACCCGGTGTGCCGGCGCCGCTAGGCGGAGGATTAGCCTAGTGAGCCGTGGCGCCGGCCCTTCCCTTAGATTTATTTTATTTATTTGGAAGGCAGAATGATAGAGAGAGGGACACACACACACACACACACACGCATATCTTCTATCTGCTATTTCACTTCTCAAATGGCCACAACTGCTGGGGCTGGTCTAGGCAGAAGCCAGGAGCCTGGAACTTCATCTCCTACAGGTTCAGGGAACCAAGCACTTGGGCCATCTTCTGCTGCTTTGCCAGTCGCGTTAGTAGGAAGCTGGATTGGAAGCAGAGCAGCCCCTGGTGCTCTGATACGGGATGCCAGCGTCACAGGCGGTGGCTTAACCAGCTGCACCACAGCACTGAGCCCAAGCTTTACAGAAGTTCGTAGGAAAATGGAATTAAATGATAATTTTATTTTTGTACAAAAGTTTGCAATTCATACATAGTTACTCGTGCATTTTTCCAGGAAATTTTTGAAGTTTTTTTGTATATATGAACATAATACCTATATATTACAAATGTCACTAAGAAAGTGAATTTCAGTTAAAATTTGGTCATGAAATGACCACTGCAGTGTTCTTTATAATGGTAGTGAAATTGGAAAATAAGGAGTAATTTGAGAATCAAGTAATATTCTTAATTATTCTTTAAAATATCTTAAAGTTGTCGTTCTAGTTATTTGTTATTTGTTTGAAAGGAAGAGTGACAGAGAAAGTGATGAGAGAGAGAGAGAGAGAGAGAGAGAAAGAGAGGGAAACAGAGAGAGACAGAGGGAGACAGAGGGAGAGACGGAGCGAGGTCTTCCATCCACTGCTTCACTCTCCAGATGCTTTAACAGAAAGCTGGAGTGCAAGTGGAGTGTGAACTTGAACCCAGGTTCTCTGCTATGAGATATGTGTGTCTCTTTTAATTTAATTTTATTTCTTTATTTGAGAGACAGAGAGAGTTACAGACAGAGAGAGGGAGAGACAGAGAGAAAGGTCTTCCATCCGCTGGTTCACTCCCCAAATGACCACAATGGCTGGAGCTGGGCCCATCCAAAGCCAGGAGCCAGGAGCTTCCTCCAGGTCTCCCACATGGGTGTGGAGGCCCAAGGAGAGAGCTGGATCAGAAGAGGAGCAGCTGGGACACGAGCTGATACCCATATGGGATGTCAGCACTGCAGGTGGAGGCTTAGTCTACTACGTCACAATGCCAGCCCCAAGATGTGCATGTCTTCATTGCTGAGCCAAACATCAGCTCCTAATTCTTCTTTCAGGTTTATGTTTTCATTTGTTATTTATTTGAAAAGCAATTATCATGCTGGATTGTGTTAAAAATCTGGTAAGAAGATAGATTTTGTGTCAGGTGTTCTTATCACAATAAAATAGAAAAAAAAGTTAAATTACCACAGAAAAAACCACGCATGTATTTTCTTCCAGTCTGTGGATCAGAGATGTGGGCGTGCTGGGCTGGGTTCTCAGCAAGGCTGTGATCAAGTTGTTGGCAAATCGCAGTCAAGTTATTCTGATCTGGAGGCTCAACTTCCAAGCTCAGTAAACGTGTTGGCAGAATTCATTTCCAAATGGTTCCAAGACCAAGAGCCGCAGCTCCCTGTTGGTTGTCACTCTCAGCTCTTAGAGGCTGCCTGGAGTTCCCCCCAGGGCGTCCTCCTCACAGGCTCTCCCCTGCCTCTACTGCCCACCACCCTACTGTCAACCTCTATGAGATCCGCTTTTGTAGATCCCACATGTAAGTGAGATGTGGTATTTGTCCTCCTGAGCCTGTCTTATTTCATTTAACATAATGATTTCTGGTTCCATCCATGTTGCTGCAAATAATATTTCTTCTTTTCAATGGCCGAATAGTATTCCATTGTGTATACGCACCCCATTTTCTTTATCCATTCATCAGTCGATGGATACTTGGGTTATTTTCCGTATTTGGCTATTGTGAATAGTCTGCAACAAACACGGGAGTGCAGACGTCTCCTGGACAGCCCGATTTCCTTTCCTTTGATATATGCCCAGGTGTGGGATTGCTGGATCCTATGGCAGTTGTGGTTTTCATGTTTGAGCCTCCATCTCCGTAGTGTTTTTCACAATTTTACTAGCTTACATTCCCACCAACAGTGTGCCAGGGTTCCCTTGTCTTCACATCCTTGCCAGCACTTGTTGTCTTTTGTGTTTTTGATAATAGTGAATCTAACTGGAGTGCAGTTATATCATTTTGTGGTTTTGATTTGGATTTCCTTGATGGGTAGGGATGTTGAGCAATTTTTCATGTGCCTGTTGGATCTATTGTCTGTTTTTTTTTTAACTGAATTACTTTTTGATGCTAAGTTGCTTTACTTATATAGAATGGTTATTAACTGTTTAACAGATATATAGTTTGTAAATATTGTCTCCCAGTTTGTAGGTTGTTTCCTCATGCTGCGCAGAAGGCTTTTAGTTTGATGAAATCCCATTTGATTATTTTTGCTTTTGTTTACTGTGCTTTTGGGATCTGAGCCAATAAAATTCTTTTCCTAGTCCAATGTCCTGGAGCATTTTCCCTCTGTTTTCTTCTAGTAATTTCATGTCTTACATTTAATTTTTTAATCCATTTTGAGTTGAGTTTTGTGCATGGTGAGAGACCTGAGAGGTGACTAGTTTCCTACTGCTGCATGTGAATATCCAATTTTCCCAGCATCACTTGTTGAAAACTTTCTCCAGTACGTGTTCTTAGCACTTCTGTCAAACATCTATTAGCTGATGCTCTTCTTATTCAGAATTCTCTTCACAGGATTTCTTACCTGCCTGTCATGATATCATTTCTCTATTGTGCATTTCTCCCAGTGGAGTATAAGCTCCATGAATAGAAGGACTTTGTCTCTTTCAGTGCAGTGTCCCTGGTATCCAGAAGAGTGCCTGCCATACAGTGAATTCTCAACAAATGCATTTTTGAGTGAGGGAATAAAGATGTAGTGAAAGATAAAGCAAATTCTAAGGCCAAGAAACATTGTAAATCAAGATATAGGGATAGAAAAGTGCTTTAGAAAGAAGCAAAGTCAACACAATTTCTCTGAGTGTTAAAACATGAACCAAGTACATTTTCCTGCTTGTATGTTAAAAATAGTATCGAAATAGGGCCAGTGCCATGGCTCACTAGGCTAATCTTCTGCCTGCGGTGCCGGCACCTCAGGTTCTAGTCCCGGATGGGGCGCCAGATTCTGTCCCGGTTGCTCCTCTTCCAGTCCAGCTCTCTGCTGTGGCCAGGGAAGGCAGTGGAAGATGGCCCAGGTGCTTGGGCCCTGCACCCACATGGGAGACCAGGAGGAAGTACCTAGCTCCTGGCTTTGGATCGGTGCAGCACGCCGGCTGTGGCAGCCATTTTGGGGGTGAACCAACAGAAGGAAGACCTTTCTCTCTGTCGCTCTCTTTCACTGTCTAACTCTGCCTGTCAAAAAAAATAAATATATATATATATATATTGAAATCCTGCAGAGTAATTATCTCTCTAGGAAATACTTGTTTCTGGAACATAACATTGTGAATCCAATACCTAATAACTTACTTCACTGTGCCTACCTACTCACTTATTATGGAGTAAACTCTGCTTGCACCTTCAAAATTCTCTAGCTTCCAGATCTTAATGTCACCCAGTCTAAGACCTAAAAACTTATTATTTCTCTCCCTCTGCCTTCCTTTCTGAGATGTTATCGCCTCTATCAAGGTGGTATCTGATAGTAGGTCTAGAAAATTTGGTTTACTTGGCCCAAGTTGTTACTGATGGTCTTTTTGAGAGAAGGATAAGATGTAGGTGAAGAGGGAGTAAATGGGGTGTGACTGGGGCCCATGACATGTGAGTGGAGGGTGAAGATAGTGTTGGATTGAGCGGTAAGCAGCAGACAACACTGGAAAGTTAGTGTCCAAGTCAAGAAAGCAGAAATGCCTCTAGATATTTCAAACAGAAGGAATTTAATACAGGAAATTGGTTACATGGGATGAAGGTAAGGGGAGAAAGAGAGGTAGGGATGGAGGGGATGTGAAAGAGAGAAAGAGAAAGAGAGAGCGAGAGAGCACTATTAAATAGTGGTGGCTCATAACCCATAGTTTAATAACTGCTTGCAGCAACTGTAACCACTGGGGCTGGAAGACAAAAGGATGAAGATAGTGTTACCAGGGACCAGATGTGCAGAGGAGGAGGCTGTGTGGCTGTGCTGGAACCAGCCGGAGAGAGACTGCTACTATAGAAAAGGTGGGGGCTGAAGAATACAGCCACTTGCAGAGAAGTTGCTAGAAGGAGAGAGGGAAGAGGGGGAATGGCTACTCTATCTTTTTATTTTCTATGTCCTGCCAGTGACCCCTACTGGCAGAAAATAACAGGAAACCAGCTGTCTAGGAACCCTGGGAAAAGTAGTATGTGGACTCCTCTGGCTGAGAATTCAGAGCAGACTAGAGAAAAGCAGGTGCAGTCTGAAAGATGGCAGGTCCAAACTGAGATGTGTGTAAGTAAAAAATCTGGACCTTCAGAGAGATTACAAGGACCTGTGATAAGTGGGGTTATGTGAACAAAGTCTCCAGAGAGATGCGGGCTGTCTTTCTCAGTTCTACACCAAGCCCCTCTTCGCATCCCACCCCATCCACCTAGCTACTATGGGATTTCCTTTCTTAAGACGTAACTGTTTCCTATCCATCCCTTAAATTCCCTCCAAGGTTGGAAAAGAAATCTAGGAACTAAGAAATAAGAAAGTTTGCCAGAGTTGTGGAGTACCAGTAAAGCTGCCGCCTGGGACACCAACACTGGCATCCTGTATAGGTGCGGGTTGGTGTCCTGGTTGCTCCACTTCCAATCCAACTTTCTGCTAATGCGCCTAAAAAAACAGTGGAAGATGGCCCAAGTGCTTGGGCCTCTGCATCCATGTGGGAGGCCCAGATGAAACGCCAGGTTTCAGCCTGGCCGTGCCATGGCCATTGAAGACATTTGGGGAGTGAGTCAGTGGATGGAAGACCTCTGTCTAGGTCTTACCCATTCCCACTGTCACTCTACCTTTCCAATAATAAAA
Source organism: Oryctolagus cuniculus (assembly GCF_051225735.1). NCBI lineage: Eukaryota > Metazoa > Chordata > Mammalia > Lagomorpha > Leporidae > Oryctolagus > Oryctolagus cuniculus. The sequence continues at coordinate 109,002,909 of NC_142873.1, forward strand.
TAAATCCTGGCCGGCGCCACAGCTCAATAGGCTAATCCTCCGCCTGCGGCACCAGCACCCCGGGTTCTAGTCCCGGTCGGGGTGCTGGATTCTGTCCCGGTTGCCCCTCTTCCAGGCCAGCTCTCTGCTGTGGCCAGGGAGTGCAGTGGAGGATGGCCCAGGTCCTGAGACCCTGTGCCCCATGGGAGACCAGGAGAAGCACCTGGCTCCTGCCTTCGGATCAGCGCGCTGCGCCGGCCACAGCGGCCATTGGGGGGTGAACCAATGGAAAAGGAAGACCTTTCTCTCTGTCTCTCTTACCTACTCTGCCTGTCGAAAACAAATTAAAAAAAATAATAATAAAATAAATCGCCCCCCAAAGGATCCAAATCTAATTCAGTTTAAAAAAAAAAGAAATAAGAATGTTTAAGGGGGCCGGCGCCTGGCTCACACGGTTAATCCGCCGCCTGTGGTGCCGGCATTCCATATGGGCTCTGGGTTCTAGTCCTGGTTGCCCCTCTTCCAGGCCAGCTCTCTGCTGTGGCCCGGGAGTGCAGTGGAGGATGGCCCAAGTGCTTGGGCCCTGCACCCCATGGGAGACCAGGAGGAAGCACCCAGCTCCTGGCTTCGAATCGGCGCAGCACCAGCCACAGCAGCCATTTCAGAGGTGAACCAACAGAAGGAAGACCTTTCTCTCTCTCACTAACTCTGTCAAAAAAAAAAAAAAAAGAAAGAAAGAAAGAAAGAAAGTTAGTTTATGATGGCAGTATTCACTGTCAGTGAACGTGAGGAGGATTTGTGATGCAAATCAGGACAGGGAGGAGGGTAAAATGCATAACTTTTAACATAGTAATATCCATGGTTATTATTTTGTAAGAAATAGGATCAAAATTCTTCTCACTAGTAATTTGAATTTCTCATGTCAGTTAGATGGGATCATCTTCAAAAATAAGGGGATGTGGGGCTGGTGCTGCGGCATTGTAGGTTAAGAATCTGCCTGCAGAGCCAGCATCCCATATGGGTGCTGGTTCGAGTCCTGGCTGCTCCCCTTCTGATCCACCTCCCTGATAATGGCCTGGAATAACAGTGGAAGATGTCCCAAGTGCTTGGCCCCTGTACTCACATGGGACACCCAGAAGAAGCTCTTGGTTCCTAGCTTCAGATTGGCCCATTTGGAGAGGTGAGCCAGTGGATGGAAGACCTCTCTCTCTGTAACCTCTTATTCTCTCTGTCTATAACTCTGCCTCTCAGGTAAATAGATAAATATTTTTTTTAAAAGAGGATGTTTGTAGGTGCATGTTTTGTTGATTTATTTCTGGAGGAAAACAGTTCCAGCCCAATGAGTGTCCTGCAGTAAGTGGTTGTGATGCATGACCTTGTTAGTCCTTTTTCTGCTCTCCATCTATACCTTTGTATATTGGTGGTGATGAAAATGTACTGGAGATAGATAGATAGATAGATAGATAGATAGATATCATTCATCCACTGGCTCACTCCTTAAATGACTACAAAGACTGGGGCTGGGCTAGACAAAAACCAGGAGCTAGGAATTCCATCCAAGTCTCTCACATGACTGGAGGGGGTCCAAGCACTTGGGCCATCTTCTGCTGCTTTCCCAGGCAAATTAACAGGGAGCTGGATCAGAAATGGAGCAGCCAGGAGTTGAGCCATACCCATATGGAATGCCAGTGTCTCAGGTGGCAGCTTAACCTGCTGTACCACTTGCTGGCCCCTTCCATGAAAAGATTAATTTAGATTAACTGGAAAGTCTAAATTCTGCAATAGAATCAAGTCTCTGGGGCTAAGCACAGTGGGTATACTCATATAGCCTGCCATGAGTCTTATTACAAAGTGTTTTCAAATCACTTTACTTAACAAGGGCTAAAGCCAAGAGCCAGGAACTGAATAGAAGGTCTCCCTATGGGTGGCAGGGACCCAAGTACTCTAGAATGTGCATTAGCCTTATAGAATGTGCATTAGCAGGAAACTAGATCACACCAGTGGAGGAGCCAGGACTCAAACCGGATGTTCCAATTTGGGACCTCAGTGGAATGGGACGATCAGTGGAATGGGACAATTGGAAGTGTGCTTCAAACACTGAATTGCCTTGCTAAACGCCCACCCCTACAGGACTCTTACTAAACCGATGCTGCTTCCAACCCTCATCCAGCATCCTGTAACAGTGGAATAATAGAGACCCTGCCTCTCTTAAGTCAGGTTCCTTTGGAGCAGAATCTTAAGTATTTCACTTTGTCTGAGCTGACTTTTGTTCCTACCATCTTTGATCTCACCTCTGTGCAGTTGCAGAAAAGGAGGATGTGTGCAGATGGTCCCTGGAGAGTGAAGGGCTGCCCATTGGCCTCCTTTTCTCCCATGTCTCGCTATCACATATGCAAGGAGATGTACAAGGGTTCTTTAGAAAGTTTGTGGAAAACACATAATATGAAAAAAAAAAAAAACAAGTATTCATGACAAAAGAGAAAGAGACACACAGGAAGAAAGATCTTTCATCCACTGGTTCACTCCCCAAATGACCACAACAGCTGGATCAGGCTGAAGCCAGGAGGCTGAAACTCCATCCTATAGGGGTGGCAGTGACTCGAGTACTTGAGTCATTGTCTACTTCTTCCCAGGTGCATTTATAGGGAGCTGGATTGCAAGAGGAGCTGCCAGGACTTGAACTGGCCCTCCAGTATGGGCTGTGAGTGTCACAAGCAGCAGCTTAACCCACTAAGCCACAACACCTGCCCCTGTCCTGATTTTATATACATACGTTCTCTCAAGGATACCCTATGCATATTATGTCAAGGATGCTGAATAGGCAAAATAATTCTGAAAAGAAAGTTGGCTCATAAATATCAAAACATATCACAAAGCTACAGTAATCTAAACAGTGTGTTACTGGTATAAAGACAGACAAAAAGATCAAATAGGAGAGAAAAGCTAGGGAAAAGAGGTCATTCTCTTTAACGGGTGGTGCTGGGAAAACTGGATATCCACATACAAAAGAATGAAGTTAAAGCACATACAAGAATTTACTCAAAATATAGTAAATCCTAAATAAAAATTAAAAATCTATGAAACTCCTAGAAGAAAAATGGGAAAAGCTTAGTAACATTGGATTCAGCAATAGTTTCTTGGACATTACATCAAAAGGACAGGCAACAAAAGCAAAAAAGACAAATGAAACCTAGCAAACTTAAAAACTTCAATGTATCAAAGAACGCAGAGTTAAAAGGGAACTTAGAGATGGGGAAAGTATTTGCTAGTCTCAGACCTGAGCAGGATTTAATATTGAGAGACTGGCAATGTGGCACAGTGGGTTAAGCAGCAGCTCTCAATGCTGGCATCCCATGTCAGAATGCTGCTTCAGGTTCCGGCTATTCCACTACCAAGCCGGCTTCCTGCTAATGCACCTGGAAAAGCAGCAGAACATGGTCCGAATACTTGGACCCTTGGCACCTACATGGTAGATCTGGATGGAGTTCCTGGTTCCTGACTTCAGCTTGGGTAAGCCCCAGCCATTGTGGCCATTCGGGGAGTGAAACAGTGAATGGAAGATCTCTGTCTATCACCCTGTCTTTCAAATAAATAAAATAGAATCTTCTTTCAAATGAATTTGATATTGAGGCTGTATAAAGAATACCTACAACTTAACAACAAAAATATCAACTCACCTGGTTTTAAGATGCCCACTGAGCACATAAAAAATATAAGCATATATAAAAATATACTCAGCATCACTAATCACCAGAGACTCATTGTACTTTCAGGGTTAAGGTGAGAATGGTAAGGGGCAATTTCTGTCCACAAACTCAAGATCACTTTCTACCACTGATTTCAAATCGTGCTGCCCTGGAGAATTAGTTAAAAGGCGAGCCTTTCCTAGTAGGCACTTTTTTAGACCCAAATCTGTCGGCTTCGTTAATAGCACCTTGACCCAAAACTCACAAAACATTTCTAAATATTTGTGAGTTTATTTTGCTGAGGCCATTTTCATTCTTTGAACTTTCGTTCTCTTATAATAATCTCAACTTTTTAAGCAAGGTGGGACCTTTGAGCTATACTGGATCAGAGACTGAGGAAAAAAATTGAAGGCCCATGGAGTCCATCTCAACAGTTGCAACATTTCATTAGCTATCGATATTTGATTAGCTTCCTGTGGCTCCCATCTGAATTAGCTGCCAACATCTGGAAGGCAGAAGATTTCTATCATATAAAAATTTCAAAATCTAGATTTCTGGCTTTCATTGAAAAATTGAGTCTGTCAGGACCAAGTCTGATCAGCGCTTATGTGGTGACAAACTCCTGGGCGATCCTTGCACTCCCCAGTTGGCAATGCTGCCCACTCTGACCTTTCTGCTTGTTGATGGGACCAGAAATCCCCTGGAAGGTAAGGAGCACTTTGTGGGAGGCCATTGAGAGCACAGTTCTTTAACAGGACTCTTTTTAGAGCCCCAATATCACAGTGAGTACTTAAAAAAGTTGGCTTATAATTCAAGTCACGGGGGATTGAACCCCAGAGTGCTGGGACAGATGTGGCACAGACATAAACTTATTTTTCCATGCTGTGCTGACAAGCGGTATACCACCAATTCAATAGAAACTGGAACGTGAAGAGCAAGAGTAACTATAACTTCAGGACAAGAGAATTTTTATCAATTAGTCTCTAAGATCTGTCAAAACAAGCAAACGCACAAAACCTTACAGCCTGGAAAGTCAATGGTGACAAAGAAATAGCTTCAGCAATCTCAAAAAAATTTATTTTCTAGGTAAACAAGAATAATATTAGAATATTTATTGAGTACCATATGATAGGCATAGTTCTAAGTGACTTACATGGTTTTTATATTTAATATACACAGAACCTAACAAGTTAGACACAGCTGTTATTCATGTTTTGCAAATGAAGAAACTCAGGCTCCCAGAGGTTAAGTAACTTTCCCAAGGTCACATGGCTACCAAGTGGTAGAGTTGAAGTTTGAGTATAGACTGGTTGGACTGCAGAGGCCACTGCCACCCTCCAAACCATTCTCCATAGACTCATAAGCTATTTTTGCAGCTCGGTAGCCTGCCATAGTTTTAGAAATTATTTGGTGCTCCTAAATTCCCCAGTGCACTGATGACATTAGTTCTCAGATTGAAGACCTCTAGAACGTGGATAATACGCATCTGATGTTTGACTTAGGACTCAGTGAATATTAAGAATGTGATGGTGGCTGGCACTGTGACAGAGCTGGTAAAGCCGCCGCCTGCAGTGCCGGCATCCCATATGGGCACCAGTTCAAGTCCCAGCTGCTCCACTTCCAATCCAGCTCTCTGCTATGGCCTGGGAAAGCAGTGGAAGATGGCCCAAGTCTTTGAGCCCCTGCACCCACATGGGAAGACCCAGAGGAGGCTCCTGGCTCCTGGCTTTGGATTGGCGCAGCTCTGGCTGTTGCAGTCATCTGTGGAGTGAACCAGTGGATGCAAGACCTCTTCTTTCTCTTTCTCTCTGCCTCTCCTTCTTTCTATGTAACTCTGACTTTCAAATAAATAAATAAATCTTTAAGGAAAAAAAAAAAGAACGTGATGATCAGGAACTGACCTCTGAGACAAACACCTTAAGATGGCAGCATTGTGAGCTGAGAGAACTTGGCTATCACAAGCAATCCCAGCTCTGCCATTCCTAGCTACATATCCTCAGGTGAAGAAGGCTCAGCTCCCATCTCTGGAAAAAAAAGGGATAATAATATCATCATACTTACCTCCCAAGCTCATTGTGGGGACTAAATGAATAGGCAATGAGCAGTCCAAAAATGCTACCTGCAGTCCCTACCAGATAAGAATTAAAATCTTGTTACTAAAAAGATATTTGGGCTGGCGCCGTGGCTCACTAGGCTAATCCTCTGCTTTGCAGCGCTGGCACACCGGGTTCTAGTCCCGGTCGGGGCGCCGGATTCTGTCCCGGTTGCCCCTCTTCCAGGCCAGCTCTCTGCTGTGGCCAGGGAGTGCAGTGGAGGATGGCCCAAGTCCTTGGGCCCTGCACCCCATGGGAGACCAGAATAACTACCTGGTTCCTGCCATCGAATCAGCGCGGTGCACTGGCCGCAGCACGCCGGCCGCGGTGGGCATTGGAGGGTGACCCAACGGCAAAGGAAGACCTTTCTCTCTGTCTCTCTCTCTCACTGTCCACTCTGCCTGTCAAAAAAAAAAAAAAAAGATATTTGGTGGCACTTAGATTCTCTTCTCTTGGACAAGCTGCCTCACAGGCTGGGAAAGCACTTGTTACCAAGTCTCAACCTGTTTTACTGAATGTTTAAGGATGTCTTCTTTGGCTTCTACCACTTTCCTCAGGTGGATTTCCAGGGGGTGATACAGATGGCAAATAATAACCTTAAATCCTTTTATTGAAGAGGCAACGCCTTGCCAAGGTGCATTGGACTTGACGTGTGGCAACACAGGGGGATTACAGTGACTCAGCTGTCTGTGAAAACCGTAACTTCACTTCGCTCCTTCAGGACGAGCTCTTGTCTGATGTGGGGCTGCATTTTGCTTTGTTCATCTGCACGGGGAAAATTCACTGATGCACAGCCACAGTCTTTCAAGGCCCCAGGCTACCAGGAGATTAAACACTTTTTTTTTCCCCAAGAATATCAATTTGCCCATAATTGTTTCTTAAATTTTTCTGAGGATCCAGCTCTGCAATTCTGATATTTTTTTCTTCTCATAAGCTATGATCAAGCTTCAAGTGAACAGTAAGCCAACTGTTCATTTGTTCTAAATCTACCTTCTGCTGATAGTCTGATGAATTATAATTTTAGACTCAGAGAGGGCCTTGTCCAAACATCTTATTTTACTGAGAGGGATATTCAGACCCAGGGTTGACTGATTCACCTTTTGTCCCTCAGCTAACCCCATGGACTCCACACCAAGATCTGGTCTCTGGTCTCTGGCCTCCTTCTTCATCAACCAGTATATATAAAAAATGTATTGATTAAGGTCTGCTAACACAGAGCTTTGCAAACTAGCATTGTGTTTATGAGAATGAAAGAGGTTGACTTGTCGTTATCTCTACCAATAATGGTCACCACCTCCAGCCAAGCCCCCATCAGCTCCTAACTGGCTGCCTTCCTGTGTCTAACCTTGATTGCTGCCTTTCCTGGTCTTTTCTCTACACAGCAGCCAGAGGCTCACATTGAAACATCAGTGAGATCATGGCACTGCTCACTCAAAAACTCTACAGTGACTCCATATTTTATTCAGAAAAAAAGCAAAAATTATTTCAATGACTGACCATGCCCTATATGTTCTCCTCCCTACCTGCCGTCTACATTTTGTTCCAAACATGGTGGTGCCCATACTGCTCCTTGAAGAGTTCACTCTCATCTCAAGCTCTGAGCACTGGCGTTCCCTCTGGAACCCTTTCCTGGATTTGCATGATGCACTTCTTCATCTCTTACACACTGCTCAGAAGCCACCTCCATGGGGCCTCCAGTAGCCTCCCAACTTACAATGGCAAACCTTCCCCCAACACAAGCCTGCTTTATTTTTCTCCAGGGCACTTAGCATCATCTGTATTGGCGTGTGCATGCTGCTGTAACAAATACCACAGAACGGTGCCTTAAACCACAGACACGCTCTTTCTCACGTTCTGGAAGCCATGATGAAGGCGTTAACAGATTCCGTTTCCGGGAAGGAAGGCTCTCTTCCTGGCTTGTAGATGTCTTTCCTTTGCCTACATCCCTGCTTGGGGCCTTTCCCCAGGCGATAAGAGACCGTGAATGAACTCTGATCTTTCTGATCCTATCTACCCTGCACCCACCCTTACTACTTCATTTAACCTTCCTTAGTCCTTAGAAGTTTCATCCCCAAATATAGCCACAGTAGGGGTCAGGGCTTCACCAAATGCAATGGGTGTGGGAGTCAGGAGGAGGTCACAAACATTCAGTTCATAACACTATCTGACCTTATGTATTCGTTCCTTTTTTGCTTTTTGTCAGTCTTCTCCAGCTGAATGAGGGTGGGAATGAATGGAACACCTTGCCCTTATGTAGTGGGCTGCTTCTAAAACAACTCCCAATTATTTCCGGGTCCTAATATTCACACCCTCGTTTCGTTCCCTCTCCGTACTGCGTACAGGTTGGAGCGAGTGACTTGCTCCTAGTGTGCACAATACAGAAACGGTGATGGTGTCACTTCATTGTCAGGTTACCACAAAGGACCCTACCTGTGGGGAGCAACTCGGACTAGACTAAGTTACTGGAATTAAGACTTATTCTATGCATCTGCTCTCCCACAATATGGCGCTGGGAGAGGAGAAAACAGCTTCTACGCAGCTGCCTCTTGCCAACTTGAGTGATGACCTCCAGGAGCTGATCCTGCTCCTGATTGAAGGAGAGCAGCGTACTCGGCGTGTGGGCAGCCGAGTTGGGATTGGCGGAAGAGGACTATAAAGGAGGAGAGAGACGACATGCACGAGGAACATCTAAGGGGAACATCTATCTGAAGGAACACCTGTGCAGCCCCCGAGAGAGCCGGCCGGCAGTGTGCCGCTCCCCTGCGGAAGTGGGGAAAGTGGCCAGGGGGAACCGCCCTTCCACGGAGGTGGAAGGGACGGCAGCCAACCCGGGAAGAACCAGCAGCAAACCCGGGGAGGGCCGAGCAGACAAAAGAACAGCGCAGGGTCCTGTGTCGTTCCTCCACGAAGACGGGGAGCGACATAATGGTGCCGTGACTCGGATATGAAGCCTAGGCAGGGTTTAGTGTCATTCCTCCGCGAAGAGGGGGAGCGACATAATGGTGCCGTGACTCGGATAGGAAACCTAGGCAGGGTCTAGTGTCGCTCCTCCACGAAGACGGGGAGCGACACCTACCTTCCGTCCTTGCCCTCTCGTGTTCACTTGCTCATTTTGCTGGAAGCCAGCTGCTGTATTGTGAGTGCCCCACATGGAGAGACTCACATGGCATGGAACTCAGGGAAGCCTCTAAAGAACTCATCCCTCTGCCAACCACACAGGTGAACTTGTCCCTTGGACACAGCTTGTCCCTTGGACAAGCTTTAGAGTTTGATGAGCGCCCCAGTTGATACCTTCGTGGCTGCTTTTGGGAGACCTTGAGGGAGGGCTACCAGCTAAGCCACGCCCAGATTCCTGTCCCAGAGGAACTGTAAGATAATAAATATTTGTTATTTTAAATTTATTTATCTATTTTCATTTTACTTGAAAAACAAACACATACACACACACTTACACGAAGACACAAAGAGAGAGACCAAGAGAGAGACAATGAGATCTTCCAGTTGCTGTTTCACAGAGTTGGCCAGAGTTGGGCCAAGTTGAACCAGAGACTGAAACTCAATACATCTCCCCCAGATGGGTGGCAGGGACACAATTATTTGAGCAATGAACTGTCTCCCAGGGTGCACATTAGCAGAAAACTGGAATTGGAAACAGAGCCAGAAGTCCAACCCAGGCTCTATTTTAAGCTACAGATTTTGAGGGCAAGTATCTTGCACAGCAATGCGTAACTAATACACCTAATAACATAGGAATCATGTCTTTGGGGCTGAATTTGAACATTTAATCTTAGATAATGTGAAATTAGAGCCATTCTCATAACCGGGAAACTGTTCCGACGTGATAGATCCAGACTACAGCAATTCATGCACTTTCTTCACCCACAGCTGGCCAGTAGGGGCAAGCAAAGGACATCCCTCAGGCCAACTCTTTGTTTTTATAAATCAGGTTTCCTTGGAACACAGACACAACCCTTCAGTTACGTACAGTCTGTGACTGCCTCGCAGAAGGCTGTAGTAGTCACAGAGACCATCTGGCCAGCAAGCCTAAAGCTTGTACTACTTGACCTTTTCAGAAAATCTTACTGACCCCAGCTCTGGAGGCATAAACTAAGAAGGCACTTATATGATATGCCCACCCGAGCGCCCTCAGAGGAGACCGCCACGCTGTCTCTCCACACGTCTCCTGGAAAACCATAATAAATGAGTTTGGTAACCCCACCCACCCGTGCAACCAGGATCTGAGTAGTCAAGGCTAGTGCTCTTTAAGTTTCTTTAACCATAATCCCCAGTAAGAAATCGATTTTCTATCACTCCTAAGTACATCGAATACATATGCATCAAACGTGTCACCAATCAGTACCTACCCTTTATGTAGGATGCACCCTGTTGTTGTTTTTGTACTTTGTGCTATTAAAAAAGGCTGATTACATTGGTACTGCTGAATGGCTGTGACCTGTCATAGCAGTGAGTAATCCTGGTAAGGGCTTGAGTGTGGTATCACGCAGATCTGACTTCTCATCTCAGTGTGGACTCCTGCCAGCTGTGGATCTTGGGCTGGGTCTGAACTTCTCTGAGCCTCCATCTTCTACTAGAAAATGGGATGTTATTTATCCATGGCAAGTGTTGTAAGGATGAACATAAAGACAAGTGTTTATTGAAGTGCTATTGCCCCAGTTGCATACTAATTAGCTTTGATCCTTCCAACCTGGGTAAAAAGAGAGAGAAAAAACTCCAAAAGAATTCCAGAGGACTGACAAAGTCTACAGAATCCTGTTCCTCCTCTGAGATTCAGATATGAGAATGTAGGTGGCCCAGAGGCTATGTTCCGACTGGCACAGAGGACCTGCAGGCCTGCAACAGGCATCTTTGGCCAAATCTGCTTAAGGAAACTCTCTTTGAGTCAGCCCTACAGCCATTGGATTTGCTGATCACTGAGTTTGCAGTGGAGGGGAGAGTTTAGCTCAGGAAGCTAACCACATTGGACTGCTGCAGCTGGACACGGTGCTTCTCCATGGCAGCCCTCTTTAGAGAGGTAAATTTGGGTTTTCTGTCCAGGGTCTTGCACATTTTTCTTCCTAGTTGCTCCTTCTCTTAGTGCCCCCCATTTGCTGCTGACGGTTGCACCTTAAACTTCATCTCTGAATATCAGAGAGAGGCTTAGTGGCACTTTGTAGGGGCAGGGGAGCCTGGATAAAAGGGAATTATGTTCAAATTCTACCTTTGCTTTATTGTTGCCTTTCCTCTTACTCCTTTCAAAGCACCCAAGACCTTGGTTTCAAGTCCATGGGAGCTCTTTAAGAGAGCTTTGTTTCCCACCCATTTTTCACTCTGAATTACAGTGAGCATAAATGCCACCCAGAGTTCAAAGCGAAAGGCAGGAGTAACTGGATCAGCTTTAGCTCATTTGCTGCCAAAGCTACTTCACACCCTTCCCTCTCACGGGGGGAACACCCTGCTGGGGGCTGGAGCTGGTACAAGAACAGCATGGGAACCAGTGGCCCGGCTGCTCATCCCAGTGGCTTCTCACTCCCTTGTCACACAAAGTCTCACTGCAACCAATCACTTCCTTGCCACTAGCTCTAGTATAGAAAGTGAAAGATTGTTGTTTTTATAAAAGATCTATTTCGCGTATTTGAAAGGCAGAGTTACAGAGTGAGGAGGAGAGACAGAGAAAGAGATCTTCTATCTGCTGGTTCACTCCCCAAATGGCCACAGTGGTTGGAGCTGGGCCAAGATGAAGCCAGGAGCCTGGAACACCATCCTATGTGGGTGACAGGGTCCCAGGTACTTGGGCCATCTTTTCCTGCTCTCCCAGGAGCCTCAGCAGGGAGCTGGATAGGAAGCAGACAAACCAAGACTTGAACTGGTGCTCTGAGATGGATGCTCATGTTGCAAACAGTGGTTTAACCCTGTGCCATATACCAGACTCAAGAGAGTGAAAGGTTTTTAGAAAGTGAATTGTTTCTGTAGAATTTCCAGACCCTGGTTGTGGGAACCAGAACAAGTAACAGGAGGACTGGGAGACTTTCTTTGCAGGCCGTCACTAGTATAGGGACACCTTCCTTTCTTTGCCAATACCTGGTGGGACTGTCAAAAATCCCACTATAAATAGAAAAAAAAAAAAAAAAAAAGGGACCAGCACTGTAGCTCGGTGACTTGAGCACCGGCATCCCATATAGGTACTGGATTGAGTCTTGGCTGCTCCTCTTCTGATCCAGCTTCCTTCTGGGAAAGCAGGGGGAAGATGGCCCAAGTGCTTGGACCCCTGCACCCACATGAGAGATCTGGATAATGTTCCTGGATCCTGGCTTTGGCCTGGCTCCGCTCTGGCTGTTGCGACCATTTGTGGAATGAAGGAGTAGATGGAAGATCTCTCTCCTCTCTCTTTCTGTCTCTCCCTCTCTCGCTGTAACTCTTTCAAATAAATAAATAAATCTTAAAGAAAAAAATTCCATTATAAATATGGGTTTTCATTTTCTCTTCTGTCCTCTGCCTCCCCCAACTAACCCTTTAGGTTTCTTTCTTTCTTTTTTTCTTCACATGTTCATTTACTTTTACCTACTTGAAAGGCAGAGAGTGAAACTGAGAGAGATAGAGAGACATCTTCTACTTGCTGATTTACTCCCCAAAAGCCCACAACTGCTGTGGGGTGAGGCAGGGTGAGGCCAGCAGACAGGAACTCCATCTGGATCTCCACATGGGTGGCAGGGGCCCAAGCACTTGAGATACCACCTGCTGCCTCCCAGGGTGCACATCAGAAGGAAGCTGGCATCAGAAGTAGAACTAGGACTCAAACCCAGGTTCTCTGGTAAGGCATCCATGCCCTCCAAGCTGTGGTTTAACCCAATGTGCCACAACACCCACTCCTCCTTTGGGTTTCTTGATGCCATAGAAACCTGTCTTTCCAAGTAGAAATGAGCCTTTACAAATTCATGCTGTAAGGACTCTTGTGTGCCCTTGCTGGATTCTGGGCCATAGTCACCTGACTCAAGACTCGTAAGAGAAGAGAGTTTTATGTTATGCAGATAGGTTCTGGTGCCAGCTCTGCCAGTCACTGAGGGACCTTGGGCAACTCACTTGCCTGAGTGGGTCTCAATGTTCCCATAAGGCAAGGTGACTAGTTTAGCTTGGATAGCTAGCGCTCTGCTGACAACTCCAATTACTTGGTAGTGGTTGCTGGGGGCATTGTTCAGGAAAGAGTTTTTGAGCCATTGTTAGATTCCATGTTTCAGTAGGAATGTTTGCAATGGCTGGAGGTGAGATGCTGTATCACCTATCACATATTTGCCATCCCTAGGCAAAATGCTCTACTAATACTTCCTAATTATAGATTTCTTTGATTCTATAATCTTACTTGATTGCTATTGAGATCTATATCAATTTAATTTCACTGTTTTAAGTACTTGCGTTTCTACCAATGGGAATGGAAAGAGGGAATAGGAAAAAAAACCAACTCTTATCTTCTGAACTGATGCTGCCCTTATGGTAATGAAGACCTGGAAATTAGGTCCACTGCTTCTCTTTGAACCAAAGCACCTCAATTAGCTGCAGAAAGTGGAGAAGATGCATTCTTTTGTGAAAGCATAGCCTTTGTTTTTCTTGCCCCAAAGTGGAGAAAGTCAGTTCTTATCTCCTTTTTATCACACCAGGCCATTATGGTCCAAATTGATGCAAAGAATGACCTTCAAATATTATTTAATAAAAACAAAAACAAAAAATTAAATATTCTCATTCTGAAATTGAAGAGAGTAAGTAATGAAGTATATATTTCTGTGCCTTTTTAAAAGAATGTAAAATACTAGTCATTCTGGAGATGCAATGTTTAGCATCATGGCTCCAATGCAATATTATGTATTTCAGATTCACTAGAGAGCATGTCTTAAGTGTTCTCAGTACAAAAATCTGAAAGAGGTAGCCAGGGAAGGTGATGAATATGCTAATAGGGTTGGAAAAAGATAATGGTAGAAGGACCTTGGGAACTTTTCATCTTTAATGGCATATGAGTCTGAGTGATCAAGAGACTTGAGTTCCTAAACACAAATAAAATAGACACCCACCTACTGAAACTGGAGCAGGGAGGGTTGATACTCAGTCTAACTGATAGCTAACACACATGACATGTGTGAATTATGAATTTTCAAATATTTAGAATAGGCGAGTAAAATTCACATGAAAACTATTCATAAGCGAATTTAGTCTTAGCTTCTTGGTTTGAAGACACTCCCAAATCTTACAGTGCTGCTGGGCCACAATGTCAAATACTAGGGACTCTTATCTGCTAACAGCAGGTGTAGGTGTTTGGGATGAGTTTTTCCTGACTTCATATCTGCTTTTTTCAAGGTCTATTTATTTATTGGAAAATCAGAATTACACAGAGAAAGACCCACACACACACACACACACAGGGAGAGAGAGAGAGAGAGAGAGAGAGAGAGAGAGAGAGAGAGTCTTCTATCTGCTGTTTCACTCAACGGCTGGGGCTGGGCAATGGGCCAGGTGGAAGGCAGAAGCTAGGAGTCAGGATCTTCCTCTGGCTTCCTCTGGGTCTCCCACATGGATGATAGGGGCCCAAGCATTTGGGCCACCTTCTGCTACTTTCCCAGGTGCATCTTCAGGGAAGTGGATTGGAAGAAGAGAAGCTGGGACTTGAACCCGTGCTCCAATATGAGATGTTGGTGTTGCAAGCAGTGGCTTAGCCTTCTGGGCCACAACACTGGCCCCCATCTTGATAAACATTACAGTCACAAAAGATATTTTATCATTTCTTGTTATAAAGTAGCATGCAGGACATAGAGAAAAAGTTATTACTGATTTGAACTTATTATGATTCCTATGACAAGTTTGCTGTAACTGTTATTAATGGAGTGTCCACATTTTCTATTTAAGTTTTCCAGAGTGGCCTTTATAAAAACCCCCTAGCACAGAGATTTAGAGACATGTCACACCAGAGCAATGGGTACATGTTACATGACCCCCATGTCCGGGTCACCAAAAAATGACCCTCTAAGGAAGGCATTAGTGTTCTCCGGGTATGTAAAAGGGGCTCAGAGCCTGTGCCAGGTCAGCTCTGCAGGGCCTTCAGATGGGGTGCTTTCCTGACAGAATCTCATCCTTCACAGCTGATTGGCTGCCTCTGTTGATACCTGTAGCCCAGACTCTGAGCTCTAGAGCCTCACATGTACAACATATGACTTAACATAATTTCCTTATTTTTTTAAAAAAAGATTTGTTTATTCTATTTGAAAGGCAGAATTACAGAGAGGCAGAGGCAGAGAAAGAGGGGGGGGGGGAAGAGAAAGAGGTCTTCCATCCGCTGGTTCACTCCCCAAATGGCTGTACCGGCCAGAGAGGAGCCCATCCGAAGCCAGGAGCCAGGAGGAATTCCTTCTGGTCTCCCAAGTGGGTGCAGGGGCCCAAGGCTTAGGCCATCTCCTGCTTTCCCAGACCACAGCAGAGAGATGGATCAGAAGAGGAGCAGCTGGGACTTGAACGGGCACCCATATGGGGTGCCAGCACTGCAGGTGGTGGCTTTACCCGCTATGCCACAGCACCGGCCCCAACATAATTTCCTTATTTATGAACATGGCATGTGCCAGAAATTAGGGTGCCAAGACAAAAACGGTAACTGCTGAGTGGCCGGCATTTGGTGCAGTGGTTAAGACACTGCTTGAACACCTGTATTCCACATCCGAGTACCTGGGTTTGAGTCTTGGTTCCACTTCCAATTCCAGCTTCCTGCTGACGTTCACGTGAGAAGCAGCAGAGGATGGCTCAAGTACTTGGGCCCTTACTTCCCATGTGGGAGACCCGGATGGAGTTCCAGGCTCATGGCTGGCTTGTTGTGGGCATTTGGTGAGTGATGGATTGCAAGATGTCTTTTTCGGGGGCTGGCATTGTGGTGTCCCTGGTAAAGCCACTCCCTGTGATGCCGGCATCCCATATGGATGCCTGTTCGAGTCTTGGCTGCTCCACTTATGATCCAGCTTCTTGCTAATGTGCCTGGAAAAGGAGTGTAAGATAGCCCAAGTCCCTGGGCCCCTGCACCCGTGTGGGAGACCTAGAAAAAGCTCTTGGTTCCTGCCTTTCCCAGCCCTGATTTTACTGCCATTCGGGGAGTGAAACAGCAAATGGAGGCGCTCTCTTTTTCTCTGTACTTCTCCCTTTGTAACTCTGCCTTTCAAATAAAATGTCTGTCACTCTCTCCCTCTCTGTCTTTCGAATAAAATTAAAATAAACACAATTTTTTAAAAACATTTATTTGAAAGAGTAACAGAGAAGAAGAGGCAGAGGCAGAGAAAGAAAAATCTTCCATCCTCTGTTTCACTCCTTGAGCCAGGCCCACACCATGAGCCAGGAGCTTCTTCTGGGTCCCCCACCTGGATACAGGGGCCCAAGGACTTGGGCCATCTTCATCTACTTTCCAGGCACAGTAGCAGGGAGCTGCATCAGAAGTGGAGCAGCCGGGACTTGAACTGGTGCTCACATGGGAGGCAGGCACTGCAGGTGGTGGCCTCACCTGCTAGGCCACAGAGCCAGCCCCAATAAACACAAATTTTAAAAAATAATACAATGACAGGTGGCCATTCCTTAAAAAAAAATGATGGTTAAGGGGAATTACAGTTAGACCACTAAACTGGGTGGAGTGAGGGAAGTAGGCACACAGTGCAGTGGGGTGTGCAGAAAGTAACAGTCCAGTTACAGCCAATATTCAACCTGAAGTCGTCAACTCTGTCCCCACCCAGTCGCAGGCCTTCAGGAAGGCAGGGGACATGAGAACTGGAAACCAGACAAGCTGGAGGACCTGCCTTCCTTTGGCAGCATGGCACTAGACTCCCACCTGGCTGATTCCCCCACCCCAAGGCCAGGAGGGGCAGGAAGCCCTGCAGAGAGGCTGTTCCCTTCACCTCCTCATCCTCTGGGGATGAGAGGCCCCCTAGGAAATGAGTCTCTGAGGCAGAGGCTGGCAGAGCCAAGCACCCTTCCGACAGGGGCCCTTTGCCAAGAGACCTGGTGAAAAGTCCCTGGCCCTCCTGGTGCACCAGCTGCCCATTGGTTTGAAGTCCAGATAGTACATTCAAACCACCTGGGGCGGCTTTTGCAGGCAAACTTAGGCCCATGTGGCAACTGAGGGCAAGTCAGTCAAACTTGTGGGGAGTTGGGAAGCCTGGGCCTCGCCTGGAGTCGGCAAACACCGAACACCTGACTTCTGGCGTCACACTCACCCAGCTGCCTATTTGCCTTCTCCCACTGATCTGTTTCGCAGGGAGAAGAACATCCCCGTCGTGGTGACTTTGAATACCTTTGGTCCCCATAGCATTTCTAAATCTCACTGTAAGTTCACAAATTGGCATTCTCTTTTCCCTATGCCCATCCCGTGAACAGGATCAGTGTGCATCAGCTCCTGGGACCTGTAGCTGCTGTCAGGGGTGGAAGCAGGCAGGGAGGGCCAGAGCCTGGCCCTTGGAGATCTCGCCAAGTTAGTGGGTGCCAATCTGGCTGCCACCTGTTCTCTCGAGACAAGTGTGAGTGCTGGTGAAGGTGAACAGCTCTGCGTGTGGGCAGAGCCCTTCACATACCTTAAGTTAGGATTACCATCTTTATTTCTCCTGTTCTTTAAATAAATAATCTTTTTTTTTTCTTTTCAGAAGGAGGGCTTGGACTGTTTAATCTACATGACTTTCCTGCTGTCATCATCTACAGTTGGTTTTAGTATTTCTTTTTCTTTTTTTTTTCCCCGACAGGCAGAGTAGACAGTGAGAGAGAGAGACAGAGAGAAAGGTCTTCCTTTGCCATTGGTTCACCTCCCAATGGTTGCCACAGCCGGCGCACTGCGCTGATCCGAAGGCAGGAGCCAGGTGCTTCTCCTGGTCTCCCATGCTGGGGCAGGACCCAAGCACTTGGGCCATCCTCCACTGCACTCCCGGGCCACAGCAGAGAGCTGGACTGGAAGAGGAGCAACCGGGACAGAATCCGGCGCCCCGACTGGGACTAGAACCTGGGGTGCTGGCGCCGCAGGCAGAGGGTTAGCCTAGTGAGCCACAGCGCCGTCTGGTTTTAGTATTTCTAAAAGGGATTCTCACCTACTCCTACGAAGAGTCTAATTCTCTCTGGGATTTCCCTATGCATTTCACAGCACTCTCTAGTACTCGCTGATTTCATGCTAACTGCCCGCTCTTACTGCTGAGTCAAGATAGAATCCATGAAATCCAGGTGCGTTTTGCTAAGGTACAAGTCATATAATTTTCAGGGACAGATACATCTGGAGAAATTGCATCGCTAATGAAATTCAAGTTTCTTGTTAATTGCAGAGTTTGGCCTCGTTCAAGAGTGACCACAGTCTGAGCAAATTGTCCTGTGATTTTATTATATATAATAATTGCGTATATAAATAAATATAAAATAATATGTATAATAAAATCTTCCATCCTTTTTCTCAGTGCACTGAGTGGCCTTTGGGGCATTCACATTGTTGTGTGACTGTTACCACCATCCATCTCCAAAGTTTTCCAGCTTCCTAAACCGGAAGATCACTTTTGGTAGTAATGACATCATAGCAATGATGTATCTTCCAGTTTGTGACTGTGGCATATCTTTTTATTTACTGATGCCTTTTTAAAAAAGATTTATTTATTTGAAAGACAGAGTTACAGAGAGAGGTAGAGAGAGAGAGAGAGGTCTTCCACCCACTGGTTCACTCCCCAGATGGCCGCGATGTCCAGAGCTGCACCCATCTGAAGCCAGGAGCCAGGAACTTCTTCCTGATTTCCCACACGGGTGCAGGGGCCTAAGGACTTGGGCCATCTTCTACTGCTTTCCTAGACCATAGCAGAGAGCTGGATTGGAAGTGGAGCAGCCAGGACTAGAACTGGCACCCATATGGGATGCCAGCACTTCAGGCCAGGGCTTTAACCCACTGTGCCACAGCACTGGCCCTACTGATGCCTTTTTAAATGTTATTTAGCAACAGTTTTCAGTATACAAGTCTTTTCTTGGTTAAGTTTATTTGCAAGCACATTATTCTTTTTGATGTCATTGTAAATGGAATTTTCAAAAGAGATTTATTGGGGCTGGCGCCGTGACTCACTAGGTTAATCCTCCACCTTTGATGCTGGCATCCCCTATGGGCACCGGTTTCTAGTCCCAGTGGCTCCTCTTCCAATCCAGCTTTCTGCGGTGGCCCAGGAAAGCAGTGGAGGATGGCCCAAGTGCTTGGGCCCCTGCACCCGCATGGGAGACCAGGAAGAAGCACCTGGCTCCTGGCTTCGGATCAGCGCAGTGCTGGCCGCGGTGGCCATTAGGGGAGTGAACCAACGGAAGGAAGACCTTTCTCTGTCTCTCTCTCTCACTGTCTGTAACTCTACCTGTCAAATAAGAAAAATTCTATTAAAAAAAAAAAAAGATTTATTTATTTGAAAGGCAGAGTTGCAGAGACAGAGAAAAGGAGAGACAGAGAGAGAGAAGGAGAGCGAGCGAGCGAGCGAGAGAGAGCTTCCATCTGCTGGTCCATCCCCCAGATGGCTGCAACGACCACAGCTGGGCCACTCCAAAGCCAGAAATCATGGGCTTCCTCCAAGTCTCCCATATGGATGCAGGAGTTCAAGGACTTGGGCCATCCTTTGGTGCTTTCCCAGGAGCATTAGCAGGGCACTGGATTGGAAATGGAGCAGCTGGGACTCAAACGGGGATGCCGGTGCAGGCCATGGCTTAAACCACTGTGCCAAGGTGCCAGTTCCTGTGAATGGAATTTTTTAGATTGCTAATTGTTGGTATATAGGGTGCTTTTAGATTCTTAATTATTGGTATATAGAGAGCTTACTGATTTTGGTCTGCTGGGTTTATTTTTTATCCTGAAACTTCGCTGGATTTGTTTGTTAGTTTCAGTGGCTTACAGTTATATTTTTATGTGCCAATGAGAAAGGCAAATATATGTCAATTCTCCTTTCTTTCAACCTAGGACACAACTATGAAATCAAAGCAATCGCTCTCTCTTTTTTTTTTCATATGATTTATTGTGAAAATGCTAACATTTTTTGAGTCCCTGCCATGAACTGAGTTAAAGCCAAGAATTTTCACCATGATCCTGCTAGACAGATACTGTTATACACTGACTTTATAAGTGGAAAGTTGAAGGCTCAGAGAAGGTGAGACTACACCTGAGATACCGTTTGAAATCCAAGCCGTCTGCCAGGACTTAGGCCAAGGAAAGAGTCCCAGAATTAGAACAGTAGAGAGCAGCACCACGGTGCAAGCCAGCAAAGTCAGGAGGAGAAATACTGCAAAGCAGGACAGCAGTAGGCGTTCTTATATCAAAGTGAACTACATGTTCCCAGAAAAGTCGCTGGTTTGAGACTAGCACATCTTGATACAAAACATGAGAACTGGTGTCAGGCAAAGCTGCTAATGTTTGGTGCCCCTGGTGATGGAGAACAAGACAGATGTTGATCTTCAACAGATTTCTAGATGGTTCTCTGACTGTAAGCTTTTATTTTACATTTCTTCTTTTTTTTCTTTTTAGATTTATTTTATTTATTTGAAAGAGTTACAGAGAGAGGTAGAGACAGAGAGAAAAGTCTTCCATCCATTGATTCACTCCCCAGATGACCACAACGGCCGGAGCTGCGCCTCTCCGAAACCAGGAGTCAGGAGCTTCTTCCGGGTCTCCCATGTGGGTGCAGGGCCCAAGGACTTGGGCCATCTTCTACTGCTTTCCCAGGCCACAACAGAGAGCTGGATTGGAAGAGGAGCAACCGGGACTAGAACCGGCGCTTCAGGCCAGGGCTTTAATTCGCTGCACCACAGCAAGGGCCCCTATTTTACATTTCTTATGACTGGTGTCCATGACTGTTATGTGTGGCCTACTAGAAAGGAGTGAGATTGTGTGAGCTTTTTTGTGTCTGGATACCTGAATTTCTCCCCAGCCCCCAACATGTTATCCTGCTATTAAGATGGCAAACCTTTCGAGGATACCTGATTAGCTTTGCAGAGGGTGGAATCCACTGTTAGCACCTTTTTGTGTCTTGTATTTTACATGACCCCTTGTTACACAAGCTCTCCTGCCACGTATCATGGGTCACAGTGTGAGTTATGAGTCCCCAGCTGAAAATCAGAGTGTGTAACTGCGTCACGGTCCATTTCCCACACGTAGGTCCTGTCTCCTAGGAGGCAACTGAAAAATGTCCCTTATGGATCTCAGCATAACACAGTGTTGATTGTTTTTCCTCTTGGAGCTGACAGCAACTAAAGATTATGTCGAAACCTCAAAGGAAGAGCCAAGGAAGAAATAGGCAGACAGTTCCCCAGCAGGCTTCTGACAGGACTTGGAACTTGTGATTTATTTTCATGAAGATGGTGATGGAGTGGGAGGAGGGAGGGCAGAGAAATCATTAAATGCAGATTCAAAGGAGACCTTGAGATGATACTGCATGTAGGTAGCTTTAAGCCTGACTTGTCCATCACTTGGTTCCTAGGCAACATTGTTCTCCATGTTATAAATACTACCAATGAAATGTTAATAAATACTGGAGCACCAGCTCACCTGGCAAAAGGTGTTCAGTTTAGATTGGTCTCATCAGCATGATGAAAGCTGCAAAATCATCAACTCACATGACATATTTTCTGTCCCTGCTGATAAAAAATGATTTTACTACAGCATTGACTATATTTTAAGGAGTAAGTAATAATGGATGGACTGATTAAAATTGAATTCTGGGTTCTGTAACTTAGCATCTACTGTTTCAAAAATGACAGCTGCTGGTGTGTCTGTGAGTGACTTCCCTGGGAAGGTTGCAAGGTTTTTTAGTTAGGGACCCATTTTTCTTTTATCCTAATATACAGAGACTTGCATATAATAAGCACTAACTAAACTCACTCAACAAGGTTTTTTTTTTTTTTTTGAGGCCCACTATATACCAGGTACTACTGCAGAGATAGAGTACAGATACAGTACAGAGATGAAGAAGACAAATCATATCTTGTAGAAGCACCGACACGAGCCCGGCATTGTGGCAGAGTGAGTAGAGCCACCACCTGCAATGCCGCCATTGCATATGGGTGACAGTTTGAGTCCCGGATGCTCCACTTTCGCTCCAGCTCCCTGCTGGTGTGCCTGGGCAAGCAGCAGAGGATGGCCCAAGTGCTTGGGCCCCTGTACCCACATGGGAGATGCAGAGGCATGGCAGAGGCCTTTGTCTTTTAATTAGACTTGTTTCTAACTGACATGATTAACGTTGTGGTGAGGCCTTCCCAAGGTCAGAAGCAGAAAAAGGGAGGCATCTGTCCTGGGAAAGAAATGTGGTTGTTATCTGCTTGCCTATGAATGCTCCAACTGGAGTCCCCATCTGCTTACAGTACCCTTTCAGGTTCTGCTTGTTAGTACAGAGCAATGGTGTTAACCCTTGACAGATAGCTAATGGCTCAGTATATGTGAAAAAAACGTATCTTCAGTTAACTACATTCCCATGCACAGTATTGCATCAATCCTGTAGCTGCCATGTAACATTAGAATATCCAATCAAATGTAACCATAGAAGGGGGACAAAGAGGCTAAAACTATATGTAAGGAAAAACCCTTCTTTGTTCGGGGCTCAGGATTTTGGATGCAAAATTCCACCTGGGCCTTATGCTGGCATAATAAAAGACTACTTCCTGTTAAGAGGCCTTGATGTACATGAATCTTGCTACAGGAGAAGCTCCTGACTCCTGGCTTTGGGCTGGCCTAGCCCTGGCCATTGCAGCCACTTAGAGAGTGAACCAAGATCTTTCTCCCTCCCTCTCTCTCTTTCAAATAAATAAAATACTTAAAAAAAAAAAAGGAAGAAGAAGAAGAGCACTGAGATGGAGGGGAAGACAAACATCTACCATAAATCAACAGTAAAGGGCCGGCGCCATGGCTTACTAGACTAATCCTCCGCCTGCAGCGCCAGCACTCCAGGTTCTAGTCCCAGTTGGGGCGCCGGATTCTGTCCCAGTTGCTCCTCTTCCAGTCCAGCTCTCTGCTGTGGCCCCGGAAGGCGGTGGAGGATGGCCCAAGTGCTTGGGCCCTGCACCCGCATAGGAGATCAGGAGGAAGCACCTGGCTCCTGGCTTTGGATTGGCACAGCACGCCAGCCATAGCAGCCATTTGGGGGGTGAACCAATGGAAGGAAGACCTTTCTCTCTCTCTCTCTCTCTCTCTCTGTCTCTCTCTGTCTCTAACTCCGCCTGTCAAAAAAATAAAAATGAAAAAAAAAATCAACAGTAAAGCATGCAGTTTGGGTCAAGTGGAATGCAAGATGGCCACCCTGGCTTAGTCTACGATTCTTGATTCTTTATGCTTGGAGGTGGGGGTGGTGGATGAAGCTCAGCTCCGTGTCTTCGCGCAGGCAAACCAGGTCTGAAGGCTTCCTGTTGCCTCATTCCCCCTGAAATCCTCCCCAGAGGACGAGTGGCTTCAGGAAGAGCCCAGCTTCACGGTGCACTGGCTCCCGGCCGGCTGTAAGGAGCACCCTGGGAAGGCCTGGTCTGGGCCCTCGGATCTTCCCACACTGGCTGGAGGGCTGTGCAGAGGTTCCTGGCTCCAAGCAAGGCCTTGCTTTGAAAACTTTTGCTCTCAGCTCTTCCGCCAACTTCCAAGGTGGAGACATCTGCTAAAAATAGAAGCAGGAGGAAGACGTTCAAAAGCAGAAAGCAGAAAGGAGCTGAGGGAGATGTCACTCTCCAGGGGATAAAGGCTGACAAGGAAGAAGGGCAGGAGGGGAGGGAGGAGGGGCAGTCTCCTCTGGGGCTTTCCCGGGCTGTTACTCCATTGGCTCACCACAGCAACGCTGCAAGGTGCCTACCATGAGTGCCCCTTTGCCAGGGCCCACAATTCACTAATTTGTATCTGTTCACGGAGCATCTGCCTTGTGAGGCGCTGTGTGTGTGTGTGGGGGGGGGGGGGGCTGATGGGGAAACTGAGATCCGGAAGAGGCAAGAACTATGCTAAGCCCAGCGCTGACCCCCCGCCCCTGGAGCTCTGGCAGCAGTGTGGGGTGGGGTTGGGGAGTTGGGAGGAGCATCCTCCTGGAGGTGGAGGCCTGGGCACCAGGACAGGACAATGACAGAGAATGCCTTCCCTCCCCTCTCCAGGGCTGCTGGCCAGGGCCTGAGTCCTCACCTCGCCCCACCCCCAGGCTCCCCGGGGCTGAAGAATTTCACTCCCACTTGTGAAGTTACCCTGACCGCAGGCCCCTTTAGGACCCATGGAGGCCTGGCTGGTGAGTATCCCTGCAGAGGCATCTGGGGAGAAAAGGACACTGAGCAGAGCTGAGGATTTCATTTTCACTTCAAAGCCTTGTTAGGGGTCAGGTGGGGGCCGGGACCTGCACACTGCTGCTTCTGGCCCCCCACCCCGTGGAAAAGACAAACTGAGACCCTCCCTGGCCCCTGGACAACTGGAGCTCCCCCCAAAAGATCTGGGAGAGGTCACTTCCAGGCTTTGCTTTTGGGCAGGTGGAAGTGACTTTTAAAGAAAAATTAACTCCACAGGTCTTTCCAGAGCTGTACTGGGTGTGGAAAGAAGTATGCCAGGGTTAACAGTCTGGTTTCCAGTGTGAGACAGACCTGACTGGGAACCCCAGTTCTAGGTGGATCAGTTCACTCCCAAAACCTGTTTCCTGTGAAGATGAGAGCGCGATGTCCCCACCCCAGGGGATGTGCTGTCTAGCAATTGTCTCTCTCCCAAGTGACCTCTCTCACTGTCCTCTGAACATTACGTCGGATCATTATGTTCATGTTAAAAATCCTCTAACAATCCCCCATCATTCTTGGAATAAACAAATGGCAGAAAGCTGAACAAACGCCGATCCAACTCATACAAACTGCACCTATTTCAGTATTCTTCCCATTACACCCGACGTTTCTCTTCACAAAGTCTCACTGCTTCTCATTAGATGGGTGTTTATTCTCTTATTTTTTGTTTGCCTCTCTTATAAAAGTGCAGTCTTTAAAAAAATTCTTTTATTATTTTAAAGGCAGAGTGACAGAGAGAGAGAGACAGATAGACATCTTCCATCCACTGGTTCACTCTGCAAATGGCTGCAATGACCAGAGCTGGGCAGGTGGAAGTGAGGAGCCAGGAACTCCATCTGAGTCTCCCACACAGGGAGTAGGGGCCCAAGCACTTGAGCCGTCTTTCATTGCTTTCCCAAGTGCATTAGCAGGGAGCTGGACTGGAAGCGGAATAGCCAGGACTTGAACTGGTGTTCTGACACAGGATACCAGCGTTGCAGAAGGTGGCTCCACCCACTATGCCACAATGCTGGCCCCTTAAAAGTGCAATCTTTAGGAGAGCAAGGCCTGCTTTCAATTATCTTCTTTAATCCATTGTATGCTCACATGATGTATGACACATACTTGCTCAAAAGATAGTTTTTGAATGAATTATTGAGAAATGAATGAAAATAAATGGCAATTCTTATTCCCATCATCCCTTGTGAGCAGACAATGTTTCAGCCTTTTTGGGGTGGGTTCCCTATGCACAAAACAACTGGGGTCGCTTTAGGGTCTAAAGAGTGCTCTGTAGGTGGGATCTTGTTGTCATGCTCACAACAATTTCAAGAGGTAGGCAGGCTGCATACATAGCCACACTTGACCAACAAGAAAATAGAACCTGAATAAAAGAGAATGCTCCACTTCCTAGTCCCACAGCAGGCTAAGATCCCATGCAGATGTACAAGTGCTCCTCTCTGTGTAGCGTGGAAGGGGAGGAGGCTGCAGGCCAGAGCTGAACCCCAGGATGTGACAGGGACTCAAAGTTCAAGAGGTTATTTTACTTAGTTGTTTTAAAACAAGGCCTGTTCTTCATAAAATTAAATGTTAGTTTGTAACTGGCCCATTTCTAGCTTCTGTACCTTTGCTTGCTTGATAATGGCCAAGGCCACTAGACTGTGGTTTCTCCTATCTACTCCCGGCTGCAGACGCAGGATAGCACAGGTGGCGTCAAGGTTACAAAACAAACTGGCTAATTAGCTAACTGCTTCTCGCTTCTGTATGCCTGCTTTCTGCCTGCACAGGCTCTCATGCATAATCAAACGTCTGATAAAAAGTAGGTTCTGCCTTAAAAAGTCCCCACCACTGCCAACTCGGGGCTCTCTTCTCAGGACTTGTTCTGTGAGAGGGCAGTAGCCAGCTGGCTAATAAAGACTCCTATATTGACTTCAAAAATCTCGCTATGTTTTAATCCATGCGCCCCACAACAAGGAGTGGCCTCTGCACAATGCCAGGCAAGGTTATGACCTGGTCTTCCTGTGGAGCTCAAAGTGACGAGGGACACCTGTCACTTACGGAAATGTCCTCTACCCACTCTCTTCCTCAATTCTGTACAAATGCAAAACCAAACCAAACCCTCAAATCAGAAAAGTGAAATCAGAAACTGCCAGATGTGTTCAGCAGTTCAAACTCCGGAGTCTTGCCTAGAGAAGGCCCAGAGAGCTATGCTGTTAAGAATCGGCAGGTGGGGGCTGGTGCCGTGGCGTAGTAGGTTAATCCTCTGCCTGTGGCGCAGGCATTCCATATGGGCGCCGGTTCTAATCCTGGCTGCTCCTCTTCCAGTCCAGCTCTCCGCTATGGCCTGGAAAAGCAGTGGAGGATAGTCCAAGTCCTTGGGCCCCTGCACCCACGTGGGAGACCGGGAGGAAGCTCCTGGCTCCTGGCTTCAGATAGGTGCAGCTCCGGTTATTGTGGCCAATTGGGGAGTGAACCAATGGAAAGAAGACCTTTCGCTCTGTCTCTCCCTCTCACTGTCTGTAACTCTACCTCTCAAATAAATAAATAAAATCTTAAAAGAAAAAAAAAAAAGAGTCGACAAATAACTGAAGCAGGTGACAAAAGTGTCCTGAGTTGTGATTTGGGTCTTGCAGCAAAGCTGCCTACTCGGTGCCGCCAAGTCCTCTCCATGTCCAGCTTCTGATCCTTTGATGTCCCTGCCACCTTTTTGCAAACAGTGTCATTTGGGGGCTATATTACGTACCTATGGTGCTGTGTCAGATTACTACTGCATGCTTGGAGACTTCACACAGCATGCATTGTTCTCTCACAGTTTCAGAGGCCAGAGTCTGTGATGGGTCTCATGGGGCCGAAACCGCAGAGTCGGAAGGCAGTGATTCCTCTGGAGGCGCTGGTGGGGGCTTTGTCGCCGGCCTCTTCCGGTTTCCAGTGGCCGCCAGCATTCCCGGGCTTGTAGCTTCAATCTCTCCCACCATGCATACGTTACCTTCTCCCCTTCTTCCATACATCTCCCTTTGCTCTTCTACATTTAGGGACCGTGAAGGTAATCCAGGATAACCTTCCCAGCTCAAGAACCTTAACTTAATCATATCTGCCAAGTCCCTTTTTTTTCATAAAAAGTACCATTTTGTGGGCTTCAGGAATTAGGGCTTCTTCTCACAGGACGTAGACTAAATTAAGCCACTGACTGAGACCATCCGTCATGATCCATTCATTCCACTGAAATCTATCGACGGCTCTGTAGTATAAAAGTTAAGGGTCTGGATCGCATCAGATTGCCTGTGAAAACCCTGCCTCTCCTCCTGGTTGTGTAGCTCTGGGCCCCATCGGTTTTCCTGTGCCTTGGGTATTCTCAGCTGTAAAACAGTAACAATCATAATAATACTGGACTCAGAATTGTTGCTATGAGCAAACGGGTCTCTGCTTGCAAAGTCCCTGAAGTGAGGTCTGGCACGGGGCAAACATTTTGCTATGGACTGCAACACCGAAATGACCGCACCCTATCTCTTTCCAGGAGACTTAATAGGGTGCTGGGGGAGGCAGAGGAGGGGCCTGAGCCAGGGCAGTGCCTGTGTGTGAGTGTGGGGGTGAGGGGCTGTGGGCAAAGGGAAAGAAGTTTGAGTGAAAGATTAAGGAGTTGGCGCTTTGGCAGTCAGTCGGCTGCGGGAGGATGGGTGCTCTGAGATGAGGGCAGTATTCCTGGCGGATGGAATCAGGGAAAGCCTTGTGGACAGGACTGGCCGCTGTGGCAGGGTCTGGGGTGCAAGGAGACGCTGTGGTGAGAGAAGAAGCTGCAACTGGCCCTTAAATGTCTTAGGTTCTCCAGGAAGAGGCTCTGTCTCATTCTGGAGGCCATACAGAACCATGAAAAGATTTATAGGCTAAGGAAAGAGCACCTCCTTCATATCTTTTTCTTGAAGGTCAAGGTTCTTGGGTTTCCCTGGAGGGCTGAGACCTATCTGTACCCCTCCCTGCTCTGGAGTAGTTTATGGCTGATAACAACCTTTCTGGGAGCAATTTGAAGAGGATAAGTCCTCTCTTCCTCTTTTTTTTAAAGATTTATTTATTTATTTGCAAAGCAGTGTTACAGAGAGGCAGAGAGAGAGAGGTCTTCCACCTGCTGGTTCACACCCCAAATGGCTGCAATGGCCAGAGCTGTGCTGATCCGAAGCCAGGAACCTGGGATTTCTTCCAGGTCTCCCATGTGCGCACAGGGACCCAAGCACGGGCCACCTTCTACTGCTTTCCCAGGTCATAGCAGAAAGCTGGACTGGAAGCAGAGCAGCTGGGACTTGAACCGGTGTTCATATGGCATGCCAGCACTGCAGGCAGCAGCTTTACCAGCTATGCCACAGTGCTGGCCCTGTAGACCACATTATTGACTCATTTTGAATTCTGTTGTATTTCTGAGGAAAGGGGAGGCAAATAGCTACTTCCCCAGAATGTTCTCTGAAAGGTTCCAAAGGAAGGAAATGTGTTAGCATATTTTTTAAAGATTTATTTTATTTATTTGAAAGACAGAGTTATAGGGAGAGAGAGAGGTCTTCCCTCCGTTGGTTCACTCCCCAGATGTTCACAATGGCCAGAGGTGTACCCATCTGAAGCCAGGAGCCAGGAACTTCTTCCTGATTTCCCACATGGGTGCAGGGGCCTAAGGACTTGGGCCATCTCTTCTGTTTTCCCAGGCCACAGCAGGGAGCTGGAAGGGAAGAGGAGCAGCTGGGACTAGAACCAGCACCTATATGGGATGCCAGCACTTCAGGCCAGGGCTTTAACCCATTGCACCACAGTGCTGGCCCCTGTTAGCATATTTTTTTTTTAAAAAAGCATTTATGTATTTGTTTGTTTGAAATGCAGAGTTACACAGAGACACACACACACACACAGAATGAGAGATCATCGGTTCACTCCCCAAATGCCCACAGCAGGGGGGCCTGGGGCAGGCTGAAGCCAGGAACCAAAAACTCCTTCCTGGTATCCCACATGGGCAGCATAGGCCCAAGTACTTAGCAGGAAGCTGTACTAGAAGTGGAGCAGCTAGGACTCAAATTGGCACTCTGATAGGGGATGCCAGAGATACAAGCAGCCACAATGTTAACATCAACCTCTTGTGTGTGTGTGTGTGTGTGTGTGTGTGTTTAGTTCTTCATGGCGAATAATTATTCTGGCCTCTGGAAGCGTGCACAGTGGCCTACTTTGGATAAAAGGCTAAAATCAGTTCTACTTAGCACCTGTTTCCTGAGATTCACTCACACACACAGCACACCACACACACACACATATACCATACATCACACACCATATCCCTCCCTACAAACACACACACACACACACACACACCATACCACATATACAACCAGTGCAGCCAGAGGAGTATTTGATGTTTGTGACACGTTCGCTCACTATGGACAACTGTCTGCATCACCAGCCCCATGGAGTGTTTCCTGGGAAATAGGTCATCGACTTCTCCCTGGGAGCAGGAAGGTGAGCTTCGCTTGCCAATGGCCTGGAGGCTGCAGCAGAACAGACAGGAGGCCTGGCCACGGATCATTTTTTCTGTCTTTCATCTCGGAACCAAAAATGCCTTGGTTCAGAGCCAGGGACAGAGCCTTCACATTTCATCTTTTTCTGCCTGTCATCCCACACCGCCCCCTTTCCTTCTTTATTTATTAAAGATTTTTCTGACAAGCGGATGGAGCCCCACAGCCCTCACAGTTTCCATCCCATCTCCAGGGCCTCATCTTCTTCCCTTCCGGGTGCTGTGACTAAGGCGCATAGAAAGTCAGTGCTGTGTGTGCACAGGACCAGCGGCACGCAAACTCCCCCACCCCACTAGACATAGCCACACGTACACACGCACCCTGCAGACTGTACCATACGCACCCCACACACGCAGGACTCGTGGGAGCTCCTATCTCCACAACCCAGAGGTGCAAAGTGCATGCAACTCCTCCTGTCTTATCTTTAATGTTGCTGTAAACTGCCCAGCTCCCTGCCCAAGTCCAGGGTGTGGAGAGCCATAGTGCTGGTGAGAGGAGTGGCTTCTCCATGATTTACCCAATCCCTCTGCCTTTCCTCCTAGGGGTTTTGTATCTCAGCTTTTTTTAAGATTTTATTTATTTATTTGAGAGGTAGAGTTACCGAGAAGGAAAGACAGAGAGAAAGGTCTTCCATCCGCTGGTTCACTCCCCAGATGGCTGAAATGGCCAGAGCTGAGCAGATCTGAAGCCAGGAGCCAGGAGCTTCTTCTGGGCCTCCCCTGTGGGTTCAGGGGCCCAAGACCTTGGGCCATCTTCCACTGCTTTCCCAGACCATAGCAGAGAGATGGACTGGAAGAGGAGCAGCTGGGACTAGAACCAGCACCCACACAGGTTTCCAGTGCCGCAGGTGGAGGCTTAGCCCACTGCGCCACAGCGCCGGCCCGTATCTGAGATTTTGATAGCTAATCTGGTTCCTTACTTCGCTTGTGTTTTGGTTTGGGTTTCTCTAGGGGCAGCATCTGAGCCGATGGTTTACTTGGGAGGTGCAGTGGACCTTGGGAGAAGACTTCCCGTGGGAAGGGAAGGCAGCCCACACAACGTGCCTGAGGAAGCCAGCTCCCCCTGAGAGCAGCAAGAGTGCCCTCTTGGGGAAGCTGTGGGAAGCAGCGCAAACCACAGCCTCATGTATCCAAGGCAGTTGGAGGATTTTACACCAACCCCAGATAGTCGATCTTGAGAATCCCCAATCTGCTGGCTTCCCACCCAGCAGCGCAGAGCAGCCTTCCCTGGCGCTGGAAGCAAATCCCTTGGGCACAGGGATGCAGCCACAGGCGATAAGAAGTGAAGAGCCAGCACTGACAGTGTCCCACATTGGTTGGGAGCCAGGCCGTCCCTCAGCGTCCACACTGGAATCAACATGGCCAATCACAACCTTCTCTGAGAGTCTGGAACTTCAGAATGAAGAGGGAGAGCATCAGTCTGGTGGTGAGAATCGTTCCCAAACTTCCTCCTACTGTTTGAATAAACCGAGGCTAGTGTCAAAGAAGACGAGGCAGACACTCCAAGAGAATTGGAAATGCAGCATTCTGTGGGATTCTAGTCCTCAGTTCCAGTTGCCTTGGGATCCAGCCAAGCCCTGCTCTAAGTCTTTAATGCATTTTTCCTTGCTGCTTAAGCTAGTGTAAGTTGAATTTTATTCACTTGAGTCCAAGTGAGTTCTGATGAATGTTCTCAGATGGCCTTGGGTTACTTTTGCCCATAAATAATAACAAAGACAATGATAATCATAATCATTGCACTGCTGCTATGTGTTGGGTGTTTTCTTTCTTTTTTAGATTTATTTATTTATTTGAAAGTCAGAGTTACACAGAGAGGAGAGAGAGAGAGAGAGAGGTCATCCATCCACGGGTTCACTCCCCAGTTGGCCACAATGGCCAGAGCTATGCTGATTTGAAGCCAGGAGCTTCTTCCAGGTCTCCCACTTGGGTGCACAGGCCATCTTCTGCTCTCCTAGGCCATAGCAGAGAGCTGGATTGGAAGTGGAGCAGCTGGGACTCAAACCGGCATCCATATGGGATGCTGGCACTGCAGGTGGCTAAGCCACAGCGCTGGCACCTCTTTTTTATTTTAAAAGTAATTTATTTATTTTATTTGAGAGGCAGAGTTACAGGGTCAGGAGAGAGAGAGAGAGAGAGAGAGAGAGAGAGAGAGAGAAACATCTTCCATTCATTGGAAGATGGCTAAATAGCTACAAAGGCTGGAGCTGGGCCAGACTGAAGTCAGGTGTCAGGAGCTTCTTCCAGGTCTCCCATGTGTGTGCAGGGGCCCAAGCACTTGGGCCATTTTCCACTGCTTTCCCAAAGTGCATTAGTGGGGAGCTAGATCAGAAGTGGAACAGCCAGGAATTAAACTGGTGCCCATATGGGATGCTAGTGATGCAGATGGCCGCTTAACCTGCTAAGCCACAGTGCCTGCCCTGTTGGGTGCTTTCTAAACACTTGGATGTAGAGGCAGAAGTGGCTGTGCTATAAACAGGATCTTCCCATGATCCTGGATATTCCTCCTTTGCTTTCTCTGGCTTCTTCTGGGTCCTGCCTGGGCCCAACTCTCTCCATGGCACCATGCAATTCACATCCCCAGTGCCTAACCATCCTTTGGATCTTGCTCAAGTGCTACTTCCTTGAGATAGATCTCTTCTCTCAGGCAGCACGAGACCAGCAGAGTGCTCTCCCAGGATGTGTCCTCATTTTGAAAATAACCTCCATAGTTCCCCTAAAGGTTGTTTCCTTTGGCAAAGAGGGCAAACCTCCATTCAAGAGTTGAATTAAAAATTTGAGAGGCAGAGTAACACACACACACACACACAAACACACATAGACATCTTCCATCAACTGGTTCATACCACAAAGTCCTATAATGGTTCCAGGAGACTGGAACTCAGTCTGGGTCTTCCACATAGGAAGCAAGAAATGCAAGAACTGAAGCCATCACTTACTTTCTCCCAGGGTGTACATTAGCAGGAAGCTGGAATAAGAAGCAGAGCTGGTATGGAAACCCAGGCACCGATATGGACTGCAAACATTCCAGGTGTACTTTAACCTCTGTGTTAAATACTTGCCCCTGAATTTTTTTTCACATGTGTTAGTTGGGAGCCTTTCTGTTGCAAAAGGGAAATTTACTGGCTCATGTAATGAACATTTCAAGGGTAATAAACTCCAGGTATAGTTGAATCCAGGCACATAATCAGTGTCGCTATAACTTAGTGTTGTTATACCTTCGATCTATTTTACTTGGCGCTGACTTCATCCTCAAGTAAGCTCTAAAACACAGTAATCTCCTTTTCATTCCTAGAATTCCAGATGACATGCTCTCAGCAACATTCCTAAAACCAGTGTTCATTAGCTCTTATTAGTCAGTTGGGTCTTGGTTACGTCTGGGTAGTACGCCCACCTGGGAGTTCTGAGGGGGGTCAGTATCACCTGATCCTCCTGACCTGGTCAAAGAGAGATGGGTCTTGAAGGGAAAACACGGCTGCTGCTCCCCAAGGAGTGGATTTGGATGCAGAGTTTGCAGAAACATAAGCTCCCATCCCTGGGCTCAGCACCCGGCTGGGAGGACACACGGGTGTGAATGGGTCCTAGGCAAAGTTCCTTCAGCTAATCAGTCATGTCGTGTCCAGTGGCTCCTTCTCTGTTCTTCCAGAAGGGATGAGGGCAGCCAGATGATGGAAGGACCCAGAAGTACAGTGAAGGTTTCTTGGGACCAGGGGGAAGAAGGAATAGAAAGAGGAAACCAAGGATGCTCGGGACATGCTCTCAGAGCTGAGTGACTCTGACTTGGCGGTTGTAGGAAGTGACTTGAAAAGAGTCACCGAAAATTCACCGTCTCTCTCTCTTTTTTGTAAGATTTATTTTTTTTACTTGAGAGGCAGAATTACAGACAGTAAGAGAGAGAAAGAGAGAGAGAGAGAGAGGTCTTCCATTTACTGGTTCACTCCCCAAATGGCTACAATGGCCAGAGCTGAACCTATCCAAAGCCAGGAGTCTGGTACTTCTTCTGGATCTCCCATGTAGGTGCAGGGGCCCAAGGACTTGGGCCATCTTCCACTGCTTTCCCAGGGCATAGCAGAGAGCTGGATCACAAGTGGAGCAGCTGGGACAGAATCCGATACAGGATGCCAGCACTGCAGGCAGAGGTTTAACCTACTATGCCACAGCACCGGCCCCCAACCTTATCTTTTAATTCCATTTTTCCATGAACTTTTTGAAATCCCTTGTATTTTCCTTCAATGGACAGGATGATAGGAAAATGCTTGGAGCTGCCTTGGTATGAGTCTCAGAGCTATGATGGATTTAATGTGATTTCTTCAATACAGTGTGTGTGTGTGTGTGTGTG
The DNA here is from genome assembly GCF_051225735.1 of Oryctolagus cuniculus. NCBI lineage: Eukaryota > Metazoa > Chordata > Mammalia > Lagomorpha > Leporidae > Oryctolagus > Oryctolagus cuniculus. Next base: position 109,036,785 of record NC_142873.1, read on the forward strand.
TGTGTATAACTGCTGGTAATTAGCTAGAGGAACTTTTCCCCTGAGGCTTGTTAACTGGGAGATTACTCTGCAAACACATTAGACAAGATTCCCGTGGGTTGAACAAGCTGTCTTGTTAGGAGAGCTAAGTGGGGCCCCCAGGAGGCCCTGCATTAACCCATTCTGCTCACCAGAATTGGAGGACATTGGGAAGCCATCATCTTCCTGCATTTCCAACAGTGACCCTGTTGGAGTAACCTTGTCTCCAGCGATTCGATTTAACCCAAATGTAGGTTGTTCAGAGGTGGGAGACCAATGGAGACCTCAGGCTAGTTCCAAGCACCTGGGTCTTGGAGCCATTCTCTGTGGTGCAGTTGAAGGGCTGGGTCTACTTGAGACCAGAGGATAAGAGGCATTTTCTACAAAATAATGACTAATGCTTGTTGAAGACTTACTAAGACCTTATTATATGAGGGCTAATTCAGGGCACAGGGCATTGTGGCACAGTGGGTTAAACTATGGTCTGTGACACCAACGTCCCTTTGGAGCACCAGTTTGAGTCCTGGCTACTCCACTTCTAATCCAGTTCTCTGCTAATGTACCTGGAAAGCAGGAGGAGATAACCCAAGTACTTGGGTCCTTGCCACACATGTGTGAGACCCGGATGGAGTTCTAGGCTCCTGGCTTTGGCCTGGCCCAGTCCCAGGCATTGTGGCCATTTGGGAAGTGAACCAGCAGGTGGGAGATCTCTCTCTCTCTCTCTGCCTTTCAAGTAAATAAATAAGTCTTAAAAAAATAAAAGCCACTGCTTGGGACACCTGCATCCCATATTCAAGTCCTGGCTACTCTGTTTCTTATCTAACTTCCTGCTAATGTGACTGAGAGGTAGCAGATGATGGCTCATATACTTGAGCCCCTGTCACCTAAGAGGGAGACCCAGCTGGAGTTCCTGGCTCCTGGCTTTGGGCTTACCCAACTCCCGGCTGTTGCTGCCATTTAGGGAATGAATCAGCAGATGAAAGAGAAGGTGAATTTCTGCCTCTTGAATAAATATATCGATCAATCAATCTTTTTATAAATGAGTGCTAACTCATTTAGTGCTTATGATGATTTTGCATGTAATGTTCTATTAGCATTACTCCTTTCCAGGTAAGAAAACAAAGGCCCTGTCTTAGTCTGCTTGCTGTTGCTAAGAACAGAATGTCATAGACTGGGTAAGTTACAAAGGAAAAGGGTTTATGTTGTCCAAGGTCAAGGGAACCCATCTGATGATGACCTTCTTCCTGCAGAGTCCTCTGGTGGCAGGGTTTCCCATCACCAGGGACCAGAGATGGGAAGCCTAGCCAAACTGGCTTTGTGGCAGACCCACTCAAGAGATAACCTATCAACCCATTCATCCATAATCCATTGATCACATGAATGGGTAAATCTGTTCATAAGGAAAGAGCCCTCATTACCTCTTACAGGTCTCATTCGGTCCCATCTCTTTTTTTTTTTTTTTGAAATATTGTATTTACTTATTGGAAAGTCAGAGTTACACACACACACACACACAGAGAGAGAAAGAGAGAGAGAGAGAGAGAGAGAGAGAAAGAGAGAGAGAGAGGAATCCTCCATCCCCACGTTCTCTCCCCAGATGCCCGCAATGGACAGTGCTGGGCCAGGCTGAAGCCACAAGCTGTATTCGGGTCTCCCACTTGTGTGGCAGGGGCCCAAACACTTGGGCCATATTCCACTGCTTTGCCCAGGCCATTAGCAGGGAGTGAATTGTAAGTAGAGCAGCTGGAACACAAACCAGCGCCCACAGGGGATGTTGATGGCGCAGGTGGTGGCTTTTGCAGGCTAAGCCATAACACCAGCCCTTAGTCCCATATCTTAATATTCTATGATGGGGATTAAATTTCAACCTGAAGATTGGAGGGGACAAACTATTTTTAAACCATAGCAGACTCCAAGAAGTCAATAACGTTCCTAGCATTATAGAGCTGGGGAAGTGACCGAGCTGGGATTTGAAGCCAGCCTGTTGGCCTACAAAGCTCATGCTTTCCATCCTCCGGGGTCCAGTTCAGCAGACTTTTCCTTGAAAGGCCTCTGAAGCATATCCAGTCCCACCCTCACCCCAGTTCAGGAATTTCTGATGGACGAACTGTCATCCAATCTCATTACTGGAATCCCTCCAGAAATGGAGGACTCACTACCTCTCAAAGGAAACAGTCCCTTGGTGAGCTGTTATGATAAAATGTCTCCTTTAAAGTACTGTCATTGTAGTTTCCATCTTCGGTAATAGTGAGTGGCCCAGTACTGAGCTAGCAGTATGTTCCTGGCTCTGTGCTAAGTATGATCTTCTTTTTTCTTATTATTTTTATTTTTGACAGGCAGAGTGGACAGTGAGAGAGAGAGACAGAGAGAAAGGTCTTCCTTTGCCGTTGGTTCACCCTCCAATGGCCACCGCGGCCAGCGTGCTGCGGCCAGCGGTGCACCGCGCTGTTAAGCATGATCTTATTACCTTGTTTAATCTTCACAATAAAGTTATCTTACCAACAATTTATATCTACAAATATAGGGAAAGTAAAGCAATTTGCCCAATGTCATATAGCAGACATCAGGATTCTGTGGTGCAGTGGGTTAAGCATCCTGTATTGGGGCCAGTTGGAGTCCTGGCTGTTCAGGAGGATGGCCCAAGTGCTTGGACCCCTTCACCCATATGGGTGGCCTGGATGAAGCTCCTGGCTCCTTGCTTTGGTTTGGCCCAGACCTGGACTTTGTGGCCATTTGGGGAGTGAACCAGTGGACAGAATACTTCTCATTCTGCCTCTACCTCTCTCTCTCTCTCTCTCTCTCTCTCTCTCTCTCCCTGTAACTCCGCCTTTCAGATAAATACATAAATCTTAAAAAAAAAAAAAGAGAGATCAGAATTAGAATTCTACTCTGTCTCCAGAATCATCCCAGTAAGCATTAAAGTTCTCCAGAGACAGAATCTCTGCCTTTGAGACACCTCATTTCAGCTTGACTTGAAGCCACTGCTTTTAGGGAGGGACTGAACCAGACTTCTGGTTGCCTCATGCAAATATGCATATCTGCTAGAAGCTCCCCAGGGGGCAAGTGTTTTGTTTTGTTTTGTTTTGTTTGACAGGCAGAGTGGACAGTGAGAGAGAGAGACAGAGAGAAAGGTCTTCCTTTGCCATTGGTTCACCCTCCAATGGCCGCCGCGGCCGGCGCGCTGCACTCCCTGGCCACAGCAGAGAGCTGGCCTGGAAGAGGGGCAACCGGGACAGAATCTGGTGCCCCCAACCGGGGCTAGAACCCCGTGTGTCAGCGCTGCAGCAAGGCGGAGGATTAGCCTAATGAGCGGAGGCACTGGCCGCAAGTGTTTTGCATACTAGTTAAATCCCCATTTGAGAGGCCTGCATCCCATATGGGAGTGCCTGGTTACAGCCTGGCTCTTCTTCTAATCCCAATTTCCTGCTAATGCACACCCTGGGTGACAGCAGATGACGGCACAAGTAGTTAGATCTCCGCTCCCCACATGGGAGACCCAGATGAGTCCCAGGTTCCCAGTTTTGGCTTAGCCCAGCCTTGGCTCCTGTGGGCATTTGAGACCTGAACTAGCCGATAGAAGATCTTTCTGTCTCTGATTCTGTTTGCCTTTCAAATAAAATGTAAGTAAATAAATAATGAATTTTTGAAAGAAGCTCTAAAAAGAGACATAGATGAATATGGAGCGTCCAGCCAGGTGCTGACCTCATGGCAAGGGAGCCTTGGGGCTATGGAAGGAACTGAGAACTGAGAATCAGGGCCACCGATATCTTGAATGTGTTTCCTTCTGCTTCCTTTTAATGAAAGTGCTATCTATCACTTTTGAGAGAAGGAGCTCTTCCACTTAGCCCCACTCCTGGCCCTAGTGTGGGGTGGAGAAGAATGACCTTGGGCTGCCCGGAGGTCTGGGGAAAGCTGCTGGGAGCTTACATCTGAATACAATGCAGTGCAATCTTCCCCGCATGCCCCGAAGCAGGATTAGTCACTTAGCATTCCGTCCACACCCTTGCTATCTGCAGCATTGTATTGGAATTGTGTTTACAGCTGCACCAGGATGCCTGCTCCCGGAACTTGTGCAGCTCACATTAGAAATCTTTTCTCCTGTGAACACCAGGGAAGGGATTTAACTGGAACATGCCTCACGGACGGATACATACAATGCAATTGCTTATTTATTGTCTTTCTCTCCCCCAACTAAAATGCAAGCTCCTTGATTGCATTTTGACTGTTGGGTACATAAATGTATACTCAGCACCCAAGACAGTGTAAGTGGAAGGTAAGTATTTATTGAATGAATGACCATGCCTGAGAGACTGGAGGTGGGGTAGGGGGAGAACTAAGAGACAGAAAATGAGATAGAATTGGAAGAGGTAAAACAATACTGGCTAGGGACTAGCAACTGTCCTCCGTAATGGTAGTTAGCAGGTGAATCGCCCTCATTCTTAAAGTATCCATTTAACAGTGACCTCTTTTTAAAACAATGATCCACTATTTTGATTAGCAAATATACCATAAAAGCAATATTGAAAAATTAAAAATGCTACTTATTTTAAATTAAATTCTTCATTGAATATGTCAACAGTCTATTAAACGAGAGCCTTCCTGCTCCCTCGGAGCTTCCTTAGAGACCACTCTTGCAACCAGACACGGTGTTAGAACCCCGTTCCTGACTCGGTGGGGGTTCTCCTGGTGCTCTGTCTGAACCAGCTTTCTAATGCTTAGAAGAGCAGGTTGGGAGGACTGTTGTGCAGAGTTGGATGCATACGAATTTTCCTTTTTATCCTATCTAGCCCTTTATCTTGAGTCATGTGAAGTGTTTCCAGAGCGTCCCTCAGAGCTTGACATGTGTGCCTTGGAATTTAGAGGACACAGCCCCTCTCAAGAGAAATCTGAGGCTCCTGGATGTGACCGAACAACATACAGAAAGGGCTGCACTTCTACCTATGCAAGGCCAAGGTGTGTATTTCTTGCAGACTAGACAAAGGTCTTGTGAAAGGGCCGCCTGGAGTCATCCCAAGAAGTCTGCCTGGCAAAACAACGTGACACAGCAGAGGGTAGCTCACCTTAGGGTCAACTGTAGGAGGCAAATTTGAGAAAGAATGTGGCAGAGCAGACATTTGGCATAGCAGTTAAGGAATCCCATATCAGAGAGCCTGCATTTGAATCTTGTTCCTCTCTGTATTCCAGCTTGCTGCTCATACGCACCCTGAATTGCAGAGGGTGATGGTCTAATTAGCTGGGTTCCTCTCACCTATGTGAGATCTGGATTGAGTTCTGTGCTCCCAACTTTGGCCTGGCCTAGCCCCAGCTGTTGGGGCATTTGGAAAGTGAATCAGAAGATCGGAGATCTCTCTCTTTGTCTCCCTGCCTTTCAAATAAAATAAGATAAAAAAATAGAAAGGATAAAGGATATCTCTAGCAAGAAATCACCAAGAGACCCATCAAAGCACCTCACAAAAGGAACTTTCCTTTTTTTTTTTTTTTTTTTTTTTTTATGGGTGCCAGTTCGGGTCCCAGCTGCTCTACTTCCGATCCAGCTTCTCTGCTATAGCCTGGGAGAGCAGTGTAGGAAGGCCCAAGTCCTTGGGACCCTGAACTCATGTGGGAGACCTAGAAGAAGCTCCTGGCTCCTGGCTTCAGATGGACACAGCTCTGGCTATTGTGGCCATCTGAGGAGTGAACCATCCGATGGAAGACCCCTCTCTCTCTCTCTCTCTCTCTCTGCCTTTGCCTCTCTGTAACTCTGCCTTTCAAGTAAATAAGTAAATCTTTTTTAAAAAAATTATTTTTATTTATTTGAAAGTCGGGGGTGGGGAGAGAGAGAGAGAGACCGACTTTCCATCTTCTGGTTTGCTCCCCAAGTGGCTGCAACTGGGACTGTGACAGGCTGAAGCCAAGAGAATGGAACTCCATCTGAGTCTCCCATGTGGATGGCAAAAGTCCAAGGACTTGGGCCATCTTCTGCTGTGTTCTCAAGCACAGTAGCTGGATCAGAAGCGAAATAGCCAGGACTCAAACTGGAGCTCCAATACGAGATGCAAGCATAGCAAATGTCCGCTTAACCTGTTGTGCCACAACGCCAGCCCTGTGAACTTTTCCTCTGCCACATTAGGAAAGCCCAAAGTCGCAGCACAACCGTATCCTTCAAGAAAGAACAGTCCTATCCCTTACTTCTTTCATCCTTCTTTCAGGCCCACGAGGGGCCCAGTGCAGTGACGGCTGAGAAGTAGAGCAAGGAAAGAGGGAAGAGGGAGTCATACTCCCTCATCCCATCGTAGTGGTCCAGGTCTGGGGTAGGAGAGAAGAGTCGCAGTGGACATGTTTGGAGTTTGATTACATGTGAGTACTGCTTTAGATTGGGCTGGACTTTGTGTCTTCTTAGACTAGAAACATTCTGCGATATGACTGCTATTCCAACCATTCCCTTGAATCCTGGCCCCACTGGACTAGCTGTGACTTGCACGTGCTGGTCTCACAGGCTGGATCATTCTGCCACCTCCTAAGAATGATTAGGCTTTACTCACCACTCAAGACACAGCTCAAGAAACATCTCTCTCTCCTCCTTCCTTTCCTCCCTCCTTCCTTCCTTCTTTTTGTAAATGTCATATTTCCTTTGTAAAGAATTATTTATTTGAAAGAGAGAAAGAGAGAGAGGGAGAGAGAGAGAGATCTTCTATCTTCAGGTCACTCCCCACATTCCCACAACATCCAGGACTGGCCCAGATCAAAGCCAGGAGCCAGGAATTCATTTTGGGTCTCCTAGATGGATGGACTCAAGTACTTGCGCCATCATCTGCTAACCATTAGCAGGAACCTAGAGTCAGGAGTAGATCTGGGACTCAGACACAGTTCTTCCAATATGGGATGCAGGCACCCCAAGGAGTTCTTAACTACTGTACCAAACACTCACATCTCAAGAGACATTCCTCCTGTAAGAATAACCTGCATTCCTGCCTGCTCAAGAAGGCAGTTATCTGTGCTCCCATTATACCCCCACTTACCTGGTGCAGAAGGTTAGTTGGTCACATTCTTTTCTCTCCTTCTTCTATAATAATAGAGGTTACTTAAATATGGGACATGAAGCCAGAAACCTACGTGGACAGTCCCACAGCGCAATAGGTATGTTCACATGATTAAGTTAAGTCTTTTCAATGATATGCTCACTTCCATCCCTGGGCCTTAACATATGTCATGTATGTTTCCTTTCCTGCTAGTGGGAGAACAGATAAATTGTCACTCAGTGTTAATCATAGTTGAAGACAAGACCATAGGGAGCAAGTAGAACAACAGAATGGAATGAAGTTGGGTCCCTGAATGACAGTGTGGAATAGAAAAGCCTGCCTCTCTCTCTTGTGGTTTACAGCATAACATAGAAATATACTTTTGTTTCTTAAACCTCTGTTTTATAGGCTTTATTTGTTTGTTATGTTTAGAATTTTACCATAACTAATTCAGCTTATGGCTCTCACTCTGTTTACTGACCTGTCTTCCCCAGTAGACTCAGAGTTCCTCAGAGTTGGAACCTATTGGATTTTGCCTCCTTACGATGTAGCACAGTGTTGGTATGTAGTAAGTGTCCAGCACACAAATAAAATGAAAGAGAATAGGTTAGTCAAAGAGAGAGAGAGAGAGAGAGAGAGAGAGAGAGAGAGAGAGAGAGAATAGGTGAGTCAAAAAGAAAAATCATGGTGTTATTGTTTGAATATTTGTCTTCCTGAACTCATGCTGGGGTTTAGTCCCCAAAGTCTTATATTAATGGGACTAAGGGGATAAACGCTTTATCTAATTATGGTGTTTAGATGTAGGGGCTTGGGGGAAGTAATTAGATCGTTAGCATGATCCCCAATGATTGAATCCTGGTGGTTTTATAAGGCAAAATTGAGAGACAGACACACACATCCTCAATCTCCTGCCATTTGATGCCCTGAGCCACCACAAGTCTCTGCTAGCAAGAATGCCTGATCAGATGCCAAACCAGTGGGGCCTGCCTGATGATTGGCTGTGAACCTCTAGAAATGTGAGCCAAATATAACCTCTTTTCTTTGTAAAGTTGCTTGTCTCAGGTATTTCACTATATGAACAAAAACTGACTAATAGATACAATGTCCCATGGAACACCCCAAAGCTTAGAATAGCTATCACATCTTACAGGGAGATCCATGACATGCAGTTCCTGTTCTTACATAGCCATAGCTGTGCCAAGTTGATGAGAGATAATCCAGCTCTGCAGGTGTCAGAGAGACTGCTCTAGGTATACACAATATAGTGATCAGAGCTTAGGAGGTGAGAGTGAGCATGGTATGAAGGAGGAGTGAAAGACAGCTTGGAGTCTCAGGTTGAGGTGAAGTTTCAGGTTCAGGCTTCAGAGAACCTTGGAAGCTTTATGGATTTTGAAACATTTTGCTAAGAGAAATGGGAGGTCTTCAAAGGTTTCGGGCAGGAGAAGATCAAGTTTCTGTTTTGAAGAGGTCACTCTGGCCGCAGTATGGAGAGTGGAGGATGCAGGGATGGTGGTTGAGGGCTACCTAGAAGTTTAAAGTTGTCCTCCAGGCAAGACAGGCATTGATTTGGGATAGGGTAATGACAATGAGGATAGAGAAAAATAGGATAGGAATGATTTGTAAACATTTTGTACCTAATTTATTTATTTGAGAGAGAGAGACAGAGAGAGGTCTCCCATCTACTGGTTCACTCCCCAAATGCCTGCAATATCCAGGGCTGGATCAGGCCAAAGCCAGGAGCCAGGAACTCATTCTGGGTCTTCCATGTGGGTGTCAGGGACCCAAGTACTTGAGTCATTCTCTATTGCCTCTCAGGGTCTGGCATTAGCAGGAAGCTGAAATAAGAAGCACAGTTTTGGCCGGCGCCGCGGCTCACTAGGCTAATCCTCCGCCTAGCGGCGCCGGCACACCGGGTTCTAGTCCCGGTCGGGGCGCCGGATTCTGTCCCGGTTGCCCCTCTTCCAGGCCAGCCCTCTGCTGTGGCCAGGGAGTGCAGTGGAGGATGGCCCAGGTGCTTGGGCCCTGCACCCCATGGGAGACCAGGAAAAGCACCTGGCTCCTGGCTCCTGCCATCGGATCAGCGCGGTGCGCCGGCCGCAGCGCGCTGGCCGCGGCGGCCATTGGAGGGTGAACCAACGGCAAAGGAAGACCTTTCTCTCTGTCTCTCTCTCTCACTGTCCACTCTGCCTGTCAAAAAAAAAAAAATAAATAAATAAATAAAATAAAATAAAATAAAATAAAAAGAAGCACAGTTTGGATTTGGGTGCAGGCACTCTGATAAGGGATGCAGGTGTCCCAAGCCACAACATAACTCCTGCACCAAATGCTTGCCCCAGACAGCTATTTTATAGATATATTAGCCATAGTTTTAAAAAGTACCTGCTTCTAAGGTGTGTGTTGTGGTGCATTAGGTTAAGCTGCTACGTAGGATGCCCCATCTCATATTGGAGTGCCTGGGATGAAGTCTTGCCTCCACTTCCAATCCAGCTTATTGATAATGCTCCTGGGAGACAGCAGATGATAGCCCGAGTACTTGGGTTGCTATCACCCATGTAGGAAACCTGGATGGAGTTCCTGGCCCAGTCCTAGCTATTGCAGGCATTTGGGGGAATGAACCAGGAGATGGAAGATGTCTCTCTCCCCTCCATCTGTCATTCTGCCTTTCAAATAAATAAATATATATATTTAAAAGTACCTTCTTCTTGCTAACTGGTTGAACCTTATGAAATTGCCATTTTATAAGCCAAAATGGCCAAATGTTGACAATATGATATGATTTAGGTCAGTAATTTCTTTAAAGATCTACAACAATTCTATTTTCTGCAAAATAGAATGGTCAGACATGGGAGCCAGAAGTGGCTTCCCAACTACATAATTGTGTGTGAAGAAATACCAGGCCTATGAGACCTTCAGTTGCAAGTAAGAGGAAATCTAATTCAAATCAAAGTAACATTAAATGGGATGTGTAGGTTCTCTGGTCCTGTCTATGAGGCAGCTCCATCCTCAGCTGGCTTCCCACCAGGTGAGAAGATGGTCGCCAGCATTTCTTGCAGCCGTGTGTTATCCTACCCACGCTAGGGGAGAGAGACACTCTTACAAATACTTAAAAGAAAGCCCCATGCCTCTTTGTATTTGGACCAAGTTATATCATGCTTGCAGTCTTGTTACCACAGTGCTGACAGCCATGAGACAACCCATATGACTTGAACCCCTGGAGCAGGAAAGGGTCAAGTCCATCCCAACAGCATGACAGCAACACCATCAGGTATGTGTGCATATGTGTGGATGACGAGGACCTGTCCAGTCCAGGAAGGACTGCATCAAACCCTGCCCAATGGCAGGTGCCTTCTGACCCAGTAATATCAGGACTCACTCTTTTCAAACTACACCAGAAGCCAGGTAGATTGTGTACACTCAACTCCCACAAAAGCTCGCAAGATTAAGAATGAAGGGCACCTGGGCCTGGTGTGGTGGTGCAGTGGGTTTAGCCTCTGCTTGCATCCCATTCTGGAGTGCTGGTTTGAATCCTGGCTGCTCTGTTTCCAATCCAGCTCCCTGTTAATGCACTTGGGAAAGTAGTGGAAAATGGTTCAAGTGCTTGGTCCTCTGCTACCCATGTTGGGGTCCCAGATGAAGTTCCAGGCTCCTGGATTTGGCCTGGCACAGCCCCAGCCATTGCAGCCACTTGGGGAGTGAACCAGCAGATGGAAGATAGATATCTCTCTCTCTTTCTCTGTCTTTCCAATAAATATTTTTAAAGAAAAAAAAAAAGACCTCAATCGATGTCTAAAGGATTTCTTGCCATTCCCCCAGGTGGCTACCTTTAGCCTGACCCTGCTGGCCACAGGGCTTGTGCTCTTCAGTTCTGGGACTCTGTCACTCTAGTTGGAGCAGGGAAGATCGCAGCTTGAACTTATTTTCTGAAATTTCCTTTGGCACAGAACAAAGAACAAGAGAGTCATCTTTTCAACGTGGAAAAGTAATGCATCTCGTGTAATCAGATTAAGATGGCTCCTCAAACACTGTCTCCCACCAGCCCTTTGAAATGCGTTACAGATAGGGGATTAGGGGAAAGCTGAGTGCTGTCTGCAAAGAGCTTGTAAAAAGTTTACATTGCTATAAATGCAGAAAGGAAATATGCTAGACATTAGTGTTACGTTGCTGTCTAGCTCTCATCAGACGGTATTTTTTAACAGAACTCTCATTCTTCAATGGACCACAATGCTCTACTTCTGGATCCTCCAGGAAGTCACTGCTGCACTCAGTAATCATCTGAGGTTGATGACCCTCCCGGGCGAGGGGTGCTCTCCAGGCCCCAGTCCTGATGGTAGCGAAGTGGGCATACACACAGGGTGCCCTGGGACGAATGACCCCTGCATTTCAGTTGAGCACCAATGCATTCATCTCAGACAAAAGCATTGTGATTTGGATGATAAATTTTATGGTCCCCCTAGCTGGTATTCACTGGACTTATGCTGCAAAACGTACCGGAAGATGGAAACAGATGGGGCCAGCCTTAGTATACCACCGCAATTTCTGTTATTCACTGCATCAGGCCCTGTGCTAAGGGCCTCATGTGCTTTATCTTGTTTAATGCTCACTCACAGCAATTCTTGGAGGGCAGCACTAGTATCATGCCTATTTTACAGATGAGAAAGTCCGTATCAGGTTAAGTGAATTGTCCAAGCAAATTTGCCTAGCCATTAAATAGAAGACACAGTATTCAAACCCAGACTCCAGAGCCAGACATTTTAATTACCATATTTGATTTTTGTGGAGAGCACCAATCAGAAAACATAGCTGCCCTTCTGCTAGTTGGGGTCTGTGGACCAAAAGACAGTGCACAGCAGTGGCAGAATCAGCATCTGACGATGCTTCCATCTTGAGGCAGCAGAAAATTCAACTGCAGTTGGCATAAGCAGTATTAGCTCACCAACACAGAGCCTGGAGGCACAGAGGCTTTACGGCTGGATGATCAAGAGGCTCAGTGAGCTTGGCAAGGACACAAGGTCCTTGTGTCCCTCAGCTCTGAAGTCCACAGTGTTGGCTTCAACCCAAGGCTGGTTTCTTCCATCCTTGTAGGGTGCAGTTGTTAGCAATCAAGGGTACCTGCTTCCTTGTTCTCACTCAGTAGGAGAGACTGGCTCCTGGTGATTTTCTCTTAAGTTCAAAAGAGCTTTCCCCAAAACTCCCAGTAAATTTCTACTCTTACCTTATTGCCTCCAAGTGGCTTAGGCTGTCTGTCCTGAGTGGCAAGGTGGCAAGGTGGCCTTGCCTTACTGGCAAGGTGGATGACTCTTACACCATTGGGCTGGGATAGAATGAGCCCTGGGGATGCGACAAAGATACCTCCCATAGGTGCCTTGGGACAGTGGTTCTCAAACTGTGAACCATGGAGCCACTAGGAGCCAAACAGAAGGCAATCAAACTGAGAAGACAGATGGGCAGCCTTCAGATCTACCACCTTGACCCAGGAAGTTCTATAAATTGGCTAGGAACAAAGAAGGCACTCAATACAGAAGTGAATTAATGTTTTAGATACTATAGTTCTTCATAAGTTTTCACTTGACTAAATGATTCCACTAATAAACACATATGAATGGAAGTTACTGCTTTAGAATATCCATGGAAAAAAGCATCCATCCCGTGCAAGAAGAGCTGGAACCAAGGCTCATTTGAGTCTCTTCCCACTTGGCATCAAAAGTCATCTTGGTTAGAAAAAAAATCAGGGCTGATGCTGTGGCGCAGAAGGTTAAACCTCCCCCTGTGGCGTCAGAATCCCACATGGGCACTGGTTTGAGTCCCAGATGTTCTACTTCCAATCTAGCTCTCTGCTAATGGCCTGGGAAAGTAATGGAAGATGGCCCAAGTGCTTGGTGCCCTGCACCTGAGTGGGAGACCTTGAAGAAGCTCCTAGCTCCTGTCTTTGACCTGGCATAGCCTAGGCCATTGTAGCCAGTTGGAGGGTGAATCTGCTGGTGGAAGATTCTCTCTCTCTCTCTCTCTCTCTTTCTCTCTCTCTCTCTCTCCCCCTTCTCTCCCTATAATTCTGCCTTTCAAATAGAAAAATAAATCTTAAAAAAAAGAAAGGACAAAAACTCATTAGGGGAGTTTATGTATTTGACCCCCACTGATGGCTGCACCAGACCATGATGACAGAGAGGAGTGAGAAGTATTTTATCAAAGCAGCTGACTGGCATTCTTCATATAATGTTTCTCTCTCTCTCTCTCTCTCTCTCTCTTTTGTGAAACACAGTCCTTTGATTCCTTCTTGGTAGTGTCCTTTATTTCCATGAAGGACAAGAATAAGCTAACAACCTCCATGGCTACTATGAACCAGGCATTTCCCACATTAAGTCATGGCTTTGCTACTAGAATCTTCAGGTGGGTGCTATTCCCTTAACCTTTAAGTGAGGCAGTGAAGGCATAGCAAGAGAGTAACTTGCCCACATCCACACAAATAGACACAGAGAGAGAGAGAGAAACTTAAGGCTTGCTTTCCCACCAGCCTGGCTCTAGTAGGTTTGGTCTTCTCATACAGGTTGAACATTCCTAATCCTATCATCTGAATTTTAATGTGCTCCCAACCCGCAACTTTGTGAATGCCAACATGATGACATGTGCGGAAAATTCCACACGGTGAAACTGTTTCATGCACGAAACTATTTAAAAATACTGTATAAAATTACCTTCAGGCTATGTGTATAGTATGTGCATGAAATATAAATGAAGTTCATGTTTAGACTTGGGTCCCATCCCAAGATATCTCATTAGGTGTATGCAAATATTTTCAAAATCCTCAAAAAATCTGAGATCTAAAACACTCCTGGTGGTTCCAAGCCTTTTGGATGAGGCATACTCAGCTTGTATTGGCTTTTATTGCAGCAGGAGTGATTTTTGGATATATTTGAGACTTAACTCATTTCTTAAGGGCTGCAGCAAACTGAATCTATTACGAATGCTGAGTATGTAATCCCTTCCTCTAATATTCTTTCATTACATAGGCTGGACGCTTAAATGCGTCAGCTCTTTAGAGGGGGAACAAGGCTGGAGGCACATGTGGGGATCACTCTCTTGCCACACCTATCCATTGGTAATTTTGTGGCAGTGAACCTGGAACCTTAAAAAAATCAGGAGTGGGAGGCAGGAAACCACATGGGCTAGAAAGGTAGAAAGAAAGCGAAGAGGGGGCGCTGCCTCTCTTCCTTAGGCTGAACCAGCCAGCAGGTGGACATGCCTTGTCTGGGGGAGGCAGTGAGAGAATCTTCTGGTCTCAGAGCCTTCTGGCTTCTCCTTGTCGGGTTAACTCTTAAGTGTAGGTAGAATGGAAAGAGTAAGGGATTTGGAGACTGCTGGAGGGAGCTGAAGTTGCAGCCCCAATTCAATCATGGTTGACTTTAGGCAAATTATCTAATCTGTCCAAACTTCAGTTTCATCTTCTATAAAATGGGGAGGGGATAGTGTTTCCTCCTATGATGTTATAGTGAGGATTCCATAGCATAATAAGTTCATGTGCGATGACATGAAATAGACATTCTGTAAATGGTTTCCCGTCTCTTCCCTTTCATATTCTGTTGTCCGGAGTGTACCCCTCTCATGATCTACACCTCAAATACTATGAGGCTGCTTCTAGCTAAACCTTCTCAGGGTTCCAGTTTCTAGAAAGCTGCCGAGGAGGGACTCAGGAGTGCTCAGCCTTAGACATGGAAAGGCAGGGGTGGGAATTGGAATTTGTGCCAATAAAAGTGCAATATATGTGGCAAGAATCAGCCTTAGAAGTTCCTGAGGACAGAAAAGGAACTGTGCTGTGGTGGGGGTAGGAAAAGTCCTCTTAAACAGTTTGTAGAAGAATTGAGCATCTGACAACAAGAACACAGACTCATCTGGGCCTCAGCCCTGCTGTCAGGACTCTAACCCTCCCTGTTCTCTCTCCACCTGTTGGTGTATTAAGTTCATTGCCTTTCCCTATAGATCAGCTTGCTTTGCTCAGTAGAGATTTCACTTACCAGGAGTTTCAAAATTTCACATACTGTGGCTTCTTTCTACCACCAGAGAAAGATTGAATCACCTTTTCTCACTGGTGTCAAGAAAAGAAAATAGGGGTTTTAGTTTGAGTTATTTGCTTATCCCTGGTCCAACCTGTGACCTGAAAGGGAATTTTCTAGAACATGGTGACACTCAAAATGAACAAACAGGGTTGAGGTGTGAGAATTTCCCAAAATAAAGGGAATGCTGGAGGGGTGTTATCAGCTACTGTTGTAGATGTCTCTACAAGCATTGTAAATCCTGCCCACTGTATGCTGGGTTGACCATACTCAAACTAGAATGTCTCGAACCAGGAAATGACTAAACTCTACAAGTGAGATGTCCCATTTGAATATTCTTGGGCTACTCTGTTGCTGCATCTAAATTCCTGGAGTGAAATGTCCCAAGTATGCATGTTATTTCTGTATTTCTGTAGAGAGGATTACCTAATGCAATTAATGACATATGATGTTTCCACCTTCATGGACCTTACTTTCAAATGCGAAGACAAGGGCCAGCGCAATGGGTTAACGCCCTGGCTTGAAGTGCTGCCATCTCATATGGGTGCCAGTTCGAGACCCAGCTGCTCTACTTCTAATTCAGCTCTCTGCTATGGCCTGGGAAAGCAGTAGAAGATGGCCCAAGTTCTTGGGCCCCTGCACCCATGTGGGAGACCTGGAAGAAGCTCCTGGCTTCAGATGGGCGCAGCTCCAGCCATTGCAGCCAATTGGGGAGTGAACCATCCGATGGAAGACCTCTCTCTCTCTCTCTCTCTCTCTCTTTCTCTCTCTCTCTGCCTCTCCTCTCTCTGTGTAACTGTGACTTTCAAGTAAATAAATAAATCTTAAAAAAAAATGGGAAGACAGGTTACAAAGGAAAGCTGTTATGTGTCATGAAGCATGTAAAGCAAGGTGACAGAATAGTGTGACCCTTGTAGCCTGACTCTGGAAAATAAGGCAGGGTGGTCAAGTTTCTGAAATTGGTCATTGGGAGGCTGAGTCAGTAAGCTCTCAAAGCTTTAGGCAATTTCAAGATAGGAAGCCCGCAGATTGGGCCAAGAGTGTAGTAAATGAGCATATTCTCTAGAGAAATATCTAGATATTTCTCTAGAGAAAAGATGTAGGGAAAATTAGAAGTGGGAGGGACAAGCTACTCCTCAGAGGTACAAGCCTCTGTTTCTGATTTCTCATCTCTCAGGTCCAAATCCCAGGAATCCTAGCTTGGATGTCCACCAGGAGTAGTGGTGGGCTGGCACCAGCTTGTATTGGCCAATTGTGAGAGCTGGTTGTATACATCTCTTTCCAGATCTGCATTCAATGACATGGCACTGATAGTTTGAGATTGGCCAGAGTGGGAGTATTTACACCATGAAGATTGGAAATGCAACAGAAGCGACCTTCCTAGGAATACTTCTGCCACCAAGTAGAGAGTCTGCCACACAGTTGACTTGCCTGATTTAGTGAGCTTTCTATAGCTTTAAGACACTTGAAAGAAGTTATCTAGGAAGGAGGAAGGAGGAAGGCTTATTTTGGCTCATAGTTTTGGAGGTTCCCAGCTCAAGATCAGGAGATGCCATTTGTCTGGCACCTGATGACAGCAATGGATGGTGGAGTCTTCCCAGGGCAAGATCATGTGGCAAGCCAGGAAGCAGAGTGGCTAAGCTGGACTTGGTTTATAAAAGCAACTCTCTCTCAAGAATTACCTTCCAAGGGCAAGCTCCCAGTTACCTAAGGACCTCCCAGGAGGCCTACTTCTTAGATGCCATAATTAGATAAGATTTCCATTAACCATTAACATTAATCCATTAACTATTAAAATAAGACTTTAGAGACCAAGGCCCAATGTATGTGTCTTTGGAGGATACCCTACCTAGTATCCAAACCATAACAGCAAGAATTCACAGAAAGCATATGCTTGGTTATGAAATGGTTGAAATGTTATGTGTGTGCTACTAGAAGTTAACACTACCTGCGATGTACCAGGTACCAAGCTCTGTGTGAAACTCTTTGTAGACATTCTTTTATTGAATCTTACCACTCTTATCCCTATATAGAAAAGAAAACAGATGCATAGAGAGATCAAGTAAGTTACCAAGGGCCACATAACTAGTAGGTGGCAGGAAGGAGATGAAGAGGTAGAATGGCAACAAGAACTCTAATGACTCTACTATGTGGCTTCCTTCTCTAGGCTGACACCCTCTGAAACAGTGCTGTGGCATAGCAGGCAAAGCCACCATGCCGACATCCCATAGGGGTGTTGGTTCAAGTTCCAACTGTTCTACTTCCAATCCAGCTCCCTGCTACTGTGCCTGGGAAAGCAGCGGAGGATGACCCAAGTGCTTGGACCCCTGCACCCATGTGGGAGACCCTGGGGGAAGCTCCTGTTTCCTGGCTTCATCCTCGCCCAGCCCCAGCTGTTGAGGCCATTTGGGGGGTGAAAGATCTCACTGTCTCTCCCTCTTTTTCTCTCTGTAACTCCTTTCAAATAAACAAATCATTAAAAGAGCTTAAAAACTAAAACTAAAAAAAACCAGGTCGACACCCTCAGCAGATTATAGGGCTGCTGGCCCAGGTGGCCCACGGTCAGGAAGGGGGCCGCAGGGAGATGTGTTTATGATTCTGGCTGGCCTAAGTTTCCCTAAGTTGGCATCCCCAGTGTGAACCTGGCTGCTGGCAACCCTCACTGATGAGCTGGACCTTAGAGTTGCCAGGATTCTGAGGGATCCAAATCCCCTTCCACCCCCTGGAGCTCAGCTATGTGGAGCCTTGCTGGAGTTGTTTTTATTTGGATGCAGCTGTAACTGCCAGAGGCATTTCCTGGGGTTGGCCCCAGGCCTACCAAGGGTTTGAATGTGGCCAGACATGAAAGCTGAGCAAACCTCAAAAATGCTGTAGTTGGTAACCCCCTGGAACTGGCTGCTGCCAAGGATCTGGCAGCAATAGGGCTTTTGGCTGGGTCTAGCATGGCGCTGCAACCCCGTAGAGCAGAAAGCTGCCACCTCGGCTGCAGCCCTGCCGTGTGACCGCACACCTGTCGACGAGCAGGCAGGCTGAACACCGGCGATGCTTCCTCTGGGGCCAAGCCCTGTGGGTGGTCCCAGTGCAGGTGGAGACATGTGGGGGTGTTGGATAGAGTGGAGACATGTGGGGGTGGTGGGTTGATGGGATTGTTCGGAGTCACAGCACCGTGTGATGGCACACCTGAGTTCAGATCTTACCTGCTGTGAGTTACAGGAACCAGAACTTCATGCTGTAAGCCTCAGCTCCCTCCTCCCTGCAAACTGGGATGAATCGTACTTAGTTCCAGAGTGGGGGCAGGGATTCACATGCTCACAAGAAAATCTGTGCAAGTGTGTGGTCCTCACAATCCAGTTGCCATCACTGACGGGGTGCGCGGCCACAAATTTAGGAAATCACAGCCTGCTAGGAAGTTAGTATGTACTGACACCTCCAAGATCGCTCAGCCTACTTTTCTCACTTTACAAAGCAGGGTGGGGAGGCGTGGAAGGATTATCTGACTGATAATCTGACTGATTAGAGGATTATCTGACTGATTAGAGAGGGAATCAGGCATTTATAATTATTCAGATCATTCTTAATCAGCAGTAAGGCCCTAGCCACCACTGAGCATTCTTGGGCATTTGAAGGGATATTGGTTCTGTGGTGGGGACTCTGGTGACCAGGAAGTCTTTGAAGACAATACACACACACACACACACACACACACACACATCCCTTTCCACTCCTGCTCTGGAGCCAGGGCTCAGGTCTTCACTGAGTAGAATCAGTAAATCCAGATGCCCTTCAGAAGGTGCAACCTGGGCTGGCGTTGTAGCGTAGAGGGTTAAGCAGCCACCTGCAGTGCCGGCATCCCATAGGGGCACCGGTTTGAGTCCTGGCTGCTCTACTTCTGATCCACCTCCCGGCTAATGGCTTGGGAAAGCAGAAGAAGATGGCCCAAGTGCCTGGGCCCCTGCACCCACATGGGAGACCTGGAAGAAGCTCTTGGCTCCTGGCTTTGGCCTGGCTATTGTGGTCAGCTGAGGAGTGAACTAGCAAATGGAAGATGTCTCTCTCTCTCTCTAACTCTGACTTTCAAAATAAATAAATAAATAAATCTTGAAAGGAAGGAAGGAGGGAAGGAAGGAAGGTGGGTGCAAGGGTTGGGGCCAGCACTGTGGCACAGTAGGTTAGGCTGCCGCCTTTGACACTGGATCCCATATGGGCACCTGTCCAAGTCCCAGCTGCTCTGCTTCTGACCCAGCTCCCTGCTAATGTGCACCCACACAGGAGACCTGAATGAAATTCCAAGCTCCTAACTTCAGCTTGGCCCAGTCCTAACTATTGTTGCCATTGGGGGCATGAATTAGTAGATGGAAGATTCTGTCTCTTTCTCTCTCTCCTCTGTCTCTCATTCTGTCTTTCAAATAAATAAATCTTAAAAAAAAAAAAAGAAGCAAAAATGAAGAAAGTGTCAGGGTTTCAGCACTAAACACAGCAGTGCCTGACACCCAGGCTTCTCTTTTTCTGGGTCTGCCCTGCGCAGGGAAATCAGCTGCCAAATTGCCAAGGTTACTTCGAAACATTCAAAAGTTAAGCTTATTTTGGTGTAAAAAACTTTTAAAACCTGTGCACCAGTTTTTTCACAATATGCATTTTCCATGAACTTTCCTTTTTTTTTAAAAAAAAGATTTATTTATTTGAAAAAGTTACACACAGAGAGGGGAGAGGCAGAGAGAGAGAGAGAAAGAGAGGACTTCCATCCACTGATTCACTCCCCAGTTGGCCGCAACGGCCGGAGCTGCGCTGATCTGAAGCCAGGAGCCAGGAGCTTCTTCCGGGTCTCCCATGCAGGTGCAGGGGCCCAAGGACTTGTGCCATCTTCTGCTGCTTTCCCAGGCCACAGCAGAGAGCCAGATCAGAAGTGGAGCAGCCGGGTCTTGAACCGGTGCCTATGTGGGTTGCCGACACTGCACGTGGTGGCTTTACCCTCTACACTACAGCGCCGGCCCCTCCCTGAACTTTGAAGCTCAGGATGCACAAGTGCCCCAGCCTGCAGGGAGGAGAGCCGCTGCTTCAGATGGGAGCAGCAAGAAGTGGAAATGGCACAGCCAGGGCCCAGAGGGTCCAGATTGTGGCTCTGCTCCAGACCAGCTGCTTGCGGGAATGAAGCTGCTCACCTGCTCTGAGCATCAGCTTTAGATTTGCAAAGGGGACAAGAACCCCTGGCTCTGGCTGCTGTACAGAAGAGCTGCTAAGTGTGAGATTGTCCCTTTGCCTCCCACGCATCCAGCCTGGCTGGGAGTGAGTGCACAGTGGAGGCAAACCCGGAGGCTGGAGCCACAGTGCCTGGGTTCTAATTCTGGTCTAATGCTTACCTGCCAGCTGTGTGACTGTAAACAAGCTACTCTCGCTCACATCATTTTCCCTACCTGTAAGATGGGGTATTACTTACCTCATAAGATCCTTACTGAAAACTACAAGCATTACTGTAATAGAACCTATCTACCATCAAATCTAAGATAGTAGGACAGCGCCTGGCATACAGCACGCATTCAGTCAATGCTAGTTCTTATGACTACTGGTTTAGGTAATATGTTTCTTCCAACTTCAATTCTTATGTGCGGTATTTCCAGGAGTCCGTGATCTGCCCACACTCTCCTACCTGACTCGCAGGCACACTTCCCCATGATCTCAGCACCTCCTCGGACCATTCTGCTTCTAGATGTCCTTCAAGGAGAGTCAAAGCGGGGCCTGATCAGCCAGTTGCTCTCTCTCTTGCCTGATGGTGCCTAGTAATCTGCTGTCACTCAGCTGCTCAGCCACTCCAGTGATGCCCTTGTCTCTGGGATCCTCTTCAACAAAGCCCCATCTCTTGACTCTCTCAGGTTACACTCACAGTTTCTCCACCCAGAACCCTGTGCTGGGAGGCTGAGGCTGAAGTCTCCCAGCCTCAGCTCTTGACTGTACAGGGGCCAGCTGAACCCCAAAAAAACAAAGCCTGAGTGTTGAACCCAGGCTTGCTGTGCCCTTTTAGGGAGAATGCGTGCTCTCCTGTCTGCTGTCCTTGCTCAGGACCCTAAGACTCTTTGCTAGAACCCTACCTCTGACTCTCGAGGACACAGGCTTGGGTTCAGAGAAGCTTCCTTCCCTAAAACTCAGCAGTCAAATCTGTGAGGCAGAAGTGACCTTGCCACATAGTTCCCATGGCAAGGAGTGCCTGCTCGCTTTACTTCTGTATCTCCAAGAAGATTCAGTGGCTCTTGCTTGAGCAGAGGTGATCAACTTTTTTTTTTCTTTTAAATTCAAGAGCCAGACAGATAGATATTGGGTAAGGGACCACCCACTGGTCCACTCTCCAAATGTCCACAACAGTCAGGACTGGAATGGGCCAAAGCCGGGGGCTAGGAACTCAATCCAGGTCTCACACATGGGCAGGAGGAACCGGATAACTTGAGCCATCACTGCTGCCTCACAGGGTCTGCATTAGCAGGAAGCTGGTGTCAGGAGCTGGAGCCAGGAATCAAACCTACTTTGCTGAATTTGATGTGCTATGTGGGTATCTTCACTGCTAGGCCAAATGCCCACCCCACAGCTGGCCTACCTTGAGGCAGTGCCTG
Organism: Oryctolagus cuniculus; assembly: GCF_051225735.1. NCBI lineage: Eukaryota > Metazoa > Chordata > Mammalia > Lagomorpha > Leporidae > Oryctolagus > Oryctolagus cuniculus. Next base: position 109,058,445 of record NC_142873.1, read on the forward strand.
GTATAGTGGCAGGAGCCAAGTTAGGTGCTAGGGCCAAATCCAATATAGTCCCTGCCCTTGGGACAGTAAGAGAGATCAATATGTAAGTAAAAGGAATACTTGGATGAAAGACAAGAGGTGAGTGTACAAAGTGGTTGGAAACCTGGCTGATGTCCCAAGACAGTGTATCCTAGTACACGGGTGGTAGTAAAGGTTAGTGGTGTTTAAACCATATTCAGATCTATCCTTTGAAATATGGGGGAAAGTTCAGTACTGCTAATAGGCTCAAGGTTCTATAAAGGGTACCAGGATTGTACAAAATTGTTCTACATTCCAAAATATTGAAAATATTCAGAATGCTTTTTAGAATGTTAGTAATAGTTTAGCCAACATGGAATTCCTAAGAAATGATATGCTGAACCATGAAAAAAGTCTAGCGATTGAGGTAGGAAGCCATATTCTGCATCTGCCTCTACAAACGGTGGAGACTTGAACTTATCCCTGACCCTCTTTGTGCAGTTTTCCCCTGTAATCTACTGGGCTTAATTTTTTGTGAATATCTATTGATTCAGATTTTCCCAATGTTTTGCAGCCAGAATCATCTCAGGATCCTCGTACTTGAAAATAGAGCATGCAAAATTCCCTGACTTTGGGACAAAACAGAATGGACTATGGTGTAGAACTTTGTTCTACATAACACAAATTGTCATAGGAAAGGTATGGGATTTGAAATTAAGAATCTTATAGGGGTAAAGTATGTCAAAGTCTCTTCCAGCTGAGCCGAACTGGGAGAGGTTTATTTATGGGTCACTTATGGGTCAACGAAATCACATGCCACAGACTGCTTTCCTGCAAATTGGTTGGAAACCAGAGTGGGTAAGCACCGGTGGCCGAGTAGGCAGTTGATTCAGGAGGCAGAGGGAGGGTCCCAGAGAGCCTCAGACAGGGCTCTACAGAAAGCACCCTGGCAGTTGGTTGCCATCTGGAGGGCACTCAAAGGAGAGCAGGGAGGAGGGAATGCAGACAGAATGTTCTTTGGCCCACTTGACTCGGCTTATCAGGGTGGCCAGGGGTTAACAGTGCTGGCTGTCTACGCGGCTCCCACTCACTTCACTCTGACTTTCTAGATTCCTCCCTGTCTCCCAGGTGTTTTCCAATCGCCCTGGTCTCTCAACTGGCATTCTCTTTCATAACTCTCGTACAGTTTCTCCAACCTGCACTAGCCTGCATCAAATTAGCATTTTTCCAGTCTCTACTTCCCTATTCTCTTTGCTCTTCCTACCCCTGGTAACCAACTCTCAGCTGTTGTGCAGCTGTGACCCAAGCCATCGTGAAATAACTCGTTGATCTTTGTTGTCCACCCATGATGTGAAGGGCTCTGTGACGGACACCACAGAGGATGGACAGACATGTCTGTCACCTCCACTCAACAAGGACCTTATCTTCTGTACCAGCCCAGCGCCTGACTTTTAGAAGATGCTCGCTATTTGCCGAGTGAATGAATAAATGAACAAAGACAGAGGTGGGCAGAGAGGTGCAGCAACTTCTTCCAGTTGTAACATCATTCAGAAAAAAATAATTTTCAGAAAATGAATTCTCCAGGTAAGTGAAACTTACTCCCTTAAATACCTTTACATTATTTCTTAGATATGTTATATGAGAAAATTTAACTTCTTTATTCCCTTCTTGTATCAGGACTGCTTATGTTGCCAGTAGTAGAAAACAATGGAAACAGATTTTAATAACAAACAGAATCCTTTAATCTGGAAGACATGGGTTTATACTTACAGATGTGGCTAGATCTAAGAGTTGGATAATATGATCAGGATCATTTTTCCTCTCTACTTCTGGTCTTTCCTTCCTAAATATTTGCTTCAGACTGATTTGAAGAATAAAATGGAGCCAGCAATTCCCAGTGATACAGTCTTCTTATTCATATTTAGCAGGAAGATACAAGTATCTCATTTGGAATATAAATCTATCTATCTATATATCTATCTATGTCTATGTCTGTATCTATCTATGTCTATGTCTATGTCTATGTCTATATCAGTCTGTCTATCTATCTATCTATCTATCTATCTATCTATCTATCTATACACCTGGTAGCTCCCATAAAAGAAGGAGGCTGTCGTTCCATGCACACTCAGAAAATGTCTCCAATGTTACATCCATGTCTGAACCAATTTGTAGCAAGGCAAGTGGAATCCTGTGATTTCTACAGAGCAATCCCGCCCACTCCTGAGGATGGTGTCAGTCACACCCAAACAGCAGCACGAAAAGTCAGGGTAAGAGAAAGAGAAGTGGATGCTGGGAAGCAACTGAGCAGTGTGTCCTACCTCCTTCCCTTCTCTCCCTCCCTCTGTTTCTAAAGTTCCCCCTCTACTCTACAAGTTCTGTGCTGGGAGCAGAGGCAGCAGACACAAGCACATGTTCCCTGTGTGTGAGGCCCTCCTGGTCGGGGGTGACTCTGAGAGCAGTTGTTATGGCAATGGATGAATGCTAACAATAAAGAGATGCATGCAGGAGGGCAACCATTTTGTGTAGAGGTTAAGACACAACTTGGAATGCCGGCATTCAATGTTGGAGTGCCAGGTTCAAGTCCTGGTTCCTCTGCTTCCCATCAAGCTTCCTGCTAATGTGTACCCTGGGAGGTAGCAGGTGATAGCTCAAGTTCTTGGGTTCCTGCCATCCATGTGGGAGACCTGGATGGAGTTCTCAGCTTCTGGCTTCAGCCTGGTTCAACCCTGGCTGTTATGGGCATTTGTGGGGTAAACCAGTGGATGGAGGATGTTTGTCTGCTTCTCTGTCTCTCTCTGTGTCTCTGCTTCTCAAATAAAGTGAAAGCAAACAAATAACAATAAAAAAATAGAGATGGGAATGCTGAAGAAGAAATGGATGACACAGGCTACTTCCAAAAGTTAACAGAAAAATAATCTTGCCTTTTATTCCCTTGTATTGTTGGCCTGGGGAAAACAAAGAAGGCTTTCCAGAACTCTGACAACTAGAGCTGCTTTTGTACCTTGAGTAAGAGGTCACCAAATAGTGGAGAAGGCACACGGCATTCCAGTCAGGGGGAGCAGAAACGCCACTCCAAATAGATATGAAAGGTTGAGGTGAGCCGAGAGTGGTCCGGATGGCTGGAGATGCCATGTGGGGCCTGTGAGAGAAAGGGGGGACCGTGTGTCTGTCTGCCGCTGTCCTGGGCATCGTGGGCATCACCCAAGGCTTTCTGGGGATGGGATGAGCTTCTTCTTCTTCTTCTTTTTTTTTTTTAACAGGCAGAGTTAGACAGTGAGAGAGAGACAGAGACAGAGAGAAAGGTCTTTCTTTTCCGTTGGTTCACCCCCCAAAATGGCTGCTGCAATCCGAAGCCAGGAGCCAGGTGTTTATCCTGGTCTCCCATGGGGTGCAGGGCCCAAGCACTTGGGCCATCCTCCACTGCCTTCCCGGGCCACAGCAGAGAGCAGGACTGGAAGAGGAACAACCGGGACAGAATCCAGCGCCCCAACTGGGACTGGAACCTGGAGTGCCGGCGCTGCAGGTGGAGGATTAGCCAAGTGAGCCGCGGTGCCAGCCGGGATGAGCTTCTTGAGCGATGTCCCTTCTCCTTTGCTGTTGAGCACTTTTCCCATTTCCCACATCTCTGAGGGAAGAAAAGATCCGAGGCAGAGACAGATATCAGAGGAAGACAGGACATGTCTGACACGTGCCCTGTGGGCGTGACCCTGAAGAGGAGCAGGGTGACGTGGGTCTAGCCTCCGGGGGCAGGGAAGGCTGGTGAAAGACCAGAGATTCCCAGGAACGGAGTGCCGGAGATCACAAGAGGGCAAGAAGCTGGGTGCACTTCTGCAGGTTGACTTTCTGGGCCCTGTTTCAGCTGCAATGCATCTCTCCAAAACTAAGCGGCCTAAAACAACCATAAGCAATTATCTCACACAATTGCCACAGGCCAGGGATTTTGTAGTAGGTTGGCAGGGTGACTCTGGTTCAGGTCTGTCACGAAGGTAGAAAGTGTTGGCCAAACTGCAGTCATGAGAAGGCTTGGTGAGGAGAGGCACTTGCGTGCTGGCCGGCTCACAGCTGTGGGCTAGAGGCCTCATTCCTCCTCACCATATGGATCTCTCCACTGAATGTCCTTGTGGCACCATAACTGGTTTCCACCAGAGAGAGTAATCCAAGAGGGGACAATGTAGGTATTACAGTAACAGAAGTCACACAGCCACTTCAGCAGTATTCAATTCGTTCCACAGGTCAACACTCTTTGGTGTGAGAGGGGCCTATAAAAGGGCATGATATCAGAAAGTGAGTCGAATGGGGGTCATGTTGGAAGCCAGTTACTACAGACATACTTAGACATTGAGGAAGACATGAAGAAAGACAGAAATATTCTACTCTCTAGGGGCTGGCTTCATGATGTAACACTTTAAGCTGCCACTTGCAAGGCTGGCATCCCATATATCAGAGTGCCGATTGAGGCCTGACTGTTCCACTTCTGATCCAGCTCTCTGCTATGGCCTGGGAAAGCAGTAGAAGATGGCCCAAGTGCTTGGGCCCCTGCACCCATGTGGGAGTCCTGGATGGACGTCTTCAACCTGGCCCAGCCCCGGTTGTTGTAGACATTTGGGGAGGGAACAAGTAGAAGGAAGATATCTCTTTTTCCCTCTCTCCCTCTTGCTCTCGTTCTCTGTCACTCTGCCTTTCAAACACAGAAAAAAATCTTTACCAAAAAATTCCACCCTAGGCCATATTCATTAAATACTTTTCTGCTTAGGAAATGAAAAGTGTTGAATCCTAGATTTATGTGCTAATTTTGGAATTTTTAAAATCTACTTTACAAATGGAAAATACTGCCCTACATGAATAATCATTACAGATTGGCTGATCTTGGTCCACTCAAATCCAAAACCCATGCTGCTTCCACAGAGTGGAACTACAGGCAGGAAAAGGTGCTAAGGGGCTCCACAGTGACAGACCACGGTACACAGTGAGTGGGTTTGCAGAAGCAGGATGTGAACCCAGGTCTAGCTTGTTCTTACTACAAACTCATTATATTGTTTTGTCTGTACTAGTGTTTCTAAATTTCTATTTCCTATTGTTTGTATTCATTTATTCAGTGAATATTTTAGAAGCACAATAACATGCGTTCGTTAAGGAAAGAATTCTTTCTTTTTTTTTTTTAAGATTTTATTTTTTTATTTGAAAGGCAGAGTTACAGAGAGGCAGAGGCAGCAAGGAAAGGACAGAGAGCTCTTTCATCCACTGGTTCACTCCCCAGAGGGCTGCAACAGCCTGAGCTGGGCTGATCCGGAGCCAGGAGCCAGGAGCTTCTTCAGGGTCTCCCATGTGGGTGCAGGGGCCCAAGGACTTGGGCCACACTCCACTGCTTTCCCAGGCCATAGCAGAGAGCTGGACTGGAAGTGGAGCAGCTGGGACTCAAACTGGTGCCCATATGGGATGCTGGAGCTTCAGGCGGCAGCTTTACCCGCTATACCACAATGCCAGCCCCGAATTCTTTTTTTTTTTTTTGACAGGCAAAGTGGACAGTGAGAGAGAGAGACAGAGAGAAAGGTCTTCCTTTTGCCGTTGGTTCACCCTCCAATGGCCACTGCAGCCTGCACGCTGTGGCTGGTGCACCGCGCTGATCCGAAGGCAGGAGCCAGGTGCTTCTCCTGGTCTCCCATGGGGTGCAGGGCCCAAGCACTTGGGCCATCCTCCACTGCACTCCCGGGCCACAGCACAGAGCTGGCCTGGAAGAGGGGCAACCGGGACAGAATCCGGCGCCCCGACCGGGACTAGAACCCTGTATGCCGGCACTGCTAGGTGGAGGATTAGCCTATTGAGCCACGGCGCCGGCCATTATTTCTTATTATGTTGCTATTCCAATATCAAAAAGTGTTTTGTACATAGTAGATAAAAAAGAGAGATTCGTGAGATTTGGAAGATGAATGACAAGGCACCGTTTTCTGCAGGCAGCTCTGGAGCCCTATCCTGGGAATCTTCACTAGGGTGTTGCCAGCATCAGAGATCCTGGTGGCAACTTTACCAGGATTCCTGGACCGTCTGATTCCCTGGTAGTGAGCAGCAGTCTTCCCAGCTTTGCTCCCCAGCCCTTGCAATGGTTGTGTACGCCTCTCTCTCCTTACACTACCTTCAGTTTCAAAGCAAAATATGCACAATGCTGGCTTAGTTCGTTTTCTGTTGGGGAAACAGAGTATTTGCAACAGAGTAACTCTCACTTGGGAAGCTTAGATTGAGTTCCTGGCTCTCAACTTTGACCCAGCCTAAACCAGGACCTTGCAGGTGTTTTGGGGGTGAATCAGTGGGCAGGAGCTCTCTTTCAGTCTGCTACTCTTTAGGGAAAAAAAATGGGGGAGGGGAGGACTTGAATTCAAGAAAGGGCCTAGAAGATCAGAGGGAAAGGCTTGGATGACGGAAAGCCAAGTCTGGGGTAGAGTGAGGAGGTGGATTGGCTGGCTCCAGGGTGAATGCTTTGACTCGGGACACCCAGCAGCTCACCAACAGCATCCCTCGCGACGGCTCTATTTCAGTTGGAGGACAGGAAATACAAACGAGTGCTAAGTGTCTATAAAGGCCCTGAATGCTAACATTGGAATGATGACCATGACTTGAGATCCTTTTATTTGCCAAATATTAAAACGGAAAATGTAAACGCTGAGGCTTTTCTTCAGCCCCAGCTCTAGCCCCGGAGGCTCCTGCGGCGGCATTTATAACTAACAGATGAACAGCACAGTCTGTGGCTTTGCTGGGCCCATTAACTGGGCCTAATTATTTTGAGAATTTGTGCTTTGTTCCCAGTGATTAATCACAGATGAAATATTTCAACTGCCTTTACGATCTTTTCCTTTGCTGATTCTGCAGGAAGCACACTCAGGCCACCATCTCTTTCTCTGGTAGTGTCTTTTTCTTAGGGTACAGAAGCTCTGCCAAACCTGTCTCGGGAGCCTGGAGTAAGCACTGTGCTGCCCCTTGGAGAGCAGGAATTCATGGCCATGCTTCCCACAGGACCACATGCTGGCCAGCAGTGCCCAAAGCCACCTTAATTTGGGAGTCTTTAGTTTGTTACATGGGCACTTGACACTTTCTCTGTGTTCTGTAAAAGTGAATAAAAGTGGGGCTGATGCATGGTGTAGCAGGTTAAGCTGCTACCTGCAGTGCTGGCTTCCCATAGGCCCTGGTTCGAGTCCCAGCTGCTCCACTATGCTCCAGTTCTCTGCTGATATACCTGGGAAGGCAGCATAGGCCTTGGGCCCCTATACCCACATGGAAGACCTGGAAGAAGCTCCTGGCTCCTGGCTTAAGCCTGGTCCCATCCCGGCTGTTGTGGCTATTTTGAAGAGTGAACTAGTGGATGGAGGATATCTTTCTCTCTCTCTCTTTCTCTCTCTCCCTCTCCCATCTCTCTGTATCTTGGCCTTTCAAATAAATAAATAAATCTTTAGGAAAAGAAAAAAAGTGAATCAAATCGTTTATTGACAATTTTTGGGACATTTTTGTTTCTAAATAAAGTAATTGCTTAATTAATCTGCATACTTGGATTCAAGTCAAGTTCCCAGGCATTCCTTCACAACCTGGCTGCAATCTCTAATTCCAAATATAACTGGAAGCTGGTCCTGATTATCACAGTGTGTTAGCTGTGTGATTGGATCATCTATATCACTGTGCAAGCCTCAGTTCTGTAAATAAGGAATAACTACCCCTATATCCTACTGTTGTGACTATTAACATAGTAGACAGCGTGCATTATTTGTCTTATAGCAAAAACTTACTAACAATCATAACTAGCCATCATTAGTCCCAACATTAGAAAATCAGCAAAAGGCAAAGTCAAAATTTGAGCCCCATATATTAAGCTAAATGCTTCTGCACAGCAAAGAGCCAATCAACAAGATGAAAAGCCAACTTACAGAGTGGGAGAAAAATGCGTACAAACCACGTATCTGATAAGGGGTTGATATCCAAAACATATAAGGAAATCATACAACTCAATAGCAAATAGCTTAATTTTTAAAATAGGCAAAAGAGGCCTGTCCGGGTGTTGTAGTGCAGGAGGTTAAGCTGCTGCTTGGGAACCCCACAGCCCATATCGAAGAGGCTGAGATTCAGTCCCACATCTGCTTCCCACCCAGCTTCCTGGGAGGCAGCAGATGATGGTTCAGTTACTTGTGAGGCATCATTTTTCTTTTACTAGGTCTGGTCTTTGTATCCAGGTCAATAGAATGAGGGAGTTAAACTCTGTAGAGAGTATAAAAAAGTCAGTGTAACTCTGACTTTCAAAATGAATAAATAAATCTTTAAAAACAATCTTTTACTATGACTAATGTATAAGTTAAACTGTGTCATAGGTCCATATGTCCTGTGTCATGGCTTGGAATCCCAGCATCCAACTGGATAAGTGCTAAGGATTCTCACATCCTAATGTTTCCCACCACAGGGATACTGATTCCACTGTGCTTTCCAAAACACCTACATCCCCATGTTTTTGGTATTTCTTTCCATCTCCTTCCCAATTGTAGCTTCATATCATGCTACGGCCAAGCCGATGTTGTACTTCTAAAAAGCATACCACATTGGCTCTCATTTTAGCTGTTGAAATATATTTCATTTGGACGCAGGATGTGTGGAGAGGAACCAGAAATTTCACAATAAACAGAGGAAAGCCCATAACGTGCTGTCTGGCTACGTCTTTCATGCGAAGCATCAGACTCTGCTCTGGAGACCATGTGAGGCGGGGCCTGCGGATGCGACTGAGGTTTCCAGCATAATTCTCATCTCACGCCACCTCGGGCACCTGCACAAATGGTTGTCTCTTGTTGAAACATCAGGAATGTCTTTCATTTCTTTTCCTGACATAGGTCAAACCTTTGGCTGACTTGGTAGTATTTGCAGAAATCACCAAGACCCAGAAAAATAAAGCAAGATCCCACAGATGATAAATGGCAGCGCCATCATTTAATCAGCTAACCCAGATCTAGTAGGCCCCAAAGTGCATGCTCTTAACCATTGAGCTCAGGGTCTCCTAAGTCTGGGGTAGACACTGGGGAGCAAAAGATGTGAAACCAGTTTGCCTTATTCCAAAGCCTATGCTTAGAAGAGGGCACTCCGTGTTTATATTCTTTACATATTTGTGTTCTAAGTAGCATTTTTTCAAAAGCTCCAATGCTAAAACTATCATCATCATCACTTTGAAAAGTACTCCACTCCTTTGTCATCCAGAACTTACTATGCTGTTCCCTTACCTCCCAGGCACCCAGGTAGGTCACTTATCCTAGGCCCCCGGCTGTTAGGAATATCCTTGTGCCCGAGCGATGGCCACATGAGGCCAGGAGAAGGGATGTACACCACACCTAGGCCCAATACTTCCCTTTCTGTCTCTGCTGTCTGCTGACAGGTTTCCAGCTTCCAGGAGAACCTGAGAAGCCACAGGTGGGAGACGGCTGCGTTTCCATCGCCCGGGTCCCTGGAAGAGTATGTGCAGCAGAGCTTCTACCCCCTCCCTCCACCAGGTAAGCTCTCTTGCGCTTGAAAGAAATGTCTATTTGGTTAAGCCATTGAAACTTCTTAGCACCTAATATACCCTCTTCTGTTGGATCCTGAGAGTATACAGCAGGCTCCTGCCTAAACGAGGCCTTGCTCCACAAGTCTCAAGTATCCCAGTGCCTGGTTCGTGACCTTGCCTACTTGTTCATTTTGATTTTTGACCTTTCCATGGTTAGGATTCCGACTCTGTTGCCAGGCAAATTGTTTTCTCCTTATAGAAGAATAGATAACGAGGTCTGCTCTCCACTCTTGCCGGGAAGAGACCTTGTTATTCTGTCACTTCCTCCTGGCTTTTTGGCCATGTGCATTTCTACCCTTTGTTGATGTCTAATTCTCTTCCAGCAAAGCTCTTAACTCAGGCTGTGGCAGAGAGGACCTCATTACTTTAAAGATTCCTTAGACAACGTTAAGAGTCACTAGTCCATTTTAATGATGACAAAACAGAAGCTCAGGAAGACATCCACCTGCCTAAGGACATACAATAGTTAGTGGCAGGGATGGTGCTGGAACCCAGGGCCAGGACAAGGGTAAGGTGATGGCCGGTGCCGTGGTTCAATAGGCTAATTCTCCGCCTGTGGCGCCAGCACACCAGGTTCTAGTCCCGGTTGGGGCGCTGGATTCTGTCCCGGTTGCTCCTGGCTTCGGATCAGTGCGGTGCGCCAGCTGCAGCGGCCATTGGGGGGTGAACCAACAGAAAATGAAGACCTTTCTCCCTGTCTCTCTCTCTCTCACTGTCCACTCTGCCTGTCAAAATTAAAAAAAAAAGTAAGGTGAACAAGACCCTGAAGTGTGCAATTGAAGGAGGCGTTCACTCTCAGATGCTAGTAATGTGCTTTAAAAAAATTATTTTATTTTTATTTGAAAGGCAGAGTTACAAAAAAGCAGTGGAAGAGAAAGAGAGAGAGGAAAGAAAAGATAGGAGAGAGAGAGAGGGTCTTCCATCTGCTGGTTCCCCCGATGGCTGCAATGGCTGGAGCTGCGTCCATCTGAAGCCAGGAACCAGGAATTTCTTCCCAGTCTCCCACTCAGGTGCAGGAGCCCAAGGACTTGGACCACTTTGCACTGCTTTCCCAGGCCATGGCAGTGAGCGGGATCTGAAGTAGGACAGCCGAGAACTGAACCGGGGCCCATATGGAATGTTGACACTGCAGGCAGCAGCTTTACCCGTTATGTCATCGCTCCAGCCCCAGCCCTGTGCTCAAGAGAAGGCCCTGAGATTTTCTTTATTACCCATAAGCAATAGCTGCATTTACAGCTCAGTGGCATCCTTAGCCTGCTTCCCACTTCTAGAAACTCAGGAGCAAAGGGATCTCTCTTCATTTTGAATTGGCACAGTCTGTGTTAGCTCAGGCTGATATAACCTGGATTGTTGTCCATGGTGTTAGACCAAGATCGTATGCAACCTTCTTTGCCAGACAGACTCTCTGTATTGAGGTACTCATAGGGATTTTGAGACCAGGTTTCTGTGAGATTGCACCCTTAGGATCCTTCAGAACTATATTAATTAGTTTAGAGGGTTAGCTAGGTATCACCCTGAATTAAATATCTCAGAGGTCTTTTTTTTTTTTTTTTTTTTTTTTTTTCTGACAGGCAGAGTGGACAGTGAGAGAGAGAGACACAGAGAAAGGTCTTCCTTTGCCGTTGGTTCACCCTTCAATGGCCACTGTGGCCGGTGCACCGCGCTGATCCGATGGCAGGAGCCAGGTGCTTCTCCTGGTCTCCCATGGGGTGCAGGGCCCAAGCACTTGGGCCATCCTCCACTGCACTCCCGGGCCACAGCAGAGAGCTGGCCTGGAAGAGGGGCCACCGGGACAGAATCTGGTGCCCCGACCGGGACTAGAACCTGGTGTGCCGGCGCCGGAAGGCGGAGGATTAGCCTAGTGAGCTATGGCGCCGGCCATCTCCGAGGTCTTAACACAAGGACTAACAGCCTTGTCCTCAACTGATTCTTGGGCCTGAGGTCATTTCTTACTTTGAGGCTCTTTGGCCCTATGGAGTAGATTAAAACTGTGAAGTAGTTTTATTTTCCTTGGTTCCTCTACATTGCCTTTAAATTCCTCTTGCAAACAGAACAGTGCCTTTAGCTAATCGCTCTGCTGCAGCTGAAAATCACCTACATTACGCTTTCACCATCTGTCTGGAGATGTCCTCAGCTGGAGCCATGGCTTATCGGTTATTTTCCATCTTTCAAGTTACTGTGGGCAACTCTTGTACAAAATGAGTCATCGTTTTTCCAGCCTGTTGGAGTAGCTTGCTCAAGGGTTCCCACTTTCCATTAATGAGGTCCACGCCATTTTCCCAGTCTTTGTTAGCAGTTTTCTCAGCATTCTTCTAGCTCTTCTCGCGTGTCAGTTCCAAAGCCAACACATCAATTTGTTTTATGTTGCTGTAAATGCTAGGCCCCATTTTAGATACCAACTTTTGATACCAATTATCAATAGATAATTGATGTATAGCAAGTTACTTCCCCAAAACTTACTGATTTAAGAGATAATGCTTATTAAAAATGTCTTGGGATTCCATGGTTTTCTGGTCTAGGATGGCTGAAAATCACTGATGGCCCAAGCCTGTGTCAGGTGATGAGCTGGACTCACAGGGCTCCTGGGCCATGTACCTCCAGCCTTGAGTACTCCAGCCCAGACCTGCTCACATGGAGGCTGCCTTCCCAAAGCAGCAACAAAGGACAAACATTTTTTGTTGCTTATTTGCATCCCATTCATCAATTCCCAAATGGCCAAAGCTGATCATACAGCCAAATACAGATCCAAGTAATGGAGAAAAAGACTTGATGCTGGGAGCTGCAAAATATCTGGCCATTCTGCAAAATGTGCACCAGAAGGCAAACATTGCTGTGTGCTTTGTACTACTGATCCCTGCACTGTCATAATCACCTACTCTTGTTTCTTTAACTTGAGAGATCTACTGGATACCCAAATACTGACTCCAACATGATTCTGTGTGTCTGTGAGGATATGTCTGCAAGGGAGTACCATGGGACTGAGTAAACGAGATTGCCTTCACTCATGGGCTTGGGCTTTACCCAATCATCTGAAGACCTGAGCAGAACACAAAGGTCAAGTATGAGGGAGCTTCCACCTGCCTTTTAGCTGCCATGTCGGCCTTCTCCTGCCTGGGATTGGAACTTACACCACCAGTTTTCTCGGTCCTCAGGATTTCAGATGTGGAGTAGAACTGACAACATCGGCTCCCACAGCCCTCAGATGGAATGGAGCCACACCCTTAGCTCTCCTAGGTCTCCAGCTTGCCTATTGCAGATCTTGAAACTTATCGGTCCCCCTATATGTAATCCTATTCCTCACAATAAATCACTTTCCATTTATGTACATTTTATTTGTTTTGCATTTTATACTTGGTCCTCAATATTCATGGGTTCCACATTTATGAATTTAACCACGCATGCAGTGAAAATATTTGGAGAGAAATTGTACCCATATTGAACATGCACAAACATTTTTCACTTGTCATTATTCCCTAAATGATATAGTCTAATAACTATTTACATAGTATTCACATTGCATTATTATTATAACTAATCTATGCATAGGTTATATTGTACATACTACACCATTTTATATTAGAGACTTGAGTATCCATGGATTTTGATATCCGTGAGGGGTTCTGGAACCAATCTCTGTGGATTTTAATGGACGACTGGATGCACGCAAGGGTACTTCAAAAGGTTTGTGGGAAAATGTAATTAAAAGATAATGCACATTTTTCACAAGCTTTTTGACTATACCTATATATATAGATATAATATATATTATAAATACATAATATATATTATATATAATTATATATTATAAATATATATAATATATAATATATCTATATATAGGAAACCATCACAAGCCCAACACTAACCAGGTGATTGTTTATCCCAGGCACTGACCTAAGTTCTTTACCTCTGTTAACCTCCTTACTTATCCTGTGAGACAGGCATTTTCACTGTACCAAGTATACAAGATGAATTGGAGATACAGAGCGGGTAAGTAAGTTGCCCAGGCGAGACACAGCCAGCAGTGACAGGGCTACAGTTGCACCTGGACAGTCTGACTGTGACCTAACTGACCACTCTGCTTTACTGACTTTCTAAGAAGGAAAGGAAGGCATGGCGAAGGGGTGAGAGGAAAGGAGCTTAGGGATGACGCAGGGAGGCATGCAGGGTCCAGCCCCTAAGGAGTCTTTTGTGCTTTAGTGGGCATTTGGGGGTTGGCTGCAAAGTTCATGTAACCCCTTTCCGTGTCTCCTCCAACCGGCGCCTCTCAGGAGCCATCTATGTTGTATGTACACACAGCACTCCTCTCCCCAGGCCCCAGTGGGTTGAACTGGATCCAACCTGGGCCACACTACTCTTTCGGGGTTTGGAATTGGGACTCTGGGATTCTAGATTGGTGGGGACTGTTGGGTTAACAGAAATGCCCTTGGGAGTTGTGGGAGGGTCAGATCCCATCCCCTTTGTGGCCCAGACAGAGATGGGGATAAAGGAAGCAGAAGCAAAGGGAGAGCAGAGACCGAGAGCGGGGCTCTGAGGCTCCTTTTGTGCTTGGTCCCAGCAGCTTCCTGCACTCCTGCTCTGCAGGCTGATGGGGTCTCCTCATTCCCCCCACGTCCTGCTAATGGTACAGCCCGCAGAGGTGTGGTCTTACAACCTCAAAGGTAAGGGATTTTGTAGACTCAGAAGAAGAATTCAACCGTCATTTGAAGGTGATGGAACAGTTAAAACGCAGGGAAGAGAAAGAGGGGGTAGAATTGTTTTGTTTGGACTCAAGTGTGGAGGTCATAGGGAGATTAATTTGGGTTCAGAGGAAAGAAGAATTTCTGAAATCAACATAGTGTAAACACAGAATAACTTGAACCTTAAGCCGCAGGATTCCTGGGCACCGGGTGGCACATGTCCAGAATAATCACCCACCTGACAGAGGGAGTCAGCTTCAGGGGGAGCGGGAGTTGACCAGGGGTGACTTCTGGTGTGGTTTCCACCCTGTGGTGCTGTGGTTCTGTGACTCTGGACCGGGGTATGAAGAGTTTGTCAGGGTTTGTTTCTGGGGAGGAAGCTATTCCTGGTTTAGGATGCACAGTTGCCAGCACTTGTGGGAGCACTCCTTTAAACCAGAGAGCTGCTGGGAGAACTGGCATCTTAAGGCCCTGCTCTGTTGGTGTTGAAGCAAGCCCCAGGGCCTTTCCTGTCTCCATAATGTGTCTTCCTCCCAGGTCCCTGGGCATGTCAATGAGCTTTCTTCCCTGGTGAGGGCCCAGGCACAGCACAGTGGACGGCTATTCTGGTACCTGCTTGGCAGATAAGATCCCAGCAGTGTGTGAGACCCTATGGCTGGCTTCTGCATGCCATACCCCCTTGCTATACCGTCTCCCTCTCTCTGCCCCTGCCACAAACATAATTGGACTATCAGATCCTAAATCCGATAGTTACTGGTTAGTAAAGAAATTTGGAGAAGCCCAAAGAAAATAGCTCTTCCAAGTCCTCACACTCAGAAATAACCACCACTCACTTTTTTGTTGAATATCCATGAAATCCTCACTTTACTCACACAGTATCATATTTACTGATCTCATCCTCTTTGTTATTTGAGAGGGGAGAGAGAGAGAGAGAGAGAGAGAGAGAGAGAGAGAGAGAGAGAGAAGAGAGAGAGAATGTGTTTCCATTTGCTTGTTTGCCCTCCAAATGCTGTTCAACAGCCAGGGTTGGGCCAGGGGCAGAGCCAGGAGCAAGGAACTCAATCCAGGTCTCTCCCATGGGTGGCAGAGACCCAACTAATTGACATCTGCTGCCTCCCAAGGTGTGTATTAGGAGTAAGCTGGAGTCTGGAGCCCCAGACGGGAGTTAAACCCAGGCACTCTGATGTGGCACGTGGCGTCTTAACCACCAGGGTAAGTGCCTGCTCCGGATCGCATCCCGCCTTTTTGTTTCCCACCTCTCCTGGCTGTGCTTTCCTGTGGATAAACATGCACAGACCTTACCTGGCCTCCTTTTCCTGCTTCCCACTGGATTCTTCCCTTTTTTGGACTTGCCACAGCCGCCTTTCCCCAGTCATCAGTAACTGAACCAAAGCCTTCGCAGACTTGGAAGTGGGCACCAAGGTAGTCACTGCCTCAGGGCCTGTCAGATTTCCTTGGCTACAACCTCCCTGCTAAGGCTTTGGGAAGAACTGCTGTAGGGGACATCATAACAAAAGAAAGTGACAGGACATTTCTTACAGCTCCTGGCTGGCTTGTCTCATTTCTTCTCTATAGCATTTTTGGTTTATCTTTAATTATCTAGTGCTTGGAGTCTCAGAGCAAAGTCAAACCTCTAACAATCTGTCAAAGGAGTTTAGGGCCCTTGGCCCAAAAGACATGATAGAACAAGGAGTGAATGCGGCTTTGGCTCCACAGTCTCTTGCCACCTGAGAGTTATGGATGAAAGGCAGGAGGGAGGACACCTGATTCACGGTGGGGGTGGGGGGCAGCTGATTGGTGCACCTGCTGATGGCTCTCCCAGGAAGTATTCATTCTGATGATGGCTTGATCCCCTCATCAGAGGCTTGTCCTGAGATAACAATCTGTGTTCCACACCTTTGCTTCATCTTTGGATTTTTGCTTTTCCTTTAGTTGGAGGGAATCCACAGAGAACAGGGCTTCTTACCCTCGGCATTATTGCTATGTGACCTGGAGAGCTCATTTGTGGTGCAGGGCTGTCATGTCCAGTAGTTTTTGCATGTTAGTTAGAAGTGCCCGGGGACTCTGCCCGCTACATGCTGAAAGCGTCTTCTTTGGTTATGACAACCTAAAATACCTCCAGGGCTTGCCAAATGTCCCTGGGAAGGAATATGGCCCCTGACTGAGAACCAGCGCTTCAGAGGTTAAAAGAGGGTGCATTGCAGCCCGACCAATGTGAATTCAAAGCCTGGCCCTGACCCTTGCTTAATGGTGTGTCCTTAGGAGAGACATTGGAACATTTATTAAGAGATTATCTGAAGGGTTTGGTAATCTATTTTCACATCTTAAAAGTGGGGGAAATAATGGTATTTTCCACAAAGGGTTGGAAAAGGATCAACTATTACGGGGGAAGTAACAAAAGTCTCAGTGAATTATCCAGTTTCTATTTTCACAGTAATTCTTTGAGGTGGTTAATATTCCCATTCTTCAGAAGAGAAAATTGACACTGGGGGAATTTTTAAAAAAATGTTTTATTTATTTATTTGAAAGAGTGACACAGAGAGGGGCAGAAGGAGACAGAAAGGGAGAAGGCGAGGGAGGGGGAGATCTCCAATCTGTTGGTTCACTTCCCAAATGCTTGCAACAGCCAGAGCTGGACCAGGCTGAAGCCAGGAACCTAGAATTCCATCTGGGTCTCCCACTTGGGTGGCAGGGACCCAACTATTTGGGTCACCATCTGCTGCCTCCCAGGCTGTGCATTGGCAGGGAGCTGGGTTGGAAGCAGAGTAGCGGGGACTTGAACCACTCACTCCTGTATGAGATGCAGATGTCTCAAGCAGCAGCTTACGCTGGAGCAGCCTAACTCGCTGTACCACAGTGCTCAGCCCAATACTAGGGTTAAACAACTTCCACAGTGATTGACCTGTGCTGTGAATTCACAGAACAAAGGAACTTCCCCTCTATGCACGAGATAGGCCACTGCTGTGGTGAGATGCCGATTTCTGCAAACCCAGAGAGCCAGACATGTGGGGACCCAGGAACCAGCAGTCTCAATTCACGCAGTATGTTTTATGGATGTCATCATTTTCTCTGTGTGCTAGGCTGTGCCCCCAAACCCTTCGTAACTCCAATTTATCATGCAAGTGAAAGATGTTACAGCAAACTTGCTCCTGTGTGGCTGTGTATCACCCAGGGTGAGGTCCGATCACTCTGGAGAAGTTGGTCCTTACTGATTTTTTTTTTTTTTATTTGACAGGTAGAGTTATAGGCAGTGAGAGAGAGAGAGACAGAGAGAAAGGTCTTCCTTCCAATGGTTCACTCTCCAAATGGCCGCTACGGCTGGCTCTGTGCCGATCCGAGGCCAGGACCCAGGTGCTTCCTCCTGGTCTCCCACGCAGGTGCAGGCGCTCAAACACTTGGGCCATCCTCCACTGCCATCCCGGGCCACAGCAGAGAGTTGGACTGGAAGAGGAGCAACCGGGACTAGAACCCGGTGCCCGTATGGGATACTGGCACTGCAGGCAGAGGATTAACCAAGTGAGCCATGGTGCTGACCCCTTACTGACTGATCTTCAAAACCCCTCTCACTGCTTAAGATTTTATCGACCCCACGTGGCGAGACTGAAGACACCGAGAAGCAGTGTTGATGATGAGGAAAGGGAGAAGAACCTGGCTGAAGAGTTGAGGAAGGGATTAGAGCCCAAGATACACAGGCCACAGGGGCAGATTGCCTTGTTATGCGTTCCCACTGCAGCCTGCCTGGTCCCGCAGTGAGTGTGGCCCTCTCTCTCTTCCTTTCGAAGAACTCCAGAACTCCGTTGAGGGTGGAGGGATGAGAAGACAGGAGGTGATAAGCAAGGAGAACAGAGTGCTAATGACAGAATCCAGAGCATGGTGTGTGATGTTCACTGTGAAATTATTTCGGTTTCCCGTATGTTTGAAATTTTTCTTCAGTAAAAAATATTTGATTCCTGGAAAAATGAAAGATAAATGAGAGAAAACACCCCAAGGGTGGAGACCCCAGCTGCAGGTACAGACATGCCTCAGGGCTTCTTCTCATTCTGAAACCCGGGAAGGCTCAGCAGGAAGGGGGCCCCTGGGCTGGGCCACCCCCACCTGTGACCCTGGGCGGGGATGACGGATGGGGTGGCTTGGAGACAGGCAGAAGTGAAGAGAGAGGCAGGACTCACCAGGTCACACTGCAGAAGGCTAAGACTGGATTCCTAGGTTGTCTCATTTCTCCTTCTGCTGTCTGCCTCCCATCCACGCAGAAGCCCCCTGGAAGCTCACCCTGGAAGTGGAAAAGCTAGCGCATCCTGGACAAAGACTCTTGCTCTGGGCGCTCGGACCTCGCTGGGCTCCAGGCCCTTAGAGGCCCCATCCTGGCTTCTGAGGCTGACAGGGAGTTATCAGAGGAGCCTGGCTGTCCTAGTGCAGTGCACCTCCTACTGAGTGTGCCTGTTCTTCCCTCCCAGATGTATCCCCAGTAGAACACATCATTTTCCTTTTGAAGTTGAGACTTGAGAATATATACAATTTTTTAATTGTAAACAGCAAAGCATTTTCTGCATCCCTTCATGTTAACCCACTCTTTTCCTATTTGAACTAGTTATTGGTTCAGATCACCATTCAGACACGGGTTTGAATCCCAGCTCTGATACTTGCTGGCTGTGTGACCATGGGTCAATTGCACAACCTCTCAACCTCATTTTCCTAACTTATAAGGTAACAACTCCTGTTGAATGTTGTTTGAAAATGAAGAAGTGATGTGTGTAAAACTGTGATGTCTAGCAATAATGGTAGCTAATAGTATTATTCACATTATGATTATTATTTTTCCCTGTTATCCTTTAGCCCTTGTTTATAGACATTCAAGTTTTTCTTTGGTTGATACGTTTGTAATTTTTGACACTGAGAGGCACTGGCTGGTTGGTCACCAAACTGCCACAGTACCATCATCGATCTCTCAGGAATTCATTTATATTAAGCAAACTCATAGAAGGCTGAAAGAAAAACTTGAGTGTCAATTATTTGATTTCCTGAAGGAAATACGTTGCTGTGTGTGTGTGTGTGTGTGTGTGTATGACAGAGAGAGAGTTAGAGAGAGAGACAGAGAGAGACCTAGAAATGTAGGCCAACGTGTTGATGCTCTTCTCTCTCTCTCTCTCTTTTTTTTTTTTTTTTTGAAATTCTTCTCTAACTAATAAGAGGGCTTTCCTGATTTATATAGCAATGGGTTGGTTTAACACAACATCAGGTGATAGATTTGCAACATAAAAGGATAAATTCTCTTTCCTTCAACAGATCCTGCCAGAGGTTAAGGGAACGGTAAGATGTTCTTTGGCTGCAGTGGTCATCCCGTGCTTCACAGGTTACTTTCCTGCGAGATTACTTGGGAAGGCTGGAATTCAGCAATTCCGGGAGAATTTTGTTTTAAATCTTGCATATCAGTCTTGAATATCATAAGAAGGTTCTTGGTGCTTCTTAATAACATGGGATTAAAGGATCTTTTTCTCTCACTTAAATAAATAAATAAAAATAAATGCATAAGACTTTTCTTAAAGTATGAGTGTTTTAACAGTGAAAATTCTCCATGTCCCTACCCCAGTCCTGACGCTAGCTTCCCATCCATTCTTTCAGAGATCATTAATGCCAGCGCAAGACAACGCACTACAGCACCATTCAGTTTGTCCTTCTGCCCACCTGCTTGGCGTCTCTTTGTGCTCCTGAAAGCACAGACGTGGGCTTTGCAGCTGCCTTTCCTTATCTCACTGAGGAGGGGAATGGCTGCCCACTGCTTTGAGTTGGCAAAGTGCTGTTTCAACAACCTTATTTCCTCTCACGGAAATAGAATTCCGTTGTGCTTGGAGTGTTTATTTTCATTTAATTTTAATGAAAGCTGAAACAAAGATTTAAATTATTATTATTTTTTTTGGCTGGCACAGCACAAGACATTGTTAACACGGTGTATGACAAAATATATCATCCAGCAAGCTGGGGCGTCATCGTCTGACTTCACCCTCACTTCAAGCAATCCTGCGGCGAGAGCGGGCGTTTAGTGCAGAGGTTAGGACGCCGGTTCAGTCTCCTGCGTCCCAATCAGTGTTTAACTTGGGTTTAACACCTGGCTCTGGCCTCTGACCCCACTTGTTAGGTTCCTGCCACTCACAGGGCAGACCTGGATGAATCCCTGGCTCTGACCTGGCCAGGCCACTGTGGGCATCTGGGAAGCTGACCAGCAGATGGGAGCTCACGCTTTCTGTCTCTCAAATAAATTTTGAAAAGTTCAAAAATCCAAAAATATCCCACATCACGAAGTGAGCAGAACCATCTCCATTCATACCCGAGGAGGCAACCAGCAGGCTCTGCAGGGCAGGGCCGAGCTCCTCACCTGTGAAGGCACAGTGCTGGGCGACACCTGTGGGTTTCAAACTTTTTGGCCACGGACCCTTTGTTTAAACAAACTCTTCAGTGAAGACGTATCATGTCAGACGATGAGACCCAGGCTCTGCTGGGGGAGGTGGGAGTGGGGCTGGATCAGCAGCTGGGCCCTCTCTGTGCCTGCCCAGCTCACCGTGGACCAGGCAGGACCCTCTTCCCCAACCATGACTGTTCCTGGAGCTGGCATTAGGCTGTTGGGGGGTGGGGCAGCCCCAGGCCCAGAGGCCCTCACAGGTCTTCAGGGAGGGGCTCTCGGAGCTCCTGAGCAGGGACAGCAGGCTCAGGCCGAGACGCTGGGCATGTGGCCAGCACAGATCTGCAGCATGCGTACCAGGCGCTGCGCCATGGTGGCTCGGAAGCCTTCCACCTCCAGGTCACAGAACAGCACGGGGCTTCGGTAGGTGTGCGCCAGCCTCATGATGGTGTTCCGATGAACGCTGCAGTGGCTCTCCCGCCCAGCGCCTGCGGCCAGGAAGCACGCCTTCCCTAGGAAGAAGCTGGCGTCCACGTGGTACAGGGACTTCTCCACGCTCTGCAGGCTGTATTTGCTGTGAAGATTAATCACAAATACGAGCAGGTCCACCAGAGGCCGATTCACGTTGGAGGGCAGAGGGAGGGACCTTGCAAGGTGGACCCTCAGCTCCGAGGCGCAGTCCATCTTGAGCCTGGAGTCCGCCCGCTGCTGCAGAAGAGCATCGTCTGTGCCCACCAGCAAGAGGGTGGCCGTGTTCAGGCCGGGCAGCTTGTCTAGCGGCCTTAACACCAACATCCCAGCCGCTGGCCGAACCCTAAATTATTTTTTAATTGAAAAGAAGATTTATTTATTTATATGAAAGGCAGAGTGACAGAGAGATAGAGATCTGCCATCTGTCGGCTCACTCTCCAAACGTGAGAGCCAGGAGCCAGGAACTCCGTTTGTGTCTCCCACATGGATGGCAGGAACCCAAGCACTTAGGTCAGCATCTGCTGGCTCGCAGGTGCAGTAGCGGGAAGGAGAATTAGAAGCCGGGATTCCAGCCAGGCCCTTTGATATGTGAGGTATAGGAAGCAGGCACAGCAAGCAGTGACTCAGCTCACTGTGCCACAACGCCCACCCGCTGACACACAGATTTTAAGTGTGTGCTTCTGTTTCCACACACGGATATCAGACATGACACTTCCGTTTTGAAGTAAGCAAAGACGGGAATCAGGCTTCCATTTTACTCGTTCAAGGTCTTGTTCCTTTTACAGAAAGAGCATTCATGAAGATAGAAGGATGATTTTAAAATCATTGATGAAGATTTTACAATCTAATTCGTAGGGGGAAACCTTATGGACTGTTTTCATGGTATCGGTGGTTCATTCTCAGCATTTCTATAATATTATTTCTTATTGTGAACAAATTGTTTTATTTAAAAATATGTTTAGTGATGGAATGCTACAAAGCCTAGTCTATTGTAGGGGAAAGCATCTGAGACAAGATTGCTTCCCAAAGATGGTCACAACAGTATCTCCCATCCTACATGCTGTTTTTCTTTTTTTTCTTTTTTTAAGATTTATTCATTTATTTGAAAGGCAGAATTACAGAGAGGCAGAGGCAAAGAGAGAGGGAGAGAAAGAGAGAGGTCTTCCATCCACAGGTTCACTCTGGCCTCAACGGCTGGAGCTGAGCTGATCTGAAGCCAGGAGCCAGGAGCTTCCTCTGGGTCTCCCACGCAGGTGCAGGGCCCAAGGACTTGGGCCATCTTCCACTGCTTTCCCAGGCCACAGCAGAGAGCTGGATGGGAAGTGGAGCAGCCAGGACTCGAACTGGCGCCCTTATGCGATGCTGGCACTGCAGATGGCAGCTTTACTCTCTACGCCACAGCGCTGGGTCCCCACATGCTGTTTTGCAATGTGATCCCCGTCAGGAGGAAAGGCCTCTTGCTTTGAATGTGAGCTGGCCTGTGCATCACTAACAACTGAGAGAATGGAGCAGAAGTGACATTGTATGATTTCTGAAGCTAGGTCAGAAAACACCCTGATCGCTTACCTGGCTTTCTCGGGTCTCCCCTGGAGAAAGTCAGCTGCCTTAGTGACCACCTGAGACTTCCACGCTGCAGAGGCCACATGTGGATGCTTCAGCTGACGCACAGGTGAGCCTGGTCTTCTAGTGACACCACCAAGGCACCAGACACGTTAGTGAAATAGTTGTGGACTCTCCAGACCAGCCTGTCTGCTGGCTGAGAGCAAAGTGAAGGAGCGGAGGGGTCACCAGCCGGTACAATCTGTGGGGTACAATACAGTGGCGAACGTTTATCCTCTATGCTTTGACATAATTTGTTACACAAAAATAGAAACTGGGGCCGGCGCCGCGGCTCACTAGGCTAATCCTCCGCCTAGCGGCGCCGGCACACCAGGTTCTAGTCCCGGTTGGGGTGCAGGATTCTGTCCCGGTTGCCCCTCTTCCAGGCCAGCTCTCTGCTGTGGCCCGGGAGTGCAGTGGAGGATGGCCCAAGTGCTTGGGCCCTGCACCCACATGGGAGACCAGGAGAAGCACCTGACTCCTGCCTTCGGATCAGCGTGGTGCAGAGGGTGAACCATTGGAAAAGGACGACCTTTCTCTCTGTCTCTCTCTCTCACTGTCCACTCTGCCTGTCGAAAAAAAAAAAAAAAAAAAAGAAACTGGAACAAAGAGCTTTAAGGAATATTATACTTTAACAAGACATGCAATTAATATAATCACTAATAATACTGTGTCTTCTACATGTTAGCTACTATCCAAGATTCTTGGGATTACAGGAAGTGTCAGATGAGATCCCTATCTCAAGGAGCTTACAGATCATTAAATGGAAGCGAACTTGCAAAGAAACCTAAGTACAGGAGTGGGCATTTAGCCTAGCAGTTAAGACACCCACTTCGCACACAAGAGTGCCTTGTTTTGATTCCCTGCTCCACCTCCTGACTCCAGCTTCCCACCGAAGCTGACTAAGGAAGAAATGGAGATGGCTCGAGTAATTGGATTCCTGCACCTGCCCAAGCACTTGGGCCCCTGCACCCACGTGGGAGACCTGGTTGGGGATTCCAGCTCCTGGCTTCAGCTGTGGCTCAGTCAGGCACAGAGAGAATAAACACACAGATGGGGGCCCTCCCTCTGTCTCTATCTCTCTGTTTCTCCACCTCTCAAACAAATAAAAACAAAACAAAACAAAAAACCTGAGTACATTCAAATATTATTTGTGATGGAAGTATTTATAGAATAATGTTAGGGGGCATAAAGTAAGGATGGAAAAAGCTGTGGGCATAGCAAGTGGCTATTGTGCCAGGTGCCTAATTCCATGTTTACCTCTTTTTTTTTTTTTTTTTTTTTTAAGATTTACTTAGGGGCTGTCGCCATGGCGCACTAGGTTAATCCTCCACCTGCGGCGCCGGCATCCCATATGGGCACTGGGTTCTAGTCCCGGTTGCCCCTCTTCCAGGCCAGCTCTCTGCTGTGGCCCGGGAGTGCAGTGGAGGATGGTCCAAGTGCTTGGGCCCCTGCACCCGCATGCGAGACCAGGAGGAGGCACCTGGCTCCTGGCTTCAGATCGGCGCAGCTCCGGCCGTTGTGGCCATTTGGGGAGTGAACCAACAGAAGGAAGACCTTTCTCTCTGTCTCTCCCTCTCTCTGTCTGTAACATTATCTCAAATAAATAAATCTTTTTTTAAAAAAGATTTTTATTTATTTATTTGACAGGTAGAGTTACAGACAGTGAGAGAGAGAGACAGAGAGAAAGGTCTTCTATCGGCTGGTTCATTCCCCAAATGGACTCAATGGCCGAAGCGGAGCTGACCCAAAGCCAGGAGCCAGGAGCCTCTTCCAGGTCTTCCATGGGGGTGCAGGGGCCCAAGGACTTGGGCCATCTTCCACTGCTTTCCCAGGCCATAGCAGAGAGCTGGATCAGAAGCAGAGCAGCCAAGAAACGAGCCGGTGCCCATACGGGATGCCGGCGCTGCAGGTGGAGGCTTAGCCTTCTACACCACAGTTTCAGCCCTTCCACGTTTATCTTTAAATGACTTTTGTCACTCTTTGCAATTCATGTTTCAATAAAGGATTATTTTCTTTTGTAAGAAGAACTTTCTTTAGTATTTTTGCTAGGCTATCTACTGGTGACGAGTTAGCTTTATGTGAAGCATCTTTATTTTGCTATTATTTACTTATTAATTAAAACATAATATAAATAATAAATTCTATAAATATTAGTTACATAGCTTGATGAACTATTAGTCATAAAGGAAACATTTTGACCATAACCCAGAACAAACCTAGAACTCATCTTTGTTGTTGATGGAATTTTTCATTTGGCAAGAAATTCTTGGTCTGAGATTCTTTATTCCCCTCTTTGCCCTGCCCCACCCAGACTCTAAAGACCCCAGTCTGCTGTTTTCTGAGCTACATTGTTTTATTGAGAAACACGCTGTCAGGCTTATTGTTGTTGCTTTGAGAATAGCCTTGTTTTTCAGCAATTTTACCTTTACATGCCTAAGTTTGATTTTCTTATAATGTTTCCTCCCTGGAGTTGGTAAGTTTCTAGAATTGGTGGCTTCACATCTTGTCAGTTTGGGAAATTCTCAATTATTATCCGCTTAAAATTTCTCTGCTTCTCCCCCCTGAGGATCCTAATTTCATGTGGATTAGAAGTTCTGCTGTTGGCGATATCTCTCCAAAGAGCTTTCCTGTATTTCTCACCCGGATGCTCTGCAGGCTTCTATTTAAATATTTCCTTTAGGCTCATATTCCAAGTCGCTCAACAACGTTTAACTCTGTCTTATCTGTTGTCAAACCTACTAATTAAGTTTTAAACTTCAGTTTTTGTATTTCTCTAAACTAGAAAAGGCATTTGATTTTTCAAACAGAATTATTTTTTATAAGAACTTCTCTAGGCTTCATTTAATGTCTGTGTTGCCTATGGGTCTGTTTGTATTATCTACTTTTTCTCTTTGTTCTATTTCTTGGAATGCATGTTAATTCTGAGTGCTAGAAATTCTCTAAGAAAAAATTCGAGGCTCTTATTAACGTTATCTTCCTCCAGACAGTATTTACTCTTTTTTTTTTTTTTCTTTTTCTGGTAGGCAACTAGAATTGGGATAGGTTGTCTCAATCAAATTTGGGCGTGAGCTGACTTGAAGATGAGTTAAACCGCTGATAAAGTTCAATGCAGAATTTGCATTCCTCTGTGTACTTTTGGTTTGTCTCCAGTCTAAATGGAGAGGAGTCTGATCTGAGAGGCTGTTTACCAGAGCACAACCTTCTTGGCAGCTTCTAAAATCCCATACTCTCACTTTAGCACCACAAAATTGTCAAAAGCTGTTCTTGATTTTTTCCTTACATTCTTAGTCTCTCGTTTGGTCTAGTTTACAACAAACTCCTTGAGGCAAAACTAGAGTAGAGTGTTGGTCTCTGTTCTTTGCATCTCCTTTCTCTTTGGGGTTTGATCCCTTATGTTGTAGTAGCCGTAATATATCTGAATCCCACTTTTACCTCTTTGATTTCATGAGGTTGTTGAAAGCTCTGTTGTATTCTCTTTCTATTGTCAGCTGTCTTTCACCCCTGAGATGCTTTTCATGTCACTCTTTAATATTCAGCAAATGCTCCAGAGGAGAATGCTGTAATCCAGTTGTCAGGCTCAGTTTAGTAACATTTCCTTTATCTCGGATCCTGAACCTTCGTATTCTGGCTGCCTGTGCATTTCTCATGGCTTCAGGAAGATCCCTATTTTTTATAATAACTTTTCTGCTCATCTGGTTGTCATACTGCAAGTTACTCCTGCATAGCCACAGTTAATTTAATTTTAAATGTAGAAAGATTCCATATATAGAACTTCTATTTACCCTTATATAACCATATATTAGTTTTATTTTACAATAAAATAATACATGTGTATTATGATAACCAGAAAGAATTTGGAATTTGGATAAAATGAAGGAGGTTCAAATAACTAGGCCAAGTATATGGAAATGAAGATGGGAAGTCTTGGGGTTGGGTGTTTGGAACAGTGGTTAAGCTGCTGCTTGGGATACCTGCATCCTTTATTGGAGTGCCTGGCTTTGCTCTTTTTTTAAAAAAATTTTTTTTATTTGACAGACAGAGTTAGACAAGAGATAGAGAGAAAGGTCTTCCTTCTGTTGGTTCACTCCCCAGATAGCTGCTACGGCCGGTGCTGCGCCAAACTGAAGCCAGGAGCCAGGTGCCTTCTCCTGGTCTCCCATGCGGGTGCAGGGGCCCAAGCACTTGGGCCATCCTCCACTGCACTCCCAGGCCACAGCAGAGAGCTGGACTGGAAGAGGAGCAACCTGGACTAGAGCAGCTCCCATATGGGATGCCGGTGCCGCAGGTGGAGGATTAACCAAGTGAGCCACGGCACCGGCCCCCTGGCTTTGCTCTTTAGTCCATCTTGCTAATGTGCACCCTGGGATGCACATCTCCAGGTGATGGCTCGAATTCTTGGGTCCTTGTTGCCCTCTTGGAAGACCTAAATTGAGTTCTGGGATTCCATCTTCAGTCTGGCCCAGCATTTGCAGAGTATTTGGAGAATGAACCAGCAGATGGGAGCTCTCTCTTTCTCTCTGCCTTTCTAAAGATGGGAAATCTTGATACTATGTAATTTTAGAAATTACTCTAATGGTTCAAGTACAAATCCTTAAAAAAGTCCATACAGAGTAAAATTTTACCCATGAAAATTAAGCCTCTCACTTTCTAGAGACATAATTGAAAGAGACGAAGTCCAGTGCCTGACACATTGTGTGCCTAAAAATGTTTATAAAATAAATAAAAGAAAATGAGTTGAAGTTGACAAGGTTGTAAAGGGGGTTCTGATACTGAAACTAGATAATGTTTAAGCTCTGCCAAAACTTAAAATGAAGCTGATAAAGACTGTAGTAAAGACCCCGGTAAGAATGATGATTCCTTTGAGTGAACCATCAAGCTACTTTTATCTTTCATTCAATGAATAATTTAATAGAAAGATGGTCTTATTACTCTGCAGGAGGTCCTGAAACTGAAAATTTTCTCTATGCTTTCAGGAGAAAAAAGAAAAATGGCAAGATATCAACCAGATGGTAGGAAAAACAGGTTTAACAAGTTTTGGGTTAGCATTTAACTCAGAATATAGATTCAGCGGCTTTGATGGGCCTAAAATAATGGGTTTTCCATTATATAGATCAAGCATCAGGAAACTATAGCCTTAGGGCCAAATCTGGCCCACCATGTGTTTTTATAAATAAAGTTTTATTGGAACGTGGCCACACTCACTATTTTCTGAATTGTCTTCAGCTGCTTTAGTGCTCTATAAACAGTTAGTAGTTATGACAGAGATCACATGACCTGCAAAACCCAACATATTTACCATCCGATTATTTACAGAAGGAAAATTTGCCAACCCTTGGTGTGACCATTTCCGGGAGCATTTGTAGTAACCCAGCTTTGTGAAGTCTTCAGGAGCCCTGGATTTTTCTGTTTTGTCACTTGATCTTCCAAAAGTTGTTGCCCTTATCTTCAACACTGGGACTCACCATGGTACCTGTGTTACAGACACTAGGAAGAGATCAGTTAAGTTCCAGTCAAACTGCACCTACTAGATAACAGACAAATTAGTTTATATAATAGTCTTGTAGGCCAAAACAAGGGTTAAACTCCATTCAGAATATCCAGTTTATTAAGGTAGAAAGGAACACATTCTAGAAATGTTTCCATTTTAAATTTTCTGTGCCTAACAAGCAAACTTTAGTGGTCTCTACCTCTTCTTTGAAGCATGAAGGATAAAAGAAAGTATTGCAGTATAAAAACTGTATGATGTGGGGCCGGCACTGTGGCACAACTGGGTAAGCCACCACCCGCAGTGCTGCTATCCCATATGGGCACCAGTTCAAGTCTCAGCTGCTCCACTTCCAATTCAGCTCCCTGCTAATGCACCTAGCAAAGCAGTGCAAGATGGCCCAAGTTGGGTCCATACACCCACATGGGAGACATAGAAGAAGCTCCAGGCTACGGCCTGGCCCATTCTGGCTTGTTGCAGCCCTTTGTAACTCTGACTTTCAAATAAATAAATAAATAAATCTTAACAACAACAACAACAAAAAAACCTGCATGGCCAAATGGGAAAAGGATGTTCACTGGGTTAGCCAGAGCTCGAATCTCTACTCTGTCCCTACCTAAATTCTTGAACCCTTCTGAGTCTCAGTTTCTTCATGTCTACAAATAGGTTGCCAACCAGGTAATTTTGAAGGGTAAATTAGAGTTTTGGCTCCTTTCCTTTCCATGGGCTTTCCATATTGTCAGTAGGAACTTGATACTTAGAACTGGTAAGCAGACTGGATTTCATTGATTCCTTTCCATAGAAATATACCAAGGGGGCAGTAGGTTGATCCTACACCTGCAGCAACGGCATCCCATATGGGCGCCGCTTCTAGTTCCGGCTGCTCCTCTTCCCATCCAGCTCTCTGCTATGGCCTGGGAAGGCAGTGGAGGATGGTCTAAGTCCTTGTGGCCCTGCAACCGCATGGGAGACCAGGAGGAGGCTCCTGGCTCCTGGCTTCAGATAGGCACAGCTCCGGCCATTGTGGCCATTTGGGGAGTGAACCAGTAGACGGAAGACCTTTCTCTCTGTCTCTCCCTCTCACTGTCTGTGACTCTACCTCTCAAATAAATAAATAAATAAATCTTTAAAAAAAGAGAAAGAAATATACTAAGGTCCACACACACATTTTCTCTCTCTTTTTAAAAAGATTTATTTATTTACTTGAAAATCAGAGTTACAGAGAGAGAAGAGAGGCAGATGGAGATATCCTCCATCCACTGGTCTGCTCTTCAAATGGCCACAACAGCCAAGACTGGGCCTGGCCAAAGCCAGGAGCCAAGAGCCAGGAGCCAGGAGCCAGGAACTCTTTCTGGGTCTCCCACATGGGTGGCGGGGCCCCAAGGACTTGGGCCATCATCTGCGGTTTTCCCAGGCATGCTAGCAGGAGCTTAATTGGAAGCAGAGCAGTGGAGACTCAAACTGGCGCGTATATGGGATGCCAGTGCTGCAGATGGTGGCTTAACCTGCCATGCCACAACACTGGCCCCATAATTTATCTCTTAGAACGATTGTATGTAGCTTAGTCTCATGTATGGATGATTCTTTGTGTTTTTGTTGCTGTTGTTGTTGACAGGCAGAGTTAGACAGTGAGAGAGAGAGACAGAGAGAAAGGTCTTCCTTCTGTTGGTTCACTCCCCAAATGGCCACTACGGCTGGTGCACTGCGCCGCCGATCCAAAGCCAGGAACCAGGTGCTTCCTCCTGGTCTCCCATGTGGGTGCAGGGCCCAAGCACTTGGGCCATCCTCCACTGCACTCCTGGGCCACAGCAGAGAGCTGGACTGGAAGAGGAGCAATGGGGACAGAATCCGGCACCCCAACCAGGACTAGAACCCGGGGTGCTGGCGCTGCTGGTGGAGGATTAGCCTAGTGAGCCGCGGCACTGGCTGGATGATTCTGTTTTGAAGACCCTAACTAGGGAGCAAGCACGTCATTCTGCAGACATGGACAACTCTTCAGGAAGCCCGTGACGGTTCTGGGGTAGTGCAGTCATTTGGGTAGAAGAGCATTTTTGTGCACTCTGCTTCTGAGGCCTTTAATTGATGCCTTAAACATCACTGTATAATTTGGTGAGACAGACTTCTTTTGTGTTAATAAGAAGTTACTCAATAATTCATTTCTTGCTCTCTCACTGTAAATCGTGATACACTAATGTGGTTTTAATGAGGCTGTAATATGCTTTTCCAAGGGAATTCTGCAGTGCTGTAACAATTACCGTTCCATGATTTTTAGGCAGCATTGCCTCAAGAATGAGTGCAGTCAGTAACAAAGTGAGTGACACTTCCAGGGTTGGGGAAGGAAGTTCCCCAAAACAGTTTCTACACAGTTGCTGTGGAATATGGAGATTAAATCGATGAATGCTTAGAGCAAATGCAAATCTGAGACGTTGGCTTGTGAGATGAAACAATAGTTTCCCCTCCTTGAAAACTACTCTTCACTGAGGAAGAAATAAAGCAAAGGAAAACATCGATGCCTTTAGCACTAATTGCCTTAAATGCAGTAACTAACCCAGTCCAGGTGCTTAAAATATTCCTCTGCACTTTGGATTCCTTTGTTCATTTTAATGGAATTAATTTTGTTTTGATGTTAATTGTCCTTTTACATCTTGTTTAATTGTACATGATGCCTCATATGGTTTTTGCAAAGGGAGAAATAATTCTAAGCAGAAAACCTAGCAAATACTGCATCAGATTGGTTTTCAGTGAGAAGGCTGAACACTGTCCATACGTCAGTACCTAGACTTACCCTTTTAAAAGTGAGGTGCTTTTCCAATGTCCACATTATAAGGTTAAGCAGCAAGGAGGATAAGTGACCATTCAGCATCAGTTCCACTCAATAAGCACTTAAGTATGTATACAGTAAATACAAAACAATATTTAACACGTTATGAGGAAATAAAGATGAACGAATGGTTCTAGGGTCTCACGGTGTAATGGAGAAGACAAATGCGTACACAAGTGGAATTGATCTCTGTGACCCTATGAAAACTGTGAATGCAGACGTGCTATGTATTGAGGAAATGAATATAACGTCGGTTTGAATTGTATTTTTATGGTTTACAAAGGACTTTTATGTATATTATTGTTCTTTTGGACTCCAGAAAAATTCCATGCGATGCATGAAGATTAATACAATTTTTCAGATGAAGAATTTATGGTTTGGAGTTATTGACTTACCCCAGTTCATATGACAAAGAAGAAGTCAAGTTGAGCTCCCAGTCCTTGTCTTATTCTGCATTTTCATACATAGTAGGGAAGGCCAGGGTATTAGTGAGTTCTCCTTGAACCATGTTGCTATGAACTGAATATCCATGTCTTCCCTGTATTCATATGTTGAAGCTCTCATTCTCAATGTCATGCATTTTGGGGTGGGACCCTTGGAAGGTTTGGATGAGTCATGAGGAGTCTCATGGTGGGATTAGTGCTCTCATAAAAGGAGAAGAAACCAGACTTCCCCACCTGCTCTCCCTCTGTGATAGAAGGAGATAGCAAGAAGATGACCACTTGCAAACCAAGAGGGCCCATATCAGATGCCAAGTCTGCTGGCACTTTGATTTTGGACTTCTTGGCCTCCAAAACTGTGAGAATCCATGTCTGTGGCTTAAACTACCTAATCTATGGGATTTTGTTACAGCAACCCAGACTAAGATAAACAGGCAGTCCAACAACACGTGCATGTATCTATCCCATCAGAGAAGGCTGACCTGCCTCCGTCGCATTGCTATCATTTACTGGCTTCCCAGTAAATGGACGAAGTGCAGCCCCAGTAAATTTGCATGAGTCAGAGTTCCTAGACTTGATATATGAGGCCCTCCATCGCTGGTGGCTCATGCTGACACCCTCGTCCTCCTGTTTGCTGTTGTTGGCCTTGAACTCCTGCAGTAGAGTGACTCTTGTAGATCTTCCTGCACAGTGCATAGTTTCTCAGCTTTGCCCATGTTATCTCCTCTGCTTGGAATACACTTTTTTCCCCACTTCATCCAACAGCCTCCTATCATCTTTAAGATTTGCAATTGGATTTCCTTTTGGAAACTTTCCAAACTCTACCAGAATCAGTTAGGTTCCCATCCTCGGTGTTCCCATAACATTTTAATTGCCTTTTCCTCACTTTATTGTCATGTTCCTGAGCCTGTCTCCTCTACTGCAGCGAGGACAGCAACCAGGTCTTATTTTTGTCTGGTCCCCATCCCGTAGAGAAGGGCTGAGGGACGTACAGATGACCAGATGTGTTCAAAACATTATTGCCGAGGAAGTGAGGCTCAGGACAGTACATCCCAGGCCGTTGCAGGTGCTTGGCCTTATGTTCTCAGGATTGCAATTGCTGTGTGAGAGGAGAAGCTGTCCGTGCCAGCATCAGCCCATCCACAGTGATCCAGCCTAGTCTAGATGATGGACTAAAAGCAGAACACAGTCAAGTCTTTCTTGTAAAGGCAAGTGACTAAGTAGAGAGAGCCAGAAATGGTGAAATAAGTGAATGATCTGTTTATTAGAATAGTAATAATATGGAAAGTTTTACTCCAAGATGTTTTATTCCTAGAGGCAGATATTTAGAGGTAGGTGGAGCCCAGTCTATTGTCTAGATTAGTCCCAAGGTCTGATCATCACACACACACACACACAAAGCTGAATTTGACTACAAATGCAAAAAAAAAAAAGTGAATAAGCATAAGACAGCAATCTTGCTATCAGATTTCTCCACTTCAGTTCCTACTCCATTGTCCTAGGAGGCCACTTAGTACTTTTTCCTTTTTTCTCCTGCTTCCCTGAGAAAAGTGGCATTATACTGATAGCACCTGGAACCCCGGCTGCCCTGTTGGGGATGGGTAACCAACCATCACCATCACCACAAGGCAACCCAGAGAGAATCTCTTGGGCCAGCTGGGTGACTATCTTTATTGTGTCTTCTGGAATTTACCATGATTGAAAGTAAACTTGATTTCTCCTAGAAACACACCCCATGCTTCTGACACTCACCCCTACCTCAGTAATCTACAATCTGTTTTTTGTTGTTATTGTTCAGGTCAAAAATC
This sequence comes from Oryctolagus cuniculus, assembly GCF_051225735.1. Taxonomy (NCBI): domain Eukaryota; kingdom Metazoa; phylum Chordata; class Mammalia; order Lagomorpha; family Leporidae; genus Oryctolagus; species Oryctolagus cuniculus. The sequence continues at coordinate 109,091,704 of NC_142873.1, forward strand.
TTGAGGTCAGCGTGGGTTTTTGGTGCAGAGGTTAAGATGTTGCTTGGGACACCCATATCCCGTACTGGAGTGCCTGGATTTGAGTCTAGCTCTGCTCCTGATCCAGCTTCCTGCTAATGTACATGCTGGGAGACAGAAGATCGTAAGTAGTTAAGTCCTTGCCACCCATGTGCAGGCTGTTGTGGGCAGATGGGGAGTGAACCAGTGGGTGGGAGATCTCTTTCTCTTTCTGTCTCTCTACCCTCTAAATAAATTAATTCAAAAGTATTACTAACGGAGGACAAATCAAGACAATCAATGTATTTTTAAAAATTGTATGCATTCATTTATTTTATTTATTTGAAAGAGACAGAGATCTCTCATCTTCTGGTTCTTTCCCCAAATGCCCGCAAAAGCTGAGACTTGGAGAGGCCTCAATCTGGGATTCCCACATGGGTAGCAGGGACCTAAGTACTTGAGTTATCACCTGCTGACTCCCAGGGTGCACATTAGCAGAAAACTGGAAATGGAAGTAGAGCCAGAACTTGAATCCAAGCACTCTGATGTGGCATGAGGGTGTTTCCAAGTAGTATCTTTTTTTTAAAAAAAAGATTTATTTATTTGAAAGTCTGAGTTAAACACAGAGAGAAGGAAAGGCAAAGAGCGAGAGAGAGAGAGAGAAGTCTTGCATCTGCTGGTTCACTCCCCAGTTGGCTGCAACAGGCAGAGCTGCGCCAATCCAAAGCCAGGAGCCAGGAGCCAGGAGCCAGAAGCATCTTCCGGGTCTCCTACATGGGTGCAGGGGTCCAAGTGCTTGGGCCATCTTCTACTGCTTTCCCAGGCCATAGCAGAGAGCTGGATTGGAAGCAGAGCAGCCGGGTCTCGAACCAGCGTCCATATGGGATGCCAGCATTGCAGGTGGCGGCTTTACCTGCTTCACCACAGCGCTGGCCCCCAAGCAGTTTTTAAAAATTTTTTTTATTTGGAAGGCAGCTTAACAGAGAAAGAAAGAGAGACAGGGAGAGAGAGAGAGATCTTCCATCCACTAGTTTACTCCCCAAATGGCCACAGCATTCAGGACTAGACCAGGCCAAAGCCAGGAGCCTGGAACTCCATCTAGGTCTCCCACGTGGGTGCAGAGGCCCAAGGTCTTGGGCCATCCTCCACTGCTTTCTCAGGTGTACCAGCAGGGAGCTAGATTAGAAGTGGAGCAGACGAGGCTGGAACCAGCGCCTGGATGGTTGCAGGGGTTTCAGACAGCAGCTTAACCCACTGCACCACAGCGCCGGCCCCCGCCAAGCAGCACGTAAACTGCTGTGTTAAATGCCTACCTCAAGATGATCATTTTAGAGGCTTATTTGATACTTGAAAATATCTATCAAAACAGAAAATAAACATCCCTCTTGCACTCACTTCTCAGTTTCTAAGAGTTTCCCCCCGAACAATAACAGTTCACAGAGACATATGGCCAACAATAGTTACAGAGGTTATTTTTAAAAAGAATAAAATAAATCAAAATAACCTAATATTCCTCATAGGGAATTGTTTAAGTAGATTGCAGTGTTTTGGAAAACAGCTTCGAAAGCAAATGAAGCAGATTTCCATGTTAAAGCTGCCTGGAATATGTTAAGGGGGAAAAAGTAGGTCACAGAATTGTATGAATAAAATAGTCCTTCTTACTTTTGCAAATAAAAAAGACTGGGTGAATGAGTTTATACTTATTTATTTGACAGGCAGAGAGATGACAGACGTAGAAAGAGAGAGTTACTATCTGCTGGCTCACTCCTCATTGCACACTATGGCCAGGGCTGTGCTGAGGTCACAGCCAGGAGCTGGGAATCCATCCAGGTCTCTAGGGACCATATCAACAGGAAGCTGGAGTCAGGAGCCAGAGGCAGGCATCCAACCCGGGCACTCCAATAGGGGATGTGGTCACCTTAAGTGCTGGACCAAACGCCCACTCACTTTCTACTTTGAAAGTAAGCATTATATACGTTCTCATCTGCACACTAGGTGATGCCTGGTAAGATGTCATGGAACCAGAAGGGGGATTGTCTCTGAGGACAGCTGGAAGGTGAATTTGTTTTCTGATTGAAGCGCTTCTATGCGTTTGAGTTTTTCCGTCATAAACTACTGTATTTGAAAATGATACATGTCACGTTTGTCAGAAAGCCTATAAGAGCAATACAGACAGATCCAGAGTCTTCAAACCTTGGCTCTGTAACTTCCTAGCTCTGTGACCTTCAGCAGTTAATTTGGTCTCTAGGCATCAAACTCACGACTTGACAAGGAGGTGGGCAGTGTACGGCCCCCGCCTGACTGCACAGTGGAGAGCCTTCCTGGGCACAGACCACAGTGAAGAGGGGAAGGTAAAGGACCAGATGAGACCTTGCACAGGAGGTTGGCATAATGTTGCTTCACTCCATTTAACAGGGACATTAATGGGCTCCATAAAGCTTCTTCCCCGTTCTACCCAGGATGTGACCCAGACGTCTTCAAGATTGCGGCAGTTAATTTTATCTACCCTGGCTTCCCAATCAATGCTTTTACTTGGGAGATATTTACATTTCGGAGGCTGAAAGGCCTTCCCCACAGTCAGGTCCCCGAAGGCATTGTAATGCCACATTTTAGAGTTAAGTGCTGAGACCTTGGGCCCTTGATGTAAGAAATGATAAACAGTGACCGTGGCGCTTGGCAGATACAAAGCTCTGTGCAAAGTTGGAGAAAGACTGCTCAGGCACAGAATGGGCAAGAGAGAGGCAGACTGCCGTCCCCCCAGCTTGAAATCGTAGCCATCCCAAGTGCAAGCGGCAGCTCTAATCGTGACTGCTGGACTGTCCCCTTCCAAGCACTTCGTGAATCAATTGTTGTTGCTTGATAGGGCACATTTCCTTTCCTTTTCAGTCTCTGTCCTCCTGTTTCCTCCTCCACCCACCAACCTTGCGGTGCCAGGCAAGGCCCCATTTGCCCCCTCAATACTGCTATCAACTAAGCTTTCCTCCCAAGGCCCATTTTTCACAGGGCCCAGAAAATCCAGCTTTCCACAACACTAATTTCAACACATTATCTTCTGATATGCTTCCTACAAAATTCAGAACCAAGCCTAAATTTCTATTTTTTTATTTTTTTTTAAATTAATTAATTTATTTGAAAGGCAGAGTTACAGAGAGGCAGAGGCAGAGAGAGAAGTCTTCCATCTGCTGGTTCACTCTGCAAATGCTACAACAGCCAGAGCTGGGCCTATCCGAAACCAGGAACCAGGAGCCAAGAGCTTCTTTTTGGTCTCTGACATGGGTGCAGAGGCCCAAGGACTTGGGCTGTCTTACTGCTTTCCCAGGCCATAGCAGAGAGCTGGATTAGAAGTGGAACAGCCGGACTCGAACCAGAGCCCATATGGGATGCCGGCACTGCAGAAGGCAGCCTCACCGGCCATGCCAGAGAGCCTGGCCCCCCAGGTCTAACTTTCTTAAATCGAGACTCAAAGCTTCCCTGTCATCTGATTCCCTGTTACCATAAGAGCAGATTAGGTTAAGAGATCCAGGTTCAAGTTTAAACCGTGATTAGCTTGTTTGGATGTCTTGACCTCTTTTAGCTTCAATTTTCTCATTTGTAAAACGCAATTAACGATAATACCTACCTCTCAAGGTTATTGTGAAAATCAAATGAGTCAGCGCTTATGAAAGCACTCTAAGCCGTCGGCGCTCTAACATGTGATAACAATATGAACATTTATTGAGTGCTTGTATGAATGCAATCCTCAGAGAAATCTAGAAGACTTTTACTATTTCCATTTTATAGTGAGGTAAGCGAGACATATTTGTGTTAACTAAGGCATCTTACTTACACAGCCAGACAGCGGTGGAGCCAGGAGCCAAAGCAGGCAGTGTGCCCCAGAGCCCATGCTCTGACGGCCCTGCAGCACTGCCATCAGACAGGATGACTGTCTGATCCCAAGAGAAGATTCTATTAGGCTTCCCTGCCAGTTCTCTGCTCTGTTTCACAAAGTGCTACACTCCTCCCTTCCTCTTGCCCATATGACCTCTCCTTCCCTCCTCTCCACAGAGCTGGATCCTGAACAGCCCAATGCCACTCCCATCCCTGTCAACCAGTCTCTTGACCGCGGTGTCTGCTAAAACCTCCATTCATCTCCCAGCAGCATCTACCGTGTGTTGCAGTTTGCATGGGCTTCTGTATTGGAAAGTGCAAAGTTATATTTCTTGATTAAATGAGTGTATCTAATTTAGAATTTTTCAAACTTATCCAGGTAAAAGAATCATTTGGGTGCAATTGTCAAAAATACCAACTTCTTACAAATTAAAACCACAATGGGAGGTAGGCATTGGATACAGTGGTTAAGGTGCCAATATCTCATATTGGGTTTGAATTCTGGCTGTGCTTCCAATTCCAGCTTCCTGCTAATGCAGACCTTGGGAGGCAGAGGCTGATGGCTCAAGTATTCGGATCCCTGCCTCTGATGTGGGAGACCCAGGTTGAGTTCCAGGCTCCTGGCTTCCACCTGGCCACCTCAGCTGTTGAAGGTGTTTGGGAAGTGAGTGGGCAGATGGGAGATCTTTCTGCTCCTTTCTTTCTGCCTCTCTGCCTTTCAAATAAATAAAAACTTTAAAATATGTTAAAAATAGTCTCACAATAAGATATCACTTCACATCTGTTAGAATGGCCATATCCGAAGAGGTAAGGAAAGCATTAGTTAGAATATAGAGAAAAGGGAACCTTTGTGTAATGATGGAGGGAATGTAAATTTACACAGTCATTACAGAAGACAGCATGGAGGGTCCTGAAAAGACTGAAAACAGAACTGCCCTCTGACCCAGCAATCCCACGTCTGGGTGCGCATCCCAAGCAGACAGAATCGCAATTTTGAAAAGGTATCTGTGCTCCCATGTTGATTGCAGCACTAGTCACAATAGCCATGATACAGGATCAACGTAAGTACTGATAAAGAAAATACACACTATGGGATACTAATGGAATGCTGATCTACCTCAAAGAAAGGAATCCGATCATTCATGGCATCACAGATGGATCAGGAAGACATTGTAGTAAATGAAATCAACCAGGTACAGGGAAAAAAAATACTGCATGATCTCACACTGGTATGTGGATCTCAAAATGAAAGTAGAATAGTGGTTTCCAGAGGTTGGGGGCTGGAGGATTGGGTAGATATTGGTCAACGGATACAGAATTTCAGTTAGACAGAAGGAATAAACCCTAGAGATCTATTGTACACTATGATGACTGTAGTTAATATGCTGTATACACTTCAATTTGGTATGTGAATAGATTGTAAGTGTGCTCAAAAACAAAGATGTGAGGTACCAGATATTTCAATGATTGTGAGTTAGCCATTCTACAGTGTACATGTATTAAAGCACGTTTTTAATAATAAATGTACAAAGTTTGTATTTGTCAATTAAATAGGCCCTGGGTGCATTTCTGCACCCTATCCAGGCCTGGTGAATCAGCAGCCCTGGGGGTGGGTGGGGCCAGGGAATCTGCTCACTGAGTTACTCTGGGGAGACTTAGGATTGGTCAAGGCCGGGAAGCGCTGGTCACATTCAATAGCTGGTAACCAGCAGTGCTTGTCTGAAAGTTCTGGGGAGCTTTTCAAAGCAGACAAACCGATTTTCGTCTTCACCCTCCTCAGAGATTCTGATCATGAAATCCAAGGCAGCTTTTGAAAAAGTTTCTTGGATGATTCTTATGTTTGCCTTTCCCAGCCTTGCCTCAGTTAAAAACCCGTCTCTCTCTCTCTCTTTTTTAAAGATTTGTTTATCAGCACTCTGGCCTCAGAATCAGCCCTTAAGGCATACGGATCCGGCTGAAAAGCCCATGAGACTATTTCAGGCATGGAAAGCCAAGAAACTCTGGGGAAAAAAGAAACCTAAATGAAAGATCTCCGCGAGTGAGATCCCAGTGGAAAGAACGGGTCATCAAAGAAGGAGGTACCTTTCTCTGAAGGGAGGAGAGAACTTCCACTTTGACCATGGCCTTGTCTAAATATGATCAGAGTAAGTGAACTCAGGGGGCTTCCATAGCCTTGGCAGCTCATGACAAGAGCCTAGGGTGATTACTGATGCCATAAACAAGAGTGTCAATTTGTGAAGTCAACAACAGGAGTCACTGTGCACTTACTCCTCATGTAGGATCTTTGTCCTTAGTGTGCTGTACATTGAGATTTAATCCTATAACTAGTAGTAAAACAGTATTTTTCACTTTATGTTTTTGTGTGGGAGCAAACTGTTGAAATCTTTACTTAAATGTATGCTAAACCGATCTTCTGTATATAAAGAGAATCGAAAATGAATCTTGATGTGAATGGAAGGGGAGAGGGAGTGGAAAGGGGAGGGTTGCGGGTGGGAGGGACGTTATGGGGGGGGAAGCCATTGTAATCCATAAGCTGTACTTTGGAAATTTATATTCATTAAATAAAAGTTAAAAAAAAAGATTGTTTATTTGTTTGAAAGTCAGAGTTACAGAGTGTGGGAGAGACAGAGAGAGATCTTCCAACCGCTGATTTACTCCCCAAATAGCATCAACGCCCCAGGCTGGGGCAGGCTGAAGCCAGGAGCCAGGAGTTTCCTCCGGGTCTTCCACATAGGTACAGAGGCCCAAGGACTTGGGCCATCTTCCACTATTTTCCCAGGCTCACTAGTAGGGAGCTGGGTCAGAAGTGGAGCAGCCAGACTTGAGCTGGCACCCATGTGGGATGCAGGGTTTTTTTTTTATTTAATTTTTAAAAATTTATTTATTTGAATCTGTCACAGAATTTTGAAACCCATTAAAACAAAGTTTAATGAGAAAAAAATTATTTATTTGAGAGGTAGAGTTACAGACAGTGAGGGAAAGATAGAGAGAGAGGTGTTCCTTCCATTGGTTCACTCCCCAGTTGGCTGCAACCGCTGGAGCTGCACCAATCCGAAGGCAGGAGCCAGGTGTTTCTTCCTGGTCTTCCATGTGGGTACAGGGGCCCAAGGACTTGGGCCATCTTCTACTGCTTTCCCGGGCCATAGCAGAGAGCTGGACTGGAAATGGACTAGAGCAGCTGGGACTAGAATCAGTGCCCGTATGGGATGCTGGCACCGCAGGTGGAAGATTAACCTAGTGCGCCACAGCCCGGGCCCCTGGTCCTGCCGGCTTTAATCCACTGCACCACAGTGCCAGCTGCAGAAACCCATTTCTAATTGCTTTGTGTACATGCACTGGTGCTCTGCCACCTCCTACCCCTATCCCAAAAGAGACTGAAATAGGGAGAGTAAGCACCGTATCTTAGAATTTTGAAGCCAACACAATGCCAAGGACATAACAGTATCCAATAGGAAATCGTCCAGTGGAATACAAATTGTATTCCATTCCCTTTTTCATACCCATTTCTTATCCAAGTAGCTTTTGGCCCTGCATGTAACCAAACTGACTCTTTTGAGATAATTCATTTGTCCTCTGCTTGCTTAGCTATCTCTCTACACTTGAATCCATAGCCAGTCACTCCAAATCCCATCCTAACTGGAACCCTATATCATTTCATTCTATCCACTATGGTTCAGATCGTTGATTTATGCCCCTGGTAATGAGACTGGTTCTACTGTAAATCAGCCCTGGATCTCACTGTGGTATCACTGTGGCATGACACGAGGACTGCTCCCTAAAAGTACTGCCCAGGTGCCTACGATTCCTAATTTGATGGCCAAACGTTTTCCTCCCGCCAGAACGGTGCAAGCGTAATGTGAAGGCAAACTGTCATCCAGTCAGCTCAGGGACAAGCTCTACGAGCAGAACGTGGGTGCAGTTCTGACAGATGGGAGTGACGAAGGGATGGCCTCTGCTCAGGCAGGGACTCTGACAAGACAGTCCGAGCCGCACCATCCACAACCGCAAGTGGGTGTAGGAAAAGGCAAAGATACTGATGGACCTGGGCAAGGGGGCCCCACATCGCTCGTCACGCTGCATCATTTGTGTGATCATAGGAATGAAACTGGGTGCTTTCTGAACATTTGACCCACGTGGTTTCTTTTCTATTTATTTACATTTTATTAAAAATTTTTATTTATATAAGGAGAACAAATTTTGTGTATTTCATATATACAGATTTAAGAGCATAATGATAGGTCCCACCCTCCCCTTCCTCCTGCCCACGCTCCCACCCTGCCTTCTCCTTCCTTATTTTTTCTTTCAATTTTCACAATGATCTGCCTCCAGTGCATTTTCTAACTCAAGCTTAAGCCTCCAGGAATCTAACGTCACAGGCGTCCCTTCCCTGACAACTCCAGATGGCGACGCTGACTGCCACTCCTCTAGCTCTGTCACTCTCTCAGGCCCTCTCTTACTGTCTCCCTTGTCTCTAAGACCCTTTAACCTGCTAACATCTCTTCTAATTTTCTTGATTTTTTCCCTTCTCCAACTCTCCTTGAGCATATGATGTACTGGTAAAGAAGAACGAGACCTCAGGTTGGAGTTCATCTTTTTTTTTTTTGCCACTGATTTGTGTGTGCTTGAGAGATAGACACAGTGCAGAAGGAGAGAGAGAGAGGTTAATGATTCTGTGTGTTCCTTAGAAAGAACTAGGAGTTCACTGTATTATGCCATTATATAATCTGAAGTTTGGGTTTCTCGGTTCTCTTTCACTTTGTTCTTTCTTTTCTTTCCTTCCCTCCAGGTCGTTTTGAATCGCACCCAAGGCCCAACAATCTGCTATTGTATGCCATTTGCGCCCAGGCTGCCAGCAGGGCTGCCAGGCTTGGTCTTCATGTGATCAAGAGCAGTCAAGTTAGAAAGCCACTGAAAAAACCGGTTTTCAACAGGAAACAGGAATTTATTAAAGTCAGGCCTCCCGGGGCCCTGACTGTGAGGCTGGAGGCCTGCCAGGTGGAGCCGGCTGGAAGACGCGGAGACGGGCAGCAGTGATCAGCGGTGATCCTCCGGCCCTTCCTCGAGCCAGACTTGGGGGCATCGCGGGGCCCTGGAGAGGCAGCTGTCAGGCATCACAGACTCTCCCTGTGACTCCACCAGGGGCACCAGCTCTGAGCTTTCCTTACTCCCCGGCATTCCCAGGTTCTCTGGGCGTGCCATTTGTGGAGTCAGGCCCTTGTGGGCTCCCAAATCACGCTCTGGTTTATGTCTGATCTCTGGCAGATGTTTCCAAGCAGTATAAAATGGCAATACCTTTGTGGAGCCTGAGGTTTGAATCTCAGCAGAGACCCTGAACTCTGAGCTGCAGCTACTCTTCATCTCTACAGTGAGAAGAACACCTAGCCCATGAATTGAGAACTTAAAGGAAAGCGCAACCAAAAGCTGACTGGTACTGCCAATGTTGTCTCCTCCCACCCCAACACAGGCTGTCCAGGGCCCCTGGCTTCTCTAATTAGCTTCAGCTCAGGGCACAAGGGCCTAAGGAGGCACTGGCCTGGCTCCTAAGGGTTTTCTCCAACCTTGGACACAGATCAGCCATGTTTCAGGTACTCTTGAGTTATTTCTTTGTTTAATACCAAACCCTCTTAGGTTGTTACTACTCTCACTGCCATGTCACAGGCAAGGAAACCAGGGCACAGAGAGGGTAAATTGGCCAAGGCCACTGTTTGGTGAAGTTCAGATTGGCAGTGCGGGCAGTCTGGCTCCAGGGCTGGGAGCCAAAGGCAGTGCCGTTCATCAGGCTCTTTCCTGGTGAACGAAGGAAGTCCTCAACATGGACTTGCAGAATGATAGCATCTGGCGTGGTGCTGGGCATCCAGGAGACAGAGCCCAGACAGATCTTGCAGGAGAAATAGCTCAGATGGTTGTTCTAGGGCAGGGGGCAGGGACAGCTGATGATCAGCTTCTTATTGGGATCAAATTTCATGGTCAAGATTGAGGCACAAGTCTAGGGACCAGAGCCCATTCCATTCCAAGCTTGACTTCGGCCTGCTCCCCTAGCTGCCTGCCTAACTCAACAGCTCCTGTGCTTTCTGGACAACTCTTGGGCCTTATTCTCTTGCTTTCTCTTTCTGCCTTCTTCAGACACAAGTCTAGCTTGAACCCAACACCATGTGAGACACTACACACACACTTCATCCCTTGATTGCAACAACAACTCTGTGGAACACACATTATTATTGTCTCCATTTCTGAAGAGGGAGGTGAGGCTCAGAGTGGGTGAGTAATTTGTCCAGGGTCACATTGCCATAGCCAACAAGTAGTGGAATGTAGCTCTGACCTGAATCTGGCTGAATCCAGAACCCAGCTGTATCCATTGGAGGTTAGATTAAGACAGACAAGTTTGACCCTGGAATCATAATCAAAAAAATTTCAGCTTGCCTACAGAGATCTCAACCCTCAGCAACACTTCATCCCATCCAAAAAAAAAAAAATTTTTTTTTGACAGGCAGAGTTAGACAGTGAGAGATAGAGACAGAGAGAAAGGTCTTCCTTTTGCCGTTGGTTCACCCTCCAATGGCTGCTGTGGCCGGCGCGCTGTGGCCAGAGCACCGCGCTGATCCGAAGCCAGGAGCCAGGTGCTAATCCTGGTCTCCCATGGGGTGCAGGGCCCAAGCACTTGGGTCATCCTCCACTGCACTCCCGGGCCACAGCAGAGAGCTGGCCTGGAAGAGGGGCAACCGGGACAGAATCTGGCGCTCCGACCGGGACTAGAACCCTGTATGCCGGCGCTGCAGGTGGAGAATTAGCCTATTGAGCCGTGGCGCTGGCCTCTCATCCAAAATTTCTTACACTTCCACCCTGTACATGGCCCCGCTGTCCCTCATGGCAACTGGAAGCCTTGATCCGTAGAGTCCAACTCATCACCAAGTCTTGTCCAGTTGGCCCCCTGCATCATAACCCGTGCAGGCATCCCCTGTGTCTTCTCTCTGTCCTGTCCTTGGCAGGTCCCCATCACGTCTCACTGGAGCTCCTGCCTCCTATCTGGCCCCTGCTCCTTTCTCTCAGCTCATTTTCTCACCTCCTGGCTATCAGTTCCACAATAGAGTCATATCGAGCCACATACTGAGATCTCAGGTGCTGTGTGCTGTCATTTGTCCCAGGCAGGTCTCCCGGCCAGCTGTTCCCTCACCCATGCACTCCTCCCCTTATTCTTCTGGGACTGTTCTACATGGTACTTTATCTGAGCCCTGGAGTCTGGATTAGGATGTCCCCCCGCCCGGCCCATGACACCCAACCCAGCTTGGACGACTTTCATCATGTCATTTCTGCATATTCCTCTGCATTCCCTTTTGAACTCAGTGAGCACACAGTTGGTCAACAAATATTTGTAGAATGAATGGACATACACACAAGTGAGTGAATAAACAAGAGAATGAATCAGAGGTCCGCCTCCTGTTCTCCGCTGTTCCCAGCTAACTGTGTGCAACCTCGTCTTTCTCCCCCACCAAAATCACGGCCATTGGTCAGCAGCGGGAGCAGAAGGCCTAGACCTGCAGTTGCTGAAAGATAAAAATGGAGCACCTGCTCTTCTGCATGTCTTCATGATGGCTGATGTATTCGGTCATTTGCAAACACATTTCTGCAAACACCAGAGGAATATGAGGCCCTCTCCCACCCCCACCTTGGTCCCCCCCACTGTCAGCCACGGCTGGTAGTGATGATCAGAGTGGACAATATCCACTCTGCTACACTTCCTCTTGTTAAATTATAGCACCAGAAAAGATTAAATAGGCAACGCAGGTGTACCTGTGCACACCGATGAGAGCATCCAAAGAAGTTTTGTCTCTGCCTTGAAAGCACCATTGCCATCCGACTTCCTCTGTTTTCTGTCCATGTAGTTGCATAACAAAGGAATTTTAAATCAGCGTTCAAATATTTAATGAATGCCTAGTATGTTTCGGAGTTAGTTCAAGGCACCAGGAATGCAGAAGTGAGGGAAAAGGACAAAATTCCAGTCTTTCTGGAAGATGATTTCTAAAGGTAGGAAAAATGAAGGTAAATTTCCAAATCTGTTTATTCTGATTTTGAAAAATGTTATCTATCGTGTATCTGTGTAATTGAAAGGCAAGAGAGAGCATGAGAGAGAGAGGGAGGGAGACAGAGAGAGAGAGTGCTTTCATCCACCGGTTCACTCCTCAAATGCTTGCAACAGTTAGGGAAGGTAGCCAGGGGCCGGGAACTGAATCCAAGTCTCCGGCGCGAGTGGCAGGAACCCAATTACTTGAGCCATCACTGCTGCCTTGCAGTCTGCACTGGCAGGAAATTGAAATCAGGAGCTGACACTGGGAATTAAATCTAGGTACTCCAATGTGGGGCGTGGTGTCTTAGCCTGTGGGCTGCATGCCTTCTCCTGATGTTTTTTGGAAAAAAACAAATTTATTCAGCTTATACCATGGAAATAGCTAGCTTTTCATGAAATAATCAAAGACCCTGCTCTTGGCATAAAAAACTTGGGGCAAGTTGCTTTCATTTGATCCAGGACAGACCTATCCTTTGATATTTGCTATGCTGCTGTGTAATTATCTATCCTTGAAGGATCATCCTGGACTAGCCCTCCTGCCTGGTACAACACCTGACACACGAGTGAGCAGACGAAGGCTCTTTCCTAGTAGCAGAGAAAGGTTTGCAATGATGTGTCTACCCTTCCTGTACTGGATCGCAAACATGAGCCCAGGTCTCCATTCCTCCCTGCAAGTTGTAGCATCGCTCTGAGACCTTCCCATTAGGAGGAGTTAATCGTCCTCCCTCAAGGCTGGTCTAGTGTTGTGACATGTTTGGGCTGAAAAAAAAAAATCAGTGGAAGCAGTAATGTACCTGTTCTGAATCCTGGACTAGAGAGACCCGGACCACTTCCCCTGTCTCTCTCTCCCTCACCCTGGAAAGCTGTCCGCTGCCCTGTGACCCAGCCTGGGCTAGGCTGTTGAAGGATGACAGACCAACAGAGAATGAAGCAAAGCTGCCCCCGTTGAGTGCCCTAGACCAGACAGGTTGCTACAAAGCCAGACGCTGACTGCAGATACATGGTGAGCCCTTCTGGGTTATAAAGTTTTAGGGTAGTTTGTTACACAACAAAGGTTAACCGATGCGCTTTGGTGATCAAATTCACTACCACCTCCTTGCAGATGTTAGGATGGATAACCTGAGGACCCAGCATCCACAGAGAATCCTAGTCCACAGAAAGACTACACATGTGACCTGACTTTAGAACATACTCAATGGGTCAGCGCTATGATGAAGCAGGTAAGGCCGCCGCCTGCAGTGCTGGCATCCCATATGGGCGCTGGTTCAAGTTCCAGCTGCTCCACTTGCAACCCAGCTCTCTGCTATGGCCTGGTGTAGGACCCCAAAAGCGGTGTCCTCTTGTGACGACCCCAGAAACACAGACTCCGGACCAGACGATGCAATAGAACAGGAGGTAATTTATTTCATTTGTACAAATGGGCCCTCTACTGCTGCAAGCAGCAAGCAAGCGAGAGGAGCCCCGAACAATCATTTTACACAGTTTTTAAAGGGCAAAACCACAAAATTAACATACTATAGGGTGGCGTAAGTTTATTGGGTAACTACAAGGGGAGGAGGTCGTCGAGGAGGAGGAGAGAACAGAAACGGGGGCTACGTGCCCTACGTGTCTTAGCTTGGATATGGGGAGGGGGTCCTTGAAGAGCAGAAAGGGGTGGCTACGTGCCCTACGTGTCTCGCAGTTTCTTTGTTAAGCTTGAACAAGCACAGGGGAGGGGGCTTAGGTGCATACCAGGATGTTCTGTCGCCCTTATCTCTGGGTAGTAGCCCTTATCTCTGGGTAGTAGCCCTTATCTCTGGCTAGTAGCTATCTGCTTTCTCTGTGAACTTAGTTTACTCCCCATTTCCCAGGACTGTTTTATTAAGGCCATTTTATGGCGGCTCTCGGCTGCTCCTTTCATTCCCCCATTTTCTCTTTGAACTAATTTTAATCCTAAAATTGTGTGCCCGTTAATGAGGGGTTTCAATATGGTCACTGGTGGACAGGGCTTGATACTGTTGCGTGAGGACTAATGCCAATGATCAGCAAGCCAGGCCTTAGCATGTGGGCCCATGGCCAGCCATGGGTCCCCACATCTCCTCCTTTTTTTTTTTTTTTAAATTGAGAATGGCCTCTGTCTTAGGTTGCCCTCAGTCATCTCTGTCCTTACCCGTCATCGGTAACTCTGGCAGCTTGGCCTAGAGCCCTGTCTTAGGTTGGTACAGGATGCTGAGCGTCTTACCCGTCTTTGAGTACCATTCCAGCCCAACATTAGGTGAGAGATGAAACATACAGCCAAATATCAATTATTTTGATTACAAAGGAGGCTTGGTACGAAGTTTTAAATGATGAATCTCAGTCCATTCATACTATAGGGAAGTCAGCATAAAATGCAGAACACACGGAAGACATCCCATACAAAGTGGGAAAAGCAGTAGCAGTCCAGCCAACATTAATAACCAATGAATCCATTGAAACCCTTCAAATGAATAGTGGGTTAGTAATAAACATATGTTGCATTTTACTCTTAAGTTTATCAATAACAGACTCTATATATGGCACATTGTTAGTAATGTTAAAATAACATCCCCCAGGTACAGATTTACAACTTATATGATTTTTTTTTTTTAACAGCAAGTAATTGTTAGCTGCATGGCTTAAAAGCACTCCTGAGTGAACTTGATCCAATTCTTTGGCTATATTGGATAGCACAGTAGCAGTAAGATTGATTGCTTTGGTCACCAAACATGTAAGCCTTCATAGTCCACGATTATTTCCAAAAGCCAGTCCAGGAACACTTACTACTGATGCAGCCATGGCAAGGGCAGTGTCCTCTCCTATTAGGATGATTGTTATAGTAGTCTTCAGGTAAAGCACACCACTGACGTACTCTATCCGCTGCTGTAAATACAGATGTTAGCATCAGGGCCACACGGCCCAGGGAGCAATTGCAGAAAGGCATGTTGGTTACATGGAAAAACCCATCCCTTAGGAGCCCTTGTCCCATACCAGTACTGGATCAGGTCCATTCCATTGATTGGTGATAGGATCCCTCCATTTCACCATTGCTCTTTTTACAGCTGTTTTTAAGCAGTTAGAATTCAACAGAGACATCAAGAGAACATAATAGATTACTTTAACTCATTGCTTTAACAGAGGATCAGATTTTGATTTTATGTCAAAGAAAATAACCAAAGATTTCTTCTTCCCATAACATTTTGCGACTTTCTCACACCTTCTGTAACTTGCTCAAACCTTTCTCTTCTCCCACCCTCTTTTTTTTTATTCCAGTATAAACCAGCCATTAAGATAAACAATTTTTACAAATCATATCCTTTTAAAAGTATCTCTTTCTTTTAACTTTCCTTATCAAGAACACGCTTTTATGTTTGTGACCTTTTACATCAAAATGATGGTATCTGGGACTGTAGCAGTCAATGGGAGAGTAACTTTGTTTAATTCCCTGTAATCCACAGTCATTTTTCAGGTTTCATCTGATTTCTTAACATGCCAAATTAGATAATTCCTTTTAGTGATTATGGGAATCATCACTCAGCACTAAGATAATTTTTTTACTGTTTTAGATTTTTTTTTTTTTATGTCCACCTGGAATTTTGTATTGTTTACACTGAATAACCTTAGTTGGCCCTGGCAGCAGTACAGGAGCTTGATATAATTTTTTTACCACTACCTAGCAGTTTGACTCTAAAGGGCAGTATTTTTTTTTTAATTTATATTTATTCTGTACTTATTTTTTAATTGCTTATACATGCATCAGTATGCAGATAACAAAATCCATTCTCACCTCCCCAAAGCCTATAGTTCATCCCCCTTTTCCACCGGCACTGATAGCAAAACCTCAATAACTTGTGGAGGCTGTGCACTCTGTAACTTGCCATCCCAATTCTCACTCGATTCTGAGCAGAGAGCCCATTCCTTCACCAAAGAGGCGATCTGAAGGTCTTTCCAGCCAGGAACATCACAGGTTACACATGCAACTTCAGTTTTTCTTTTAAAGAAAGGCATTGCTTTGCATACTTGCAGATCCTGCCAACTATGCCAATTTGTGACAGTAAATTACTTTTTAGCTGTCTGCTGTGCACAGACTTAGTTACTTTTAATCTGCAAGAAATACGCTGCAAGCCTTGTAGTGCACACTAAAATTATTTAGAGGAAAGATGGTAAAGGAGCATAGATTAACAGAATGTTGCAATAAACATGGCTCCATTGCTTTAATGATACTATAGCAAGATGGTCCACTGACCCCTGTAGGGAGGGCCTGAGGCTGGCCCCGCTTCCAGTTTCCTGAACTCTGTTTTTTAATGAATTACCTTCTTTATCAGTTTTGGAGTGACATTATTGGCCCAATGCCTTTCCCTTTAGCACTGGAAGCAAATCCCAGGAAGAGCCTTATTTTGATTTTTGACTTCTGGACAATTTTTGTACATGTCCCTGTTGCCCACATTTATAGCACCCTCATTTATCAGGCATAGCCCTCCTTGATGATTTTTGTAATGACATACCAAGCAGAGCGTCAGGTCCTGAATGTCCTGTTATTAATCCATTTTGTTAATTTCTCATTAAAGGGACTGTCACAGAACACCTCAATCACAGTAGCCAATTGATCATGTTCACGTTGTACTTAAGTTTTGTAGAATTTACAGTACTGTGGGCATCACTAGGCAATCTTCACACAGCTCCGGAGAAGGATCCATACTGAGAATTAAACATTATTAGTAATCATCACGGGCACATTTAACATTCAGCTTGACTGCATGTTCCCCCCGAAATGAAACAGCAGCAGCAGAGGCTTGCTCTGGCTCCCCCTTAAAGCCCCCAAGGACAAGGGTGGCTCATTGCCAAGATTTTAGGCAAGCAGTGCGTCCCATCTCGGGTCTTGGCCAGAGAGCCGAGACATGAAGCATGCCCACCTGTTTATCAGAAAACATTCCTTTATCCTCCTCCCTGGGAACTGGCCAGGCTCCCAAGGAGCAGGAGAAGGTCATTCGGCAGCAAAGTTTCTTGGTTACCAGAGCCAAATCTAGGTACAAGCCTCTCCATTCCAAAAATTTGTCCTTACATTTGGCCCTAGAGTTGCATTGAGAAGTAGACATAATTAACACATCATAAGAATACAATACACATTTTTCATACAAGTATACATCTAGCAATCAAACACAACAATAAAAACAGATGGGGGAGACAGTAAGAGATAAAGGACAACAAAAACAGTGACACACAGAACACAAATCACAAGCCGCGCGGCAACAGACCGAGACAAAACCGAAACTATCAGAAGGGAGCGGCAGTCTAGCCAGGCTCTCCCCTGGAAGAAAGGAAATTCCCTCTTTCCCTCCTTCCCAGACCACCACTGGAGCGTTCTCCAGGGTTGAACCAGGGGTCTCAGGACACGTCTGAAATCACAAGCCGCGCAGCAACAGACCGAGACAAAACCAAAACCAGAATTTCAGAAGGGAGCGGCCGTTTGGCCAGGCTCTCCCTTTGAAGAAGGGAAACACTCTCTTTCCCTCCTTCCCAGACCACCACTGGAGCGTCCTCCAGGGTTGGACCAGGGGCCTCACGACACGTCTGTCTCCCCTTTGGTCCAGTCAGTACTGAGCCTGTACAGGCGCCCCAGGACGGATTCCACGTCGTCCTGGCAGACAAGGACAAACAGTACAAACCACAGTTACAATAATACACAAGTAAGCAAACTTACCTCCGTCTGGCCGATGGAGTGTGGGAGTCTGGGGTCCCCCAAATCCCGGACGAGCCCCCAGATGTAGGACCCCAAAAGCGGTGTCCTCTTGTGACGACCCCAGAAACACAGACTCCGGACCAGACGATGCAATAGAACAGGAGGTAATTTATTTCATTTGTACAAATGGGCCCTCTACTGCTGCAAGCAGCAAGCAAGCGAGAGGAGCCCCGAACAATCATTTTACACAGTTTTTAAAGGGCAAAACCACAAAATTAACATACTATAGGGTGGCGTAAGTTTATTGGGTAACTACAAGGGGAGGAGGTCGTCGAGGAGGAGGAGAGAACAGAAACGGGGGCTACGTGCCCTACGTGTCTTAGCTTGGATATGGGGAGGGGGTCCTTGAAGAGCAGAAAGGGGTGGCTACGTGCCCTACGTGTCTCGCAGTTTCTTTGTTAAGCTTGAACAAGCACAGGGGAGGGGGCTTAGGTGCATACCAGGATGTTCTGTCGCCCTTATCTCTGGGTAGTAGCCCTTATCTCTGGGTAGTAGCCCTTATCTCTGGCTAGTAGCTATCTGCTTTCTCTGTGAACTTAGTTTACTCCCCATTTCCCAGGACTGTTTTATTAAGGCCATTTTATGGCGGCTCTCGGCTGCTCCTTTCACTGGGAAAGCAGTAGAAGATGACCCAAGTCTTTGGGCCCCTCACCCACGTGGGAGACCCAGAAGAAGCTCCTGGCTCCTGGCTTCAGATTGGCTCAGCTCTGGCTGTTGATTGGGGAATGAACCAGTGGGTGGAAGACCTCTCTCTCTCTGCCTTAGCCTCTCTGTAACTCTGCCTTTCAAATAAATAACTCTTAAAAAAAAAAAAAGGATAGAAACATATTCAATGAACAGATTTTGGAAAAATTATGAGCTCGCATTTTTAGGTGCAGAAATTAGTAGTTTTCTTTAAATTTACCACATGTCTTTTTAAATTGGAAGACAAATTGAATTTGGAAGATTGTATCTACTTGGACCCAAATTTCCTAGGCTTCTTGATAAAATTCAGGCATTTTTCCATTCCCAATCTTTTTCTTTATTGGTAATTAATTATGTATTTATCGTGTTGCTAGAATGAGACAGGATATCATTTTTATGTTCTGACAGAGCACTATAGAATGTGCCCTGGGTTTGCGTCTTCGTAAGTTCAGCTCCACTAAGCTAACTTGACAGCCTGAGGTCATTCTTCAGATTTCTTTTAAATACTGCTCTTTTTAATTTTTGGCCAAATTAAAACATTCAATTGCAAGATAAAAAAGAATTACTGAATTTTTCTGATTCTTTGTACAAATCAGGAATTGTGTGTGAGGGACAATAGCATTGGATTTTAAATTTTATTAGTAGGACAATCAACTAAGGGCCCCGGGCTGGAAGGCTGAGGTTTTAGAATGTTCTCATCCACAGAGAGAGGTCAGTTCTGTACCTGGGAGTTTTTCTGACACAGCAAAGTCCTGAGTGCTGAACCCTTCTCCCCACCACATCCCCAGCTCCAGGAAACTACTGTGCTGAGCATGGATCATTCACCCAATTGCTCTTTTTTTTTTTTTTTAAAGATTTATTTATTTGAAAGAGTTCCACAGAGAGAGAAGGAGAGGCATAGAGAGGGAGAGGTCTTCCATTCACTGGTTCACTCCCTAATTGCCCTCAATGGCTAGAGCTGTGCTGATCTGAAGCCAGGAGCCAGGAGCCTCCTCCATGTCTCCCACGTGAGTGCAGGGGCCCAAGGACTTGGGCCATCTTCTACAGGCCATAGCAGAGAATGGATCGGAAGTGGAGCAACTGGGACTTTAACCGGTGCCCATATGGGATGCCAGCACTGCAGGTGGTGGCTTTACCCACTACGCCAGAGCACCAGCCCCACCCAATTGCTCTTAATCATGGGGCACTGGCCCACCTAGGCCTTGTCTCCATCTCTTGGGTTCTAGGCAGGCAGTGGGTCTGGATGCTGCCGGTTAACCACCTCTTTGGCGGTCATGCACCTGCTCAGTCCTTACTGCTGCTGCTGTGTTCCAAGGAGATGTGGTCGAGGCAGCCTCTGGCTTACAGGTGTTAGCCAACTGTCTGTACCATTGAAACCCACAGATTCTGACCCACAGAATGGGTCTTGTCATCCCACAGATTCTTTATTCTAAGCTACTTTATGATTGGGAAGAAATTGCTTACAGGAGGATCCTGTGCTAAGACTCCTTTTTATCTGTGGGTTTCACAGGAAATGTTAAAAATCCCTGTCTCAGGCTACCCAGTCTATTTGGTCACCTCACCAAGATAGAAACGCCTAGAATTGCCTGTCTCCCATCCTCTTCAAAGTGAGTCAGCCATTTTTGTCCGTTTGATAAAAATAGAATAGACTCATCCATTCTTTCCCTTATCAATTATGGATGCATTTTAAAATGTGGCAAAGGGTATTGTAAAATATGCATTGAATCAGCCATGAGCGCACAAATGCACAGGTGGATAAGCTGTAGATGAGAGCTGACTTTAATGTGCAGGCAGTTTTTTTTTTTTTTTTTGACAGGCAGAGTGGACAGTGAGAGAGACAGAGAGAAAGGTCTTCCTTTGCCATTGGTTCACCCTCCAATGGCTGCTGCGCCGGCGCACCGCACTGATCTGAAGGCAGGAGCCAGGTGCTTCTCCTGGTCTCCCATGGGGTGCAGGGCCCAAGCACTTGGGCCATCCTCCACTGCACTCCCGGGCCACAGCAGAGAGCTGGCCTGGAAGAGGGGGAACTGGGACAGAATCCGGCGCCCCGACCGGGACTAGAACCTGGTGTGCCGGTGCTGCAAGGCGGAGGATTAGCCTGTTGAGCCGCGGCACCGGCTTGCAGGCAGCTTTCATTTCCAGCACTGAAGGGAGGGAGGGAGCAGCCAGCACGGCCTTCCCTTCCCTGATCTGCCCCTCTTCCTTTCTCAACACAGAGACGAGGTCTGCAGCTTCAGCAGCCACCTTGGCCATATGAAGCAGACGCTACAGTGCAAAGACAACGGTCTAAAACATGGCAGGGTGGAGAGAGAAAAGGCCTGGGTGGCTTCATTGCACGGCCGGCTGGACTCAGGCCAGCTAGTGCCCACCTCAGGGCTCCTTGTTTTGTAAGGAAAATAGGTCTCCTGTTTATGCAGCTGAATGTGGGGAAAGGCTACTCCCAGCAGTCAGAAGATACAAGGATTCAGAGTTATTTAAACATTATTTAACATTTAAGTAGTATTATCTTATTAAAAGTCTCTAGGGATATTCATTTTTTTTTTTAAAGATTTATTTATTTATTTGAAAGTCAAAGTTACAGAGAGGCAGAGGCAGAGAGAGACAGTGAGAGGGGCATTCCATCTGCTGGTTCACTCCCCAGATGGCCACAACAGCCGGAGCTGCGCTGATCCAAAGCCAGGAGCCAGGAGTTTCTTCTGGGTCTCCCCCGTGGGTACAGGGGCCCAAGGACTTGGACCATCTTCTACTGCTTTCCCAGGCCATAGCAGAGAGCCAGATTGGAAGTGGAGCAGCCGGGACTCGAACCGGTGCCCATATGGGATACTGGCACTACAGGCAGCGGCTTTACCTGCTACACCACAGCGCTGGCCCCTAGAGATATTCTAATTAGTATGCATACGCTTAACCAGAACAGTATCTTAGTGTAGTTGCACTCAAAATGGATAGCAACTTGTGACCACATAGGTGTGTGCTTTTCTCCTCTGCAGAAAACATTTTCGTTTATCAGTGAAGCCTCGTCACCTTGAGCTGGTTGTTGAAACCTGCAAGGAGCCTCAGGAGATCACATTGGATAGTGTCAGTCTGTTTGCTGAAACAGAATTCGACTTGTCGATGTCATTTTCCTCGGTGGTTAGAGTGATCCCTTTTTGCTTGGATTCCGGTCTGGTCACCGGAACTTAAAAGTGAGTAGAAGAGGCAGAGAGAGGGTTTGGGCGTGGAGGCCACAGCAAAAAACACGAAGGTCCGGGTTGGTTCATTCAGAGGGTAGAAGGGAATGGAATACTTAGCGTTCGCCTTCAGATCTATTGGGGGATATTGCGCCGAAAATGAGAGCCAGCTGTTCCCTATCTTTTATGATGAAAACCCCAAATCAAGTGGGCTTATGCTTTTGCATCTGGGAATCAGATTAGCCAAAAAGAACTCCCTCCTGGAGGGTGGTTAAATGCCGCCATTGGATATTTAGATAAGAGTTGAGAGCTCGCTCTCTGGAGATAGTGGCTTAAATTTAATTCTGGGTCTCAAAAAAAAATATTAAATTCTGAGTCTCCTTGTCAGTTGCCAAATAATCAGAGATGCACCGGGTCTCCCATGAGACCGCCCCTCCCCCTGCCTCCCCTTTGCTCTTTAGGGACATCTCTGGCGTGAGAGGCATGGTGGCAAAAGTGGTCCAGGTGGAAGAGGGGCCCCGGGGGCCCCTGGTTGTCAGCTCCTAGGGCGCTCCCTAGGTAGGTAGGAGCTGAAGCAGCCGCTCAGGGGGAGCCCTGATCTCTGGAAGTCATTAACCACAACCAGGCTCTTTCTCGTCTACAAGAAGTGGTTTCAGTGTGGTCCTGCCCAAAGGCCCTGGTGAGGACTGGCTGGTTTCCCCGGGTTAGTTCTGTGATTCTATCATCGTGCATATTTTGTAAGCCCTGGGTTCCTTTCCTCTTAGAAAATTGTTCCTAGGACTAGGTAGACCTCTTCCTTGGGAGGGAAAACAAAGCAGCACGGCTCTTAAGAAATGCTGATGTGCCAAGCAAGCCTTTAAAGGTATCAGGAGACCCGGAGCCTAGGGAGAGCCTGGACTTCAATCCGTCAAACAGCAGCTAACTGGCGCCACCTGGAGGTTAAGAGGCATCTAAACAACGAAGCAAATTTTAAAAACATTCTAAGGTTATGACATAAAATCAAAGCTCTTTTTTTTTTTTTTAAGATTTCATTTATTTATTTGAAAGGCAGAGTTATAGACAGAGAGAGGGAGAGACAGAGAGTAAGCTCTTTCATCCTCTGGTTCACTCCCTAAATGACCACAATGGCCAGAGTTGAGTTGATCCAAAGCCAGGAGCCAGGAGCTTCTTCTGGGTCTCCCACGTGGATGCAGGGGCCCTAGCACTTGGACCATCTTCTGCTGCTTTCCCAGATCATAAGTAGAGAGCTAGGTTGGAAGTGTAACAGCGGGGATATAAACCGGCACCACAGGCAGAGACAGCCTACTACACCACAGAGCTGACCCCAATCAAACAAATTTTTTTAAGGTTTATTTATTTATTTTTTATTTGAAAGGCAGACTTACAGAAGGGGGAGGGAGAGACAGAAGCAGGGAGAGAGAAAATCATTCTTCTGTTCGCTGGTTCACTCCACAGATGGCTGTAATAGCTGGCACTGGGCCAGCCCAAAGCCAGGAGCCATGTCTCCCATGCGGGTGCAGGGGCCCAAACACTTGGGCCATCTTCTGCTGCTTTTCCAGGCACATTAGCAGGGAGCTGGATGGGACGTGGAGCAGCCGGGACTCAAACTGGTGCCCACACGGGATGCCAGCATCGCAGGAGGCAGCTTAACCTGCTGCACCACAGTGTCGGCCCCAGTCCTTAGAAGTGAAATGCCCAGCTTCTCTTTTCCTCCTCTATTGTCTGAGTCCATCCAGGCTTATCCCAAGGGGAGCAGGACCTCGACTTCGCACACAGGACCTCCATTTCAGCTTTGGTATGGTGTCCAAAGGCGACAATGCTGTCACATGCTTCATTGCACACGTGACACTCCCATGTGAGGCCCCGCCTCTCATGTCATGGCAAGCAGATTTGACAGAAATCCATTATAATGTGTCTCAAGTTGTCATCCACTGCTAGTCCTCATCAGAATCAGTGAGGGCCTTTAAAAACACTGCAGATTTATGGGCTTCAGTTCAGAACTCGTGAGTCTGAACTTCTTTCACATCGCATTGAATCCATCACAGGAAATAACAAAGTTTGTTTTTATATCTCACACACACACAGTGCACAGATGGTGGGTCAGGCACTAATCTCAGCACCTAGTGAAGACTGATGCATTGGTGCCTCTGTTTGGCCTTCGTTATTGTCTATCCTTGGCTTGACGGGGAAATAGAGGAGAAGCAAGGGTGAGGAACTTGCCCAGGTTCACAAGTGGCAGAACCAGGCGGTTTGGCTCCAGAATCTCAGATCTTAACCCCCTTCCACGCTGCTGCTCCTAGGCCAAATGGTAGAAAATATTCTCAACTGGAAATGTTTTTTAAACGCTTCTACTTTGGTCATCATGCATTTCAGCCTGTTTTTTTTTTTTTTTTCTGTTTACACCAAAATACAGAAAATACAACTGCAGCCTGGTAACAAAGAACTCCTATGCAAGATTAGGGACTGTTCTCTTTGCACATGGAATTACTTTAGAAATCAAAAGCAGAAAGATTTCTGGGAAGTTTCCAAATATTTGAGAAGTCAATAAAACACTTCTAAATCATACATGGATCAAAGAAGAGTCAAAAAGGAAATTAGAAATATTTGGAGTGGAATGACAGTGAAAGTATAACACGTGAAGAGTGGTGGAAGCTGCAGAAGCAGACCCGAGGGGCACTGATGCAGGTGGAGGCCCCCTCATCTAAAATGCTGGGGACCAGAAGTGCTTCCAATTTGCAAGTTCCCAGATTCGAGAAAGTTTGTACACCAGTTAAGCATCCCTAATCTGCAGAGATGAACTATGCTACAAAATCTGAACATCTCTGAGCATCATGTCAGCACCCAACAAGGTGCATATTTCAGAGAATTCCAGGTTTCGGAATTTGCTCAACCTGTAGCACTAAATTCTTACGTCAGGAAACAACAGAAGCTCTCAAATCAGTGACCCCAGCTTCCAACTTGGGAGATTAGGGGAGAACAGTATATTAAACTCAGAGTTGGCAGAGAGAAGGAAATAATAAAGACTACCGTGGAGCTGAATAAAACAGAAAAGAATGGAGAAAATAAGTGGAATCAAAACTAATCCTTTGAGAAGATAAATAAAATTAATAAACATCTGAGAGGACTGATCAGGAAAACCAGAGAAGACCTGAGTGGCATGACTACAGATCTTACATATATTAAAAGGATACCAGGGGAATATTAGAACAACTTTATGCCCAAAATTAGATGGCTAATATGGAATGGACAGGGGCCGGCACAGTGGCAAAGAGGGTAAAGCCACTGCCTTTGGCACTGGCATCCTCTGTAGGCACCAGTTTGAGTTCTGGCTGCTCCACTTCCAATCCAGCTACGCTCTAATGCACTTGGGAAAGCAGCAGAGGATGACTCAAGTGGTTGGGCCCCAGCACCCATGTGGGAGACCCGGAAGAAGCTCCTGCCTTTGAATAGTCCAGCTCTGGCCATTGTGGCCATTTGAGGAATGAACCAGCAGATGGAAGATCTGTCTCTCTCCTCTGCATTTCAAATAAATTAATAATTTTTTTTAAAAAAGATGAAATGAACAAACTACTTAAAAGATGAAAATACCAAAGGTCACTCTAGAAGAAATAGACACCCTATATAGTCACATAGCCATTTTACAAACTGAAATTGTAGTTAGAGGCCATCCTGCAAAGGAGACTCACCTAATGGCTACACTGGTGAGTTTTACCAAACATCAAAGAAAAAACACCACCAATTCTACAGAAACTTCCAGAAAATCTGAGAAGAGGGCATGCTTTCCACTTCATTCTATGAGGCTTGTGTTACACAATCTAGACCGAGACATTTAAATAAAAGAAAGCCTTAGGCAATTTCTGTCATGAACATAGATGTAAAAATTCTAATCAAAATGTTAACAAATAAAATTAACATACAAAAATAAAGCAGAGTAATTTATCATATTAATAAAATGGAAAAGAAAAAGAATATTTTCATCTTAATAGACATAAGAAAGGCATTTAACAGAACCAAATTTCCATGTGTGATAAAAACTCATAAAAAACTAGGATTAGTAGAAAACTTCCTCAACCAGATAAAGGACAATTTAGAAAAATCTAAGGCTAGCATTATAAGTAATGGTAAAAGACTGAATGCTGTTCTGCTAAGTCTAGGATTAAGACAAAGCTGTCCACTCACACTGATGTGTTTCAAGAACATACTGGAGGGTTCTAGCCAGTTTAGTAAGTTAAGAAAATGCAATAAGTACATCTGTATAGAAAAGGAAGAAGCAAAGTTGTGTTTACTTGGATACAACATGATTGTCTATGTAGGAACTCTGACAGAATCTGCAAAATAGCAACTAGAATGAAAATGTGAAGTTGGTAAAATTGCAAGGTACAAGATCAACATGCAGAAATCAACTAAGAAACCAGCTAAGAATATTTGGAAACTTTAAAATAACATCATTTAGATAAGCTTACTGCTAAAAAATGCTTAAAGAAAAATATGACAAAAGATATGCAACATGTGGACAATTGAATATTACAGACCCTGGCTAAGAGATGGTATAGAAAATCCAAGTAAGCCGGCGCCGCGGCTCAATAGGCTAATCCTCCGCCTAGCGGCGCCGGCACACGGGGTTCTAGTCCCGGTCGGGGCGCCGGATTCTGTCCCGGTTGCCCCTCTTCCAGGCCAGCCCTCTGCTGTGGCCCGGGAGTGCAGTGGAGGATGGCCCAAGTGCTTGGGCCCTGCACCCCATGGGAGACCAGGAAAAGCACCTGGCTCCTGGCTCCTGCCATTGGATCAGCGCGGTGCGCCGGCCGCGGCAGCCATTGGAGGGTGAACCAACGGCAAAGGAAGACCTTTCTCTCTGTCTCTCTCTCTCACTGTCCACTCTACCTGTCAAAAAAAAAAAAAAAAAAAAGAAAACCCAAGTAAATGGGGCGCTCATGGGTGGGAAGACTCACTGTGCCAGCTCCCCCCTCCCCAACCATGGTTTTAGTCACCTAAAATTATTAAGTGGAAAATTCTACAATAAACAATTCAAAAGATTTAAATAGTTTTTATTACATTCTATTGTTATAATTGTTGTATTTTATTATTAGTTATTGTGGTTAATCTCTGTACCTAATTTATAAATTAAACTATTATAACTATGCATGCATAGGAAAGTATATCTTACTTATAGGGCTTAATGCTATTCATGTTTCCCGGTGTCTACTGAAGGTTTTGAAATGTATCCATTGCAGATAAGGGGTGACTACTGTAGTCCAGATTTTAATTTTCCCAGATTGATTCACAGATTCAATGTAGTTTCCAGTCAAAATCTCCACATGATTTTTGGTAAGCACTGATAGACTGATTCTAACATTCATATGGAAAGTGATTGACCTAGAATAACCAAAATACCTTGAAACAAGAACAAAACTACAATGTTAACATATTTTTAGGATTTATTTATTTATTTGAAAGGTAGAGTTTCACAGAGAGAAAAGGAGAGGCAGAGAGAGAGAAGTTTTCCATCCACTGGTTCACTCCCCAACTGGCCACAATAGTCAGAGCTGCACTGATCCGAAGTCAGGAGCCAGGAGCTTCTTCTGGGTCTCCCATGCAGGTGCAGGGGCCCAAGGACTTGGGCCATCTTCCAGTGTTTTCCTAGGCCATAGCAGAGAGCCAGATCAGAAGTGGAGCAGCCAGGTCTCCAACCAGCACCCACATGGGATGCCAGCACTGCAGGCGGTGGCTTTACGATGCCACAGTGATGGTCCCATGATCTTATTTGAAGATCTATAATAGGAGGCCTGGGTTGTGGCGTAATGGATTAAGCTCCCCTCTGCAGTGCTGGCATCCCATATGGCCACTGGTTTCAGTCTTGGCTGTGCTACTTCTCATCCAGCTCCCTACTAATGGCCTGAGAAAAGCAGCAGAAGATGGCCCAAGTCCTTGGGCCCCTTACACCCATGTGGAAGACCAGGATGAAGCTCCTGGCTCTTAGTTTTGGCTTGGCACAGCCCAGGCTGTTGCTGTCATTTGGGGAGTGAAACAACAGTTGGAAGATCTCTCTCTAGCTCTTCCTCTCTCTACCTTTAACTCTGCCTTTCAAATAAATAAAAAAGAAATCTTAAAAAAAGATATATAATAAGACTATAGCAATTAAGGCAATGTGATACTACTATAAAGACAAATAGACCAGAGGAATGGAGTGGAGTCCAATGGGATAATTGGTTTTCAACAAATGTACTAAGACAATTCAGTGGAGAAAGGATAGTCTTTTCAACAAATGGTTCTGGAACAACTGAATTCAAAAAAAGGAAGGAAAACAGGGAGGGAAGTAGGGAAGGAAAAGGAAAGGAGGGAGGGGAAAATACACACATTTTGATCTATTCCTAATATCCATTTACAAAAATTAATGGAACTAGGCCGGCGCCGTGGCTCAATAGGCTAATCCTCCGCCTTGCGGTGCCGGCACACCGGGTTCTAGTCCTGGTCGGGGTGCCGGATTCTGTCCCGCTTGCCCCTCTTCCAGGCCAGCTCTCTGCTGTGGCCAGGGAGTGCAGTGGAGGATGGCCCAAGTGCTTGGGCCCTGCACCCCATGGGAGACCAGGATAAGTACCTGGCTCCTGCCTTCGGATCAGTGCGGTGCGCCACGGCGGCCACTGGGGGGTGAACCAACGGCAAAAGAAGACCTTTCTCTCTGTCTCTCTCTCTCACTGTCCACTCTACCTGTCAAAAAAAAAAAAATTAATGGATCCACTTAATGGATCATGAACCCTCAAATAAAACCTAAAATTATAAAATTTCTATAAGAAATAAAAAAATTTGTGACTTTGGATTGATTAAGGATTTATCTAACACAACACTAAAATACAGTCTATAAAAGAAAAAAATGATAGGTTGGACTTTTTCAAAATTTAAAACTTCTGCTTTTTGAAAGACACTTAAGATAATGAAAAGTCAGAGAGACTGGTGACTAGTTTAGATTTATCTAGCAAAGAACTTGTATCCAGAATACCTAAGAACTCTCAAAACTTGATCATAGGAAAACAAACACCCACACAAAAAATGTCAAAAGATTTGCACAGACTCTGCATTACAGAAGATACAAAGATGGTAAATAAGCAGATGAATAGGTACTTAGCGGAAATGCGAATTAAATGAGATTCTATTACACACTGTTTAGAATGACTAACAGTTAAAAGCCTGACCATGCCAAGTATTGGCTAGGCTGTGGGGGAACCGAAACTGTCATAACCTGCTGTTGGGAGTATAATATAGAGAAACTCCTTTGGAAAAATAATTCAATAATGTCTTTTTTTTATTTGACAGGTAAAGTTATAGACAGTGAGAGAGAGAGACAGAGAGAAAGGTCTTCCTTCTGTTAGTTCGCTCCCCAAATGGCTGCTACAGCTGGCGCTGCACCGATCCGAAACCAGGAGCCAGGAGCCAGGAGCCAGATGCTTCCTCCTGGTCTCCCATGCGGGTGCAGGGCCCAAGCACTTGGGCCATCCTCCACTGCCCTCCTGGGCCACAGCAGAGAGTTGGACTGGAAGAGGAACAGCCGAGATAGAACCGGCGCCTCAACCGGGACTAGAACCCGGGGTACCGGCGCCGCAGGCGGAGGATTAACCAAATGAGCCACAGCGCCGGCCCCTGGACAATGTCTTAAAAACTTAAACATACACCTATCAGATGATCCAACCACTTTACCCCTAGATATTTATCCAAGAGAAAATAAAACACCTCCCAAACAAGACTGCCACATAAATGGCCATATGGGCTACATTAATTTTCTGTTGTTGGGTAACAAATTACTACAAATTCAGCAGCTCAAACAAACCACGTCTGGGCATGGCCTTGGCGGGTACTTGGGATCTCAGCAAGCTGCAGTCAGGTGCTGGCTGGGCTGCATTTTTTGTGGAGCTCACACATCTGTAGATCACGCAAGACCAGCCCACTCCCACCTCCAGGTCTCACGGCTGCAGGAAAAGAAAGCAGCAAGTACGACTTCTTTGTCCCGAAGGAAGGAGATTAAATGGGATAAAATACAATCTGTGGCAGCTGATATCAAAGAAACATTTTTTGGTAGGCCATCCTGGTCCTTTTGGGTTTAATTTCTTGGTGACTGCTATTTACCTGCAGGTACACACATATTCTTCCTTTCTTGATTGCCACCAGACAGGAGCCTCTGTTGGTGAGATCGCCAGCAAAACGCATCTCTTCACTGCATAGACAGTTTCACTGACGTATGGGATGGGCCGTTCAGGATAGTGTTTCTCGTGGGATGAGAGAAGAACTCTCCCAATTGACTCTTGCCTGTACTTTGTCATTGACTAAAGGGGTGAGGTATCTGGGATAGCTGCTGGAGTTTTTCGGTTCTGGTTAGGGCCAGGGATAAGAAAAGCATCAGCAGCGCGGTGCGCCGGCCGCGGCGGCCATTGGAGGGGGAACCAACGGCAAAGGAAGACCTTTCTCTCTGTCTCTCTCTCTCTCACTGTCCACTCTGCCTGTCAAAAAAAAAAAAAAAAAAAAAAAAAAGATAGAAAGAAAAGCATCAGGCATTATTATCAGTGGGGCCCTACTGTCTGCACTACCATAGGAGATCTGGAAACATTTGGCTAGCCAGGGAAGTGCCAAAAGACCAGAGTACATGTGGCAGAGATTTTTTTTTCTTTCTTGGGGACTAAAAAGGAAGGCGATATCTATAGAACACCTAGATCCAAGGTCAGTTATATGAATGCATTTGTGGTGTTTGTGAGATGTGTATTGGTAGGTAGGTTTCAAACTATTCTCTTGGAAGGCACAGCACTAAACATTCCCCAAACAGGGAAGTGATCAATAACACTGAATGCACGAGGCATCTATTGAATTTTGACAATACGGAAATCTGCGGGGAGCCTAGCGTATTTGGTGGAGTAGTATGAGCAGAAGATAGATTTTACCGTACGGTGGGTGCAAATGTGCAGTGAATTAAAGAAATAGAGACAGCAAAGGATTGGCTACTATCGATATATCTGACTGAGAAGATATGGCTGACAAAGTGTTGGGGTGGGGGCAGAGACAAAGGTGGAGACATTTTAGATCAGGAGAGACTCCAGCACATTTATAGGTTGAGGCCAACATGGCAAAAAGAGAGGGAGGAAATAAAGGTATAAGAATATCAGGTCCAACGGAAGGAAGACCTTTCTCTCTGTCCCTCTCTCTCTCACTGTCTAACTCTGCCTGTCCAAAAAAATAAATAAATAAATAAATAAATAAATCAGGGGATCACTGGACAAAGTCAAGGAGAAAACAGCATGTGTGCTGAGAACAAAGAGAAACAAACATGAGTGGACAGGGACGTCTCATCCCTTGAATTTGGATAAAATAAAACAAAAATCCAGGCGGATGTAGTTAAACGCAGAGATCCCTCTACTTGGGTTAACGGCAGCTTCTGACACTACTGAGTGTTCCCTCCTATCCCAGCCTCTTCCTGACCCTTGTCCTGCACGCACAAACTTGCATCCAAGAGCCCAACAGTCGTGGGAGGCTAATACATTGGCTGGGATACGATAAGGAACGCCCCTAGGTTGGCTCACTTAGTTCAAAACAAA
The DNA here is from genome assembly GCF_051225735.1 of Oryctolagus cuniculus. Taxonomy (NCBI): domain Eukaryota; kingdom Metazoa; phylum Chordata; class Mammalia; order Lagomorpha; family Leporidae; genus Oryctolagus; species Oryctolagus cuniculus. Next base: position 109,122,790 of record NC_142873.1, read on the forward strand.
GACGTAGGGCTCAAAAAATTCAAAGCAACGTAGTCACCGATTTGGACTTATATTTCTAATTTGTTCTTGGAGCGAGAGGATGAGGCTAGTTTGAAAACAACAGAATCCAACTTCTGAGAGCCTTCCAAAGCTACCTACTCCCTGCAGCGGAGCCGCGGTTGGGTGGTTGGGGCTGCGTATGTTTTGAGCCCTGGAGTTCTAGGCTTGCTCTTCTAAAGCCTCTGTGTTGAGAGTGTTGGTCCAGGCCACCAGATCGTCCACCTCCTCTTCCCAGTCCTCCTCCGTGTCGCTATTAAACGAGGAAGCTTCGCTCTTCCACCCCGCCTCTTTTTCATTGGAATCTGTGACATCGCTGTTGGTTTGTGACTCAGGATAAGCGTCGTCTACTGTGTGATAAATACGAAAAACGGAAATGTAATAGACATAGTGGGAAAAAAACATCAAAAAGAGACATGTTCCTGCATTTGGCCAGCATGCTGAATTTAGATCATCTGAGTGAACATAAACACCTTTTTAAACTTCAAAAATATCATGCTATATAGTTAACCTGGCCATCAATCATCCTCTCCCTTTCACTCAGCCTTTCTGTTTTTTTTGTTTTTGTTTTTGTTTTTGTTTTTTCCAGCAGAGTGGACAGTGAGAGAGAGAGACAGAGAGAAAGGCCTTCCTTTGCCGTTGGTTCACCCTCCAATGGCCACCGCGGCTGGCGCACCGCGCTGATCCGATGGCAGGAGCCAGGTGCTTCTCCTGGTCTCCCATGGGGTGCAGGGCTCAAGCACTTGGGCCATCCTCCACTGCCCTCCCGGGCAACAGCAGAGAGCTGGCCTGGAAGAAGGGCAACCGGGACAGAATCCGGCGCCCTGACCGGGACTAGAACCCAGTGCCGCAAGGCGGAGGATTAGCCTAGTGAGCCGCAGCGCCAGCCAGTCTTTCTGTTCTTATTAGTTTATTCGTTTAACCTGCATTTACCGAGTCCCAGTTGATGTGTCTGGAGCACATTATGGAGGTGGGGATTTTGTCCCTCTGTTAAGATAAGTTATGAAAGCGCTCATTCCAACTGCCTCACCTTCTACACGCCCTTCTCAGGATGAATCCTGCAAATGCTGCCTCTTTTAACGTACTTGTTAATCTTAAAACAATTTAGGTCAATCTTCAGTTTAACTTAGAATAATGCAGTTTAAAATTGCTGATTGGTGGGTTCTGGCTGCCGCCATTCACTGGCGTGACCAGTCTGGATTCAGCTAGAAAACAGAACCTCTCAGCTAGTACAAGAGCGAGGGGTTTAAGGTAGGAAGCTGAGATGATCCGGGTGTGGGATGGCGGAGGGGAGGCAAGGTCTGGCTGCTTCGCTGAGAAGCGTGGAGGCAGTCGCTGCTCCGTGAGCCTGATGTACGAACAGGAAGTGGGAAACCAGGAAGGAGCTCCTGAAGCACAAGGAGGATATGCTCATAGGCAAAGTGCGACATAAATGCCACGTTCATGGGGCCGTGTGTGAAGTGACCATGTCTGCGAAGTGGGACTCGGGGGAAAGATCTGTGCCTCTGCTGTGCCTGGGGAAGCTGCCACACCCGATATGCACACCTTCCTGAGCACAATGGCCTCTTCTCTCTCCCGACCTGCCCCACGCCACCTCCTCAGTCTCAGGTGAGTGTTCCTCTTCGGCAGACCACCCCACGCTACCTCTCTGCCAAAGAGCTACGCAAAGCTCATTCTTTTCCCAACTGAGTCATACTTCCCTTTGATGTCTTGTACAAGTTCTCCATTGCTACACAATAAACAATCACAACATCTTAGCGACAGGCAACAGTAAGTTTTTGTTTAGGTCACCTGCGTGCCCATCAGTTAGGGAGTGAATTCTTTAGCTGGAAAATGGCTGAGAACACTTGGCTGAAGAAGCTTGGCTCGGTGCCCCATCTCTCTCTCTCTGATCAGCCAACGTCCAGGCATGCTCTTGTGAAAAGGAGATAGCAAACCATGCAAATCCTTTCCAAACCCTGGGGTTATCACAGCCACTGATACTCCGCTGATCAAAACAAGTTCAAAGTCAAGGGGCGCGGAAGTATACACTTTGCCCATGGAGGTAGAGTAAGAATGAATATTTATGAATGATAATCTAATTTATCACAAGCTCTTAGATATAGTCCCCTCTGAGCAGACACAAAGAAAAGCCTGTCCCACTTTCAGAGAGGACAAGACTCAGCCCTGGGGATCTGGTCAGTTTCTAGACATTGCTTGGAAGCTTCTCCCTACCAGCTTACCTTTGTTTTTCCCACTCATCATTGGTTTACTCCTCTTTTTCCAAAATCGCAGCAGTGCTAGAAGACTCTACCTCACCCCATCTCACTTGCCCGTTTATCCAGGAGCACTGACTAGCTACTGCATGCAAGCAGTGCACTGTGGCAGACAGACGGGAGCAGTCCTGCCCTGTGCGGAGCTCACGTCTTCCCAAGGAGACTGGCAGTAAGCCAACAAGCAGACAGTAACAGCAGGTGTGGCAGACTCTCTGAGGCGGGCCCTCAGGGTCCTTGCAGGCTGGTGTCCACACCTGTGTGAAATCCCTTCCCTTCCGAGAGTGGGTGGGACCTGTGTCTTGCTTCCAACCAATGAAACGTGACGACAAGGGAGACGGACTCCCACTCCCTTGAATATGTCGCCTAATATAAGGTTCCATTTTGCTATCAGCTTCACTCTGAAGATGCTCCCTGTGGCTGGCTAAAGTAGGAGGCCACATTGGGAAGGTACAGAACTGTGGGCAGCCTCCAGGAACTGAGGGAAGCCTCCAGCACACAGCCAGCAAGAAGCCGGGGCCCTCTGTTCCAAAGCCAGAAGAAAACAAATTCTATTGATAATATGTTATATAGCAACAGGAAGCTAATAGAACAGGATGTGGCTATGCCAGAAGTGCTATGATAACTCGCAAAGAGAATTTCCTAGAGAAGGTAATACCTAGACTGAATCTCAAAGGATGGGTAAGATTAGAAAGTAAAGGAGGGGGTGTGTATCAGAAAACACAGTGCACCTCTCATATTGTTTTGCAATAACTCAGGACACAATCATAAAAGCAGACTGGAGCTGTGGGTGTGGGTCTGATGAAGCATGGACAGAAATCGCTGTGATCACGGATGTAACCAAATAACCTCTTCTGGTGGAGGTGGAGAACACGGAGATAGCAGGGAGGTGCAGAGAAACCCTGGAGTAGGCAGACAGGAAGGCTGGGGAAGGCAGCAAGTCTCCCCAGTGCTTGCAGGGACCCTGCAGTCTGGAAGAAGGCCAAGTTGAAGGGAGAAGCCCGAGGCTGGCAGCTTACAGGGGGAACCCTGAGTGGTATAGAAGATAAGTAGATGTTGAGCCATGGAAAAGAAAGCTGGAACAGAAGGAGCAGGGCCCGTGGAGCTCACTGAATGAAGGTCATTGCCTGTGCTAGCATTCATGTGCTGCTGTGTTTACAGAGAGGTGACAGGAAACACAGCAAGTAATATGTTACAGCACTTTCCAGAGTTCCAAGAAGTTGACATAGGTGGAATCATTTAGTCACACGAATACTGCGCAGGAGGGAAGGACACTAGCAACTACTATTTATTGAGCATCGTCTGTGTACCCAGTGTGAGCCGAGGATGAAGGAACTGGAGCTCAGGGGCCAAGTGGCCTTCCCACAGCTCACAGAGCATGGTCTGAACCCCAGGTCTCTGAGCCCAAACACGTGGATCTGGTGCTGCCTCTACACTAGGTGACTTCTCTAAGTTACCAGCTCGATCTCTCTGCTCCACTGCCCTGGACCTGTCTCAACAACTTACATTGTTTCTTTGCAACAAGTTCATTTTTAAAAGCACACCCCACAAGGAACCTCAGCTACCACCCCACCTTTCTTTTCAGTGTATTGCATATATCTCTTAGCCCATGCGTTTTAGGGATCAGTTTCTTAGTGATTACTTAGGGCTGCTTTTTTCCATTTTGCAGCTTAGTCTTAAATTTTCAAACTGTATTATTAACCCATTAGAAGTAGTAAACTTGAAAGTGTAATTCAGTTTTTTAAAGCTATAATTCCTGCGCAATTTTCTGAACTGATTTTTTTTAGAAAGAGTTGGAGTTAAAAGGAAAACACAAGAATTAGGCCTCATGTATTCAAATGTATTCTGAACTGAACAAAAAATTGTATTGATGCTTATGAATAATATTTTAGTTCTAAAAGCAAAAAAATACGTAGGCTGAATCCAATTTACTTGTAGTTGGGAGGCGATGCATTCTTTTGGTTGAGGGACTGACATGGCCATGCATTCTAGTTTCCCTAGAAAACCGAGCCTTGGTAGCAGCATACCTAGAAAGAGAAGAGAAGAAATCATCTCAAGTCCCAAGTGAATTTTGGGAAGTGTACTTTACTTTTGAGGAAAATAAACCACCTACGTGAAGTGAACCAGAAAAGTAGAACAATGGCCTTTAAACACAGTGCCACTCTGAATGTTGACTAAATTGACAATAAAATGGAATTATTTCAACATCTGCTAACAGAATAGTACTTAGAAAAGCAAGCAAATATGACAGAAGATTAGAATTGTAGAAGTAGAAAAAGCATCATGTAGCATTAAAGGGTGTATCATTAAAGGGTGTATCAGTATCCTAGGGCTACCACAGCAACCAACCACAACTTCAGGAACTTCAAATAATACAGTCCTCCCTCCCCGGTGGGGGATATGTTCCAAGCTCTCCTGTGGATACCTGAAGTCAGACACAAAAGCCTGTACATTGTGATGTTTCCTCACACACACACACACAAATTTCACAACTTTTCTATCTTAATGAAGCACTTCTCATGTGTGGTGGCTATAATTTTTGCAGTTTCAAGAGTGACAGAAACACCAGCACAAATTTCTTTTACCTTCTTCACAATTTCGCCAGTAGGACATTTGTTCTTAACATTGACCTTAGCCACCTCGGCATACCAGATCCTTCTTTCCTTATTTAGGACTTCCACGTTTTCACTTCAAGGAAGCACTTTGTAGTTCCTCCATTGCATACCCAAATGCCAGCATTACCATTGTTGGCTTTTGGGGCCATTATTAAGTACAATCAGTGCCTGAACATGAGCACTGTGATACTGCAACAGTCCATCTGATAACAAATTAAGTAATTAATGTCCAGTGTGGAAAATCTGGACAAAGCAGTAATTCACATGCAGAGAGAAGGGGGACAAAGTGCGACAAAGCGCACAAAGTGCAAGATTTCATCACGTGAGTCGTCATGGTGTACAACTGAAAACTTACGAATTGCTTATTTCTGGAATTTTCCACCTAATATTTTCAGGCCATGGATGACAGCAATTAACTAAAAACTCAGAAAATAAATCCAGAGGTAAGGAGGACGTCTATTACAGGAACTTACTCTCACGTTCTGGAGGCTGAAGTCTAGGCTCCCGGTGAAGTCTCCAGGTAACAGCCTTCTCTTGCTTCTTCCTAGCGCCTACTGGCTCCCAGCAAACTTGGCCGACAGCTGCACCCCTCCCTTCTCTGCCCCCATCATCACATGGTTCCTTCCCTGCATGTGTCTCTCGTGTGTCTTCTCCTTTTCAGAGGCTATCAGTCATCAGATTCAGGGCCCTCCTTAATCCAGTAGAGCCTCATCTCCATTAATTACATCTGAAGAGATCATTTCCAAATAAAATCAGATTGTGAGGCTTGGGGTGGGGTGGGGAAGGCAGGAATTTTGGGATAGCACAATTAAACCTTTTTTTTTTTTGGTTAGTTTGGCCAATGATGTATCAATTTTATTAATTTTCCAAAAAAAAAGCAGCTCTTCATTTAACTGATCTTTCCTATTTTTTTTGTTTCAGTTATGTTTATTTCTTCTCTAATTTTTATATTTCTTTCCTCCTCCTAATTATGGGTTTGGTTTGCTGTTCTTCTAGATCCTTGAGATGCATTGCTAGATCAATTATTTGATGCCTTTCCAATTTCTTGATGCAGGCACCAATTGTTATATACTTCCTTCGTAGTACTGTTTTTGCTATACCCCATTAGTTTTGATTTTTTATCATCGTCACTCATTTCTAGGAATTTTAAAATTTCCTTTATGATTTCTTCTATGACCAACTGTTCATTCAGGAGCATGTTGTTCAGTCTCCAGGTATTTGCATATTTTCTAAAGTTTCTTAAGTTATTATTTTCTTTTTTTTAAAAAAATATTTATTTATTTGAAAGTCAGAGTTACACAGAGAGAGGAGAGGCAGAGAGAGAGAAGGTCTTCCCTCTGCTGGTTCACTCCCCAATTGGCTGCAAGGGCTGGAGCTGCACTGATCTGAAGCCAGGAGCCAGGAGCCTCTTCCAGGTCTCCCACGTGGGTGCAGGGGCCCAAGGACCTGGGCCATCTTCTACTGCTTTCCCAGGCCATAGCAGAGAGCTGAATTGGAAGTGGAGCAGCCTGGTCTCACACCAGTGCTCATATGGGATGCCAGCGCTTCAGGCCAGGGTGTTAACCCACTGTGCCACAGACCTTATGTTGTTAATTTCAAGCTTCATTCCATGGTGGTCAGAAAAGATACATGGTATGATTTCAATTTTTTTGAATTTTCTGAGACTTTCTTTATGGCCTAGGATATGGTTTATCCTAGATAAAGTTCCATGCACTGATGAAAAGAGTGTGTATTCTGCAACTGTGGGATGACATGATCTGTAGATATCAACTAGGTCCATTTGGTCAGTGGTGTAAATTAGCTCTGTTGTTTCTTTGTTGATTTGTTTGTCTAGTTGATCTGTCCATTGATGAAAGCGGGGTGTTGAAGTCCTCAATTATTATTGTATTGGAGTCTATATCTCCCTTTAGATCCATTAACATTTGTTTTAAGTACCCAGGCACCCCCCCCAGCACTGCATGTGTATGCATTTACTATAGTCACATCTTCCTGTTGAATATATTCCTTAATTATTACATTAGACCCTTCTATGTCTCTTTTAACAGTTTTTGTGTTAAAGTCTAATTTTGTCTGATATTAGTATGTCTATTCTTGCTTGTTTTTCCTTTCCATTAACATGGAATGTTGCTGTGGATTTGTTCTGAGAGGAAGAGCGCAGTGGGAGCAAGAGGCATGGAGTCATGACACAGACACCAGGAGTCGGATGAAAGTGGGCTAGAGGTGAACAGCCCGCAGACTCGTTTATTTCAGTACAGCAGCTTATATAGATGAGGCAGCCAATCCGGTCAAGGGGCAGTTTATGCTCTAACCAATCACTGCCTGTTGCCAGGCAGGTTCTTTTGCCAGGTGGGTTCCAAAGCCATTCCTGAGTAACTGATGCTCACTTGCCAGTGGCCATCTTGGCATGGCCTTCTCATTCCACCACAATGGAATATCTTTTTCTTTTCTTTCACTTTCAATCTTTGTTGGTGAGGTGTATTTCTTGTAGGCAGCAAATAGTTGGGTCTTTTTTTTTTTGTTTTTGTTTTTTGTTTTGTTTTGTTTTTTTTTTTTTTTTAAATCCATTCAGCCTATCTGTATCTTTTAATTGCAAAATTGAGACCATTTACATTCAAGATTATTATTGATAAGTAATGACTTTGTCATGCTATTTTCCCATAAATACTCCTATTGTTTGTTTTGGATTTCCTTTGCAGATGTACCAGGAGACTTTCTTCCTTCACATTCTTTCTCGGTGCTGTTTCTTTGTGTTGCATATTCTTAAGAATCATTTGTAAGGCTGGACAAGAGAGAACTGATTCTTTCAATTTCTGTTTTGGGAGGTCTTTATTTCACCTTCATTTATAAATGAGTTTTGCTGTGTACAGTATTCTGGGTTGACAGTTTTTTTTTTTTTCTTTTAGGACTTGGACTATGTCTCTCTATTCTCTCCTTGCCTGAGGATTTCTGATGAGAAATAAGCTGTCAATCTTATTGGAGATCCTTTAAAGATAATCTGGTGTCTGTCTTGAACATTTTAGATTCTTCTCTATGTTTTGCTTTAGAAAGTTTGATTATAATGTGCCATACTGAAAGCTCTTCTGATCATACCTAGTAGGAGTTCCATGTGCTTCCTGTACTTGGATGTCCCTATCTTTCTCAGATTAGGGAAGTTTTGTTTTTATTTCATTGAATAGGTCTTCTTATCCATTCTCTTTTTCCATACCTTGAAGAACTCCTAAAATATGTATTTTTGGTCATTTCATAGTATACCAAAAATCTCAAACACTATTTTCAGTTTTTTTTTTCTTCCTTTTTTTTTTGGTCTATTTTCAAGGATTTGTCTTCTAGCTAGGATATTCTTTCTTCTGCCCACTGTCTTTCCACTGTATTTTTTGTTTGACATATTGAATTCTTCATTTCTAATATTTCAGTTGATTTCTCTTCAATATCTCTATCTCTCAGCATTAATAATTATTTATTTATTTGAAAGGTGGAATTACAGAGGCAGAGAGAGAGAAAGAGAGAGTCTTTCACTCACTGGTTCACTCCCCAAATGGCTGCAACAGCCAGAGTTGGGCTATTCCAAAGCCCAGAGCCTGGAGCTTCCTCCAGGTCTCCCTCATGGGTGCAGGGCCCAAAGACTTGGCCCATCTCCCACTGCTTTCCCAGGCCACAGCAGAGAGCTGGACTGGAAGTGCAGCAACTGGGACGCAGATCAGCGCTGCAGGCAGTGGCTTTGCTTACTTCACCCCAGCACCAGCCCCATGTATGGATTTCTTTAACTCATGAATTTGCTTGTCATTGCTTCTGAGTAATCCTATAATCATTCTTTTGAATTCCTTTTCAAGCATTTCTTTAATCACTTCATCTTCACATTCTAATATTGAAATGTTGTCTTCCTTTTGGGGAGTCATACTGTCTCATTCATGGTTCTTGTATTTCTGTTTATTTGTAGGCATTTGTGGAAACACTTGCTGAGTTTTCTCCTCTGAGGGCTTTTATCTTTGAGATATGCCTCTTTGGCTTAGTGGAGTCTATATTCCTCCAGAGGATATCCGGAGAGGTGTGCCGGAAGCAGGCAGGGAGCTCGGGCCGCTGCTCAAGGGTGGGGAAAGAGTCCAGAGCTATACCAAGTTCAGTGTGGCAGATCTCTTTTATCATCAGGAGGGAGGAGGGTATGGTCACATCGCTGGCATGATCATAGCTCAGCCCCTCTCTGCCAAGGTGCACCAACGGTGCAGGGCGAGCCCACAGTGGTTACACACCCTACCCATGCAGGCACATGAAATACATAAAGGATCTCTGTGCTCTCAGTGTGAGCATAGAATCCTCTGGGATGATCCACCCCAGGCACTCAGGGAACTTGAAGCCTCCAAAGCCAGACACAGTAACTGCCCAGAGACCCAGCCACACTCCATGTCCTATCACACAGGGAATTCCCACAGTCATAGCGTGCAGGGATCTCACAGTCACAGGGAGCAGGGAACCCACTGGCAGCCCCATGAGCTTCCCCTGTTCACAGAGACAGCTGTGATGTGTCCCAGCTGCCGGCCTGAGAGAAGCTGTTCTATGCTCTACTTGGCAAGTCAAGTCTGGGCGCCTTGATAGGGTGAGGGCAGCAGAAGAGAGGGGAACACTTCACAGGCCTAAGAGGTTGCTCCACCTCCACCAACCCAACCCTCCAGGCCAGACTCAAAGTCAGTGGGGACCATGGATTTATCCCTCTGATAAAATCCTACAGTCACACAGGGCCTGGCAGTCTCTACTCGGCTTATTAAGATGGTGCTTCCTCCCTGCCAGTCACCAGGCACCCTTTGGGGGACGGGAAGAAAGCAATGTGCTCTCCTTTCAAAGGGTTAGGTGGGTACCCTGCCCCTGCTAACCCTCTAGGCCGGACTCAAAGTCAGTGGAAGCCATGAGGTTCTCCCTCAGGCAATATCACCAGTGCCACAGCTGCCATAGGGTCCTCTCACCTTGCTCCAAGAAGATGGCATTTCCTCCAGCCCTTGGCTGTGGGTGTAGCTGGGAATACCCCGCTCACTGCTGCATGACTGTACCATCCCCACTGCTCCACAGCATCTCTCTCCTTTCTGTAGAATTTCCACTGCAAACTTCTCTCCTGCTATCCCCTGGGAATGCAGTTCCTCCCCTTTTCTTCTGCTATCTTTCTGTGGTCAGAATCAGCATGTCTTTTTCCTATTCAGCCATCTTGGATCTCCTTGAATTTTTCAATGTTAAACTTCAGTTACATTCCTGGTATAAACCCTAAATTGGTCATGATGAACTATTATACTTAATTATAGTTATTTGCTATAATTAATCATGACCAAATGCAGTTTATACTAGGACTATAATCTTGATTTGGAATTTAAAAAATCAAAAGATTTTAAAATATACACATACACACCTATAAAAGATGATTTTTCAATTATCTTTTTGAATTTGCCACATATAAATGGATTTAAAGATTTTTACACTGAAATCAACTTATATTTTAATTGCAGTTTACATAAATTTTTTGAAGTAGCCCTGTCTATAGCTGAATTCAACTTGCTAAAAGTTTGCATCTATGTCTATGCAGTGTATTGATCTGTAGATTTCAGATACTGTTTTTGGTTTTGCTATTGAAGTAATGCTGACTTTATTTGTTGAGAGGTGTTCTATTCTCTGAAAGAGTTTGAGCACATGGGTAATATGTTTTCCATACACATGTGGAAGAAATCTCCAGTGAAGCCCTTTGTTGTCCTTGTGTGAAGACCTTTAACTAAAAAGTCAATGTATTCATTAGATAAGGTATTATTCAGGTTATACATTTCTTTTAAAATGGGCCTTGATAGATGTTATCTTCCAAGAAATTTGTTCATTTCATTGGTGACTGAATTTATTGGTTTGAAAAAAATCTTTCTCTTCATTGTAGAGAGATATTTTCATTGGGTATAAAATTCTAGTGTTGATAACTTCTTTCAAGTGCTTTAAAATTGTCATCCATTATAAGTTGGCTTGCCAGGCTTCTGTCATGAAGTTGTCATGAAATTATCTTTGCTTCTCTACATATAAGATGTAGATTTGTGGTATTATTTTCTACTTTTAAGAATTTTACCTTTATATCTTAATTATAGCAATTTGGTTATGATGCCCATTGGTACAGTTTCTTTATAGATTCATTTGGCTTCATGGTATGTACATTAATAGCTTTCATCAAATTTGGAAAATTTTCCATCATAATTATTTCTTCAAAAAAATTTTTTTTGTCTTCCTCTTCTGGGACACCAATTCCCTCTATCCTACATCGCTCAACATTGTCCCAACTCAGTCAACAGCTCAGTGAGGATCTTTTCTTCCTTTCAGTCTTTTTTCTTTTGCCCATTTTTAAGAGTTCGTATTGCTGCACTTTCTGGGTCATGAGTATTTTCTTCTGGAGTGTCTAATTTGCTGCTCTTCTCAGATATATATCTCAGATATATATGTATATATATTTAGTTTTCAAAAAGCTTTATTTTTTTTGAGAGACAGAGTGAGAGAGAGACAGATAGAAAGAGATCTTTCATCTGCTGGTTCACTTCCCAAATGTCTAGGTTTGTATTACCAGGAAGCTGAATAGGAAGCAGGGGAGCTGTGGCTCCAACCAGGGCCTCCAATATAGAATAAGGGAGTTCCAAGGGGTAGCTTAACTACCATGCTGCAATGTCTGCCCCTTATTTATTCCTATCTATAGTTTTCCATTGGTCTTTCTTATTTTTTCTGTTTCTTTCTTTATTGTATTAATATTTTTCTTTAACTACTTGTGTATATTTTATAAGACATATAATATTCACTTTAAGTTTCCTATCTATTAATTCTGTTATCTTTATTTTTATGGATCTATTTATATTGATTGATTTTCCTTCTTTTGGTAGTGAGTCATTACCTCGCTTATTTGCATTAGTGATAATTTAAAAATTTTATTATTTTGAAGCACACTCTCATATAACTGAAAACACAAATTATAAAAACAAAAATGTCTAGAATCATTGAATGTGGTGGAATGAGAAGGCCATGCCAAGATGGCCACTAGTAACAGAGTCTGCCTGGCAACAGGCTGTGAGTGGATGGCTTTAGAAACTGCCTGGCAACAGGGTGTGATTGGTTAGCGCACAGACTGCCCCTTGACCAGATTGGCTGCCTTGGCTATATAAGCTGCTGTAGCAACTGAAATAAATGAGTCTGCAGGCTTCTTGCCTCAGGCCTGCTTTCACCCGACTCCTGGGATCTGTGTGGTGACTCCGTGCCTCTTGCCCCCACTACCCTCCTCCTCCTCCCAGAAATGAATCCACAGCAACAATTGAAGAAATGTAAATTAAATTACTATGGAGTGAAAGGGAGGGGGAGAGAAAGAGAGAGTCAGAAGAGACCTTCTATCCTCTGATTCACACCTCCAGATGATCACAACAGCTAGAGTGGGGTTAGGCCAAACCCAGGAACCTGGAACTCCATCCAGGTCTCCTGTGTGGATGGCAGGGCCATCTTCCTCTGCTTTCCCAAGTGCATTAGCAGGGAGCTCGATCAGAAATGGTGCAGTATCACAGATAGCAGCTTAACCTGCTGCACCACAATGCTGAGCCCTGGTGACATGTTCTAGGGGAACTGCTTGGCCCCCTCTCCTCCTCTGATAAAGCCCAATCCATGTGTCCTTGGGCACAGAGGCCTCCCCCTCTTACTGCTGCTCAGGGGCAGAAGATGAGCAAGCCCTAAGTCGATTTGTGTTTCCTATTTTTCTGGTCAAGGTGAGGACAGGAGGGTAAAGGAGGAGGGAGAGTTGGGGAAGAGAGGAGACAGGGATAGAGGAGGGAGGCTCTCAAAACGTATGAGCAGACCAAAGGAGCAATTCTCAGAAGGAAAACAAATGTCATATATGTGTTTTTACTCATATCAAAACTCTTTCAGGAGAGAGGAAGTGGGGGAGCAGTCTTAAGCTATGGTACCTTGCAGGAGCTTCCTCTAGATTCTCTGCTACAACCAGAAATCTATGGTGAAGTTTTAGTGCTACAATCTTTTTAAAAATAATTAATTTTATTTGTTTGAAATATAGGGACAGAGATCTGCCAGCCACGGGTTTACTCCCCAAATGCCCACAACAGCCAGGGCTGGACTAGGTTGAAGCCAGCTGCCTGGAACTCTATGCATGTCTCCTGTATGGGTGACAGGGATCCAAACACTTGAGTCATCACCTGCTGCTTCCCACAGTGTGCATTAGCAGGAAGCTGGAATCTGAGGCAGAGCCAGGATTCAAACCCAAACACTCTGATATGAGATGCAGGCATCCCAAGCCGTGTCTTAATGGCGGAACCTGATGCTTCTTCCTAGGGCTAAACTCTGAGATAGAAATTCATGAAATGAATTATATCTGTAAGGGGCCTCAATAAAAAGTGTGAAATTCATAACAAACAGTTGAAAGAATTAGTTATGTTAACTCTGATGGAGAAAGCCTGGGTTGTGGTATTTCAGCTTTTAAGTATATTAACTTAGGAAACTTTATTTTTTATTTTGAAAAAACTGTTTCTGCACAACTTCTTAATAAAATGGACATAATTTCTCATTTTATAATTTCTCATTTTAGTTTTGCAGACACATGTAAAAGCATGTAGTAGGCATTCAATAAAATCTATTATAATCTGGAATGATTGAGAATCATAAGATGTTAGATGCAAGCAAGAAAGATTAGTTATTTGAAGACTTTTGAAGTACCAATCTCTATCTCTAGAACACCCAGTCAGAGGCTATATAGATACCTTGAAAAAGTTACTTTTGAAAAAGGAATTTTCCCCTTCATCTTTATTTTTTTCACCTGTCTGTATTTTAAAATATAGGCAGTATCCATTCTAATGCTAATTCTCTCTTTAACCACAAGATGGCACTCAAGTTTCAATCTTTAGGGAATAAAAACCCTAGCATTCCTCCTTAAAAATTAACTAAATATGCAACTCTGTAAACCTATAAAAACAATGTTTAAATTCAATAACCCCGATAGGACAGCACAAACACACAATCAGTGAGTATACTCAGCAGGAAGGTTTTCTACAGAAACAGAGTAAAGAAACACAGGTATGCTAACATCAAAATTACTTGTTTTAGTGAGTTCACATACCCACTTACAATAATCAAACACTAAAGAAACTTAAAAATAAACAAGGAAAAAGCAATAATACAATTTGATATTGATGGGAAAGAAAAAACTACTTTTCCACAGAAATTAGATTTGATTTGCATTTACAATGGGCAGGCAATACTTCTTTGTTTACCTGAAAATCTTAAGTTCTTAATAAATACATATTAGTAAGTAAGTAGGATATACTTTAGTTTTTAATTTTCAAACAACATTTGTATTTATCAATAACATCAAGCAAACTGGGTTACTCTCTTTTTGTCTCAGTTTCTCTCATCGGTTAACCAGAGATGATAGCACTTCTGCCAAGGGATCCTGGGGTGGCAGCCAGCTGAACTGGGTGGCTAGGGGCCTTGTCTTGAAGTGGTGGTGGCAGGTGAGCAATGTGGGCTGCCCTGGAGTGGAGGCTGACTTGAGGCTTTGGAGGAGTTTCAGGGATATTGTTGTGGGTTGCACTTAGAGGTATGACTGTCACCTCCCCAGGTGGCCAGCATCACATTAGGAATGAAAGGACTTAGCCTGCTGTTCCCTGCTCCTCATACCTCCTACGTAGAGATCTGGGCAACAGTCTTTTCGAAGAGTACATGGAATGCAAAAGTCTACCAGACTTAAAAGCTGTTATTTAGACTACCTGCTGACTGGCACAGCTTAGATTACTGGTACAGATTTTTTCCTTTATCACGACCATTAGGTATAGGGTATGATACATAGTTTTATGTGCACATAACAAGAATACTCAAAAGAACAGCTTTCACTGCTTTCTGATATCATATCTTTTACTATTTCTCTAGAGGAAATACAAACTACTGATTAGATTTTTGATTCATATCCTTTCCTGTGTCTTGGTAGACATAAGCATTTGCCTGAATAGCCAAAAGATAGTCAAGGCAATCGGAAAGAAAAAAGACCTCAGAAATGAGCACCAAAAGAAATGATTGACCAATGAATATTTATGAACTGTTTATAATGACAATTGGTTTCTATTAACAGTAACTGAAACATGTGTAAAGTTCAAGAATTTGCATAAAATATTCAAGACTGTCATTTAGATTTCCAGTTTTGAATCACTGTTTATGATTCTATCCTAGAACTCCTACAATAGAGCCATAATCTCTGCATTAGAATGGACCTTAGTAGAAGTCTACAGCTAAGGTTGATGCTTTCTTAAAATTAACTGCTTTCACTTTTAGTCCTAATTTTAAATGGGGAACAGGGTTAAGTATGTACCTTTTTTAAAAATTTATTTTGTTTTTTACTTTTTAAAAAAGATTGATTTATTTATTTGAAAGTGTCAGAGTCAGAGTTATACAGAGTGAGAAAGAGAGGCAGAAAGAGAAAGAGAGAGAGAGAGAGAGGTCTTCCATTCGATGGTTCACTCCCCAGATGGCGGCAGTGGCCAGGGCTGCGCCCAGGCGAAGCCAGGAGCCAGGAGCTTCTTCTGGGTCTCCCACATGAGTGCAGGGGCCCGAGGACTTGGGCCATCTTCTACTTTCCCAGGCCATGACAGAGAGCTGGATTGGAAGTGGAGCAGCTGGGACTAGAACCGGCGCCCATATGGGATGCTGGCACTGCAGGCGGCAGCTTTACCTGCTACGCCACAGTACTGGCCCCAAGTATGTGTCTTTCAACAAACATTAATTGAGTGTGTACTTTTTGCCAGGCACCATGCTAAGTACCCAGGCTGCAAAGCTACACTATTGTCACTGCCTTGGTCACTCTCCAAGAACATACGCATTGCCACACCACAGGTGTTGAAAGACACAGGAAAGAGGATGGGCAACTGGGGATGCCTGAGCATGCCAGAGAGCATTTCTCCAAGACACGCTGGAGCTGGCTTTTCCTGCCATCCTCATGACCGACTTTTCCAGGCAGACAGAAAAGGGAGTGTGGATGGGAAAGGAACCACAGGCACAATGGGACTAAAATGCAGGTGGTCCTGGTAGGTGTTGTTTCCTAACCTGAGAATGAGCATTTTACAGTTTTTACATGTCTCCAAGAGAGATGATTGTTCTCTGGATAGTTGGGAGGCATGAGATCCATCTCCCCCTTTCCTCAGGAACTAGTACTTATTGAATGCTCATGTGCCATCACTGTACGATTTTATCTATTTTGTAAATATCTATGTATTTTCATTTTTATTTGAAATGCAGAGACAGAGAGATGGTCAGAGATCTTCCAACTGCTGGTTCATACCCCAAATGTCTGCAACAACCTGGGTTGGACCAGGTTAAAGCCACGAGCCCGGAACTCCATTCAGGTCTCCCATGTGGGTGGCAGAGACCCCAGTACTTGAGCCATCACTGCTGCCTTCCAGGGTGTGCATTAGCAGGAAGGTGGATTGGAAGTGGAGAGGCTGGGACTCAAACCAGGCACTCTGATATGGGACACGGGCACCACAAGCCACAACCTAATTAATCACTGTGACAAATGCCTGCCCCTGATTTTAAAATATATGACCTCATCCCAGAGATTCACTATAATAACAACTCTGCAAGGTAGGTAACGCCATCTCCCTTTAGCACACAAGGAGGCAAGTTCAGAGAAGGTAAGAATTCTCTAAGATCTGTCTTGCTCAAAAGCCCATGCTCTTTCTCCATGCACTTCATTGAACTGGTGCCACAGCAGACAGATCATGAATAAGAACAAACCTTTTGAGTACTTACCATGTGCCAAAGCTGAAGTGAAACATTTTTTTATATATATTTTTTTATTTTTTGACAGGCAGAGTGGACAGTGAGAGAGAGAGACAGAGAGAAAGGTCTTCCTTTTGTCGTTGGTTCACCCTCCAATGGCCGCCGTGGCCGGTGCACCGCGCTGATCTGAAGGCAGGAGCCAGGTGCTTCTCCTGGTCTCCCATGGGGTGCAGGGCCCAGGCACTTGGGCCATCCTCCACTGCACTCCCTGGCCACAGCAGAGAGCTGGCCTGGAAGAGGGGCAACCGGGACAGAATCTGGCGCCCCGACCGGGACTAGAACCCGGTGTGCCGGCGCCTCAAGGCAGAGGATTAGCCTAGTGAGCCGTGGCGCTGGCCTTGAAACATTTTACATATATTAATTTATTTAATCCTCACAAATTCCTTGGGAAGTAGGCATATTATAACCTCCATTTAGTGGCTAAAACTGAAGCTCAAATAAGTCAGTCTCATGCTCAAGGTCAGGGAGCTGGTAGAGCTAGAAGGCAAACGCAGGCAGTTTGGCCCCAGCACCCCAAGGCTTAAGCACTGCACATCCTGGCTTTTAACTCAGTCCAAACCCTAACTCTATATAGCCTGCAAAACTCTGCTGAGAAAGATATTCCAGGCAGAAGGCACAAAGAAAACTTCTATCTCCAAACAAAAGTGACAAAAGATAAATTTGTGTGGTTTAAGAATGGGGTATTGATTGATGAGGAGGGCAGGGAGAACAGAGGAAAGGATAGGACAGTAACACAGAGCTAGGTTTCTCTTCTCCCTCAACACTGTGCAAACGAAAGTGTCTCAGCCAGCATTTTCTGTTTTATTTCATTTGTGAGATTTAAAAAAATTATTTATATAAAGGGAACAAATTTCATGTATTTCATGTATACAGTTTTAACAGCATAATGATCCTTCCCACCCTGCCCTCCTTCCTCCCTTCACTCTTCCCCACCCTCCCGCTTCCTCCGTTTTTTAAAAAATTTTTACAGTGATATATTTTCAACTTACTTTATAATCACAAGGTTAACCCTCCACTAAATAAAGAATGCATTTTCAAATGCTTATGAAAAGTAGAGTGATGCATAATGAGATTATATAGTGATATGGTTTGATATGGTTTTTGTCCACCCAAAGGTTCATGTGTAGGAAATTTGGTCCCCAGGGTAGTCTATTGGAAGATGGTGTGGACCTTTAAAAGGCAGGGCTAATGGGGGGTCTTTGGATCAGCTGGGGTGGTCCATTCTGCTCCTGGTTTAAGAAGTGATCACTTGGGGCTGGTGCTGTGACGCAGTAGGTTAATCCTCCACCTGTGGCGCTGGCATCCTATATGGGTGCAGATTCTAGTTCTGGCTGCTCCTCTTCCAGTCCAGCTCTCTGCTGTGGCCTGGGAAGGCACTGGAGGATGGCCCAAGTCCTAGGGCCCCTGTACCCGCATAGGGGACTGGGAAGAAGCACTTGGCTCCTGGCTTCGGATCAACGCAGCGCTGGCCGCAGCGACCATCTGGGGAGTGAACCTACGGGAGGGAGATCTTTCTCTCTGTCTCTCCCTCTCACTGTCTGTAACTCTCTCTCAAATAAATAAATAAAAATCTTTTTAAAAATTTTTAAAAAAGTGATCACTTGCTTGCTCTCACCATTGCATCTGCACCATGAAGTGATAGAGCCAGAGGGTGGCCCTTAACATTGCACTTGAGTTAATGCTATTTGGACTTTGAACTCCAAAACTATGAGCTGAATACACCTCTTGTCATCGTAAGTAGCCTCTGACAGCTAATACGTATAGCATGCACATAAGATCAGTTACTCATTTGCAGAGATCCCCACTAATTTTCTATTTGAGTCTTGGTGAAATGAATATTTTACCATACGTCATGTACTTTGATGAATCCAAGACTTCTGATAATTATATGAAAAGAAGTTGAATTTCACCATTCTTTGGGTCTTTACTATATATTACATGTTTACATACTTAACATTTATGCCACATTAAAATCTAGATAAATGTAATCTGTTTTTAAAGTGTATCCTTAAACTAATCAATACCAAAATTTACAAAAAGCAGATAGCATTTGATCTAAATAATATATTCTCATCAACCACCAGATGGCATAAGGTGTGAGGGTTTTATTCTGACAGGGTCACTATGCACATGATAATTTGACCTACAAGTTCAAAATAACGTATTTGAAAAAATGTTTGAGCACTCAAACTGTTCACAATTATTTTAGCCATATGTAGAAGTGGATGAATAAGTTGAAAATGACATGGTCCTACTTTTCCTACATTTTTGGGTTCTGTGGGATGTTGGCATTACATAATGAATCAAGGATCAAACAAAAAAAGCAGTTCTGTTAAAGGAAATCAAAGAGGAAGTCATGTCAAAGCAAAATTAACCTTATTTTCTAAGTGAGTTTCTACAACTCAATAAGAAACTTGAAACGTGCCTTCAAAAAATGAAAACATGCTTGTATTCCTTCAAATTCCGCTTAATAAAAACTTTTTTACTGCCTATAATTTATCTTGAAAGCACAAAAGTATCTAATGCAAAAGTTTTTCTCTGCTTTAAGCTGAAGGAAGTTTTTGCAGAAGTCAATTGAAAAAAAGAAAATCTGACTTAAAATCCAATCCAAACTATGATGTTAAAGGGCAGGGAAATTCACAGGTGTTTCAAGAACCTCAATTTCTACACAAATTTAAAATACAGCATGCTATTTCTATGAATCCTGTATTTCACTCGACACTAACAGTAAGCTGAAGAGTTAAAAAATGAGGGGGATGTCACAGTTGGAATCTTCAATTCTCTAGCTTTAAGGTGGCATATATTCACTGAGCACCTTGCAAACAGCACCCTGTGTAAGTGGTCACTGTGCAACCAGTGCCCCAGAGCAGAGATGGAATCTCCACTCCAGCATGGTGAAGCACAAAGACTGTCTTCAAAAGGACAAGAGACCAAAGATTTATGGTCCCCTTTTTTTCATATGGCCCAAGACTCATTGATTGCTGAAGATATTATAATAATTTATTTTGATATTTTTCTACATACTTCCTCACTAGATTTGATGTATTTGGTTCCTGCATGAGGAGGAAGTAAGAGAAGGATGAAAAGCTAACTGAAGATATGCGGTTTCTGCTGCTGCTGTTGTTGTTACTACTTCTAAGGCACACACTGATGGAGATGAGATGGATGGGAGGAAGGGAACTCATGGGGAGGGCGTTTGAGCTTTCTGCACTGGGGCCCGTGTCCTGTCTCCATCTTTGGCATCCAAGACAGAGCAGAGGTATTTCCCCCCTGAGTTCACATGAAAGGAAGAAATGGAACTTTCTTCTCCTTATTCTTAGGCACAGAAAAAGGCAACAGTTGTTATTTCCAAGGGTTTATCCTGATGGTTCAGTTAAGTAGTAGAAAATGGAATAATGTGCATTTCGAGTTAATGGGATAATAAATTCAAGGCACTTAACATTTCTTACTTTAATTTCCATTCTTTAGGATATTGTAGATCTATTTTCTTCCATTTATAATACTGTCCAAGGAACTCTGGATCTTTAAGCACTGAAATGAGAGCATTAGAAAAAATGAGCTCTGCATACATTCTTTAATAATAGTTAAAAGTTGAAAATAATTCACTTCTCATTAAGTTGATATGTGACAATAAGATACATTATACGGTTCACATCATGTTACAGTGCTCTGAAACTCCAAATTTCTTCCTTTTATTGGTATTTTATAAGATGTTGTTTGAAATAAGTAGATTGTGACTTGAAAATTGTTTTCACTATAATGACATTTGTTTATAGATCATTTGTGTTGTTGAATAAAATTTGTAGGAGGTCATTGTTTGGACTGTGCTCCCGCATAAGCCCCCAAAGACCAAAGCAAAATGGAGGCACTCATGCTAAGTGCCTCGCAATCAAGCTGAAATTTTAAAGGAAACAGACAAGCTTTTCCTAAAAGTAAGAGATTCCGAGCAACCAGTTAGAAGGGACCCCGTCAGTCTCAGGCAGCATAAGGAAATCCCCTCTGCTTTAATGGTTACAAGAAAAGTAATCTGAAGTAACCTGTTCTAACCAATCTATTTTTTCCCTTTTATTCTGTCTTTTTGTTCCTGTTCTACTTGCCTTATAAAAACCATCTGCCCTGCCGTGCACACTGGAGCATGGATCTGTTCTTTAGAAGAGACGCTACCTGATCCATGAATCACTGATAAAAACCAACTAGATCTTTAAGGTTTTTTTTTTTTTTTTTTGGACAGGCAGAGTTAGTGAGAGAAAGAGAGAGAAAGGTCTTCCTATTTCCATTGATTCACCCCCGAAATGGCCGCTATGGCCAGCGCACTTCGCCAATCCGAAACCAGGAGCCAGGTGCTTCCTCCTGGTCTCCCATGTGGGTGCAGGGCCCAGGCACTTAGGCCATCCTCCACTGCCTTCCCGGGCCACAGCAGAGAGCTGGAATGGAAGAGGAACAACCGGGACAGAATCCGGCGTCCCAACCAGGACTAGAACCCGATGTGCTGGCGCCGCAGACGGAGGATTGCCAAGTGAGCCGCGGCGCCGGCCTGAAATTTTGTTTTTTAACAATCATAACAAAATATTGAAATAGTTCATATAGAAATCACAGACATCACAGTTTAACAAGTTTACACTTGAAGTAGAAAAATAAGAATCTTGGAGCAGGAAGAGATATCTTTAAAAAAATTTATTTTCATCTACTTGAAAGGTACTTGAAAGAGACAGAGAGAGAGACTTTTGTTCACTGGCTCACTCCCCATTATGCCTACAACATCCAGGACCTTTGATCCAGGTCTCCCACATGGGTGGCAGGGATCCAAACACTTGAGCCATCATCTGCTGCCTCCCGGGATGCACTGGCAAAAAGCTGGATTGGAAGTGGAGTAGCTGGGACTCAAACAAGCACTCCAGTATGGAATGCAGTTGTTCCAAGTGGTAGCTTAACCCACTGCAATAGAAGGTGTGCACTGAAATTACAGATCTTAGGATCTCAAACAGATGAGCACCCAGGCTCTGAATTATTAATCCTTTGCCAACAACAGAAAACGCTCCATGTTGTTGTTGCGAGACCACCCATTCTGTTGGCAGATAATAAGGGCTACAATGTCCTTCCTTAATCTTTATCCTGCAAATTTCTTCTGGTCCTAGTTCTGACCTCTGGAGCAAAACTGAGTGAGTTCGTTCCTCTCCCACGAGTGAGAGTCCTCTTCTTGTATTAGAGCTCAGGTCCTTCAACTTTTTCTTAGGACACAATTTTCTAGAGACTTAGCCATCTTTGCTGTTCTGTGGTGAACTTTGTTGATGTTTCTATTCAGTATGTGTCCAGAACCAGATCAGGAGCTTGAGTTAGTTTGAATACCAAGGGCATGAGTGTTTACTACCTCCCCTGACCTGTGCACTATGTATCTATTAATTCAGCTCAGATCTGCATTAGTATTTTCCAGAAATCACAGAATTATGAACTTTATGTCATCAATCAAAATCACAAAAGATTTTTTTTAAACCTACTGTGATTAAGGCCCTGGTAATGCTTACTTGATATACTATTAAGTCAGATCATATTCCCACAAATACTTATCTATCTCCTTATCCCTTATCATTGTTCTGAGTTTACAGTCTTGAACTATTTAACCAGCCAGGGTCCCTCAGTCTTGCCCTTATCTGGGCTTCCTGTAATAATCATTAATATACTGCTTCTCCTTTAGCTTCATGGTATTTTCCATTGATAGATAAAACACTTAAACTGAATAGTTCTTTTCTTTTATTAATAGTACTGGATTTCCACCAGCAATGTTCCTAGCCTTCTTGCTTCAAACACACAAAAGAACAAATATGTAAATATTCTTGTAGAATTCAGTAATACTCTTTCATTGATATTTCATATATACGCTCTGCCCTTTCATTACAGAAGCAAATCTGAGCTCCCCAGAGTTCTTAGTGAGGTCTCATTATTTCCTTTACACAATTATAAAAACTAACATCAATAGAATTCTTGCCATGTGCTGGACACCTATAAAGTAGACATGCAGTGGTTGCCGTTATTATACCCACTTTACCAATGAACAAACAAAGAAAGATTGAGTAATATCTTCTCATCAGGAATCTTCATGACTCTCAGTCAAAATTTAACCTTTCTCAAATGCTATTGCCTTTTGAGACTTCCCTTCAGGGGTAATTCATATCTTTCCTCAAATTGTTTTGAAATTGTCTTCCTTACATTTTATATTGGAATATAGAGGGCAGTCCCTTTCCTGTAAATTATGAAACCCCAAGTGATGTGTCATTTTTCCTAAATAGTTCCACTAGTTTTCTATCATTAACTAATTTTATGCCTTGCTTTCTCTACCATGAGAGATGAAAATGCCATACAAACTTTTAACACTTCTCATATTTTATCCTTAAAATTTTTTTTCACTCATCTGACTCCTAGCACCTGCCTGTAAACTCTCCAAAAAGTTCATCATGACATGTATCATTTTGCCTCCAAAACTCAGCCAATTGTCTAGACAGAGAAGATGGCCAGTGATCCATGCTGATTGGAAAGAAATAATGAAGATGAAGAAACAGAGAAGAACAGAGAGAGTAGAATTTTAGCAAAAGCTCTGAAAATTAAAATTCATTATTGCAGTTTGCTTCTGTAGCGGTTTTGTAATCTGTGGTAAGAAGGCATTCTCTTGCTCCCTAGCAAAGTTCTGATTCCCTGTTGTTCTTTCTGAGGATTACTGGGAATTACTGGGCTGGGCATGTACTCTTTTTTTTTTTTTTTTTCCTGACACACCTCTTTTCCAACATTGGTAGAGGTTGACCTGAGATTTTTATTCCCCACTGCTACGATTGTTTACATCAAAGAAATACAACAGCACCAACTGGCTGCAGCAGGTTTTATTTTCACACATAGGATCTCATATTGACCATTGAGTCACTTACAGGTAGAACATCTTGTCAATCAGTAGAAATGAAGAAGTAGAAAGAATTTGGTAACTACCTTAAACTCTCTTACCTGTACGTGCAAAGGCAGGGCTAAGGAATTTCTGAATTCTGACATCATGTTCTTCCCACTAGAGCCTTCCCAATCTTGGTTGCACATTGTAGTCACCTGGGGAGCTTTAAAAACTACTACTACCTGGTCTTACTCCCAGGGAACCTAATGTAATTGGTCTGGGGTGTGCCCTTTATATTGGAATTTTTACAAGCTCCTCAGGTGGTTCTGATGAGCAGTCAAGACTTCAGACCAGTGCATTGGAACCAGGTGATACTGCTTCTTGCATCTAAATGTGTTTCGGAGAGACTTGTTCTTATTGCTGGCTCAACGACTCAGAGAATCAAAGTTTCCTAGGGTGAAAGCAAGCATCCCCATGATGCTTCAGGCTGTTTGGTCTGCTTGATGACAGCAAGCAAACATCAGGAAGCCTACGCTCAATGTTACCGAGCACACTGGTCTGAAGGAATGCTTTGCCTCTCACATAAACATTTCCTTATGGGGATCATATTCTGTCGTTAAGGCGCTATTGCCCACAACCATATGTATTCGTTTGTTCTCTGCCAAACCTTTTAGTTGCCATTCTATAGTGATGGACAGAGAACAATGGATCACTGGTACATTTTCCCATGTGATTGCCTCAGTTAAGTACTAAAGCATGTAATTATTGATGAATTTATTGTATATCCTTCAGAGCCTGAACTTACCTGTTGTATTGTACAGAGGTAACTTTGCTATCCTATGATGGAGTCAGGACAGTCATGATAGAAAAAGCAACAAAAGTGGGGCCAGAGCAGCTGGTTTCAGTCTCTGGACCATGGCCTACTTAGTGAAGAAAAATCACATTCACAGAGTGCTCACTGTGTGCTTCCATCCTGTGAGCTACATCCTCTATTTATTCTTGCTTTATGGATGAGGGACCTGGAACATGCAGAGGTTAAGTAACTTACTCCATGTCACACAACTGGTAAATGGCAGAGCCAGGCCTAAACCCTGCAATCTACCTCCAGAACCCACCCTCTTTTGCCAGTATGTGATATTCTTCCTCACATGTGCGACCTTGGGTAAACTACTGCTTGTCTTGGTTTTCTCGTTTGTAAAACAGGGTAATAATATTAATGCTTAGCTCACAGGGCAGATATGCTACTGTGCACGACATACATTAGATATTCAATAAACACTGGTTGAATCAATGAATAAAAGATTGATTGGGGTGGTTTTTAAAACATACTAGATTTTGGGGCCAGCACTGTAGCGTAGTGGGTAAAGCTGCCACCTGCAGTGTCAGCATCCCATACGGGCGCTGGTTTGAGTCTCGGATGCTCCACTTCCCATCCAGCTCTCTGCTATGGACTGGGAAAGAAGTAGAAGATGGCCCAAGTCCTTGGGCCTCTGCAACTGTGTGGGAGACCTGGCTTCGTATCAGTGCAGCTGCAGCCATTGTGGCCAATTGGGGAGTGAACCAACAGATGGAAGACCTCTCTCTCTCTCTCTCTCTCTCTCTCCCTCTCCCTCTCCCTCTCCCTCTCCCTCTCCTCTCTCTGTAACTTTGACTTTCAAATAAATAAATAAAAATCTTTAAAAAAAATTAAAAAAATAAAAATAACATACTAGATTTGAGCATGCTCTGTAAACTGTAAGACACAGGAACAAACTTACTATCATTATGGCAGCCATAGCCATGTATAAATTTGTGGCATAAAGATATAGAAAAGAGTGAATCCCCCAAACCAAAATGTCACTACTTATCCTGAAAGACAAAGCCTTTAAAAATAGGCACAACAGTTTAATAATTTTTCCAGTGAGAAGAATGTAACTGTAGAAAATGAAGTTATTAGGGGTTTCCCTTTTATTTCTGAGTTGTTGGAGAAGCATTTGCAATCTAAAAGCTTCATCTTTATTACTGCCAGGAAATTAGGCCATTAAAAAAAGATAGTGTTGGATGTCATCCAGCTGAAACTATCAAAAGACAAAACAGCCAGCAGCACATGTGAGGTTTACATTTAATTGTTTTTTAATTAAGTGCTGGTTATTATTGGAGGAAAGCTCTTGAAACATTCTTAGAACAATTCCATAGGGGAAGAGGAGGCAGAGTGGTTGTGAAATCTTGCACCAAGTGCTACACTCAAAGTCTCGGAAATTCTTCTGGGCTGGAGATAACGGTTACCAGCTATTGCTTTTACAACGGGGGCTGCGTTACACTCTGGGGTAGTGGCAGATGTAGGAACAACAAAATGAGAGAGTTTGAGGAAAGAATTGCTGTCAGTAGTACCTCATTATTTCCTTCCATCTTTCAATTGTTTTTTTATTGCAAAGCAATCATTCTCAAATCTCCTTGCGATTTGGCGTGTGCTTCTACTGCTTTGCTGTCTAGCAGTTTGGGATTTCCAAGTGGCCCTGTGTATTTACATGTTAGTCTAGAAAGTGCCATCCTGGAACACTCTCTCTGCTGTTTTGTTGAAGGGCTCTGACTTTGAATCGTTCCTGAGTGGGTGCCAGTTAATGTCTCCAGACACCGCGTTTGTGTGGTTAAGGGTTATCGCCCCTGGAATCCACGTGAGTACTTGAGCGCTTCATAGGCAGTAGGCAGGAAGTGTGTGTTTGCTGGACAGACCAAGCAGCACTCAGCCACAGGTCTTTGAAATGAAGTAAATATTTATGTGCTCTAGTAAAGAAAATGACAAAATCCTTTATATGGATAGATTGGCTAAATCCTGTGTACCTTGAAACAACTTCCATTGCACGAATTTGTGAGTGAGTGAGGACTGTAATGTATAATCAGAAAATAATTATGTGACCAACTTGCTCAAAGAACATGTGATTTCTTAAAGTTATTGACCTAACTTGCTCTTTAAAATATTGCTTGAGCTTAGTATTGCTTTTTGCCCTGATTTGTGCCTTAACACTACATCCTATTTTCATGATGGTAGGAAACTATCACAATGATGAGATGAGATAAGATACAATGAGACTCCAAATTAAGGCAGTGATCATGGGAATGGAGCAGAGTGGAAGTGTTCCTAATGCTACAGGGGATAAATTGTAAGGTTTAATGAGAGAGATCAAGAGGTCCAGGAAATTTCTAATATTCTGGATTAGACTAGAAGATGCAACAATGATGATCTACCCCTAACCAAGAGAGGGACTAAGGGACAACATAATGAATTTACTTTGAGGGGTCTTTAATACATGTACTGAGATGTCCAGCACACAGTTATAAATACGCACGTAGAATCCAGAAAAGGACTAGAGATGTAGCTTTAGGAAATGCTGGCATGTAGGTGAACTGAACTGACAGTGTGAGAGGTCTTCCAAAGAGGGGGTAGAAAGGACTGAAAGAAGTTATTGTGAAGGAGGGGCCGGCGCTGTGGTGCAGTGGGCTTATGCCCTGGCCTGAAGCGCTGGCATCTCATATGGGCGCCAGTTCTAGTCCTGGCTGCTCCTCTTCTGATCCAGCTCTCTGCTGTGGCCTGGGAAAGCAGTAGAAGATGGCCCAAGTCCTTGGGCCCCTGCACCCACGTGGGAGACCTGGAAGAAGCTCCTGGCTCCTGGCTTCGGATCAACTGGGGAGTGAACCATTGGATGGAAGATCTCTCTCTCTGCGTAACTCTGACTTTCAAATAAATAAATAAATAAATAAATCTTTTAAAAAAAGAAGTTATTGCAAAGGTAAGAGGCAGAGGAAGGCAGAAGAAAACCACAAATGTGTGGTGGTCTGTAAGTCAAGGAGACTGTAGTCATGAGAATTCAAGTAAGAAAAGGACTAAAGAGACATAACTGAATGTGGGAATTAGGAAGTCATAGCAGGATGGCTGAGGCAAAGTCCTATTTCAGTGAGTGTGTGTAGCCTGGAGGACTGACTTGCATCCAAATAATGAAACAGTGCTCTGGAGATCCGGTGAAATGGAGCCAGAAAGTTGTCCAGCTTCTCCCATGTTATCTTTTTAGTTCCTAATGTGTGATGCTGACATGGTGTTTCTTCTTAGACCGATTTAATTAAACATAATTATAGGCTCTTATGCTTTCTTAGGTTCTTATGTTTTCTTGCTGAATTTCTACTTAATACTTCCTTTGGCTTGGAGGATAATTGTGTTTAGCATTAAATTTTTTCCTCCTGCAGTGAAGGTGGCTTTCTGGAGTGAAGGGAGAGAAGTGAACCTCTTTAAGATGAAGAACTTCATCATTTATTTCTGCAATTGCCTATCTTTCCTCCTGGCTTTTAATCAGACTTCAGTCCAGGGCTCTGTACAAAACAGGAACTAAAATAATAGTTGTTGAATGACCAGGACATAAAGCCAATAGAGAAGTTTATCACCCATACATAGCAGATACATGTCAATTATTCTTTGAAAACAAGGCAAGCTGAGGATAACAGATTAATATATTCCAAAGGACACAGGATAAGGCTAGATCACCTTACATGGAGTTTTGTAGAATTCTGAGGCCTTTGATGTAGCTATTCCAGACCATGTCTTGTGGTATTCATAAAATGAGATTGTCTTAATTGGTCTGAAAATATAAATAAAAATTAGACAGTGAGTAGTTTGTAAATTTGCTTTTTTTTTTTTTTTTTTTTTTTAACAGGCAGAGTGGACAGTGAGAGAGAGAGAGATAGAGAGAAAGGTCTTCCTTTGCCGTTGGTTCACCCTCCAATGGCCACCGCGGCTGGTGCGCTGCGGCCAGCGCACCGTGCTGATCCGAAGGCAGGAGCCAGGTGCTTCTTTTGGTCTCCCATGGGGTGCAGGGCCCAAGTACTTGGGCCATCCTCCACTGCACTCCCGGGCCACAGCAGAGAGCTGGCCTGGAAGAGGGGCAACCGGGACAGAATCCAGCCCCCCGACTGGGACTAGAACCTGGTGTGCCGGCGCCGCTAGGCGGAGGATTAGCCTAGTGAGCCGCAGCGCCGGCGTAAATTTGCTTTTTAAAAATCATTTTATTGAGGCAACAGTTCAGATAACAGTATCTTATCACATGAAAGACTATTTTGCCAATTTATACATAAAGATTTCTAAGAAATGAATATAATATTAACTTCATTTTAATGAATGGGAATTATGGAAAGAAAAATCTGCCCAAATAATTTTCCAATAATAAATGTAAATATGCTGCCATATGCATATTATAAAAAGAAAAACACAGGTTTAAGACACCTGCCCGTCATGACTAACATTACAAAAGAATTTTAAGCAAAGCATTATACCTGTAAATTTTCTCATTTACAATGAACAGTTTTCTTGAATTTCTCTGACACATTTTGGTGAAATCACCTGTTTCCTTCTTGTTTTGAGAACAGAATAAAAGCACCAGAATAGATTAATGTTTATACCAAATCTGGCTGCTTTCAAATGAGTGGAGGAAACCAACTATTTCTCCAATACTCCTATCTGTACGTTTCCTTCCCTGTGCTGACATTAATATGTCCTAAAGGGAGCGCAAAAATTCTTAAAAATTATTAAATGGGAACTCTAAAGCAGTATTTAAATCACTGCATTTCCATGCATTTTTTTATGAACGTTTTGAACAAAGAGATTCTCAACACTCTATAAACAAAGCATTTCTTGGAGCTATTTTTCAGACATGTGAGATCATCAACTCACTGGCTTAAATAGACGCTTAACACCGAATGTAATATGCATTACATCTGTTTCCCAATTTTAGCTCCCAGCTCTTTGGAATAAGAAACAACTTTTCAGTTAGAACAAGTATATTAGTGCTAATTTTTACAGGCAGATTGTAGGTACCTGAAAGTAAATATTTGACTCACTTTTGAACTTAATGGGGCAATATCTAAACGTGTTAATGCATTTATTTATTTAAATAACAATATGGACACCTAATTTTAAGACTTAATATTTTTCAAATGTGTTACTACTTTTGCAATCACACTTAAGTAGAAATCTGAAACCAGGTGGAGATAAATTAATCATTACTATTATTGCTTCCAGAGCAGCATGCCATGCTTTACACTACTAAATGATATACTAAACTAACATTAATTTGCCAATGAAATGTTTCGGCATTTGGCAATGGAGGTAACCAAATGAAAGGCTGCATTATATCTCCTGCATGAAAAAGCTTGTGATCAATTTGCTGTCACAGATCGTTTAGCAGACAACAATGACCCAAGAGGAAGGAAACTGTCAACACACTGTCTCGTGAAAAAAAATACACCATCTTCAGGCACAATCGTCTCCATTGTTTTTTGTCTGTTTGACGAAGACCCATGACCCCTCTCCCTTCCCAAGGGTGTCCTGTTCAATTTCAAACTGTTAGCCTTCAGGGGCTTTCTTTTTTCCCCCAGAATAATTAAAAATATTACCCTAAAAGGTATAACTTTAGTATAGTTTGAATATACAAAGCAGAATGTCTGAAACATTTGGGAATATTTGTATTTTCAATTCTATGAAGGAAACAGTGCTTTCAAATGAGAGAACAGTGAGTGTATTTCATTATTATTCAGATAAACTCAGTTTATACAGATATATGCAGTATAAAAAATACATGTGCTTACAGTTTCAACCAGGAATTTATTGAGTATAATCCTTGACACTATGAATATAAATAAGAAGAAGACACAATTTTAAGCTGAACATTAGAGCTCATTTTCCTGTTGGGAAAAAAAAGATATATACATGAACTAGTGAATAGAATGGCTTTCTATATTAACACAATAAAGCCTTACAGGTTTAACACAGACATTTGGAGAATAACAGATATTCTTGGGCAGTGAGAGTAAGAGAAGAAGTTGGGGGCGGGACATATAGTTTTGTTTTGAAGTCATCAAGGAGAGTCACTTGCGGTTTAGGTCTGAGTGAAAGGAAGGAGGCACCCTAGGCCAGGTGAACAGGATTAGCAACAGTTTGAATGAGAAGGAACACGGTGTGTGCCTGTTTACATATAGAGGATGTTGGGAGAAGACGTGACAGCGATAAGAAAATTGACCAAAGTGGAAAGTTCAAGTTTACAGACATTGGATTCTGATAACATAAATGACACAAGGTAGTGTCTTCAAATTTAGGCAGAGAATGGGCTAGAGTTTATTCAGTCTTCTTGATTCATTAGGTAATAGAAAGCCATCTGTAGTTCTTGACTAAGGCAGTTATGCAGTCAATATTTGAGCAAGAGTGTTCTTGAGGGTGCAGGGTAGATTAAATAGGGGAGTCTAAATGCAGGGGGATCAGGCAGGAAATAAATGCAGCAATTCAGGTGTAAGACTCTGAGACCTAATAGTACCTTGGAAGCAGAGTTATGAAGGGGAGGGAAGACTCTAAGAGACCCCCAAAGAGCTGACTCCACTGGTTGTCTGACAGGGTATGAAAGGTGAAGGAATGTTACAGTCAAATACTCTTCGATAGCCTGGAAGACTAGTGAGTTTTGCTATTAATAGAAAGCATCAAGCAAAACTGAAATAAAATATGAGTTTAATTTTAGATATGGGTTTTAGGTGATGAAAGGACAGACAAGTCAAAATGACTTTTCAGAGTGTGACTGAGAAATTGGGACTGGAAATGGGAGATTTGGGTCAAATCAACATAAAGTTGATAGATTAGGTAGAAAAACCCTCCGAAAGAGTAAGTAAGTGTTTAGAAAAGAAAGAGCAGACACCAATTCAGAGTTAAAGGGAGCCAGTGATGGAAATAGGTTCATTGAGGGAAGAGGAAGAACATGGCAGCACTATTTCATAGAAGCAACATCCCAGCCACAACCAAAGCCTAATGGGGAAATTCCTAAATATATGTCTGGCTGCGACTCTCCTCTAGCCATTGTGTCTTGGTTGAGTGTAAGGCTGGGAATCAGCTGGCCTGGATTAAAATGCTCTGGCCCCGCTGTATATTGGATGTGTGACTCTGGGTAGATTGCCTATCCTCTGTCTGCTGCCTCATCTCCAGGGGTTGTTGTAAGAATTCCAAGAATTCCCGTGAGGAAAGAGCCAACTTTAAGGCCCCTTCAACAATCAGTGTCAGCTGGTCTCCTCAATGGCTTTAGGTACATACCTTACTATTTCTCTCCCACTAAATAGTTTCTTGATTATTTTCCGACATCAGACTTTCACAGTTCCAGGTTTTCAAGCAGAAGCTTGGTTATCTAACTCTCCAGGATGAAGTCTGGGCGCCTTCAACGGAACCCACGCTCTTTATCATGTGGCCATTTCTCATCCTGTCTTCTACTCATTCCCATATTCAGAAATGATATGAAATTTCCCACCAATCCTGGGTGTACTATATAATAACACACTTCTGTTACTGTCCAAGTTGTTCTTTCTATAGACTCTTTATCTCTCTGCACTTGTCCAATAATTTTTCATTAAGGTTTGGGTCCAGTAAAAGTACCTAGTACATAAAGGCTGTGATGGCAGACATATGGTTGCCTCCTCAATACCTACTTGAATCTTCTTCCAGTATGTAGGTTCCCTATGGTCTTAGGGGATTGAGCCCACCCAGGTTCTAAATCAGAGCCTGATGGGTTCAGGATTATCTGAACATAGTGCCTATTTCAGTGATATGAACTTGACCTACAAAGATCCAATCAGAGTGAAGATAATTGTAGCTTTCCAGTACTGAGCATCCAAGCTATCTGGGAGGGTTAATCCTTTGCACTTCAGATAAACTAAGACATGTAAACATA
This sequence comes from Oryctolagus cuniculus, assembly GCF_051225735.1. Classification (NCBI taxonomy): domain Eukaryota; kingdom Metazoa; phylum Chordata; class Mammalia; order Lagomorpha; family Leporidae; genus Oryctolagus; species Oryctolagus cuniculus. The sequence continues at coordinate 109,155,101 of NC_142873.1, forward strand.
AGACAGATAAACTAAGATATAATAAACAGGTTAGAAACAGATTAGACATTTCATCAAAAAGAAACCAGCAGTTTTTGATTGAAATTGAATCTATAAATTACTCTGGGAAGAACTTAAACCATGAACATTGTATATTTTTCTGCTTCCTCAGATTTTAAAAATTTCAAAAATACTTTGTGGCTTTCAGTATAGATGTCTTATGTATCTTTTACTACATGTTGATGCTGTTATAAATGATATTTTGTTAAAGATTTATTTATTTGAAAGGCGGAGTTACAAAGCAGAAACAGAGAGAGAGAGAGGTCTTCCATCTGCTGGCTCACTCCCCAAATGGCCAGAATGGCTGAAACTGGGCAGATTCGAAGCCAGGAGCCAAGAGCTTCTTCCAGGTCTTCCATAAAGGTGCAGGGGCCCAAGGACTTGGGCCATCTTCTACTGTTTTTTTTTTTTTTTGACCATAACAAGAGAGCTGGATAAGAAATGGAGCAGCTGGGACTCGAACTGGCACCCATATGGAATGCTGGCACTGTAGGCAGAGACTTTACCTTCTACACCACAGCACCAGACCCTGGTTGATTTTAAAATATTCATCTCATATCTAGAGTCCTTGCTAAATTCACTTTTTAATTTTCAAGTTTTATATATTCATTTAGATTTCATTATTTTTATTTTATTTATATTATGTACACAATCGCGTTACCTATGAATGAGATGGCAAATTTTGAGTGTCACCTTTACTGAATTAAGGAATACCTAGAAGCCCAGAAAAGCATTATTTTGGGTGTGTCTGTGGAGGCGTTCCCAAATGAGATTAAGATTAGCACACGAATCTGAGTAGATGGGTGGAGAGACACAGCTTCCATGTGGATGGGCACCATCAATTGGCTAGGGATCTGGAGACACTAAACACAAAAGGTGAATTCGTGTCACTCTGAGAGCTGGTGCACAATCCGTTCCTGCCTTGGATGTCAGCTTCTGGCTTTTGGACTCCAGCACTTGCATACACCAGTGGCCCCCTGGGCGACACTCAGGCTTTCAGCCCTGAACTGGGAGTTACACCCTTGACTTCCTGTTTCTGAGGCCCTGGCACCTGGACTGAGCCTCACTACTGACATCCAGGATCTCCAGTCTGCACATGAGCTGTTGTAGAACTTCTCAGCTTCCATATAAATGTTTTTTAATTTTTTAAAAAATATACTTTTTTTAAGATTTTTATTTATTTATTTGAGAGGTAGAGTTATAGACAGTGAGAGGGAGAGACAGAGAGAGAGGTCTTCCTTCCGTTGGTTCACTCCCCAGTTGGCCACAATGGCTAGAGCTGTGCCAATCCGAAGCCAGGAGTCAGGTGCTTCTTCCTTGTCTCCCATGTGGGTGCAGGGGCCCAAGGACTTGGGCCATCTTATACTGCTTTCCCAGGCCACAGCAGAGAGCTGGATCGAAGAGGAGCAGCTGGGACTAGAACTGGTGCCCATATGGGATGCCAGCACCGCAGGCGGAGGATTAACGTACTGCTCCACGGCGCTGGCAGAGTTTGAGAGAGAGGTCTTCCATCTGCTGGTTCACTCCCTAAATGGCTGCAATGGCCACAGAATCAGGGCCCAAGCCAGGAGCTCAGAATTCCATCTGTGTTCCCCACATGGCTGGCAAGGGCTCAAGCACTTGAGTCAACTTCTGCTGCTTTCCCAGGTGCTTTAGCAGGTTGCTGGATTGGAAGTGGAGCAGCCAGGACTTGAACTGGCACTCATGGGATGCCAGTGTTGCAGGTGGTGGCTTAACCTACTGTGTCACAATGCCAGCCCCTCAGCTCCCATAACTGAATGAACCAATTACGCTAATACACCGCTCTGCATTTAACTATACAAATATGCCATCAATTCTATCTTTCTAGAGAACACTAGCTAATACAGGGAATAAATGTGATTCACAGTAGTCCCCTTTTTATCTATGGTGCTGCTCTCTGTGGATTATCTGTGGTCAGTCATGGTCTGAATGTGTTAGATGGAAACTTCCAGAAATAAACAATTCATAAGTTTTAAATTGCTTGCTGTTCTGTGTAGCTTAATGACCGCCTGTGCTGTTCCACTCTTTCCCATCCAAACTGTGAATCATCCCTCTATAGAGTGTGCTCACACTGTATATGCTACTTGTCCACTGTCTATACCACTCATCCATCTTAGTTCTCAGTTCAAATGTTATGGTATCCAGTCTGCATTCAAGTAACCCTTAAGTAATAACCTAGTGGTACAGCACAATGCCTATGATATCCACCTCACAGCACCTCATCATGTAGGCACAGTATCATTTCTGTCGCTCCCCGTCTTCGTGGGGGAACGACACTAAACCCTGCCTAGGCTTCCTATCCGAGTCACGGCACCATTATGTCGCTCCCCCTCTTCATGGAGGAACGACACTAAGCCCTGCCTAGGCTTCATATCCGAGTCACGGCACCATTATGTCGCTCCCCCTCTTCGTGGAGGAACGACACAGGACCCTGCGCTGTTCTTTCGTCTGCTCGGCCCTCCCCGGGTTTGCTGCTGGTTCTTCCCGGGTTGGCTACTATCCCTTCCACCTCCGTGGAAGGGCAGTTCCCCCTGGCCACATTCCCCACTTCCGCAGGGGAGCGGCACACCGCCGGCCGGCTCTTCTCGGGGGCTACACAGGTTCCCTTAGATGTTCCCCATAGATGTTCCCGGTGCATGCCGTCTCTCTCCTCCTTTATAGTCCTCCTCCGCCAATCCCAACTCGGCTGCCCACACGCCGAGTACGCTGCTCTCCTCCAATCAGGAGCAAGTCCTACAGTTTATTAGTTGAACTGGAGGCAGCTGTGCGGAAGCTGTTTACTTCTCTCCCAACGCCATGTTGTGGGAGAGCAGATGCATAGAATAAGTCTTAATTTCAGTAACTTAGTCCAGTCCGGATTGCTCCCCACAGATCCCCCTTTCTTTTTATTTTTTGGCGTTGATACGCGCCTGTCTTCGGTGTCCCGCGGCACACACTCTGCTCTACTTGCTAGAGTTGCCACAGGCTCTTACAAGTCCTATCAATCAGGAAAACCGAATCCGGGTCCTCTCTTCGCCATGTTGTGAGGAGGTTTTTAGGCGCTGATGCGTGCCTGTGTTCGGTGCCCTGCAGCGCATGCTCTGGTCGAGCCTGCAGGGGCTTACAAGCTCTATCAGGCAAACCGAATCCAAGCCTTCTCATTGCCTTTTTGTGGGGAGGCCTTACTGATGTTAATTCGTGCCTGTCTTCGGTGACCTGCGGCGCATAAGCTGCTAGCCGCCGCAGGTGCTCATCGTGCTCATCGCCTCACTTAATCAGGCAGACCGAATGCAAGCTTTCTCATTGCCATGTTGAGGGGAGGCCTTATTTTTCTCTATTTCTCTATCTCCGGGCATTCCTATTTCTCCCATTTTACTTCTATCTTCCAGCATTCCTATTTCTCTCACTTTACTTCTAAAACTTCTGTTTCTCTTATCCCCGCAGCTTCCCGGCACCTCGCCCCGCCGGCGGGTTCCCGGCTCTGCGCCGCTTCAGCCCGCGCGCCTCTCTCATCTGCGCAGCTTCCCGGCTTTGCGCGGCTCGGCTTCGCGCGCTCCGCGGTCTCCACGCTTAACCCTTTCGCGTCTGAACCACGGCCTACGCCAGCGTTCCCTATCTATTCACGCCCCGTGCTCTCTCTGCACGCGGCGGCTTCCGCGAGTAACACAGCGTAGCTTGCGTCTCCACCACTAGCATTCAATCCAAGTTCCCCGGGCTAGCCTGGCGAATTCAACCCAGCGTACGTCTCCGCCCCACGGTTTGGCTTCCCGTCCTTTGCTCCCCGGGCTAATCAGACGGATCCCAACCTGGCTTGCGTCTCAGCTTCTAGTTTCAACTTTTCGCCCCCTATTCCCGGGCTAACTTGAGAATCCCAAAGTGGCTTTCGTATCCGCCTCGGCCTGCCCCCCGCGGCTTCAATTTCCCTAACATTTTTCTCTACCCGGTATGTTTCCCCAAACTTTCCTCCAACAATATTCCTCCCTCATTTCTCCTGGCCTCTCCCCACAGTCCGCATCCGAGTCTGTTTGTTCTAGCTTTCACTTTCGCTTTCGACCTTAAAGATTTCTCCCAGCTTCCCCCCGTAGTCCGTATCTGAGTCTATGCCTAGGCTTTCAATAGCTTCTTCCGGCTCCTTTTTCGTCCGGCTTTTCCCTAGGCTGTTTGCTAGTCTCTCTCTCCGATATTTTCCCAATTCTTCCCGTTTCTTCCCGTTTCTTCCCTCCTAAGTTTCCTATCCGTCCTAAGTTTCCTATCCAAGTCAGGTTTCCTATCCGAGTCACGGCACCATTATGTCGCTCCCCCTCTTTGTGGAGGAACGACACAAAACCCTGCCTAGGCTTCATATCCGAGTCACGGCACCATTATGTCGCTCCCCGTCTTCGTGGGGGAACGACACTAAACCCTGCCTAGGCTTCCTATCCGAGTCACGGCACCATTATGTCGCTCCCCCTCTTCATGGAGGAACGACACTAAGCCCTGCCTAGGCTTCATATCCGAGTCACGGCACCATTATGTCGCTCCCCCTCTTCGTGGAGGAACGACACAGGACCCTGCGCTGTTCTTTCGTCTGCTCGGCCCTCCCCGGGTTTGCTGCTGGTTCTTCCCGGGTTGGCTACTATCCCTTCCACCTCCGTGGAAGGGCAGTTCCCCCTGGCCACATTCCCCACTTCCGCAGGGGAGCGGCACACCGCCGGCCGGCTCTTCTCGGGGGCTGCACAGGTTCCCTTAGATGTTCCCCATAGATGTTCCCGGTGCATGCCGTCTCTCTCCTCCTTTATAGTCCTCCTCCGCCAATCCCAACTCGGCTGCCCACACGCCGAGTACGCTGCTCTCCTCCAATCAGGAGCAAGTCCTACAGTTTATTAGTTGAACTGGAGGCAGCTGTGCGGAAGCTGTTTACTTCTCTCCCAACGCCATGTTGTGGGAGAGCAGATGCATAGAATAAGTCTTAATTTCAGTAACTTAGTCCAGTCCGGATTGCTCCCCACAATTTCACATCATCACAGGAAGAAAAAGGATGAGTTCAGTATAAGATATTTTAAGAGTCAAGACAGAGACAGACCATATTCACATAACTTTTATTACAGTGTATTATTATAATTGTTCTCTTAACAGTAATAGTTATTGTTCATCTCTTACTATGCCTAATTTATAAATTACACTTTATAATACGTATAAGTATATGGAAAAAACATATATATATATATATGGGGTTGGGCATTATCTGTGGTTTCAGGCATGCACCGAGGGTCTTGGAACATACCTTCTACAGAAAAGGGGAACTAGTGTGCTGAACATTCTGACCACCTGCGTACTCACTCTGCTCTGCTGTCTAAGTCCCCCTCTCCTCTTTTCCCTTTGGCTTTGTGTCTCAGCGACCGATACACTTCACTTGCCCCCTGGCATTCCTGATTCATTTTCACTGATTCGGGATGTCACAGGCCTTCCTCTGGGCCAGGTGTGGGAAATAAGGCCTGTCACGCTCTAGGCTTTAGAATATGCTGTGCCCTCGCTTGAAAGGCCCTGCGTCCCTGGTCTGCGGGTCAATTCTCACTCAGCCTCTAAAAATCAGCCGAGGGGATCACCTCCTCCTAAGGGTTGGCCCTTGCATGCACCCCTCCGGCCAGCGCCAAGCGGAAGTGAGATGGTTCCCCCTCCACGCAGCCCCGTATCTTGGTCTTGTCTCTACTGTAGCACTTACTATATTGTATTGATGTGATGCAACAATAAACAGGCACAGTCCAATAAAACTTTGGATTGCATTTAAAACAGGGGGCTGCAGAGACAGATGACTTGGGGAAAAGTGAAGTCCTCTGAAGATGTGTCTGCTCAGTACGCCTCACTGCACATACGATTCAATGTGACCTTAGCATTCCTTCTTTAGCCGTGATCCTGATATTTGTCTTGTGGCCTCCAACTACACCCTTTAATGGAAGACACTCCCTGCACTGATCCTGTGGGACTGACAGGCCCACTCCTTGCACTGTCTTGCCTTCAAAGCAGGGTTTCCAACACTGTACACAGTGTAAATCTTGTACGGTTAGCGATCATGTATTATTTAGGTGTATAGCCCCAACTCTGGGGCACTCTGCCAGCTCCAGGAAGCACGGAGCACATGCTAAGTGAATGTGTTTTAAATACATGAATACCTAGTTGTTCTACAGGGGCTAAAATCCAGCCCCATCTAGCCTTCAAGGAGTATCCTACGGACCACGTGCAAACATTCTAAATGACTAGCATAAGTTCAAATCACCTACAATTACTAATTATCAATGGATTCCCTGACTATATTCTACACAGTTGGCCAGACATTGCCTGCAGGATTTCAGTTGCCTGGCTAGACCTCTGGAATATATTTCCATAACCAGTTTTATTCATCCAGCTCATGAGGTAATGAAAACCCCTAGGTATACAGTGTTGGACCAACACAATGCTGACAGTACCATTTCTCTCCCCGAATACTTTTAAATAGTGGGTGCACTATTTAAAAACTAAAAGCTTGGGGCTTTAATTTGTTGCAGCAGTTAAGATATGACCCCATATCAGAGGGCCTGAGTTTGGGTCCTGGCTCTGCTTTTGTTGCTGTTGTTATATAAATTAATCCACTTACTATAGGTTAAAGGTGACTCAAATGATGGAGCCTCTACTAGCCTTTCTTTCTTTTTTTTTTCTTTTTTTTTTTTCTTTTTTTTTTTTTTTTACAGGCAGAGTGGACAGTGAGAGAGAGAGACAGAGAGAAAGGTCTTCCTTTGCCGTTGGTTCACCCTCCAATGGCCGCCGCAGCCGGTGCACCACACTGATCCGATGGCAGGAGTCAGGTACTTATCCTGGTCTCCCATGGGGTGCAGGGCCCAAGGACTTGGGCCATCCTCCACTGTCTTCCCAGGCCACAGCAGAGAGCTGGCCTGGAAGAGGGGCTACCAGGACAGAATCTGGCGCCCTGACCGGGACTAGAACCCGGTGTGCCGGCACCGCAAGGCGGAGGATTAGCCTAGTGAGCCGCGGCGCCGGCCTCTACTAGCCTTTCAATTCCTTCAGTCTTCTTCTTCTTCTTTTTGTTTTTAAAGATGTATTTATTTGAAAGTCAGAGTTATAGAGTGAGAGATGGAGAGAGAGCATGAGATCTTCCATCGCTGGTTCACTCCCCAAATGGCTGCAATAGCTGGAGCTCCGCCGATCCAAAGCCAGGAGCCAGGAACTTCCTCCAGATCTCCCACGTAGCTACAGAGGCCCAAGGACTTGGGCCATCCTTGGCTGCTTTTCCAGGTGCATTAGCAGGGAGCTGGATCAGAAGTGGAGCAGCCGGGATATGAATTAGCTCCCATATGGTTTGCCGGTGCTGCAAACGGCGGCTTTACCTGCTATGCCATAGCACTGACTCCTCCGTCAGTCTTCGTGATTGCAGACGTTACTGTGATGGCAGAAGTGGTGTTGTGTGTCCAGGCACCACCAGCTACTGTTTTCAAGCAGGAACCACAGTGCCAGATTCCCCAGAACTCGTCTCTTCATTTTGGTTTTGCCACAGAAGGAGCAAGGGTACTTGGTGTAACTGGCTGACTTCAGTTTTCTTCACCATTTTCCAGTGGGTGGCACCATCGGGGGGCTGGGATTTACTGACACTCCCAACCTGCTTTGTGTGTTTAGCCATAGTGTTGCCACACAGTTACAAGCCCAGAGCACTGGCTCTGCTTCTGATTCCAGCATTCCTGCTAACGGGTAGTCTGAGGACGGTGAGTGATGGCTTAGGTTCCGAGTTCTTGCCATCCATTGTGGGAGACCCAGATTGAGTTCTGGGCTCCTGGCTTCAGGCTTGGTCTAGTCCTGGTCCTGGCTGTTGTGGATGTTTGGGAAATGAACCAGTGGATAAAAGATCTCTCTGTCCTTGTCTCTCCCTGCCTTTCAAAAAATGAAAACAAACATATTTTAAAAGTTTTCAAGAAAGCATGTGTCAAAAATAACAAAAATACAAAAACTAGACATAACTATTTCAGAACAAACGTATCAGGGGCACACATTAGAATTCCCAGATCCACAACAAAGTTTAGCTTGATATACATCAGGAGTATAAAGTATCACTGAAATCTAGACTGCATGGCTTCAGCTGAGTCACTCAAAGGTTCTCAGGAGAGTTCAGGTTGGCACAAGGTGAGCATCATGAATCAGACCTGACCCTGCCATCGCTCTTATCCTTAACTGGGTGCGCAGAACCTGCTGAGGCTGGAACCACAGAAGGTCTTCTGGTCTATTGCTGCTGCCTTACTAGTAAATGCTAACACTGTATTCTTATGTGCTGAAAAAAAGAGGACTTTTTGATATTCTAGGGACAGTCATATTTTTCAGACAGATAATGAGGCAGCAATACAATGGTGACCAACAGTGAACAACCATCTATCACAGGCCTGTCTGGTGCCAGGGTGGTCAGTTTGGTCAATCACTTTGCCCCACATTGGCACGTTGAAGGGGCAGCAGTGACCTCTGTGAATCGCAACCCAGCACACTGTTCACTAGATTATGCCAGTCTTCTCACAACTTTTCAACTTAGTTTCACAAACAGAAGGCACTTAAGTTCCCTGATTTTACTCATCTTTTATATGGGGCCAGTTAAGGAACCTGACTTGTTTTGTTTCTTTCACATCTGACTGAACTCAAAATGAATCTGCTGCGAATTCTCAAAGAAACAAATGCCACAGGATCATGTCTGACCTGCTGGGCCTATGCTTCGTTCAGGTGCTCGAAGCTGAATGCCTGGTGCGCGCCGCCAGGCCATCTTCCAAAAGATGCAATGTTCAGCCCCGCCTCGCATCATTTTCCTCCAGAATCTTATCTTCTCCTAAATCATTTACGACCTAGAGTGGTTTGGACTCATTCTGTTGACAATACCTCTTCCAAAAATAAAAAGGATGAGCAAGTTCATTGAGTTACAATTCAAAGTCCAAAACAATTCAGTGACTTTCCACCTACTTCCTAAAAACATTTTGAAAAGATCTGTTAAGAGAAAAAGATACTACTTCTTTTTCTAAGTTAAAAAATGAAAATTCAATGATAGAAAGCATGAAGAGTTTAAATCAAGAGTTCTTTCATAAGTAAATTGACATAGAATTATAAAAACAAAGACTTACCTGCTAAGCTTCTGAGAGTCTTTAGGTAACTCCTGGCCATCATCTTTTGCTGTGAAGAAAAAAATATGAAGGGATTTTAGTTTACTTGGAGGGTGAATATATGGCTTTATGTGCTCTCTTTCCAAAGCCTCAATAAAATGGCAATAAAAGAATAAAAATAAAGTATAAAACCTCAAGGAGGGCGAAAGAAAGATGACAGGGGCAACTTTCAAGATGGAAAGCAGATGTCGAGGGGGAACTGTCTCAGCAGGCCACAGAAAGTCGAAGCCCAGGTGCGAGAAGAGCGGACCAGCGAGGAACGGGCAGACCTGGCCTTCCGAACAGAAGGCATCGCGCACCGCAGAGACGAGGGCTGAGGTCCACACCAAAGGCTGCACCTGCATCCTGTACGACCTGCCAAGATGAAAGGGAAGAGAAACTGAGCCAGAGACACTCAGGAATGGAGGATGCCAGGCACAAGAGTTTGGACAGCCGGTGTTGTGGTTCAGTGGGTTAAGCCTCTACTTGTTATGTCTGAATCCGATCCTGAACAAAGTAGTTTGAGTGCTGGTTCTCGACTCCCATCCGGCTGTCTGCTAATGTGCCTGGGAAGCAGCAGGTGATGGCTCAAGCACTTGAGGCCCTGCTACCTGCATGGGAAACCTGCATGGAGGTCCTGACTCCTGGTTTCAGCCTGGCCCAGCCCTGGCTGTTGCAGGCATTTGGGGAGTAAACCAGCACATGGAAGATCTCATTGCCACTTGCCTTTCAAAAAAAAATTTTTTTTAAGAACAAAAGTATGGGTAAAGTCCTGAAGACAGGGAATAGGTCAAATAAATCATATTGAACAGATTCCTGACACTCTCTTCCTTTGTCCAGGTCTCAGAATATAAGCCTCTTTCCTTCTCTCTCTCTCTCTCTCTCTCTCTCTCTCTCTCTGACTGGAATATTCCTCTCAGGACAAATTGTCAAGCCTAATAAAATGGCCAGATTGTTTTCACTGGATAACCTTAAATTGGAAGAAGGCCAGCAACACGCCCAGTCTGTATTCAGAACTTCCAGTATTTGTAATGGAACACTGTCATAAGTCCATCACATGAAAGGACTATCATTAGATATTTTGGGCAGCTTAACGTGAAAGACAACAACCCAAAACAAACTAATAAGGAGAAAAATAGAAAACAGAGATCTATTTTTCTGGAAACCTCAAACAATAAAAACAAAAACCATACAGAGGAATAATTGATTTTAAAAATTAGAGGATCAGGGGCCAGCGCTGTGGCATAGTGGGTAAAGCCGCCGCCTGCAGTGCTGGCATCCCATATGGGCACTGATTTGAGTCCCGGCTGCTCCACTTCCTATCCAGCTCTCTGCTATGGCCTGGGAAAGCAGTAGAGGATGGCTCAAGTCCTTGGGCCCCGACATCCACATGGGAAGACCCGGAGGAAGCTTCCTGGCTTTGGATTGGCACAGCTCTGGCCATTGTGGCAACTGGGGAGTGAACCAGCAGATGGAATTCCTCTCTCTCTCTTTCTGCCTCTCCTTCTTTCTCTGTGTAACTCTGACTTCCAAATAAATAAATAAATCTTTAAAAAAAATTAGCGGATCAGATTAATAGATTCAATGTCCAATTCATAAAAGGGGCTGGCATTTGTGGTACAGTGGGTTAAACTTCTGCCTGTGAGGCCAGCATCCTCAGGTTCTGGCTGCTCCACTTCCAATCCAATTCTCTGCCAATGCGCCTTGGAGGGCAGTGGAAGATAGCTCAGGTGATGAGGTACCTGCCACTCATGTGGAAGACCTGGATAAAGTTCCAGGATTCTGAATTTGCCTAGGCTGTTTCAGCCGTTTGGGGAATGAACCAGTAGATGGAAGATCTCTCTGTGTGTCTGTCTCTCCCCTTCTCCCTGTAAAAAAAAGAAAGAAAGAAAGAAAAGAGAAAGACAGATTTAAAAAAAGCAAGAAGGAAAGAAAACCAAATCAAAGGAGATCTGTAAGAGACAACAGGGAAAATAAAGGTGAAAAGCTCACAAGAGAATTCTCCAGAGCTGAGAGACTGGAGTTTAAGATTTCAATAGCTTAATGCCCTACATGATGAATTAGGGGGGGAAACACACCAATAAACATCATCAAGAAATTCCAGATCTCTTGGAATAAAGAGAAGATTTTTAAAAGCTTCCAGAAAGAAAGAATAAATCACATGTGAAGAACTGGACATCTGAATGAAATCAGAGTTCTCAAAAGCAACACTAGAAAGCAGAAGGTAATCAGGTCTTTATATTGGTGAAAGAAAATTATTTCCAAACTAAAATTTAGCCAAACTGTGAGCATACGAGAGTAGAATAATCACCATTTTAGGCACGCAGGGTCAGGAAAGAGTGAGCTCCCATGTACCAGGAAGCTCCTGGAACATGCACTCAGCAAAGTGAAGGAGCAAATCAACTACGAGGGGAATGAAGGTGCAATCAGGAACTCCAACCAGGAGGCAGACAGTGGCCATTCCAGCCCACCTACCAGCTGACTGTCAACTCTGACCTACAGAAAGAATAGGCGGCCCTGGGAAGACATCACCATGGTTGGGTGAGGGAGAGAAGGATGGACTGACACTGATCAAACATCTGACAGTTGTTCCACAGCTTTGTCACAAAGTTTAGGGGAAGGATAGATGGTAGACAGATAAAGAATAAAGGAATAGAAAACGCAGGTCTTTTGTATCAGAAAAGCAAGATCATCATTCTTGGCTTACCTGTGATATATTTACAAAGTCACATTAATATAACTAAACTATATTAGGAGAATGGGGGCAGGAGATGTGTGTGAGAGTGGCTGCATAAGACGAAGATATTTTTATTTTATAATAAGTCTATAAATAATATCTAAAACTAAAAACTTCAGGAATACCAGCTTGGAAATAGAGTAGAAACACCTCAATGTGTTGAAAGCTGTTGTTGGTTCTTGGGGGTGGCACTTGGGGATAAAAGATGGGGGCTTCTAAGGTCTGCTGTATTTAATTACAAATCAATTTCTGGGGACAGCACTGTGGTGAAGTGGGTAAAGCTGCTGCCTGCTGCACCGGCATGCCATATGGGTACTGGTTCGAGTCCTGGCTGCTCCACTTCTGATCCAGCTTTCTGCTATAGCCTGGGAAAGCAGTGAAAATGGCCCAAGTCCTTGGGGCCCTGCATATGTATGGGAGACCTGGAGGAAGCTCCTGGCTCCTGGCTTCAGATTGGCCCAGCTTCGGCCTTTGCAGCCATTTGGGGAGTGAATCAGTGGACGGAAGACCTCTCTCTCTGTCGCTTTCTGCCTCTCTGTTACTCTGCCTTTCAAATAAATAAATATATCTTTTTTAAAAAAGTCAATTCCTATTATTTACATCTCTAAAGTTATAAACATATTTTTCTTTGATGTAAAATAAACACTTAACACGTAGAGTTAAATGTTATTTTAATGTTATTTTAACTGGCTCAATGAGATAAAACAGGGGAAAAAAGAGATGTGACTCCAACAAATAGGTATGTACACTTCTGTCCTGTTAAACTCAAGTCTTCTACATCTCATGACGTTTGTGAGTGACAGAGTATCTATAACACCACCAGGATCACTGATTTAGAATGAGGGGGCTGAAGCTCAAGTTGTTCCTTAAGGAAGCAGTGCCACTGGATGACTTTTCTTTTTTCTTTTCATATCCAGAAAGTTTATTTTCCAGGGCCAAGGGTACTCCTACATCTAACCAAAAAAAAAAAAAAAAAAAACACACTCAATTTAAAGAGTAAACACACCAAAGTCTAAAATCCTATGAGATATAATTTGTAGAGATAAATTTTCTTTAAAATTGCTCTATTGTTAACAGGTATTTGTAAAAAAAAAAAAAACAAACCCAGTGAACTAATGAGAGCTCGAATTGGAGAGGAATCAAATGGGTATCGCAGCTTTTTCCTAAGCATAAGCAGAATAGGATATAGTTGCACAATTATCAGATTTTTTGAAAGTATATAATATAAATGAGTATTAAAATCTCTCTAATACAATGGTACTTTAAGAAGCTTATGGTTTTTCTAAAATAAATTTTGCACTTAAATAAACTTAACTTTAATTGACATTTTCCATGAATTTCTGAAAAACCTTTTTACTAATACTCCTGTTTCTAGTAGTGAGATTCATCTGTCAGTTATTATATTACAATTTATTTAGATAAGTATCTGAAACCTATTAGGATTTCCTCCTTTATTTATCAAAAGCCATAGGAATATATTTGACTAGAAAAAATGATTACCTCATGCTTAGTTATCATTACTCAATTTTATTATTTTTTATTTTCTTGTAGCTTCCTTCAATTAAAATATTTTTGAGTTATATGAACCTTATGTTTTAAAATATCAAAGTAACTGTGGTAAGCAGGAGATAGACACTACTTGACCACATGACCAAACAGAAATGAAGTCACAAGGACAAATTAAAAAAAAAAAGCTATGTAGTACCTATGAAATCTCTGCAGCAAAATCGAAAGCACAATACTCAGAACATAGAAGACGAGCAGTTGTTAGGAATTGTCTCCTTCCAGATCTTTCCTCCTCCAAGTTTCCATAAACGAACTTGGAAGGTACTTGAAAGGCCGCCTTGTATAACTCCTGACACCAGGCAAGACACTTTTTGACAACAGCCCTGAAAAATGGTCATTTGACTCCACTGAAGAAACACTAGTTATAAAAGAACACTTTCCGGGGCTGGCCCTGTGGCATAGCAGGCTAAGCCACTGCCTGTGACACCAGCATCCCATATGGGTGCCGACTAGTCCTGGCTAGTCCACTTCCGAATCAGCTCCCAGCTAATGACCTGGGAAAGCAATTAAAGACAGCCAAGTGCTTGGGTCCCTGCCGCCCACCTGAGTGATCTAGAAGAAGCTCCTGGTTCCTGGCCTCAGCCTGGCCCAGTCCCAGTGATGCGGTCATTTGAGGGCTGAACCAGCAAATGGAAGACCTCTCTCTATCTCTCCCTGTCTCTGTAATTCTACCTTTCAAGTAAATAAATTTTTTTAAATAATACTTTTAGTGATAAGGAGTTGACTACCTGCAAAGCCAGGCTTGTCTACTCTATTAAGCAACTTGAATTGTCAGAAAAATCCTTCCCTCTGTTTGGCCAGCTGGGACCTGGATGGACTTTCCCTTTGAGGATGCTACCACTAGAGTGGCATTTGCTGCCAGGAGAGATCAGATATACATTCCTCTAACTGCTTAATTTATTATCCAAACTGATCCACTGCAAAGTAAAAGAGGGTGCTAGAAATAATTATACCAGGACTGTCCCAGGCAGCTGGGGTATGTGCGTGCTCTAAAAATTAGGGAGATAGGGACCAGGCCACAGTGAAAGGAGGGTGACAGGATATGGGAGGTCACTGGGCCTCTGCCAACTGGGTTTGAGTTCAGAGTTTTGTGTCTTCTTATCAATACATTAAGGCAAGACTAGCTGTTCAGGTTAGAAAAAACATAACAGATGTTAGGGAAAAGTTTGGGGAATGAGAGGCATTTGCATGTCTGCATATCAAATGCCAAGCTTAGCTTTAGGTTAACGAAATTAATTCCAGACAGCTAATTACGGAGGGAAATCACCACAATATGTTTTGACACAAGGCAGGGCCATGCCTGCATACTCTGGACTCCCGTAGCTACAACTTAGCAGGCCTGGAGAAGGAATGGCTGACTTGTAGCTTCTATGTGAGCCCTGGAACTACAAAGATGAACTACAACCATACCTCTTTTCTCCTGGACATCTCACCAATTATTTGAAGACACCATTTATGGTTGCTCTTTATCTTCTCTGGCATTGGCTAAGTACACACACTTTCCTAACTTTCCTAGCTAGAGGAAAGGTGATGCTGGACCTGTGTGCACAGGTAGTCCAGATGGCTGCTCACCAAACCAGGAGTGTAAAATAGTAGAACACATGCTTGGGAGAAGGGCACTTGCTATCACTGTCTTGTGTTAAGCAAACAACTCCCTTGAGAGCTTGGTGACAGGACAGAGTTCGCTTTATCAAGTCAGGTTGCTTCCATTCTGTACCTGCAGCTTTTAATTCTTTGACCCCAGATGAGTGACTTTACAGTCAATTCACTAAGCCTGCAGGCATAGGGGGACTGAGAAAGCCCAGTGCTGCAGTTTGCCAGGCGGCCTGTGGCTAATCACCTTACCCTTGACTTCCTCTCTGAGCAGGGGGCTGTGAAGATCAGTTGATTATATGCTCAAAGCACCAAGTAAACCATGAAGTACAATCAAGAACTAAGCTTAGGTTTGTTTTTCATTCACTCATTCTACACCTTTTTATTCAATACCTCTGGTCAGACACCACACTGGACACAGAGGATACAGTTCTAGCCTCTAACAAATGCCCCAGGATGGTATAATTAGCTGCCTTGTGCTTCCCATTATGTGATGAACTAGCTGTTTCAGTTTTGTGTTCCCTAAAATTATAACAATTCCCTCATATGTCTTTATTAAAAGACGGGAAAGGATTCTTGTAGTATTTTAGTAGAGATTTTTTTCCCAAGCGGATACAAGTGATTAATTCCTGTTGGATTCATTTTTCCACACAAACCCAGGCAGAAGTACAATATTACCACCTGACTGAGAGGGGACAAGTTTTCTGCCACTTCCTCGTTTCTGATACACAGGAACTGTGTCTTCAGCGTTGCCGCAAGTCTTTCCCCAGGAAGCCACAGAAACCATTCTCTGGCATGATACCCTCAGTCCAGCAAGGTCAGGCAAACAAGCTGACCC
This sequence comes from Oryctolagus cuniculus, assembly GCF_051225735.1. Lineage (NCBI taxonomy): Eukaryota > Metazoa > Chordata > Mammalia > Lagomorpha > Leporidae > Oryctolagus > Oryctolagus cuniculus. The sequence continues at coordinate 109,171,011 of NC_142873.1, forward strand.
CTGCTTACTGCCTTAGAGTTCCTTAGGTTTCACCAACGTAACTAAGAGCACGTAGTGAAAGCTGCCCGAGTACTGTTCGCTGTGTGGCTCTTTCCTGTGTGCTGTGGCAATCTGGGCAGCTTTTATGTTAGGTGTGACGACACAGGGGGAGAACGGAAAGGAGTGTTGGGTGATGCCTGCCAAAGAAAGGACGACAAAGAAAGGACATCGTTTTCTTATCACTTTCCTTCTGCAGGGAAAAACTGAAAACGTATTGCACAGAATTATTTCTTGCAGGAAATTATTTTTTTTGGGGGGGGGAAGGAGTAGTTTGTTTCTTTTTTTTTTTTTTTCCCAAAGAAACCTTTTATTTTCCCAAAGAAACCCTCCCACCCACACTCCCACCCCTCCACACACTCCCTCTCCCATTCCCAGTCCCATTCTCCACTAAGATCCATTTTCAATCAATCTCATATATAGAAGACCGACTCTATGCAAAGAGTTCTACAATTTGCATGATGAAAAAAAAATCGAAAAATGTTCCTCAACAGTTGAGACAAGTGCTGTTCCAAGTCATGGCATCTGGAAGTTAATTTCTCTTCTTTCCTTCTCCTCCTCCTCTTCCTCCTCTTCTTTCTCCTCCTTCTCCCCTCCCCCTCCTTCTCCTTCACCTTCTTTTTTTTTTTTTTTTTTAGAAACTTAATTAACTTTAAAAAAGCACCCAAGAAAGATAGAAAATTCCTTAAAATAAGTTTTTGGGGCCAGCATTGTGGCTCAGTGGGTTAAGTGCCCCCTGCAACACTAGTATCCCATGTCAGAGTGTCGATTCGAGTCCCAGCTACTCAGCTTCTAACCCAGCTCCTGAAGAATGTGGCTGGAAAGGCAGCAGATGATGGCCCAAGTACTTGAGTTAAACTCGGATGTGACATCTTTCTGATGGGTAGACTCGTTTCAACTGGCACCAACCATCCACACCATCAGAGCATTGAAAGATAATAAGCTTAAGGTCTTTGTTGATCTTTTGAAAGAGATTGGTTTGACAAAGAGTTATAGTAGAAGGGATCTTTGTACCATTTTTAACTGAAAATGGATACAGAAAATATTTAAATATTCCATTATATAATGATTATTTTCTAGATTACTTATTTGCTATACAAATTTAATGCATAATCGATGGTTACCACATAACAGTAAGTAGGCATTTCTTACATTCGCATGACTTGTGGAAAAGTCTTTGAAGTAGTGTTCTGTATACAGATTCATTTTCAATCAGCATTTGGGCTGCTTCCAAATTCACTGGCTGTTCTAGCCCTGGATTAGACAGCATAACCTATAGGAAAACATAGACAACATAACATTTTAGAGCAGAAAGACAAGCCGATAATACAACTTTCAATAAGTACTTATTAAATACCTACTATGCACAGACCTGTGAATAGACATAAAGGTAACGTGAGACACAGTCTTTACACTTAAGAAGCTTCCGATCTGTCTTGGTTTTATACTGCACACTCACAAGCTAAACACTGGTGTCAGAGCAAGTTAACAGTCCTTCCTGTCACATTCCTTCCTGTCATACACATTCGAACTGGGTTTTTATGGAAAAGGAACTAAACATTAGGAAACACTGAAACATTTCCATTACACGGGCTTAAGAAATAAAGCTTTACGTTTTAACATGATACCACATTAGAACATGGATGAACAAGCACAGGTACTGAGGTTGCACACACTTGATTAATTTATTATCTGTAGTTGTCTTCTCCTGCTGCTAAATGTAATTACAGTGAATGTAGCTGCTCATTTCTAGGCACAACTCAGGACAATTTGAAGGTCAGCTGCTGAGTAAATATAATTTCATCTGCAAGTCCTTTCACAGTAATACATGGCAGACATCTTTAAAATCTTGTGTGTCTGCATCTCACGAATGACCAGAAGTAACTACAACTTCACAAGACCATGACTTATATCTCCCCAAATTGAAAATATTTATTGCAATTTAGTAATATAGACATTGTATCTTACAACATGCAAATTATATGATAAGATATGCTAAACCGTGCAATATACAAGTGTAGATGCTGGTCAAAGTGGACAGTTGTGGCTTGGAAGTTACAGGAATGATGGCAATCTCTCAATCATGAAAGTAACCATCTGACATTTGATATCTCAAAATCAACAAGAATTTGCTGCTGTAACTTGAGTTTTCCTATTTTGGAAACACATTGGGGCTATATGTCCAAGAATGGAATACTTGCTTCAAGAAGGGTTCAGTGTGGATTTCACTATACCTTTCAGAGTGGGTGGGGGTAGAGGAGACTTACCTTCTATACAGGCTTTTGGTCTTTGGCTGTACAGATATAATTTTACTAAGGGAAGCTTATCTGGTAAAGTTTACTCAATAATCTTCTCATTAACCACTGTGCCTATGATCTATTTATGTAATATATATACAAGCTGTTAAGTATATTTTATGATTTTTAAAGAATTGGAATATAAAGTCATATTAAAAATTAATAAATCAGACATCTGCTAAATAATAAAAATAGAAAGCTCAACTTTTAAAATAACCATGTGGTAGAATGAAATAACATAAAAAGCTTTCCAAGGGATAAATACAAAATATGGAGCTCCAGTAAACAGTGGCACCAGCAGATAACATTTTGTAAGATAAAATTAGTTAATGCCCATGGATCTGGAATCTATTCTAGGGGTGGGTGTTGATATTCACCTTTACCTTTGAAGAGATCCAGAAGATGAACCCCAGATATCTACCTGCCTCGCTCGCTTCTTTGACATTTTTACTCAGATTTCTCTTAGGACACAGCCCCATGCAGGTGGATGCTCTAAACACTTTCAGAAGGAGTTAATGAATGAACTGAATACTGAATTTTTTTTTTTTTTTTTTGACAGGCAGAGTGGACAGTGAGAGAGAGAGACAGAGAAAGGTCTTCCTTTGCCGTTGGTTCACCCTCCAATGGCCGCCACGGCTGGCGCGCTGCGGCCAGTGCACCACGCTGATCCGATGGCAGGAGCCAGGAGCCAGGTGCTTTTCCTGGTCTCCCATGGGGTACAGGGCCCAAGCACTTGGGCCATCCTCCACTGCACTCCCTGGCCACAGCAGAGGGCTGGCCTGGAAGAGGGGCAACCGGGACAGAATCCGGCGCCCCGACCGGGACTAGAACCCAATGTGCCGGCGCCACAAGGCGGAGGATTAGCCCAGTGAGCCGCGGCGCCGGCCGAATACTGAATTTTTAAAAAGGATTTACATTTTACTCAGTATACTAAGCTGACCTTCCAGAAAATAAACTATTATTTTATTTATTTTTAAAACTACAAAACGAGAAATGGAATTTATGTAGTAATTCTATGTTGAGAAAATTTCAATTAAGCCAGAATATTTCATTCTCCAAGTGTTCTTGATAATAAAAATTTAATATTATATTTCCATTTGTTACTAATGATAAGTTGGTTGGCTGAAATACTTTGTTTTAGCATTGGATAAGAAAGGAGGGTTTTACAGGGTCAGGAATAACAAAACACTGAGCATGTTACTAAGTACCACGGGCCCAGAGGGGATGGAGGTAGTAGTTGGGAAACAGGCATCTATCTGAGGAGAGAAAATCTCTGGTTTAATTGTTCACTCGGTTTGATGTGAACATGTAAGAGAAAGTAGCCAACACTGTCAGAAACAAAGGATAAAGCAAAACATTCTCAGCTGTAATCATTTGATTCACTTCTTTGAGGACGGCAAGGTTCAGGAATGAGCAAAGACCTAAAAGGCCTGCTCAATATCAGGAAGTGAAGTCAGGAGCAAAAAGAAAATCTAAGGCTGTATTTCTAGAATTGAAACATCCTAATAAGACTGTTCTTCTTCATGAAATATGTATTCAGTTGTAAAGGGCCTTAGCTACTCACTTCATTTTAAAATAATAGTTTTTATAATTTAAATTCCAGTTTAGAAACTTAACATAGAAATGTTGATTTAGATAAACTTGCTCAAGTCCTTTAAAAGACTTTGTATTTTCATCTTTATGTTTTGTATGATTGCGATATTAATAGTATTAAAGGGAGCATTGCATTAACTCCATTCTTACCTGTAGAGTGAGTAAGATGCTGCTCAACGTGTAGCTTGTATTCCACTTCTCAGGGTTGTCCAAAAAATCTATACATGGTTGACCAGTATAGGGGTCTACTGTATTAAAACAATACATTAATATTGATACATACAGTAAAAATATTTGAAATTGATGAACATCAAAATGATAAACCAGGAAGATTATTTACATCCACTCTTCCTTTTTACTATTTCTTCCCTCTGCAATGAAACACCATGTCTGTCCCCAGTCTTCACCCTCTCTTGTTGTTCTGGCTGATGACATGGGTGCCCATGCTGTTTTTCCTAAGCTTTCTTCTAGCAAGATGTGCTCATGTGACTAAGTCTTTTTTTTTTAACAGGCAGAGTTAGACAGTGAGACAGTGAGACAGAGAGACAGAAAGGTCTTCCTTCCGTTGGTTCACCCCCCAAATGGCCGCTACGGCCAGAGCTGTGCCGATCCAAAGCCAGGAGCCAGGTACTTCCTCCTGGTCTCCCATGTGGATGCAGGGGCCCAAGCACTTGGGCCATCCTCCATTACACTTCTGGGCCACAGCAGAGAGCTAGACTGGAAGAGGAGCAACTGGGACAGAATCCGGCGCCCCAACCGGGACTAGAACCCAGGATGCCAGCACCGCAGGTGGAGGATTAGCCAAGTGAGCCGAGCTGTGGCGCCAGCCAATGTGACTAAGTCTTAATCATGGGATGTAAGCATGAGTGTGCAATTCTGGACCATGTTTTTCTTAAAGAGCTGTTTAATCCTATTTTTCCTCTCTTTCCCCTTTCCCACGGTCTGGAAATGGTGACAGAGTAAAAGCCTTGGACCTAGAAATGGAATCCTCATACCGAGGAGGGGCGGCCCCTCCTGTCCCCAGCTTGCCCATTAGGCGGGTGAAGATACACAAAGACTGGCCTATGCCCCAACATAGAGATTTCATTAATTCAGGGTTTGAAACAAAATAATAGATGTTTTCTCTTTTTTAAAAGAATTGAGCTAAACGTAAAAACTAAAACCACACAACTACAAGAAAATTAAAAAGCCAATTTGGTTTTTCAATGGAAAAGATAATCTAAGCTTAAAGCCAATAAAGCCTTTTCAAAAGTTTAAATCTGACATAAAAATGTTTAAATCTCAGATATAAAAACACAGTGTAAGTGAAATATAAAGTTAATGACAAATTAGCGGAAATATTTGCAACATCTAGGACAATGTGATAACATGAATTATCAGGCAAGTTATAAAGTAAAAAAACAACAAATGTGAAAAAATGCTTACTTTACAAGCATTCAAAGAAGTGCTTCTTCCTTTTTTTTTTTTTTTTAAGATGTATAGATTTATTTGAAGCTCAGAGTTATAGAGAGAGATAAGAGAGGCAGAGAATCTTCTATCTGCTGGTTCACTTTCCAGATGGCTGCAACAACCCGGGCTGGGCCAGGACGAAGTCAGGAGCCAGGAGCCAGGAGCCAGGAGCTAGAAGATTGTTCCAGGTCTCCCAGGACCCAAGAACTCAGGCAAGAAGTACTTCTTAAAATAATAGAAAAATGCTTATCGAATTGGCAAAAAACTTCTCCAAACTTTCAATGTCCAGAACTGGAAGTTGCTAAAATGAGAACTATATACACACTCCCTAGTGGGAGAGTGAAGCCGCTGAAAGGGTATAGCTAAGATTTAGAGGTGTGCAGAGCCACTGCGTGGGGTCTGCAGGCCTGGAAGTTCCCCTCCTTTCCTCTCCAGTGCGTGTGTAATGATGAAATAGACCACCGTGCTGAAAGACAGGGTGTAAGACATAGCTTTTCTGTACGCAAGACTGAAATGGAGAAAGCAGTTGATCAGTGGCTTTAATCAGGGTCCACCAAAGCGCCCTGATTTCTTTCCTCCTGAAGTTCATGGCCTGAGAAACAGAGCCTGCACCCAACTAAGGAAAGGATGGTGGGAAAGAGAGCGCTGAGAATGTGCTGTGCCAAACCTGCTCACTTCCTTCCCCGCGTCCCCAGTCACCTGGGTGACTTCCTTTCCTGGGAAGAGCCGGGAGGAAAACAAGAGCAGTCCCAAGCTTTCCCAGATTTTCCCTCCTAGCAGGAGTGAGGATTGGCGGATAAGACTGTTCCCCCAATAAACTCAATCCAGTAATTCTATTCCTAAGTATTTTCAACAAAAATGGCACATGAAAATCATTCACTTTGTGTTAAAAGTTTCAAAAATAAGGTCTTGATTACAAAAAGTAATAACATACTTGTGAAAAACCAAGTCCATAAAAGTGAAAGCACAGAGGCTGGCGCTGTGGCCTAGTGGGTAACGCTGCTGCCTGAGACACTGGCACCCCATCCCACGTCTGATCCAGCTCCCTGCTAATGTGCCTAGGAAAGCAGTGGAGCTTGGCCCAAGTCCTTGGGCCCCTGCATTCATGTGGGAGACACAGGACCCAGAAGATGGTCCTGGCTCCTAGCTTCAGATCTTCCCGGTTTCGGCCATTAAGGCCATCTGGGGAGTGAACCAGAGGATGGAATATCTCTCTCTCTATCTCTGCCTCTCTCTTTATAAGTCTGTCTTTCAAATAAAATAAAACAAATCTTAAAAAAGTAAAAGCACATAAGAGAAAGGAAAATGCACATTGAGCTGCGTACTAATTCTCTTCAGAGTTATCACCAGCTGGTCCATACAAACATACATGCGCACAAATCCAGGTGCACTCATACATGCATGAATAGTAAATAGAATTATATTTCACCTTTTCTTGTTTGAAGTGGTTTTTTTTTATTAACAATGAATTGTCAACATATCCCCAAGCCATAAATATTTATCTAAAAATATCTACAATGTGCCAGGCATTGAAGATTCTTGGAATATAGCAATGATCAAAAAGCTTAGTTTTCATAATATCCCTTGTTATGTGTGGGGACAATCACTGTATGATATTTTCCTTAAAAATTCCCATATGATGGGCTAGCGCTGTAGCACAGCACGTTAAAGCCCTGGCCCATATGGGCGCCAATTCTAGTCCCAGCTGCTCCTCTTCTGATTCAGCTCTCTGCTAAGGCCTGGGAAAGCAGTAGAAGATGGCCCAAGTCCCTGAGCCCCTGCACCCTGGTGGGAGACCCAGAAGAAGCTCCTGGCTCCCATCTTGGGATCGGTGCAGCTCTGGCCATTGCAGCCATCTGGGGAGTGAACCAGCAGATGGAAGACCTCTCTCTCTGTCTCTACCTCTCTCTCTAACTCTTTCAAATAAATAAAAAATAAATCTTAAAAAAATTCCTATATTAATTGACACTGAGATTTGAGTTGGCCCTCCATATTTGTAGGTTCATCATCCAAGGATTCAGTCAACATCAAAATGAAAACATTTGGAGGAAAACTGTGTCTGTATGGACATGTAGGAGCTAGACTCTTCATTATTCCCTAATCAACAGAGCATAACACTTACTAATATAACCATAACAGCTATACATACAACCTTCTCATTGTATTAAGTATTTTTTTAAAAAAGATTTATTTTATTTATTTGAAAGACAGAGTTACAGAGAGAGGTAGAGACAAAGAGAGAGGTCTTCCATCTGCTGGTTCACTCCCCAGATGGCCACAACGGCCAGAGCTGTACCGATCCGAAGACAGGAGCCAGGAACTTCCTCCAGGTCTCCCACCAGGGTGCAGGGGTCCAAGGACTTGGGCCATCTTCTACTGCTTTCCCAGACCATAGCAGAGAGCTGGATCATAAGCGGAGCAGCCGGGTCTTGAACCAGCGCCCATACAGGATGCCAGCACTTCAGGCCAAGGCGTTAACCCACTGTGCCACAGTGCCGGCCCCCACTTTTATTTTCTTATTAAGCATCTTTTTGAGTTAATTTTTGTTATGTTTCTTCTATTAAGTGTGCCTTTTTCTTATTGGTTTACAAGTGTTCTTTATATGGTATGGTTACAGTAAGCACTGCAAATATTTTCTCTCAATTTGCAAAAGTCAATGTCTTTTCTCTGTTTATAATGACATTGACTACTGATGTATTTTAATGTTTATATAATTTAAGGTGTCAGGCTTTTCTAATAGTTTCTGGGTTTTATCATGCTTACAAAGGCCTTCCTCACCAAATACATAAGAAATTCTGTTAGATTTTCTTCTTGTGAGGAATTTAAAATTTTCAGGTTTGCGACTTACGTTGTGGCCCAACTTGTTAAGCTGCTGCCTGTGATGTTTGAGTCTCAGCTGCTCCACTTCTGATCCATCTTCTTGCTAATGCACTGGGAAAGCAGTGGAAGACGGTCCAAGTGCTTGGGCCCCTGCACCCATTAGGAGACCGGGAAGAAGCTCCTGGCTTCGCTCGGCCCAGCTCTGGGCCATTGTGGCCATTTGGGGGAGTGAATCAACAGATGGAAGCTCTCTCTCTCTCTCTTTCTCCCTCTCTGTCTGTAACTCTGCCTTTCAAATAAATAAATATTTAAAAACATTTTTTATTTGTGATACTTCAAGAATTCACTTAAGTATATAATGTGAAGCTGCAATCTAACTCACTTTTTCCTAAATTGATCTTTCCATTTTTATCACTTTTTATAATGATATAATGATATAATACAGGAAAAGGACATGTCATTTTAAATAAGGGGGCTAGATATAAAACTTTATATGAAATACCTCAACCACACACAAAAATATCTACAGCACAGAAAAAAAGATTCAAAGTAATTTATTCCTGACTTTTTGTGTTTTTCCCAATGAAAATTCTTACTTTTATGATCATAATGAAGTTGTTAAAAAGAAAAATATTAAAAAAAAAGAGGGGCTGGTGCTGTGGCGTAGCGGGTAAAGCCACTGCCTACAGTGCCGGCAACCCATATGGGTGCTGGTTCTAGTCCCGGCTACTCCATTTCCACCCCAGCTCTCTGCTATGGCCTGGGAAAGCAGTAGAAGATGGCTCAAGTCCTTGGGCCCCTGCACCTGCATGGCAGACCCGGAAGAAGCTCCTGGCTTCAAACTGGTGCAGTTTGGGCCAAAGCAGCCATCTGGGGAGTGAACCAGCGGACAGAAGACCTCTCTCTCTCTATCTCTCTTTTCTCTCCCTCTCTTTCCCCCTCCCCCGCTCCCCACCTCAGCCTCTCTGTAACTCTACCTTTCAAATTAAACAAATAAATCTTAAAAAAAAAAATAAAACAACAACTAAAGAGAAGAAGGATAATAGGGACAGGGCCCTTGATATGAAACATCTCATTTGGTCCTTACCATTTGGATGAAAAGGAATTGTTCTAAATTTCACCACTGGAGGGACAAAGTTGTACTCTGGCGTAAAATCTATTGTCAGCTCAAAGATGAGTCCTGTAAAATAGAAACAGGCATTTTTCCTAAAGCATCCTGTTGTACTGATTAACTCCAACCTGATTAACACTGAGGTTTCTCCATATAATTTAGCTCCCCGTAGCTTTATTTTTTATTTTTTCTATTTTATTACTTTTAACAGACACATAAAAATTATCCAGATTTATGGGGTACCTTGTGATATTCCCATATACTACTCTTAACTTCTATGAGATCAACATTTTCAGATTCTTTTCATGAATGAGATCATGTGGTATTTGTCTTTTGGGGCCTGGCTTATTTCCCTTAACATAATGACTTCCAATTCCATCCATGTTGTTGCAACTGACAAGATTTCACCCTTTTGAATGGCTGAATAGGATTCCATTGTGTATGTGTATCACATTTGTTTTACTCATCAGCAGTGGATGGATACTTTGGTTGCTCCAATTCCTTGGCTATCATGAATAGCGCTGCAATAAACATGGGAGTGCAGACCTCTCTTCAACAGTGTGTTCATTGTCCTTGGATATATACACACACATGCATAAATATAAGCAGTCATGGGATTGCTGGATCAGGTGGCGGTTCTAATTTCAGTTTTGGGAGGACCCTCTACACTGTCTTCTACAATGACTGTTATAATTTACATCGTCACCAACAGAGTGCAAGGGTTTCCTGCTCTCTACATTGTTGTCAGCAGGTGTCATTTTTTTGTGTGTTTTTTCTTTTTTAGTTTCACTGGAGTGAGGTGACACTTCATTTGTAGTTTTGATTTGCATTTTGCTGATGATTGGTGATGCTGGGCATTTTTTCATGGGGCTGTTGGACATCCCACAGTTTTATTTTAAAATAAATTCTACAGTGCAGAGGTTCCTCTGTATAATATAAAAGCTGTCTCGCAATCCGATCGCTCCTTGTTTTTAACCTCTCTCCCACCAATCCTTTCCATCTGCTGTCTCTGTACCTCCCTGCCCCTATCGTATGCATCGTATTGACTGAACTCAGATCCTGGTGTACCCAATCTTGTTAAAGCTTCTGCTGTGCTGTTTTTCCCCCCACCTAAATTTCCTTCTCCTCTTTCTGAAATTCTCAAACTAGTACAAATTATTAGGGACTCAGCTCAAATATCACCTCCTTGGGAAGCCATTCCTGACTCCCCCAGGTAAATTAACGCATCACTCCCTTCTTGGCATCTGCTCGAAATCCTTAACAGCTCATATTATATTTTATTGTAGTTATCAGCTTATGCATTTGCCTCCCGTACCTTACTCAAAGAATTCACAATTGAAAGAGCACATGAGCATTCAAGTTTACAGTGGCCCAATCTTCCTGAGAATTTGATTTACAGAAATTAGAGTGAAACACCTGGAGGAAAAAATGGGCAGTAACTGTGGGATTTTAAGCCAGTAGGAATTTGATAGCTCTTCTCTGATCTCTTGGAAAATGTAAGAAGATATTCTCAACTAATATGTTTTATTGAGTCTGCTTCTTAAAAATGTAGTAACATTAGATTTGGCAAAGGGGCCGGCACTGTGGCTCACATGGTTAATCCTTCGCCTGTGGTGCCGGCATCCCATATGGGCGCCGGATTCTGTCCCAGTTGCTCCTCTTCAAGTCCAGCTCTCTGCTGTGGCCTGGGAAGGCACCCGCCTGGGAGACCAGGAGAGGCACCTGGCTCCTGGCTTCGGATTGGCACAGTGCCGGCCATAGCAGCCATTTGGGGAGTGAACCAACGGAAGGATGACCTTTCCCTCTGTCTCTTTCTCTCACTGTCTAACTCCATCTGTAAAAAAAAAAAATTTGGCATAAAGAAAAACACAAGCTCAAAATGCCCATCTATGTTGACAAATGTTGAAAACTATCAGATAAGGAAAACATAATATGAATAGTTCTAGAATTCTTGACAACTGACATAATGCAAATTTTTTATAGATTTTTTTTTTGACAAGCAGAGTTAGACACAGAGAGAGAGAGACAGAGAGAAAGGTCTTCCTTTGCCGTTGGTTCACCCCCCACAAATGGCCGCTACGGCTGGCGCTGTGCCGATCCAAAGAGCCAGGTGCTTCCTCCTGGTCTCCTATGTAGGTGCAGGGCCCAAGCACTTGGGCCATCCTCCACTGCCCTCCCGGGCCACAGCAGAGAGCTGGACTGGAAGAGGAGCAACCGGGACAGAATCCGGCGCCCCGACCGGGACTAGAACCTGGGGTGCCAGCACTGCAGGCTGAGGAGTAGTAGCCTAGTGAGCCGCGGCGCTGGCCAATAATGCAAATTTATTATGCATATAAAGAGGAATTCCAGAAATTGTATTTAATGCAACCTTATTATACAGTTAAGGAAGATAAGCTGTTAATGGTATCTGAACTTGTTAAAGAACCAGATTGCCACAGACCTTGCCACATTGAATCCTGAAGACCTTCAATTTCAGCCTCCCATTCCATCATGTCTTCACTCGTTGGAAAGGCAGTAATACCCTTTCATTAAAACAAAATCAATGCAGATTTTAAAAGATTAGATAGTTAACAGAGTCGTGAAAATCAGATACCACGTTACACTGAATTCCAAAATCCCTACATTTCTTCTTCTTTTCTTTTGATAAATTCATTAATTTGTTGACCTGGGAAGGTGTTATATGTCTTATTACACAGAAGTCAAGGTAGATTCCAGGAAATACACAAAGAGTAAATTAAAAATAGAATGTGTGGAAATCATAAGTGGGACTAGAAGGTCAATTTGGAGCATGTGGCTTATACAGCTTTTGTGTAAGTCAATAGCCTATTTAATATTCAAATTAAAAAGGATGGAAACAGTTGGAAAGCATTTACTTCTTCAAAGTGTCCTTAAAATATATATTTATGTTTTATTTATTTATTTGAAAGGCAAAGACAAACAGGGAGGGAGAGAGACAGGGATAGAGAAAGAGGGAGAGCGGGCTGGCCCTAGCTCAGTGGTTCCTGAACAATCTCCTGAATCAAAGAGAGAGAGAGCTTCCATCTGCATCCACTCCCCAAGTGCTCACAAGGAAGCCAGGAGCCTGCAGCTCAATCCAGGACTCCCAGAGGAGTGGCAGGACCCAAGGACTTGAACCATCACCTGCTGCCTCCCAGGGTGGGCGTTAGCAGGAAGCTGGAACCGGAAGTGGAGGTGGAATCCAGGCATTCCAATATGGGATGCATGAGGCACAGGTGGTGTCTTTTCTTTTTTTTTAAGATTTATTTTATTTATTTGAAAGACGGAGTTACATAGAGAGGTAGAGACAAAAGAGAGGGAGAGGTCTTCCATCTGCTTGTTCACTCCCCAAATGGCTGCAAAGGCCAGAGCTGAGCTGATCCGAAGTCAGGAGCCAGGTGCTTCTTCTGTGTCTCTCATGCAGGTGCAGGGGCCCAAGGATTTGGGCCATCTTCTACTGCTTTCCCAGGCCACAGCGAAGAGCTGGATTGGAAGTGGAGCAGCCTGGACTCAAACCGGCACCCATATGGGATGTTAGCGTCACAGGCCAGGGCTTTAACCCGCTGTGTCACAGCGCTGGCCCCCCAAGTGGTGTCTTACCCACTACACCAAATGCCTGCCCCTTCAAAGCTTTTTAAAGTGCAATATGGATATCATATGGAAGACATGAAGTGAGAACGTTTTCATTAAAAATCCAAAATTACAGTTGCCAAAAATAAACTTTTCCTTATACTTGAAATATTATTCCAATGGAGGGACAATAATGTATTTCATAGAAAACCTTACCAATTATGCTTAGTGCACACTTAATACACTCAGTAAATATACTTGAGCAACCATGAAATTCAAGACTTAAAATCACATAACTTACTTGGCACAACGTACTCAATATAGTTAACCACTATAATGTTGAAGCAGTAATACTAATATTTTAATATGAAATAGGTTACCATAGTGAAATAGTCATTAAATAGCAATACCGCTGCGGCAAGATAGGTTTAACTAAATGAAGACTCAACACAGATTACACTGCTTCTTAAAAAATCATTACCCAAGGAAGCACATCCCTCCACGTCCCCAGTACTCACCGTATAATTGTTCTCTCTGAACTCTTGGAAGTGTTTTTCCAGCAAGAGGAAAACTCTGCGGTTCATGACGAGCTGGCGGAGAGTCTGATACTTGTCCCCAGGTTCCTCAGGTTCACTCTGAGGCAGGTGCCCAAGGTTATATCTCGGCCTCCCTCCTGTAACTACGGAACTGACAGAAGCTACTTGCTTTCTAGAATGCCAGGACGCCCCCAGGGTGTCTTCCAAGTTTAGGATAAGCAGCCACTTGCTTCCTCTTCTAACTGCTCTCAAGGAGGGCTCGCAGGAGGAAAACTTGGGCAATTTGTCCCCTGAGGTGTGTCACTGCGGTGGCTGCCGTCCCATAACCCATCATGCCACGATAAACTCCACGGACACCTGGGACAACTGTTGTCCGCGCTTTAAGTGAGAGCGCGAAGTCTAAGCGTAGGAAGTGGCCTTCTTCGCTGCACAGGTGTCTGTTTCGGGGAGGACACAAACCGGTTGCCAAGCAACTGCCTGGGTGGGACAGCGGATAGGAGGTGGGAACATGGCGCCTCTCAACCAATCAGCGAGGTGGCGGGGGTGGGACAGGCTTCTGGATACCTCCGCAGCCAATCGCCCAACAGTTTCACTTTGAAGGGCCAATGAGATCCGGGGCAAGGCCACACCACCCCCTCGACATCCACCCACGCCTGACTCCACAAGCGTAGCGAAGAGGACAGAGCAAGGTAGTCACAGAGGCCTTCAAGCGAAGTTCCCCTGTGAAATTATCACTGCTTTTTCTCTGAATACCAAGAACTGTCAGTAAGTGACTGACCAGCAGGCTCGGGGCTACGGTTATTCATAGCAGCGTCTTCACTTACACAGCGATTTCCGGCGCATAATACGTTCGCACACCTTGTTATTTTAGTGACTCCTACAGTACTCCGAGAGTGCTCCGAGAGCAGGGGACTGCTTGACACTTGTCAGGTTCCGATCTCGCCCCGCCGTCTTGCGCTTGCTCTCTTCTCTCTACCGAGGCATTTAGCGCATCCATTTCGTCTGCACTCATCCTGCAGGTTTAACGACTCCAAAGGGATTCCTTAAGACCAATAGGTTTCTTTTTTGTGAACCTGTATTTGTCTTTATGGTGCCAATTATCACACTGTGTCACGATTGCCCGTTGCCTTCTCTCCGGCCTGTGAACTGCTGGTTGTTGAATCCAAAGCGCCCACTGCAGAGCCTGGCATTGCTGTTCAGAATGCCTTCTTTTATTTATTTATTTGACAGAGTTAGACAGTGAGAGAGAGAAGAGAGAGAGAGAGACAGAGAGAAACGTCTTCCTTCCGTTGGTTCACCCCCAAATGGCCGCTATGGCCGGAGCTATGCTGATCCGAAGTCAGGAGCCAGGTGCTTCCTCCTGGTCTCCCATGCAGGTGCAGGGCCCAAGGACCTGGGCCATCCTCCACTGCTTTCCCGGGCCACAGCAGAGAGCTGGACTGGAAGAGGAGCTGCTGGAACTAGAACCTGGCGCCCATAAGGAATGCCAGCACCGCAGGTGGAGGATTAACCTAGTGAGCCACAGCGGATGCCTCCTTTTTTTACATACTAGTTTTAAGGATGTGGTTTCAAAAAGTTTATTCATTTCACAATTATTGATTAAGCGCCCATTTTACTAGGAGGGGAAAAATTCAAATGAAGTTACTGTCACTGTGGCCCCAGTACACAAGCAGACCAGTGCAGTGGACTCTAGCCTGGTGTGCATCTGAAAATCCAACCATCTGCACATAGAAAATATTTGGGGGAAAAACTGCACATGTACTGCACATGTACAGACATTTATTCCCTCGTCATTACTCCTGGAACAATGTAGAATAAGAACTATTTATGTCGGATTTGTGTTGTAGTAGGTATTGTAAATAACCTAGAGATGACTGACCTTGTGCAAGAGGATTTGCACGTGTTCTATGCAAATACTGTGTCATTTTATATAAAGGGCTCAGCGTCTGTGGATTTTGGTATACTTGGGGGTCTTGGAACTAATTCCTCCAGGACACCAATGGGCAACTGTATACTAAAACAAAGTAGGTATTCAAAAAATAATAAATTCAGATCATATTAACTGTGCTATGGAGACAATACAAACAGGAGCGTGATAGGGAGTGGGGTGGGTGGTTCCCACTTGGAAATGATGCTCAGGGAAAACCCTCAGGAAGGAGGGGACCTCTGAACCTGTAAGAAGGAGACACCTATATGCATTGTTGAGGGGAGAGAGCTTTGCGAAGAGAAAAACATGACAGTTCTGAGACAGGGAAGAGCTTGTCTTGAAAGGGGAACCAGAGAGCACCATGGGAGAGAGGGCATAACCCTGGGGTACTGCAAGATAGGACGTTGGGCCTTTATTTGGAGTAGCAACGGGAATTTATTGGAGTGTCATGCTCTGATTTACATTTGCAAAATTACTCTGGCTGCTCTGTGGAGAATGGGCTAGAGAGAACCCAGTTCACCCAGTCCATTCATATCCAATTCTTGTAGCTTAGAAACTGCCAATATACTCAGTAAAACTTTGGCACAATAAAATGATTTGATGTTTTGTAGGCTGTTGCTAAATAAAATTTTCCTATTAAAACATAAACTAGGATCTCAGATTGAATTTTTTTACTCTTCTTTAACCCCATTAATTTTTAAAAAAATATTTATTTTATTTATTTGAAAGGCAAAGTTTTATATATATGTACAGAGAGAGAGGCAGGCAGACAGACAGAAAGGTCTTGCATCCACTGACTCACTCCACAAATGGCTGCAACAGCAGGGGCTGGGCCAGGCCGAAGCCAGGAGCCAGGAGTTTCATCCAGATCTCCCACATGGGTACCCGGGCCCAAGCACTTGGGCCATCCTCTGTTGCTTTCCCAGGCACATTAGCAAGGAGCTGGATTGAAAGTAGAGCAACTCGGATGGGAACTGGTACCCATATGGGATGCCAGTGTCGCACGTGGCGGCTTTACCTGCTGTGCCACAATGCTGGCCTCCAATCCTGTTACATTTTAAAAATACATTTATTTTCCCATCAAATTTTAAATTGGACTCTTGTAGGAAGATAGAAGTGGAGAAAGGGAGTGCTTCAGTGAGAAGGAAGTGGATCCAATTTGAGGATTTTAGCTTTCTCAGTGATATGGGGGCTCAATGGTTTCTTCTAATCAGTATTGTAATATGAATGCAGAAGCTTTGTGTTAAAAAAAGTGTATATATATATTTATTATGTAAATGATACTTTAAAACATGCATACATTGTGCAGTGACTAGATTGAGCCAATGAACGTACGCATTACCTCACATACTTTTTTTTCATGGAGAGACTGCTTAAAATCTTTCTTCTCAATTTTCAAGAATATAATACATGTTATTAACTACAGTGAACTGTTGTAGAATAAGAATTCTTTGTCCTTTAAGATTTTGTTCTAGAGGAAAATTCCATTAAAATAAAAGAAAGATAAAGTAAATAAATGCATGAACATTAAGATGTAAAGTATTCTTTGGTGTGAACTTTTAGTGAGTGGGATTTAGTAAGTAGATTCTCAACTGATGCCTCCATTGGACTGCAGGCTAGGAAACCCCATTGTCTGATTTTCACCCAGCTGTCCTGTCCCAAAGACATTTTAAACTCAAAGTTCTAAAAAAAAAAAAAAATCCATTATTCTTTATCCTAACTCACCTTGCATCCCAGGTGGTTCCCGGACTTTCCAAGCTGGAAACCTGAGGCCATCTCTGACTCGTCTTCATCGTGACTGACATCCAGTCACTCACCAAGACACGCTGCTTTTATTGCTTCTTCTACACAAGACTTCCCACCGACGTCTCATTTCACAGCCTTGTCATCTCTTGCCTAGATACAGAACATCTTTGTACAATACGCTCTGCCTCCAGACTTGCCTGTTGTGAAACTTGATAATAGTGTCTTTAAACCAGCATGTGACCGAGTAATTCTCTGCTAAAAATATTTGAAGGGAACTCTTCACCTCTCTAGTGTATCCCATCTCCATGTTCAAAATTTTAAATGTGGTTTGACTTCTAGGGGTGTGGGTAGGGTAGCTGCAATAAGAAACTTTGTATGTATCTATACTTAAAAGGCTACTTGAAAAAGTTTACAGGAATGTGGAATTGAAAGTTTTATTTTGATGCAAATAAATGAAATCCAAGAACAATTTTTTTCATAATATGCATTTTCCATGAACTTGTTGAAGACTCCTTAAATGCACTGTTGTGTTTGGAAGTGTTATTAAATGAGTTCACAGTTACACTCACTGGCTGCCCAAGTCCTATTTTTATAATTAACTCCCAGATAAATGAGAAATATGCCTTGGTTCCAGAGACTTCTGAACTATGGAATGGGAATGTGTGGAATTTGTGAAGTGTGATAGTCAGATGTGTGTGTGTGGGGGTGTGTGTGTGCAGCTTCTAGTATGCTGTGGTTTGAATAGGCTATGGTTACTGAACTCATAGTGGATTTGAAACCTCAAAAATCCTAAGTTGGTAGTACTGAGAGTGCGGAACTTACTCTAATTATAATACATAGGAGGTAGACCTACTGGAAGGTCCTAAGTCACTGGGGGTGTGCCTGGGAAGGTAGTTCTTGTGAGAGGGTTGTTAGAAAAGCCCTATTGAGGGCTGGCGTTGTGGCACAGCATGTTAAGCTCTGGCTCGAAACACCAGCATCCCACTTCAGAGAGTGATCTTGAGTCCTGGCTGCTCCACTTTCAAACTGGCTTCCTGCTAATGTGCTTGGGAAAGCAGCAGAACGTGGCCCAAACTTGGGTCCCTGCCATCCACGTGGGAGATCTGTTTGGAGTTCCTGGTCCAGACCTAGCTTTTGTGTGTATTTGGGGAGTGAACCAGCAGATGGAAGAGCTGTCTTTCTCTGCCTCTCCCTCTGTCACTCTGCCTTTCAAATAAGTAAATTAATCTTAAAAAAAAAAAATCCTGAGTGGGGCCCAGCTGTTCAGCGTGCTTTCTGGCTCACCATGTGATCTTCCCTCCACCGTCACTCCTCATTCTACCATTGCCACCCTCATCAGACACTGAACCAGTGAGGCCTGGCTAATCTCGGACTGTAAACCTCAAGAGCCAGGAGCCAGAATAAGCCTTGTCTATAGAGCTAGCTTGCCTCAGGCATTTCATTGTAGTCACAAAAAGCCGACTAATGCATAGCACCTGTGTAGTAACTGCCTTGGTTTGCTTCTCCAGGTTAATAGCAGCAGCCAGAGACTAACAGTGTCAATGGTTCAGGCTCCTGGAAGTGAGAGCTGCTCGGAAAACCCTTTCCTCTGCATGGAAGCACATTCTGTTTCTTCCAGCAAATGTTAGTTTGAATAAGAGTTTTCCAGACATGAGATCATGGATGTCATGATCGCGCCGCTGCTCATTGCTGCATGTCCTTCTCTGTGTTGTTCCTCACTTTATGTTTGTTTGTTTTTTTGTAAAAACCAACTCAGCAGGAAAAATAAATCCCCATGTGTGGTCCTTCTACTATCTTCTTGGTAATTCAGTGGTAAATAGCATGCAGTCTCAGGACAGACCTGGGCTTAGCGCAGCATACCTGCCTTTTATTAGCCTGTTTAGAAAGCCTTGAAGAAGTTACTTAGCTCCCCTGAGCGCACATTTCCTCATTTGTGATATGCAGCCAATAATAATAGCTCACAGATCATTGCCAGTATTAAAAGGAGTAACACCTGCCAAGAACTCAGTCACTGCCTGGCATGGAGTGGTGGCTAACACCTGCACTTTTCAAGGCCTGGGCGCTCAGCTCTAAGTGCTTTGAGGGAAGTCATTGCATCCTCAGAAACAACTCCATGAAGTAGGAGCTCCTATGATTCTGATTCACAGTGAGGAAATTGAGGCACAGAGACATTAGATAATGTATTCCAAGTTACTGGAATACAGCAGAGCCAGGATGCAAACCAGGGGACCTAGGTCCAGAGTTAGGCTGTAGGGGCCGGTGCTTTGGTGCAGTGGGTTAACGCCCTGGCCTGAAGCACTGGCATCCCATATGGACACCAGTTCGAGACCCAGCTGCTCCACTTCCAATCCAGTTATCTGCTGTGGCCTGGAAAAGCAGTAGAAGATGATCCAAGTCCTTGGGCCCCTGAACCCACATGGGAGACCTGGAAGAAGCTCCTGGCACCTGGCTTTGGATCAGCACAGCTCCAGCTATTGTGGCCAACTGGCGAGTGAACCAGTGGATGGAAGACTACTCTTTCTCTCTGCCTCTCCTCTCTCTGTGTAACTCTGACTTTCAAATAAATAAATAAATCTTGGGGGAAAAAAAGAATCTAGGCTTTAACCACTAGGCTATCCTGCCTCACAAATGTCTCATGTCCTAAGAAGAGAGCTCTATGGCTTCCTTGAGTAAATTATTGCTACTTTCAATCATTGATGGGAAAATCCTTGTGTATCTTTGTTAGTTGTTTTGACTGAATTTCTACCTGTTAGTTTCTTGAGTCTCCTGCTCTTTTTTTTACCTTACTAAGCTGTAAATCCTGAAAGCAAGGCCACTGTTGCATAAAATAGCACCCACAGCAGATAATGGCAGAAGTATCTGGGCCCTTGTCATACATGTGGGAGACCAAGGTTGAGTTCCCCAGTGTCTGGCTATTGGCTGGCCCAGGCCTGGTTGTTGCTGGCACCTGGGGAGAGAACTAGCAGTTGGGAGATCTCTGTCTCTCTGCTTTTTGATTTAAAAAGTGAAAATAAATACATATTTTTTAAAAATTATGCCTGGATTTCTTGGATTTCTTGAAGTGTTAGATTTTTATTTATTTGTTTGAAAGTCAGAGTTACACAGAGAGAGGAGAGGCAGAGAGAGAGGTCTTCCATCTGCTGGTTCACTCTCCAATTGGCTGCAATGGCCGGAGCTGCACCTATCTGAAGCCAGCAGCCAGAGCTTCCTTCAGGTCTCCCATGTGGGTGCAGGGGCTCAAAGACTTGGGCCATTTCACTGCTTTCTCAGGCCATAGCAGAGAGCTGGATGGGAAATGGAGCAGCCAGGTCTCGAACTGGTGCCTATATGAGATGCTGACACTGCAGGTAGCGGCTTTACCTGCTACGTCACAGCACCGGCCCCCAAAATAAGTTATTTTTAAAAGTACTCATGTACATATCTGTTAACTAAATGTGCATCTTCTCTTTTCAATTATAAATTCATTCAGCCCTGAAGCTGACTTCTGCAACTTATGAATATGAGGGAGCTTCAAGAGAGTCATGTAAAATGTGCAGTGTTATCTCTGTATTTGTTTATTGATTCATTTAAAAGACACAGAGAGACAGAGAGAGCACTTCAATCAGCTACCTGGTTTACTTCCCAAATGCTTGTAACACCTGGGGCTTGGCCAAGGAGCCCAGATTTCAACCTGGGTGTCTTACGTGGGTGACAGGGATTCAACTACTTGGGCCATCACCTGCTGCCCCCCCCCCCCCAGGTGTGCAGTAACAGGAAGCTGGAATCAGAAGAGGGACCAGGACTCAAACCCAAGCACTCCAGGGAGGGATGCCAATGGGCCACGTGCTGTCTTGATCACGAGGCCAAACATCCTGCACTACCTTCATTCCATTTGTCTACAAACGTATATTTGTCATATTCTGTGTATATAGCATATTTGTCATATTCTGTGTATATAGTTCAGAACATACTAAAAGTAAGGTTTTTAAAAGATTTGTGTATTTGAAAGGCAGGAGAGGGAATAATTATATTGCCCTTTAGTACTTCATATTTTCAAGTAGCGAGTAGATTTAATTGTCTTACTGTCTGCTTTTGGGGGGCTTTGTCTCACAGTCCTTTCCCCTACAAATCGGCTTAGGGGTGTGAACAGACATTTGCTGTGTTGTTCTTTTACCATAGGCGAAATTCCAAAACAGCCTCCAAGAGCCTTACTCTGCGGAATCCTCAGCACAGTGACTGCGGTGAACTTGGCTCTGTGATTAAGTCATGGGACACGTTTGCCTGTAAGAAAAGGGTCATTGTCGGGGGCTGAGCCTGACCCAATCAGATGAGCCCTTACCTGGGACTGTGCTCTTCGTGGATCATGCTTGAGAGGGAGTCCATGAGAGCGAGACTCTGCAGCTGGCCTTGAACATGGGGCAGCCTTTGGAAGCAGAGCGTGGCCCGGCTCATAGCCAGTGAGGGCACTGGGACCCTCCATTGCAAGGAACTGAGTCTGGCAGGAGCACATGAACTTGGAAAGAGTTCCGGATCACAGCAGGAGCCAGCCACCACCTCGTGAGGCCCTGAGCAGAGGCTTTGTGGGCTAGGAAAGGGGCACTGCGTAGAGACGAAGCCGGTGGTGCTTTGTTAGGCAGCAGTGGATAACTGATACAACTTCCTAAGTTCAGAGCCAGGCACTGAGACGAATTACGTGGGAAAAGTTCGGTCACGTCCTGAGCTGAGATTATCTTGATTTTGGTGAGAAGAACTTGAAATGCTGTGACTTCAGACGAACGAAGGGTCCCCTATGTGGGTACAAAATCCCGGAACAGGGAAACCAAAGTGAAGCTCACAAACTTTCCTCGTCCTGGCTGAGCGGGACGCTCACTCATTATTTAACATTCGCGCTGTCTCTGAGGCTGTTTCCTGCTTTCCCAGGCAGGCTGCCCCTCCCCCTCTTTTTAAAAATAAGCCTTTCCCTCGGGACTCACACAGCTGTTTTCATTTTGCCACAACTGCGAGACTGTTTTCCCCCTCCACCAGGAGTGTGTGCCGGTACAAAGTGTTAACCTCGCTTGGATTTGAACCCCCATCCCCAAGAGCACAAGACGGCGGAGCACCGCCGCACGTCAGCCCGGCTGTGAGAAATGTTTTAAATCATATTTTGACGTATGTTACGCTGTTAACCAGAAAATGAAGTGTAGCACACATGCTTCTAGTAACTCCGGTTTCAAATCATACGCTCTCCCCTCTGTCTCCCAGATCTTTTGATGTGCGCCCCCAATATTGAGTTTCTCTGCTTTTAATCATCTTCTATTCCTTCCTCAATATAAATGTCATGAGAAATACCGAACACTAATCTTCAAAGATCAAACAGGAAGAAAGAGGTGGGCAGCACAGTTCAGTGACTTGAATTCTTCAGATTTCCCAACTCAAAAAAAATTTTTTTTTAATTTTAGCTTGTAAAAGTCTCTGCTTGAGACATGCTTGCTTCCTCTTTGGAAAGCTGGGAGCTGCCTATGCGTTGTCAGGTTTCTGAATTGTGTTAGTTCCCAAATAATCTGGTCTGTCCTGGTAAGGCACCTGAGACATAGCAGCCACTTCACTACTTACAGGTGTGTTCATGTCTCCCTACAGAGAGGAGCTCAGAATCAATCATTGCTGGCTTTTAGTTCTCCATCTTCGCTTTAGCTAGGATGCCCCACAGCCCTAGTCTGCCTGGGACAAAGGACTTTTCACTGCTGGAACTGTTAGGTAGGAAGTCAGTTATGAGCTTATGTGTGTGTGACATGAAGGCCTAAAGAGAAGACATCTATGTCCAGCATATGCATCTGCATCTCAGAGTCATCCCGACAATGTTTCAGGGGCAGCCCTGCCCCCTTCTACCTGATAACCTGCCAGGTGGGGGTCCCTGCCCCTTCTGCCTGACAAATCTTCCACAATCTCCCAGATGCAGCCCAGTGTCTGCATTTCAAACACCCTGCTCCGGATCCCCATTCTCCAGGGGGTCCTGCTCACCCTTCCTCTGAACCCAGGATGGTGCCAGCTAGGCTTCCTCCTGTCTGATACCTTCAAGAGAAAACTCAGATAGGAGCTTCTTAATATTTACAGCCATAAAATCCTTTGTTTCAGGAGGAGATGTGTGAAGACAAAGACCCATCTCCTTAAAAACCCCTGGCCTCAACCGGGCAGCATGCTCAGCCCTCTGCCTCTCTGCTGAGCTGCCCGTCTGGCCTGGTCAGGTGTAATCTCTCTAGTCAACCATGTAACCTCGCTCCTCCCTGCCCCCCCCCCCCCCAGTCCGAGCCACTGGGCACTCTCTTAGGCTCTGTCTGGAGAGGTGCCCATCCGTCCTTATGGATGTCCCTTCCCTAATAAACCTTGCTATTTTACCTCCCACTACTCTCTGTCTCATGCCTGAATTCTTTCTTGCACAAGAGCCTTTCAAGGATGAGAATTGTGTGCACCACTTGGTAAAAGTTGTTTACTTGCTTTTGGAGGCTGGTGTCTGACCGGCAGGTGCCCAGACCCCTGTAACCTAGATTATAAAAAGTCACGCTCAGGGTTTGGCCAGGAGAGAGTCCTAGTAGTGTCTGAGATGAAGTGCAGGGTGGCCAGGGTCCTTGACATGTGCCAGAGTGTTCTAGAAGAATCGGGTCTCCTCTCATTTCCCCACGGGAAAACACCTGTCGTGGAGTGAGCCTGCAATTTATAATACCTAAGTACACGTGAGGCTGTTCGTGCGCGTAAGGATGCTTCAAAGGCGTCGTCGCTCTAGGCTTTCCTCAACAGCCATCAGTTTGATCTGCCTTTTCCTAGTGCTCTCAGCTGGCCCCAGGGGGAGTTGAGAATGTCGCGGTGGGGGAGGCTTTGAGGTGGCCATCAACTTGGAAGCAGGGAGGGAGGACATGTGGTTTAGGGATGGCTTAGGGATGTGTCTTGAAGCTGGTTTGACTTAGCGCATGTTTATTGGGGGTGGTTGAAAGGAGATGATGGAAATTATTGAGGGGCTAAACCCGCCCCCAACCTTGGCACCACTGCTGAGTGTTCTACACTGTGGCATACATATGAGCACTTAAATAGAATATTTTGTACTCTATTTGCTGCATTAGAAAATAATTCATCCTTTTATAAAAAATGCTTAAAGCACATTGAATAGTAGCACTCTTACTCTGTTTTGAGCACCTACTATCTGCCAGTTACTGCTCATGTATTTATATATATCCTCACTAAATGCTCATACAAATTCTGAAAGGGAGGTATGATAGAAAAAATATAAAAATATATAGACTATTTCTAATTTTTTGAAGATCTATTTATTTGAATGGCAGAGAGAGATTTTCCATCCTCTGGTTCACTCTTCAAATACCTGCGGTAGCTGAGGCCAGGCCAGGCTGAAACCAGGAGCCAGGGACTCCGTCTGTGTCTTCCATGTGGGTGGCTGGGACTCAAGGGTGTGAGCCATCATCTGCTGCTTCCTAGGCACTTAGCAAGGAGCTGGATCAGAAGCAACATAGTGCGGACTTGACCCAGCACTCCAGCATGGGACGTGGGTGTCCCAAGTGGCAGTTTAACATGCTGTGTCCCAATGCCTGCCCCTAGACTATGGTTTAAAAAAACTCTGTGGCAGGTGCTCATCTCTGCAGCTCCCCTGATTGGTTCATTTAAACCCATAACAACTCTATAAAATAGATACGCAGGTGAAGAATCAGCAGATCAGGAACTTGACTCTGGTTACCTGGTGCTGTGTTTTGGATGTGGCTTGTCCCTGGAAGGTTCAGTTGCTGGAAGTTTGGTCCTCAGTGTGGTGGTGTTGAGAGGTGGTGAAACATTCAGGGGGCGGGGCCTACTGCAAGGTAATGAGGTCATGGGGGCATGGCCCCTGGGGGTTACTGCTAGCCTCCTGAGCTCTCCCGAGAGTGGGTTGTTACAACGCAGGGCTGCACTGCACACCTGGCTCCTCAAAGTGGTCAGTTCCCTTTCTGTTTCTCCACCACAATGTGGTGCAGCCAAGGAGGCCTTTGCCAGAGGCCAGATGCTGGG
This sequence comes from Oryctolagus cuniculus, assembly GCF_051225735.1. Lineage (NCBI taxonomy): Eukaryota > Metazoa > Chordata > Mammalia > Lagomorpha > Leporidae > Oryctolagus > Oryctolagus cuniculus. Next base: position 109,196,097 of record NC_142873.1, read on the forward strand.
GCCTTGCATGTTCAGCCTCCCAAACTGAGAGTCAAATAAACCTCTTTTCTTTACAAAGTACCCAGCTTCGGGTGTTTTGTAATAGCAACAGAACAAGGATCAACCTAAATGGTTATGGGGTGGGAGTGGGCAGTCTCATATTGAAACCCGTACTTTTAACCATATGCCATTTCATGGATATGGAAATACAGACTGCCTTGCTTCAAGGCCAGCCAGCTGATGTGCAGGTGCAGCCAAAAAAGACTGCTGTCTACTCCTGTTGTCTTCAGCCAGGTCCTAGGAAGAAGGTGGACCTAGAGCGAAAGGGTTGTGTGCTATGCCTGAGGAACTGATAGACTTCAAGGTAACTTTTCCGGTATGTTCTGGAGCGAGGTCTTGAGAAGTTGCCATTTGCAGACTATCCCCCAGACAATGATCATTAATGATCTAGTTTGACAGTTATTGCTCCAGCACAAGGCTGGCTAAAAGATTTCAGTCATTTATGACTGAATGGGAGGTTGTCCAGGCAAGGATGTTGAATATTTTCAGGCCAAATCTGAGCTCACCTGGGAAGAGCACCAACTAGTGATGTCTGCCATAAATTCAAGTGGGAGGGGTGGGAGGGGACACAGGTGGCGAGGATTATGGACTCTAGCTACTCAGGGCTTCAGCTGGAGGTGGGGACTGGAGGTTCCCGACTGTTTATCCCCTTCCCTGTAAGAGGATTTTATAGCTCTGCCCAGAGCTCTGTGACCTGCAGTGCCTTTCTTTCGTTCTTTTTTTTTTTAAACTGGAAAGATATTTTAATAAGTCAGTGAAGTTTGCTCTCACTGGTAGGAATCACTGATGTTGCTTTTCCTGTTTTTTTTTTTAAACTTTCATTTAATAAATATAAATTTCGAAAGGACAACTTTTGGATTATAGCAGTTTTTTCCCCCAAACCTCCCTCTCACCTGCAATCATCCCATCTCCTGCTCCCTCTCCCATCACATTCTTCATTAAGATTCATTTTTAATTATCTTTATATATAGTAGATCAACTTAGTATATACTAAGTAAAGATTTCAACAGTTTGCACCCACACAGATACACAAAGCATAAAGGTACTGTTTGAATACTAGTTTACCGTTCATTCACATAGTACAACACATTAAGGACAGAGATCCTACATGGGGAGTAAGTGCACAGTGACTCCAGTTGTTGATTTAACATTTGACACTCTTCTTTATGACGTCAGTAATCACCCGAGGCTCTTGTCATGAGCTGCCAAGGCTATGGAAGCCTCTTGAGTTCACAAACTCCGATCTTATTTAGACAAGGCCATAATCAAAGTGAAAGTTCTCTCCTCCCTTCAGAGAAAGGCACCTCCTTCTTTGATGGCCTGTTCTTTCTGCTGGGATCTCACTCACAAAGATCTTTCATTTAGGGTTTTTTTTTTCCCCCCACAGTGTGTTGGCTTTCCGTGTCTGAGAAACTTTCATGGGCTTTTTAGCCAGATCTGAATGCCTTAAGGGCTGATTCTGAGGCCAGAGTGCTGTTTAGGGCATCTGCCATTCTACAAGTTCCGCAGTGCCTTTCAACACATGGAGATTCATCCATATCCTACAGTCATGTTGGGCCTTGGAGTCTGTGTTGACCTAGAGGATGTGGCAAAGGACATTTCTAAGCCTAAGTTTTACAAATGGTTATGTTTCAGTTCTGCCTTTTGCTTTTGTCCATCTGCCATGAGAACAACTTGTCCTTCAGAGACCTGAAAGTAAGGCCCCCAGGACAGATTCACCTCAGCTGAAACACCCATGAAAAACAAACGTTTGCTCTTACAAGGAAGCCCCTGAGGTATTGGGGTTAGTACTATAACCAAGATGACCAAGATGATCAGCGTTGGTCAATTTGAAATCAATCGGTTGGAATCATTCCAGCAAATCCTGGAAATAAAAGAAGTCCTAAACTGTCATTTTCCCTTAATATTAGTTTACATCTTACTAGATTGGTTTTTGGTAAACTAAGATCTAGATCATGCCATTGTGGAGTTTCAGTCTCTTCCATGTGATTTTAATGTGTGTGGACTCAAAAGAAGCCTCTCAGGGAGTTGTATTGGAGGGGTCCTAAATCATTACTGGAGTCATTATTTTGGTGACCAAGAAATGAACTAAGTGGGGTGTACGTGCTGTAGGGTGGAGCTTCACTCAGACTACTGCTGATGCAAGATTTATGTGCTCCTAAGGCAAAGAGCTTGAACATTAATGCAATTGTTTATTTCATTAGTTCTGTTGCTTTGTGTGTATGCGTGTATTTGAACCTACAGTCAAGAGCATAGAGCCACAAAGAGTGACACCGAAAGTGCCTTTTGTTCAAATTGAATATTCCTTGCACTATTTTAGTTTTGCACAGATTTCCTTTTTAAGATTATAAGTGATGTCCTGTCTTATGTTAAAGGGGGGGCCTTTCTCCTAACTTGACCGTTCTTGGGGGAAGAATATTTACTAACATCGTCCCTTTGGTAAGGATCTGTCTGCCAAGCCTGGTTGGCCAACGTTACAGCTCTCATTTGTGAATAAGCAATTCATAGGTGCTTAGATCCAACTAGTCATAAATATGTCAGCAGACCTTCGCCCAGTATGTCTCCATGTTTTTAAACCGTCCCAGCTTAATTTCCCAGAGGATTACCTTGACCCTGAGTGCTTTGATGGTTTGTAAGCCTCTCCCTCCCTGGAGTTAACGGTGTCCTAATACTCTTGGCATTTATGGTAACAAACTTCAGGTGCAGTCATATTTTGGCTACAGAAACACTTTTTTCCGTGTGCTCCCTGGCTCCTTCACCTCTAAGCTAGCACTTCCTCTTTGGCATCTGAGCTATTGGCTGAAAATAAAGTTCTATAAATTAGGAGAGTATGAGCTTCACCTCCAGCAACTCCCTTGGATCCCTCTTGCTGTCTTCCTCCAGCGCTCTCAGCCTTCTACAGGCAGTGGCGAGCAAAGCCTGAGCATGGAGTTGCACACGGCCAGCCAAGGGCTGATGGGCTGCAGCTGGCAGCGGCCAACAGCCGAACAAGACACAGGTGACTGCATCAGCCAGCTGGGTCAGGAGGGCGGGGCGGGAGCGCAGTCTCAGAGCAGTTTCCTGCCTGATGCTTACTAGGAGCTGGGTCTTTTGCTCCTCCAAGAAAGACCAGCCTATTCTTGATCTTAACCTTGCTAAGCTGCAACACAGAACGGAAGTTCTTTCAGTTAGCTCAGTCACCAGTACAAGAGTCACAATAGGTGCACTAAGAGAACAAGGTTTCTTGAACTTGTCCATGTGAAGGGAAAAGCTTCTGGCCCCCAACCAGGAATGTGGCTCTCGGGTGAACCAGATGAGGAATGTGTTCCTAGTGAAGGCTAGGGGCCGTCAGTTTTCCATCCAAGTGAACGGTCATAAAATACAACCAGTTGTCAAAGGGCTAACACAAAGTTTTTAGTGTTGAATTTTGATTAGGTCAATCTTAACTTTCTCTAAGGGGAATAAAGTGGCAAAATGTTTAAAATGCTGATGAGGAAACTTTAAAAAGTTTGTGGAAGAGGAGTGAGATAAAATTATGTTTTTAAAATTTTATTTATATTTTTGAGAGGGAAATAGAGAAGGGGAGAGAGCAGTGTTCCCAGCTCCCATCTGCTGGTTCACTCCCCAAATGCGCACAATGTCTAGTTGGGGCTGGGCTGGGACAAATTTCAGAGGGGAAATCCAATCAGGTCAGCCACCTGGGTGGCGGGAGCCCAAGTACTTGAGCCAAGGGTGCGGCCTCCCAGGGTCTGCATGAGCAGGAAGCTGGAGCAAGGAATAGAAGTCAGGTATTCTGATGTGAGATGTGCTCACCTTAACCACCAGGCTATGCACCTGTTCTGAAAATTACTTTGGTGCAAAAATATGTGAATTCCACACATAGCTTTTTCATAATATGTATTTTCTACAAACTTTTTGAAGACCTCTAATTGACATGGATTTCAAATTTCAAAATAACCTCTTTTAAGGGGTCCTCAAAACATTTATGAAAACTGTGTATCATGAAAAAACTGTAAGGGTTTGAAATTTTGCACCAAGATATACTTACCCTTGAATTCTATTTTTCCATACACTTTTCCAATTGCCCTCATAAATACTACACTACTGAGACTGTAATCACCACCTGCCTCCACCCCAATCCATGCCTTTAAATTGGGTTTGTTCCATGTTTATGAATCTTAGGCATATCATAATCACCTGAGAGCTTGTGAAAACAAGAATTGTTGGCTCCCAGCCCCAGAATTTGTGATTGAATATTTGGAAATGGGGTGATACTTTGCATTTCTCCGAAGTTCTGGGTGCTGCTGGTGCTTTGCTTTGGCAACCACCCTCCGAGAACCAGTGGGATAGGGGCTCATCTTCGGAGGTGCGTGGATAGGAGGGCTCCTCTTGATTCAGTATTTAGCGGATTGCAGTAGGCACTGCAGGAGGGTGACGCAGGGAGCCTGCAGATGTTGGTGATTAGGGAATTAAGGAAGTCAAGGGGATCTCAGAGTTGAAGGGATTGCGGGTGGCGGGAGGGGCAACCGCCTGGAGAGACATGAGAGGGAAATGGGTGTGAAGGGCAGATAGAAGGGGGGATTCAAGTGAGACACAAACCCAACCTGACGCGGATCTCACTGCCATGGGAAGGGATTGCTTTATTGAGTTTGATCGCTGAAGTGGTGACAAGAGCCGTACCTAAAACAGATGGATCAGGCCCTGAAGGTTTCATTGTACTCTCTTCTGTACTAAACAGCAGAAATGGACAAGTTCTTTGAACTTTCATAATGACACTCATTTTCCTTGACAGTGTGTATTAATCGCCAGATGGGGAACTTTTTCTTTGGGGCAAATAAGGTCATAAAGATAAGCTGTGACAATTACATGGCCACGTTTCTTTTATTTTATCAATATGGTTGGCATCTAAGTTGGACATGATAAGATGTATGCAGCCTTTTCTTCTTTAGAGACCTAAGACTGGAATTGTGATGTCTAAATATGTATGGGAACATCAAGGCAGAAAAGAAGGAAACTCTACTCTGAAAATGCACGTTTTGCATCTCCTTGGTTGTGATAATTCAATATATTATTTTGATTTTAAAAATTCAAAACTTTCATATCTAGGTGTTGAATGGTACTGGGTTATGAAATCACTGGGGTTGCCTCTCCACCTGTGGTTGCCAGCAAAACAAATGTCCAAGTCAATTTCAAAAGCCTACTTGGAGAAAATAATTCCACAGAAGTGACGGCAAGTAGGAATTGTGATTTCTCTTTCTAGGAAATGTCATCATTAGGAGAACCAAGTTTAAAATTCGCACATCTCTCTAGGATAGCTGTATTCAGGAAAGATTGTATAGTAAACATTTTTAATAAACAGCAGCATACAATAATCAGTGTTTAATATCATCTCTGGTGTGTGAAGTACAAATGCAATATATCCTCAGTATAAGATAGCCTTTTTGTCATTACAATTCCATGCTTGTCTATTTGAAATGCCCACCATAATAACAAATCAAACATTAAGTAATACAGCGATTAAATGCATGCAGTGAAAATAGGAAAGATATGGTAGAGTGAGATATCTGAATGTTGCTATTATATATTTGAAGAAAATCTATTTTGAGTTAAAAACAAAGAAAACAGGGAAACAGGCCAGATATAAAAATGCAGAGATATATTTTCACTTCTGTGATACAAACCATAAACATAGTTTTGTGCAAAGAAAAAAAATCTGAAAATAAAGTCATCTTACAAAACATTGTCAGCAAAGCAAAAGATATTTTTCAGGTTGTGAAAAAATACTATTTTAATACAAAAGGAACTGTGTCGTGTAGTATCACAGTGCTATTATAAAACACATTATTACAAGTGGTTTCAAAATTTAGTTTCCTCACTCTAATGATTTCCATTATTATAAAATGTTTAAAATAAATGCTATATAGTTCTTTATAAAAAACTAACTTGGATTTATTTCTTAACCGTAATAATGTTTTTCCAGCGTATTTTACTGGCTCATGGAATGCTAATTTCCCTTTAAGGGACTCCTGGAAAAACTCAGATTCACTGAAATTGTGTTTATTTAAAATAATAAATATTCTTGGAAAACAATTGATTGTCATATGATATACAAAATTGTGGTTTGAAGCTTCAACATTAAACAGTTGCATAGCAACAAAAGGATACAAATATTCTCCTCTACCTAAAGTTAAGAAATGTCACTTCTGAGTCAGCTTATTTAGGCCACAAAAGTATGTCTTAATTTATCTCCCAGTAAGTCTGGATGCACCCAATTCCTTGAGTTCACAGTACCTATAAGTTCATGTTTGTTGTCTGAAGATTCAGATTTCTACAACACATTTTGGTAAACATATTTCCTTGATTTCTCATGCTAGTTTTATTTTTTAAAAATAGAAACATCAACGTGTTTCTAATTCTCTTACATTCTCCTCATCAAATATCATTTTCAAGAATTACTTTACATCCTGAAAGTCTCTTTGTGAGACTTTTATAGCTTTAAAATAAAAACAAGGCTTTGAGACATTGTTCTTAGAATAAAGGAGTTATTTTTTCAACCAGAGACAAATCAAATATAAAATTCCTTTCTAAATAGAACTTGAAACCCACAAGAATTCTAAACTTGGCAAAAGATAGTTGGCAGGTAAATGCCAGAAGATGCACATTTGATACCTCCTTCTAATGCAGGCAAACATGATCTGGTTGCTTCTATTTTACCAGCTGAAGGAATTCAGTTCTTGGTAACCTTTGAAATGAGAACTCAGTACATTTTTAAAAAGAAATACTGTAAAGTTTTGCAAAGTAGAATTCATTATCTTTGGATGCCAACTAACCTTATGAATAAAGTGTTACATTTATTGGGGCTGGAATAAAATCTGAATTATTTCCAAGACAGAAAAAAACAAGTGAGAGAGACTTGGAATTTAGTAGCTATTGGTATCATCATAGGGATTTCTACTTGCTTGTGTCCCTTGATGATAATAAGCATCAAGCATCAACACCTTGGACAACTTGTAAACCCAGGGGTTGCCAGGGTGAGGGTGTGCTTGTGCGCAGCCACACCTCTGGTTTTCAATGTTACTGGTCCAGGGAAGCTCCTGTGGAGGCTGTCCCTATGGGGAAACTTTGTACTGCTCCCATGAGTGCTCCTGGAGGGTGAGGTGCCATTTTCCTGTGCTTCCGTGGGTGCCTCATCCCTAATGCAGCGAAGTGAACTGGCAATCACCAATCAATTCCAGCATCCACATCTAGCCTTCTCAGGGTCTAATGCCCTGTGTTACTTCAAAGACTTGTGTAAACACTCTGTGAACAGGGAAAATGTGGACCGGGCTGTCATGATCAGAGGAGGAAGTTCACAAAGAGGCACACCCTGCACCTTCCTGAAGAAGCTCCCCTAGGTAAGGCTCCAGGGGGCGCTAGACTTGTCTATGGCTCATTTCCATTTGGCCTAAAGTTGCCTCATTGATTCTGAACGTTGCTTCCATTACAAACATGCATAGAGTCTACATTGAAACAATACAATTCCTGAACATCTGTCCTGAAGAAAAGACAGCAGGTAGACAAATGCTACTGTATATACATTTGGGGGAGAGACCAGTCGTGGCCACTGAAGGCAAATACACCAAGCACCATTTGACTTTCCTTTTTGGTTGGAGATTGAATCACAAGGTTCTTTTCCTCTCCACTGGCTTGCAGTTTTCATTACCAGAAACTGTAAGTTCCAATCCCAGTGCCTTATCAGGTACCCTGATGGAGTGTACATCCCTCTATGTGGTTGTTGGTGGTGGTTTCTGGCTAGGGGCTGTCCTGCTTCGTATGACACAGTTAAACTTCACAGAAGATACCTGTTGCAATGTCTGCTAAATGAGAACCTTACTTTCATAAAACCATTTGAATATAAATCTTCTCTATGGCCTCCTAGTTTGTCCTGCATACCACATTTACAAAAGTCGTGCATTTTACAGTTCTGCAGAAATCATAGATTCGGTGTGTCCATGAATATTGGAGTCTCCTAGCAAAGATGGTTGCTTGGAGTCTATTTTGTAGGGTTTCTGAGACTTGTTGCCAAAAACGGTGATCCCCATTCCACCGGGATGATTTGGCATTGACATGTGTGGTAGTAAAGGGATATTTGCTTCCTGATTGGATCCTGACGAGGGCAGGCTGGTCACATGACCAGTACTCGTGGACCCACTGGCGCTGCTCGGAGACCGGCTCTTGGGAGGCGGGCAGTGCTGAATCACCCTGGGAGGACCTGGGGGCTGGTAGTGGGCAGCTGGAAACGCTGCATATCCCGGAGGTATCGGGTATCCATTGATGGGGATGAAGCGCTGGTTCTGAGGTATCGGTGGGCCAATGAAACCCGCAATCTGGCCCTGTGGAGCAATCCCCTGGCTTGGGAACATGTAGTTGGGGTACCTGGGGTTACTGAGGTTACTCACTGGGCTGGCGCTGAGGGAGGTGGTCTGCGTGGTGGCATTCCCCCCCGAGGGAGTTGTCGAGCTGGTGTGACTAGAGAGCCCCTCCCAGGAGCGGAGGCGGACGTGAATATCTTTAAATCTCGGTCTCCTGGAAGGAATCTCATTCCAGCACTCCGTCATGAGGCTGTACATCCTGGGCGGGCAGTCCTCGGAGCATGGTAAGAGCTGCCGTTTTCTCACCATCTCGATCACTTCCTGGTTACTGAACCCATAATACGGCTGGAGTCCAAAACTGAAAATCTCCCACAAGACCACCCCAAAGGACCAGATATCGGAATCGGAAGAGAATTTGCCATACATGATGGCTTCCGGGGGCATCCAGCGAATGGGGAGCAAAGATTTACTCTGCACCCTGTAGTAATCAGCAGAGTAGATTTCTCTGGAAAGTCCCAGGTCTGAAATCTTGACATGAAGCTGCTCTCCGATTAAGATGTTGCGAGCTGCCAGGTCCTTGTGCACGAAGAAGTGACTGGACAGGTATTCCATGCCGGCTGCGATCTGAATGGCAATGTGCAGAAAATCGCCATGATCCAGGCTGGATTTCACCGTCCCGTCTTCGTCACTGCTACAGCCGACATCGGAATGTGGGGAGCGCATGATGAGGAACTCATGGAGATCCCCCTGGTTCATGTACTCGAAAAGCATGCACACGGGTTGGTCCTGCGTGACAGCCCCCAGGAGGCACACGATATTGGGGTGGTGCAGTTCGGCCATCAGGGAGGCTTCTTGTTGAAATTCTGCCCATTGCTGGGGGTTGTTAAAGTCTTTCAAGGTCTTGATAGCAACCAGCTGAGCATGGTCCATGCCTGGGAGATAGAGATGCCCCTTATAGATTTTCCCAAAGGCACATTCACCCAATTCTTCCATAAAACGTACAGCAGAGAGAGGCAGCTCTTTAGCCTTGCTCTGTGTGTGAAAGATAGGAAAAGTGTGGGTTAAAACATTTTTTAAAGGCAAGATTTCTCAGTCTCTGAAAGCAGGGGGTGGAGCATATAGAAAAAGATTCTATAAATAGACTGAATAAAATATTGCAGGTCAATATGTCTTTAACATTTTTTGGCTGCAACTTAAAGGAGGCGCATAAGCAATTTTCTGTCACTCCCCCATCCCTTGCCCCAACCCTCAGCCTCCCAAATGGTTTCCTGCTGTTGCCTAGAGTCTTGCTACTCTAAGTGTGGTCTGGGGACCAGCAGCATCAGCATGGTCCACAGCTTCCTGCAAATGCAGGCTCTTGGGGCCGCCTTAGACCCACTGAGTCACTACAGGCATTTTGCAGGAACGCAGGCGATGTTTGATGACTGTGAGGGTGCGAGAAGCATGACCGAAGGACACACAGCCCGAATTCTTGCCCGGCACTCCAAGTTCTTCTGATGACCCTAACCCCTCCCCTGGCACCATCCCTGGCTCCTCTGCTCTGTGAGAGCATCGCTTTCGTTAATTAGGTCTCCTCAAAGGTCCACCCCCGAATCATTCTTGCCCAGTGCTTTTGTTCTTCCAATGCTCTCCCATTCTTAAGATATGCATTGTGCTGAAAGTCGGAGAAACCACAACAAACGGTTGTCTTTTTGAGCCTGGGAGGGAAGGAGTAGAACATGTTCACCTCTACGTATCAAATCAGGTCCTAAGGAACCTGTTCCAGGCTGTACATTCCATGACCACACCGCCACTGCTGCACAGCAGTGCTTTGGCTTTGCGGTCTCAGTGCCATCAGGAGAGGCAGTGTGGTGGCTGGTTACACGTACAGCTCCCACAGCCAGACTACCAGAGTTGGAATCCTGCCCTCTCCACTTATTAGCAGTGTGATCCCGAGTTCAATGTTTACCACCCTGTGTCTCAACCCCCTTATCTATAAAATAATTGACAATAGTTGTAGTTACCACATAGGTGATTGTGAACATTTAATACATTAACATTTGCAAAGTACTCAGGCCCATGCCTGGTCCATGTTAAGAGCTATGGCACTTTCAAATAAACTATTATTACGTTGATATTGCTGTTCTTTTCATGCTTCTGTTTTGTCCTCTCAATCAGACTTTGGTTTCTTAAAGGGAGACAATGCACTTTATACTCATTGACATCCCTAGGGCTTCCTCAGTGGACTGACCTTAAAGCAGATAGGAAAAGGCATCTAGCTCATCATGAAAATAAGTCTTACATTGTAGCATATGATCTTGGCAATAAACGCCTGTAATGCTACGTGGTTTTACTATTTTTGCAGTTCATGTTAAATTTTGCCTGATATTTAAGCTAATTTGATAGGGGAAAAAAGTCATACCAGCAATATATTTGTACCTAAAATTATGATTTTTCATTTCTATTTTTCAGAAGATTTCTATATTTATTAGAAAGAGTTACAAGGAGAGAGACAGAGGGAGAGAGATCTTCCATCCTCTGATTCATTCTCCAAATGTTTGCAATGTCTGGGGCGAGGCCAGACCTGAAGCCAGGAGCCTGGAACTCCATCCAGGTCTCCCACATGGGTGGCAGGGGCTCAAGTACTTGTGTCATCTGCTGCTGCTTTCCCAAGCACATTAGGAGGGAGCTGGATTGGGAGTGGAACAGCCATGTGGGACTCGAACTGGTGCCTCTATGGGATGCTGGCACTGTAGGCGGAGGCTTAATCCACTGAGCCACAATGCTGGTCCCTAAAATTCTGATTTTTAAAGTAATCTCTACAATTTAAATCATTATTTCTTTTTTTTAGAATAAGACCATTATTCTGAGTATCCAAATTGAAACTGACAACATTCAAATACATACGAAATTCAGAGCTCTCTACAGTTTAAAACAACAGTTTAGAAAATTAGGTCAAAAATTTCTCTTGTCCAAACACTCTAATTTAGAATTCATGATGATTAGCTCTGTTCTAGACTGATATTTTTCCAGGGCAAAAAGCCAACTAACCTAATTATAAATGTAAATAAACTTACAGCAAAATGTCCACTTAAAGGGATAAAATGGAGTAGGGGCTTTGGGAACATTAATTGTTTGATGCAAAGAATATTTCTCATTATACATTGGTCTCATTTGTTCATCAAAGCAGGTTTTGCAGGGTTCATGTTTGGAAAAGCTTTATAAGAAAGTTACTTGTGTGGAAAGTAAAAGTAATGCATTGCTTTAAACCTCCAGTAATGAAAAAACTATTGATCTAGTCCTATTCATTACAGTACAGTACTTTGTAATAACAAAAGATTAGAACTCATCTCCATGTCCCCTAGACAATGCTGGCTAAATAAGTTATGGTGGAGCTAGTAAATAGACTAGTCTGCACAACTGCCCCCTGCACCCACAGGTTCTGCATCCACGGATTCAATCATGGATTGAGACTATCTGAGGAAAACACTGCATCTGATTGAGCATTTTTCTTGTCTTTATGTCCTAAACAATGCAGTATAGCATTTTTAAATGATTGATTGATTGATTGATTGGAAAGGCAGAGTTACAAAGAGAAAGAGAGAGAGAGAGAGAGAGAGAACTTCCATCTGCTGGTTCACTCCTCAAATGGCCACAATGGCTGGGGTTGGTCCAGGTTGAAGCCGGAGGCCTAGAACTCCATGCAGGTCTCCCATTGGGTGGCAGGAACCCACGTACTTGAGCCATCTTTTGCTGCCTTCCCAACCACATTAGCAGGGAGCTGGAACAGAAGTGGAGCCGGGGAACTTGAACCGGTACTCATATGGGATGCTGGCATAGCAGGCAACGCTTAACCAGGGTGCCGTAGCGCCAGCCCCGAGTATAGCATTTACATTGTGTTAAGGATTATAAGTAACATAGGGACGATTTAAAGTGTACAGGAGGCTGTGGATAGGTTATATGCAAACACTGTGTCACTGTATATAATGGACTGGGATATTGTTGGATCTCGGTATTTGCAACCAATCCCCACAGCTACTGGGGGAGGATTATAGTTGAGAAAAAGAAGATAAAGCTTTCTATGTATTGAGATGGAAAGGGGCACCAAAATCCTCTTGCTTGGATAAAAAACATGAGACCAGTTCATGCTATGCTAATGCTAATGCTGCTTTTGTGAAAAAATGGAGGAGAAAAGGACAAATATATTCAGATTTCTTTGCATACACATAAAGAAGCTATGAAAGGATCCTTGGCTAACAGATAGCAGTGGTTACTGTGGGAAATGGAGGTGGGAACTAGAAATACGCGGAAGAGTGGAGATCTTCTCACTTCCTGCTTTTTTTTTTTTTTTTGATACTTTACAATTTTTGAACCAGATGAATGTTACCAGTCTCTTCGCGCCCCCCCCCCCCATTAATTAAATATAAGAGTATAAGGTCACTTTTTCCATCTGAATGAATCTGGAAATTTCTTTTGCAATTACAGGTCCATGCACGGTTTCCCTTTTGGCTTTCTAGGGTCTGGATTCCTCTCGGAGCTACTGGAGTTCCGTTGGGAGAGCAAGGTGTGGGTGATGAGAGCGGGGGCAGGCTGAGCTGACCCTGCTGTTTTCTTCTGCAACACTCTGATGACTTTACTCATGCTAGCAAGGGCAACCCAAGGGGAACTTTTTCCTGCACGGTACGATTGGGCATTTCCATCATAACTTTTCCTAATGATATTAAAGAACCCAATTTATGTGACGGTCCCTTTATTAGCAATAGTAGGTACTTATTTTTTGACCTAAACAGAATCCCTAGGGTTTTGGTGATAGGGAACAAAAAGGAACTGAGTATTAAATTTCTTTTGGGAAAATAGGAATTAGGAAATAAATCCATGGAATGTTAGACTGATATAATGAGCTGGAAACTCAACACCCCCGTGGTTCAACCCCCACCCCCACCACTGGAAACTGAAATAACCCAGTGTGGTATAATTCAAACTAAGCAAGCTTTGGATGCCAACAAATCTGGGTTTGCATCTTGGAGCTGCTGTTTTCTATTAATAATCGCTAATACTTATAGGACACTGACTATGTGCCAGCCACTGGCCTAAACACTTAACAAATATTAACTTATTTAACACAATAACCTTATGGTAGAGACTCTATATATCAAATAATAATTTTTTAAAAAATTGATGCTGAGGCAAGTATTTAACTTAGCATTCGAGATATCTGTGTCCAATATCAGAGGACAAGACACAAACTGGTTCCATACCTGTCTCCACCTCCTGACTCCAGTCTCCTGCTAACGCAGGCCCTGGGAGGCAGTGGTAATGGTTCAAGTCACTGGGTTTCTACCACCCATATGGGAGGCCTGGATTGAATTGCTGGCTCCTGGCTTTGGCCACCTCGCTACTAGTCATTGCAGGCATTTGGAGAATGAACCAGAACATAAGAGCTCTCTCTTTCTTCACTCTCTCTGCCTCTCAAATATATAAATAAATGATTTGATCATGTATGTCTAAAAATAGAAATCCACGTGTATGTGGGGTCTTTAAAAAGTTGATAGAAAATATAATAAGAAACTATGCATGAATTTCAAATCATTGCATGCCAAACTAAGCTTATCTTTTATTTTTATTTATCTGAAGCATCTTTTAATTTCAGTTTTCCATAACCATTTTGAAATACTCACGCGTAATTTCCCCTGTGTTTAAAAACATTGTGTTTAATTTTCCTCCACAATCTTTCTTTGTTGTTTGATAGTTGGCTGGCATTAAAAAAAATTCTTAAACACACACATACACACACCAGAATTTGTTTTGGAGCTCTGGGGATGGGGAGGAGGTGAGTGGCCTGTAGCCTGCTTATCTGCTTGTGAATGGAGCTGGGGTGGGTGACGGTGGGGCAGTCAGAACTCGGTGGAAGGGTGGATGGAAGCAGAGGGGCCAAAGAGGCAAGAAGTCCAAGCTTCTGGGGAGGGGACAGGAGAAGAAGGGGGGACAGGACTTTGGCACTGGCCTCACATTTGGCCCTGGGGCCTGGAGGCCGGCCGCATTCCCATCCACTGAAGTAAGCAAATTAGTTCTCTAGCATTCGCCTTTGGGAGAAGAATCTCTACGCTTGCCAGTTTACACGTGGAGACAGAGGCTTAGGGATAGCATTGAGAATGTTCAGCAGAGCCAAAAGAACTTGCAAGGCCTTCTGCTTTGGGCCACACCACTCTGTGTGAAACCAGAGAAGCCTGCTGGCCAGCAATCCCGCTTTGGTGCAAAATGTCTCTCCCTCTGAGGGTGGGCCTGGGTCTGACACCTTGCTGGGCTGCGAGGTCAGCCTCCAGGGTGTGGCCGCTCTGTGCAATTGTAAATGTTCTCTCTGTGTGTGCACACCCATGCAAGAGTACACTCTGGCTCAAAGTGTGCCTTGTCCTAGCTCACCAAGGCTCGCACAGCAGAGTCCCAGGGGTTCTCCAACAAGAGTTTGCTGGAGCCCCCTGAAAAGCAAATATGTGCATTTCCCTGGGAAAGAAGCATGGATAGCATCTAAAATGGCAGATTTCACAAAAACTTTTCCTCCGAACACCTGTGCAGCAAGCAGCACAGAACTGTCCAGAAAAAAAAAAAAAATTAAAAAAAAAAAAAAAAAAGCTCAGAGCTGAGTTTCAGGGGAACAATTTACACAGTGATTTGCATTTTTAAAATGTTCAAGTTACTCGGTACAAATGAGTCTTAACTACAGACTCATTTTCAAATTTTACACTAATCCTGAACTAGTTAAAAAATCATAAAAACCCTTAAAGAAGCAGCCAGTAGACTGCACGGTGACGGCAGGAAATTAGCTGTATTGTTGAGGAACAGATGGTTTACATTAAACAAACCCTTTAGGCTACACTTGTTTAGGTCTGGCATACTGTAAATTATATTTTAGTAATGAAAGTGAAATGACCTCTGCTTGACCCCAAGTGGAGTTTGTCTGTTTGAACCAATGTAGTGGAAAACTATGAAAGAAAATGAAGTCATAAAGTTTTGGCAGTTCAATTTTGGCTCATTTCAAGTTAAGGGGTTATAAATCTGTTTAGTTTTTGTTTGACAAGTATTTGTCATACAGGGATGTACAAAATGTAAAGAAGTGTAAAATACACAGGAGGCATGGTGCCAAAGTAAACCAAGTACAAAGGGAAACTGGAATGAATAGGGTCCCGGGCTCCTATCTCTTTATCACTCCCTCCATTAGTTGAATGACAAGATGGGCTCGGTTTATTATATGCTGTAAGGCAATTAAGTACCTTAAGGCTGAAACAGGCTTTCAGTTTAAATGTTAACATTTTTACTTCTCAAAGTAAACACACATCTGCCTCAGCGCGGTTTTAAAAAATTATATAATTTCTGATGGAGGGAGGTGGGATAAAAGTTGATGGAGAAGTCGGTGCATTATTTGAAGATCTGATCGAGCCTCTTTCCCTTAGGGATTTTCGAAGAGCAATGTTTCAGAATCGACGTGGACTCTTCACGGGAGGAGCATGAAGGAGGAGCAGTGTCTGTGGGACTCGTGTGGGCTCCGGGACTGTTGTGGTGATGTGAGTCAGACCCCAGGACTGCTGCACTGTCTAAGATGCTGAGGTTGATGAGTCCTAGGTGGGGAGGGCCGGGCCTCTCATTTAGATATGAAAATAACAAAATCACAGGTTGCATTTTTTAAAAACTGGAAGTAAATGGGGAGCTATAGATGGGTAAGGAGGGCAGAGTCAAGTGCTTTGTCTCTTTGCACCTTGGGGAAGTTGTACCGCGGGTGATGTGACATTTGAAATGGCTCTTCCTGGTAAAAAGGCTTAACCTACTATCTGTTGCTTGCTTTACAGGTGTGAGTATCATAGGAGATGAGGGAGGACTTTGTGATGCTCTCCAACATTTGTGTGATTTTTTTTTCTGCCTCTAACCTGAATGGGGTACCATTGCTCTACTTTTGAGTCTAACTCGAAGTAGACACAAAGATAAAAACTAGAGTTTGTTTGACGGTGGAGAGAATTGGGCCCAGAGCTATTCTCTGGGACAGATGGGTCTCTAACAGAAGATGTACCAAAGGATTTAAGTTTACCTTCTTACGGCCAACCCCAAACCTCCCCCTCTAGGCCCTGAAGTCCCTATCAGTCAAGTTCAGGTCCCAGTGTCCGAGCTGCACTTTTACAAAATGTTTATGCTGATTTTGAAGCAGATTCTAGTTGTCCACAAGGAATTGCTGGAGAAGAGCAGGTTCTATCGTGGTATTGGTCCCCACCCCATCAGGGGAATGATGCGACAGACTCGGGCCCTAATGGAAATTAGAGGGAGTACTTTTGGCAGTAAGAGAACACCACCATGTCCTTTTTGCTCTTTGGAAGCACAGTTTCCTCTGAGATCTGTATTCCTTGGAAACTGATTTTCCTTTTGAATCTCAAGTAGTGATCAGTATAGTCTACATCAGCCTGGCCATTGGACCCACCCGGAGGTCTTGTTACAGATTACTAGGTCCCACTCCCCAGAGTTTCCTATTTTTGTAGATCTGAGATTCTCTGAGAGCTCCCAGAAGATAACAATGCTCCTCCCTTTGAGAGGTGTTAGAATAAATGGACACGGCTTTATGGACCAGACAATTTCTCAGTGATCTGGGTCCCGTTCCCTGCATGATAAATGACCACTGTGAATCTGAAGAACCTGGCTGAGTGGTTCTGATTTACACAAGCAGAGAAGATAATACTGTGCTTGGAAGGATGCTCTGCAAATGTCACGTGGAGAAAAGTACAAGAAGCGCAGAGTGGCACTTACTGGATTTATGCTGTGCATGGCTACTGTCTTAGAGACTCAAGGTTTTAAAATGTAACTCTGCAGCTTGAGCCACCTTATCAGTCTCTTTTTTTTTTTTTAACATACAGCTAATCATCTGGCATTTTGTGAAAAAGATTTGTTTATTTATTTGAAAGGCAAAATTACAAAGAGAGAGAGAGAGCTGGAGAGAGAGACAGATCTTCTATCTACTGGTTCACTCCCTTAATGGCTACAATGGCAGGAGTTGGGCCAGGCCAAACCCAGGAGCCAGGAACTCTGGGTCTCCCACATGAGTGGCAGAGACCTAGGCACTTGGGCCGTCTTCCATTGCTTTCCCAGGTGCATTAGCAGGGAGCTGGATCAGAAGCAGAGCAGCCACAACTCAAATTGGCACTGATATGGGATACTGGTGACACAAGGATGCTTGCATATTAGGCAGTAAATACTTTGCACATATGAACCCTGGTCATCCTTACAATAACTCCATGAGATTGTGAACTATTCCTAGTGCCCATTTTACAGATGGGGTGAACCCGAGGAACAGAGTACTTAAGCAGGCCCACAGCTGGTAGGTGGTCAGCTCAGGCTCCAAAGCCTGCCTTGCTAATGACTTAGCTGCTTGGCTAAGAACTTCATGCATCAATTCATCTAATCCTCATCCCAGACTAGGATTTCCCCATTTTACAGATCAAGACCTTCAGGCAACTTGCCTAAAGCAGCTTGACTATCAAGGGGTGACGCCAGACTTCAGATTCAACTACATCTGACACCAAAGTTGGAGCACTTTTCTGGGAAGAGACATCAGAGTTTTCAACAGATCCTCAAAGTGTTCCCCATTTGAAAAGCACAAGGACCACTGGCGTAAAAGTGGACGGCTCAAGGGGCAGGAGTTCTCTGGTGTCTGGTTTTCCCTCTGCAGTATACTCCGCTGCCTCTTCAGTTGTCTGGTTAATGAACAAAACCTATCAACGGCAGCTTTGCCTGAATTGGGCACAAGAGCCCTGGAGAGCATCAGAAAGCGAGCTTTCTTAGTATCTGCACTTGGCTATTGACACGAATCTGCTCAACCCCCAGACCGATTTTCCTTTCTTTTTTTTTTTTTTTTTAACTTTTATTTAATGAATATAAATTTCCAAAGTACGATTTATGGATTACAATGGCTTCCCCCACATACCGTCCCTCCCACCCACTACCCTCCCCTTTCCCACTCCCTCTCCCCTTCCATTCGATTTTCCTTTCTTATGTCCCCCCCCACCGCCCCCACCCATGGCACTTAGGTAAATAGTGTTAGGACTGTGGAACAATTGACTCCGCTCATAAATGGAAAGGATTACATTTTAAAAGCTGAGAGGGCACAGCCATTTTATTTTGGGAGGTTATGGACATCTTCAAAGACTACAGCAGAATCAAGCGCCCCTGGCTTACACGATGGAATTCTAGAGGGAGTTCCAACCACTGTGTTGCCACATTTGCTCACAGCTCAGCTGCACTTCTCTGCAAGTGATTTAACTTCAGAAGTATTTCCCTTCTCTATAACCTAACTTTCTGATACTTAGTTTGAACGTCTGGTGGTGACCAGGGTGACTGTGTGGTGGTTATAGGTCAGTGGGAGAGGGTCTATCCTGCCAGCTGCTCCATAGAACACATGCCAGTAATTTTAATGTCAGCGTGAGCCACTGTGTTCTCATAATTTGGACTCATATGTTTTAGCCTGAAAATTAAGGCAGGAGAGTGAAATAGGGAACCTGGCCTCTGGACCTGGGCAGACCTGTGTTTCAGTTTTAGACTTTCCATTTGTTAGCCATATGATTTTGGCTACACTCTTAACTTCAAGCCTGTTTTCTTAGCTCCCAAATCAGGCTCAAATTAGGACCTCCTTAGGGGCCAGCATTGGGACTCAATGGTTTAAGTCGCCGCCTGTGATGCCATCATTCGGTTGCAGAGTGCTGGTCCAAGCCCTGGCTGCTCGGCTTCTGATGTAGCTTCTGCTAGTGCACCTGGAAAGGCAGCAGAAGATGGCCCAAGTGCTTGGGTCCCTGCCACCCACAAGGGAGACCCTGGTGGAATTACAGGCCCAGGCCTGGCTGTTGTGGCCATTTGTTGGGGGTTGAGGAGAACTGAACCAGTAGATGGAAGATTCTCCTCTCACTGTCACTATGCTATTTAAATAAATTAAATAAATCCCAAAAAAGAATAATTAGTAGCTACCTCATAGAGTTATTATGAAGATTCTATTGTGGTGATGCGGCATTATCTCACTAATGAAGTATTCTAGCCCATTCATAGTACCCATTTATAATGCATCCATACTAACGCTTCTTGTCCCCAGAGGTAAATTTTCTATAGACATAGATTTCAGCTGAGATTATACCCCAGACAGCCTCTCAGCCATCACTCTCAGACCCTCTCCACCCTCATGGACTTCATCCAGGGTAACAGGGTATGGAGCAGGGAAATTTATGAGATGAGGAATAACGAGGAGATGAGGAATACCAGAGCCATCCGAAGCACTGCCTCCATAATCTGTGTGTCTGTAATCTATTATCTCTACAATCTTTGCGGGGCTGCTTTTGCCACTGTCCTCAACCTAGTTACTGTTACGGGCTGCCGGTTCCCACAGCTGCCTTTCCAAGCAACATTGTCCTGTGCACAGCATTTGGCTTCATGAAAAGATTTGTCATCACTGTAGCAAAAATAATAGTAATTTCTAGCTGTTGAGTGCTACGAGGCTCTACATACATGATTTCAAAGTGTCAGAAATATCCCTGTTAAGTATTACTCTTATTCTTGTTTTACAGGTGAGAAGATAAAGAAACCAGAACTTAATTATGTTATTGTGTAAGATCTCCTGGCCAGGAGACAATGAAGCCAAGATTAGTAATGATACTTCTTAGTCTCTACTCCTATCTCTTGGAAGTAGATGACACTAGCTCCCAGAGATGTGCTATGAGCTGGGAAGGTAAGTTAGGCCCAGACAGGATGGGCTTCTGAGTGACAGAATGGACATATTTCTTCTTAACTTGAGATTGGTCCTTCCAAACTGGAGACTCATTGTACTCAAGTGAGAGCTAAAGAGACAGCAGAGAATGAAATCAGCATAAGAGAAAGAGGAAAAAGTACAGACAAGCATTAAAGCATGCTCCATTTAGGGAATCAGAACTAGTGAGGGTCATTAGTGAGGGGGAGAAAGGAGGAAAGCCACGGGGAGGGGAAAGTATTTCAAGTTGGTGGTTCGGTTCCAGAGGGAGTAAAGAGGATGAAGACCTGGACAAGGTCACCAGACTAAATCACAGCACTGGCCACCCCCAGGAGGGGATGCTCCGAGCCTTGGAAGACAATAGCTTTAAGGAGTAAGTGGAAATCTCACTGAGGATGCTTCAGCGGGAACTGTGGTGACATCCGATAAGAACAGAGGTTTAAAATAGGTGACCAGGGGCAGGAATTTGACTCGATAGTTAAGCTACCACTTGGGACATCTGCATCCCATTTCTGAGTGCTTGGATTTGAGTCTTGGTTCCACTCTCCATTCTAGCTTTCTATGTTTATTTTTTTTTAACACTTTGTTTATTTATCTGAAAGGCAGAGTTACAGAAAGAGAGATAGATAGATAGAGACAGAGACAGAGACAGAGACAGAGAAGGAGATCTATCTGCTGGTCTACTCCCCAAATGACTATGATGACTAGGGCGAGGCCAGGCTGAAGCTAGATCCAGAGCTGCATCCAGGTTTCCCATGTGGGTGCAGGGGCCAAAAGACTTGGGCCATGTCCCGCTGCTTTTCCAGGCACGTTAGCAGGGAGCAGGATTAAAAGCTGAGCAGCTAGGACTCGAAGTAGTGCCCACATGGGATGCTGGTGTCACAAGTGGCAGTTTAACCTGCTGTGCGACAATGCCAGCCCCTCCTACTTTCTACTGAAGTATACCCTGGGAGGCAGAGGTGATGGCTAAAGTAGTTGGGTTCCTGCCACTTATGTGGAAGACCTGGATGGAGTTTGGGACTCCTGGCTTTGACCTGGTCCAGCCTTCTACTGCAGAATGCATCAGCAGATGGGAGATCGCTCTTTCAAGTAAATGTATATGTATATGTATATGTATATGTATATGTATATGTATATGTAGCCAGAGCACACACAGAAGGGCCTTCTAGATGGAAGCCCGTTGCTGGTGAAAGGTTCAGGCCCAGAGAACATCATCAAGTTTCAGTACATTCAGCAACTATTTTGGCTGGAAAGGAGAAAAGAGATGAATTGCCTGGAGGTGAAGAAACAGAGAAGCTGGCAATGTAAACTGAGAAATAAAATTTAGCCACTAGCTTCAGAAAGCTAGGCAAAACCTGGTTCCTCCAACTTTGCCCAAAGGCCCCCTCGATCAGCCCGGGGCTGCTAGAGCTGGACCCATGGGGGCCATTCAGGCTTTGACTGCACCTCCTGCCCCTGCCTGCCTCTGTGCTCCCTTGCTCCTCTAACCCCTTAACTTCTCTGCGTGCTGAGCCCCCAGGAGGCCCCAGCTGCACCTGCAGGGCGATCCTCCCCTGCCCCCCACCCCCAAGCATGCCTAACAAATGCTGTTTTTCAGAGTTATGAAGGTTTGAGGAGGCAGAGGCAGGGGAAGGAAGGAGAAGCAAAGGAGAAAAAATCAGACAGAGGGGCCCTGAGAGTTTTAGGCCCCTCTGAGATGGGGCATTTTCTGCACTACTTAGACAAAACACCCAACCCATTCCAACTGTGCACAGCGAAGGGCAAGAGAGAAAAATCCTGCCTCGTTCAGGCCATCTAAATCTTTGGCTGAATGAAATAAAAGAGAAATAACACACGGTCCTTTATGTGGGCGCAGCCTGCTCCTTTCCCTGAACGGCTGAGGAAACGAAAGGACCAAAGCCTGATGGCCGAGGCACAGCCTAAGGAGCCTCCATCGCCCGACCAAGACCACACGGCTCAGCGCTTGGATGCCTCCCTGCTCCCCTGGGCCTCCTCCTTCCCTGCTCGTCGGAAGGAAACTTAGGCCTCATCAAAAGCACCAGCAAGGTCCTGCCTCTCTGGGGACCTGAGCCAGGCCTGGTCCGCCAGTCTGTCTGCGGCCGCCTTTTGTCCTCCCGGAAGGGTATCGGTTTCTAATCTCCCAGAGGAGCCTCTTCTTCTTAATCCAAACACTCAGGGGAATTTTAGCAGCTCAGCCAGTGAAGAGAGATGGAAACAGATAGTTTAAACCCCCGAAGGGCGCATTCATTTGGATAAATAAGAACCCTGGGGTCCCTGCCTTTGAATTGGCCTGGGAGAAATAAGAAACCGTGAGGGCAGACCAGCTGTAGGCTGTGTTCATCTGCGCTTCCCAATATCCTGATTTTGCTTGGGTGCAGCTCATGTGTGTCCCTTCCTTTTAGGATTTTATAGGTGCGTGTAAGATTTATGTGTGAGCCACCTTTCAAAGGAGTTTTAGAGATTGACTGTTTACATTCAGGAATTTTCTTTAAGGTCTACAAAGTCCTTTGTGCTTTTTCCAGGAAAGGCACTCAGTAAGAACCAAAACAAACAACTGAATAACTCGAATTTGATCGGAGCCAAATCTCTTAGGAGAGTAAGAAAAAAAAAAGTTAGCATTTGTTTTCGTTGTTTCTTTTTCTTGCCCCTCCAACCCAGTCAAGTATTCGCACCATTCCTGCTTCCAGTCTGGCTCCAAAGTACCCGTGAGCTTTGTAAGGCTACAGGCTAAGCCTTCTATGCTGGAGAAAGCTTGACACTGGGAGATTTTGCAAGGCACACTTCAGAAATGATCCAGAAACTAGGAAAACAATGTTGACTTCGCCAAGTCTCTGGGAAACCTCAGGCCAGTGTATTTTACGTTTGTTCCTTTGACCAAGGAGGATGGAGCACTGTTAACTGCTTGGGCCAAGCTTCCCATGTCCCTCACAGGGCCAGGGCTGCGTCATTCAGAGCTGTGACTGCTACACAGGCCTCTCAAAGGTTTGTCAGAAGCCAGCGAGATGCCTGTGGTTACTATCATGCACAAACTGATCAAGTGGAATCTTATCTAGTTGTGTGCCTGGCCCAGGGGGTCAACAAGAGCAAGAGCTTAATTTAGACTTGAAACTCCTGTCTTCACATTTTATCTCTTCCAGTGACTAGCCCTTTGATCTTAGGTAAGTTACTTGATCTGTTCTTGAGTTTCAGTTGCCCTGGTTGTACAACAGTGATAATATCCCTGCCTTATATAATTGCCACGAGCAACTGAACGAGATAATGGATCTAAAACTCCTGATATAGTTCTTGACACTATGTATTAGCCAATAAATATTCAATTTCTCTATTTCTGCCCAAAGCTCTCTTAGCTCTCCATTGGATATCATGTGCTGCAAACAAACCCCCACTAAAATGTAATTAAGATGCAGATTAAGGCTAACCTACAAAACTGATCTGTTTTTTGCCTTTCAAAAAGTATTTTTAATTTTCATTTTATATGGAAGGCAGGTACAGAGAAAGAAATGTTCCACCTGCTGGTTCACTCCCTAAGTGCCCACAACAGCCAGGGCTGGGCCAGGCCAAAGCCAGGAAGGTGGAATTCAGTCTGGGTTTCCTATGTGGGTGGCAGGGAACCAAGTACATGAGCCATCACCTGCTGCCTCCCAGGTGCACATTAGCAGGAAACTGGACTCAGAAGCAGAGCTGTGACTAGAACCCAAGTGACCCAAACAGCACCTGAACCACACACCAAAAGCCCAACTCAAAAGCGACACTTTTTCCCAAATGGAAACAAGAATTTCTCAGTTCCTGCCACAGGAATAGGGTGCCTATCATCCAGGGTGGTGGCTGCCCTAGTGTGTGACCTCTGTCTCTACACGGAGCTGGGTCTCCAGGCTTCTGGCATTTCTAAGGCCTCTGCACATTTAATAACAGCAGTGATAGGAAAGAATCTCACGGAATACTGGCTAACTACACTAGAGGCTTGAAGTCATGGGGTACATAAAAAGCATCTGTAAGACCAAATAGGTCTTCACCCAGTGGCAATACGGAAGAAGGAGCAAGTGTTACATTATAGAAAAACCCATAATGTATGCCAATCAGCCAGCTGGAGACTGTCATTCAAAAGACTTGAACTGCAACCTCCACCCATCTTCAGAATCATTATGTGAACTCTACCATCTTCTGGGTCTGTGGGTTTTTTAAATTTGTTTATTTATTTCAAAGGCAGAGTTACAGAGAGAGAGAGAGAGAGAGAGAGAGAGAGAGCTCCCATTCCCTGGTCCACTCCAAAATGGCTGAAATGGCTGGGGCTGGACAAGGCCGAAGCCAGGGGCCTGGAACCCCATCCAGGTCTCCCATGTGGGTGGCAGAGGCCTAAGTTCTTGGGCCATCTTCCCTGGCCTCCCCAGGGACGTTAGCAGGGAGGTAGGTCAGAAGAAATTATCCAGGACTCCAACTTGCACTCATATGGGATGCCCACATCACAGGCAGCAGCTTAACCCACTACATCACAAGGCCAGCCCCTGAGAGGTTTTTGATGGTAAAAATTCATGCTTAAAGAGAACAATGGCTTGCTTCACTATTTGAAAATGAATTTTTAGCATTTTAGGCATCACAAATCCTCACTAACAATATGAATTAAAGTAACTAAAATGTTTGCAAGACTTATTAAAAAATCAAAACAGCAAAGCAAAATAAAATGAGGGCTATGTGTCAGTCTATGTATGCTACTACATTTATTAGGGTAGAGGATTAGTTAATGTAGACGTAAAAACATTTTTCCCCCAAATTTTATTCAAAGTGGTGCATCTCCTTTTTGTGAGGATTAAAAGAATAAGAGATGGCCAGTACCCCATAGAGAAGATAAATATGCGTTCAGTGAATGAATATTCCACTGGAATTGGAACAAGAAAAGACAAGATTCTAGATATAAGAATCCTAAGTTATTTAAACAAAATCTGTTTAAATCTGTTATGCTGAGAGGCCTGGCTGTGGGCTTTCCTGAGAGAAAGCCCTGCAGTGTTTCAGCTCCAAGTGAGGCGCGGGTGCTCTGTGTAGGGTGAGGGCCTGTGACCCTGGGTTCCTTGCTAGGACCTCCAGCAACCCAAATGTTGAAAGATGTGGAGGAAATGCGGGGAGGAAGTGGGTGATTAAGCAGAGGGGAAAGGCTGAAGTTGTTTATCCCGCAAAAAGCACCCACAGGTTGCTGGGCGGACAATGCTTCTCCAAAAATGCTTAAACCGAAGAGAAAGGGGTCTAAGTTAGGCCTTAAAAGGATTTTGTTGTTGTTGTTGTTGTTGTAGAAACAAATAATGTAAAACTGTCTTAATCATGTCTAAGTATGCAGTGGAGCAGTTTTAACTAGATGTACCTTGCTGGGCAATACAAAAGACTGACAGTTAAGTTTGTGAATGAATGTTGGCTCTCCCTTTCTTGCAGTGTGGTTGGAAGAGGATAGAATTTTTTTATTTATTTGAAAGGTAGAGTGAAAGGAGATTTTCCATCCGTGGACTCACTCCCCAGATGACTACAACAACAGGGCAGGGCCAGGCCAAAGCCAAGAGTCATGAACTCCATCTGAGTCTCCCACACAGGTGGCAGGAACCCAGGTACATGGGGGCCATCTTCCATTGCTTTCCCTGGGGGCATTAGCAGGAAGCTGAATTGGAAGTGGAGCAGCCAAGACTCCAACTGGTGCTCAGATATGGATGCCAGTGTTGCAAGCAGTGGTTTAACCCACTGCACTACCACACTGGCCCCTGGAATTTCCTTCTTTGGAGTTTTGAACAATAACCTCACAGTCTGAGTCCTGTGGGTTGGCTGGGATGGTCTCCTACAGATTCCTGTTGGCCCTGCAACTCTAAGGGAAGGCAGTGATGTGGCTGGTCCACCACTGTTGAGCACATACTGAGGGAGGTAAGTTCAAAGCACCTTGGGCAAAGTTGGGCTGAAAATAAACTGCAGCACTTATAAAATTCTGATTCCGTATTATTTCATTTCTAGGCTTGGGAAGGTCATAGTGTTTTGCTTTCACCTGAAGCCCAGGGAATATATGCAGCTCTGTACTGCTAACTTTACCTTGGGTTTATAAGCATTCAGCATTGACATCTCCACATTTTGACCTCTGACGTGTTTTGGTTGCCTTTGGACTGGTGGTGACGATGACTTCTGGTTATTGCGGCAGACACAAATGAAAAAGAAGAGTAAGGCAATGGCCAGGGGGATGGTAACACTTGGCACCAGTATGTACAGGATTTCCATTTTATTCTTCTCTTTGGAGTCCTTTGAATCTGGATGGAGAAACAAGAAAGAGCAAGAGTTCCACTCATTAAAATACCATGTATAATATTACACTGCACAGTTTAAAATGAACTTCTCTTCTTCTATACACAAAAATCCACTGCAAGAAAAAAAAGAATCCAATGCTTATTACAATTTGCTTCTATCAAACTTTCAATGTAATTTATTGAAGTTTAAAAGTTTAAAGTTCAAACGTTTAAAAATTTCAGAGGGACATTATAAAGACTTTGTATGTGTGTGGGTCCTCTCGGCTGTTGCCTTACTCTAGCAGCAGACCTGCATTTCTCCAACACCTTCAAAGTTAAACGCCACGTGAACGGACTGTATATATCCAAGAGCCTTAATGCGGATCCCAGGGCTCTTCTTCCATTGGCTGCCAGCCCAGATCCACCGCTGCAACAGGGTGTTCTAGAAATCATGCTCTTGCCTTGAGTGGTTTGGACTTACAGAGCCAGTCCTACATGTTCCAGAATCAACACTGCTTAGGAATCCTGGTCCTACCATCCAAAGAGTCACTGGCCTGGCCACACAGGGGCTGGAAGTCCGGTCTGACGAACTGTGTGACCTGAACTAATCACGTGCAGCTGTAGGCTTCACAGTCTCTCATCTACAAGAGTGAAGTGTCTGTTTCGGAATGGCATCTACGATTTCCTCCAGCACAGCAGCACTCTACAGCTTGACACTCTTTTGAAACCCTAGAATTCTTCTTAAATGGTTTCATATGAACCCAATAATTATAAGTGCTAACACTTTGAAGTGTATTTTTGAAATCTTAGACATCCACTTTCCCATTGCTTGGCAAAGAACATAATATACATAGAAGGACAGGAGGTATACTTTTCCTTTTTATTGCTTGGCATCTGACCATTAAAACCAAATACTTAGGGCATATATTATTAATGGATTATTTGACTGGTAAAACAAATAAAAGAGTTACGGGATGTGGGGCCAGTGTTTTCTGTGATGCCAACATTGCATCTGAGCGCCTGTTCAGGTCCTAGTTGCTCCACTTCTGAGCCAGCTCCCTGCTAATGTGCCTGGGAAAGCAGAAGATGGCGGCTCAGGTACTTGTGCCCCTGCCACCCACGTGAGGCACCTGAATGGAGTTCACGTTCCTAACCTTGGCTTGGCCCAGCCATAGCTGTTGTGGCCATTTGAGGAGTGAACCGGTAGATGGGAAGATCTTTCTCTGTCTCTCCCCTTCTCTCTACAACTCTGCCATTCAAATAAATAAATAAATCTTTTTAAAAAATTATGGTTTAGTAATTAGAGGGGTGAAATAATGACTTGCCCTGAAAACCAAAATCAGCTAGTTTTTCTTTTCACTTTTTAAAATTGTTATTCATTTGAAAGGATAGAGAGAGAGAGAGAGAGAGAGAGAGAGCTTTCATGTACTGGTTTACTCCCAAAATGTTCACAATAGTGAAATTTGGTCAGGTCGAAGCCAGGAGCCAGAAACTCCAGCCAGCTCTCCCACACAGATATCAGGGAACCAAATGCTTGAGCCATCATCTCTTGACTCTTAGGCAAATTAGTGGGAAGCTGAATAGCAAGCAGACGTGAGACTTGATCCCAGTAATGTGGTGCCCAAATGTTGACTTAACCTACTGCACAATGCCCATCCCAGCTATCTTTCTCTAAGAAAACTTAGGCTGGGGGGCTGGTGCTGTGGTGTAGTGGGAAAAGCTTACAGCGCAGGGTCAAGTTCCGGCTGCTCCACTTCTGATCCAGCTCTCTGCTATGGCCTGGAAAAGCAGTAGAAGATGGCCCAAGTCCTTGGGTCCTGCACCCATGTGAGAGACCTGGAAAAACCTGCAGGCTCCTGGATTCGGATCGATGCAGCTCCGGCCATTGTGGCCATCTGGGGAGTGAACCAGTGGATGGAAGACCTCTCTTTCTGTCTCTGCCTCTGTGTAACTCTGCCTTTCAAATAAATAAATCTTTAAGAAAAAAGAAAATTCAAGCTGTAAAAATTCAGATTGGCACAATATCCGGAGATGATTATTTACTTTGCCAAAGAATGAATCTTGCATCCATGCAATTATCCTTCTACTCTTTTACTAAGTCAATAAACACGTGTTAAGCACTATTCCAAGTCCTGGGGATGTAAAATCGAATATGATGCATGCTCTGCCTTTTTATTTTCTTAAAATTTATTTATTTATATGAAAGTCAGAGCTACACAGACAGAGAAGGAGAGGCAGAGAGAGAAAGAGAGAGGTCTTCCATCGGATGGTTCACTCCCTAGTTGGCCACAAAGGCTGGAGCTGGGCCAATCAGAAGCCAGGAGCCAGGAGTTTCTTCCAGGTCTCCCATGTGGCTGCAGGGGCCCAAGGACTTGGGCCATCTTCTACTGCTTTCTCAGGCCACAGCAGAGAGTTGGATTGGAAATGGAGCAGCTGGATCTCGAAGTGGTGCCCATATGGGATGCCGGCACTACAAGCGGTGGCTTTACCTGCTATGCCACAGTGCTGGCCCCTTCTCTGCCCTTAAGAAGCTCATGGTTGGTATGGAAAGAGAAAATATAATTACAGTATGTTACAAATGCTTCAATGGAAGTATGAACTGGATGATGAAAGACCCACAAAGTTCTCTGAAATAGTGAGCTTCCCTTGTACATGTAACCGAGAATATCCTTGAATATCCTTTACATAGTTTTGACTTGTCCACGCCTTCTTTGAGACTTCTGTTCAAGTGAGAAATAGCAGTGACTCAGCACATTTTTCAATCTTACATAAACAGACTCTGCATGAGATGTTGGAAAGGAGCAGTACTGGCTGGGTGTTGGGATTCTGCTCCACGGGTTAGCCCCTCAGGAGAGTTTGGGGAAGAGTTAAACATGGTGATTGAAGATAATAAAAACACTACATTTGATACTTATTGAATGTTTTCTACTGGTCAAAACCACGTAAACTATTACTGTTCCCATGGACCAGGTACTCTTCATGAACTCATTTTAGTCTCCCAACCAATTCTGTGTTATAGGTGACATCATTATCTGTTTTTATGGGTAAGGAAGCAGAAAGAACAGTGAGGTGAGGTAACTGCCTGTGGACATGCAGCTAGTAAGTCAAAAGCTGGGATTTTTCATGCTGCCCATTCTAGCTACTAAACAACACTGCCAGTAATTTGAGACTCGCTGTTTTCTGCATTTGTTTTCTCAAGGTTCCTCTTAACACTGAACAGGCATGCTGCTTATGTATGCAGTACTTTGACAGGTAAATCCATCCTCCAGGCTTTGCTGGAGGGCACTGTGATCACTGGTAGGCAGGCACTGTCTGCATAGATGTACACATAGTCAACATGTGCATAGATAGGAAGGAAGGAATCACGGAGTGGTAGCCTGTGTGTGTGAATGCAAATATGCATATTTATCTATAGTTGGCCCTCCAGATCCATGGGTTCTGCACCTGTGGATTCAATCAACCACAGCTAGAAACTATCTGAAAAAAACCTTTACTATTATTTATCTGAGATGAAGGTGGAGAGACAGAGTGAGAGTGCACAAGGGCTTCCTCAATCACTTGTTCACTACCCCGGTGCACACAATGGCAAGGACTGGAGCCAGGAGCCTGGGGCACAATGCAGGTCTCCTATGTGGGTGGCAGGAACACACTTACTTGGGCCATCATCACTGTCTACTGTGGTCTGCCTTGGAAGGAGGCGGGAGTCAGAAGGTGGAGATGGGCCCACTATGCAGAAGAGTGCATTGTAATCAGAAGCCTCTGAATGCTCCCTTTGTCACTCTCCAGGTGACCTTCAGTAGACAACCTTAGAAAGCTCATCTGGAAAAGCGGAATAATACCTACTTCATAGAATCGTTGTAAGAAGTGGAGAGTATCTATTTTAGTTCCTGTTACAATTCACTCACTCAACGTTTACCTTTAGAGTAGAAGAGGATTCAGGGATCAAAGTTTTGGGCTGGAAATTCTAAATGACCTTAAGCAAGAAACAACCTCTCTGATCTCCATTTTCTCATTTATTCAGCTGGGCTAAACCCTGCTCTACCAATCTGATTCAGTTCATATGATAATCAAATAATATTCATGAAAGAACCTTGGAAAATTGAAAATTACCATGCTGTTGTTGGATGCGGGGATTATTATTAACATTATAAAACATTTTCAAGTTTCATAGTACCCTAGGGGGTAAAAATCTGTGTTGTTATTCTTGGATTTTCAGTGAAATCATAATGAGCGTTAATGATCACAAAAGCAATGAGGCTAATTTAGTACTAATGTAACACAAGTCATTTTCCAGTCTAGATTTTAGCAACAAGAGAGAGTAGGGTCTCACCTGTCTGGCACATAAAGGACTCTATTCTGTATTCATTCCCTATCAGGCTGTTCGGGAAGGCCTTTCAAACCCCCTTGTAGGTCTGCAGGAGAACAAACTTCAAGAAGCTAAATCCTTTAAACACAATCAAACTTGGCTCCTTCTGATTACACAGAGGATATGCAAACGAGCACAAGGGGTGCAGTGTCTCCTTGCCAAGTGCAATAATCAAGCAGAACAATATGTGGTCATGTTGGAAGTGACAGAAAACAAATTCAGGCCCATTGTAAGTCTATGATAAAGCAGGCTTCCTTCCCCACACAGCTCTCCATTTAGCAAGCAGGAGATTCAATATCTGGTTAAAAAAACACTTACATAAAAATAGTCCATAGAACAATTAGCGTTGCTAATAACAAATTTAAAACTGGCATCTATCCAGTCTCTTTTAAATGTCCTACATTTTTATTTCTATTTTTAACCTGACACTTTGGTTTATCTTGATTTTACACATTGGGATGTGAAGACTAAGAAAGCACAAATAATTTGCCAAAGCCAGAAAGTAGTAGAGTCTAGGTTGGGACCCAAGCTTGTCCATCTTTAATGTGTCTATCCTTCTACAATTACACTTGTGTTACTAATAAAAATGACCCTAAAATATTACACAGAAGTATTTTTTCAATATTCTCCTTAACAGTCCAAGGTTCTCTTTCAATGAGGCTAAAGTTTAGTCAAGATCAGACTATCTTAAAAAAAAAATCTCGGAACAATGGGCATTGTTCTTGGTGTTCACTTGAAAGAGTAATGGGAAACTCTGATGCATTGCAGAGAAAATTGCTGAAAATTAGAATAGTGAAGATTTTTAATACTTTGTATTAACTGTTTAGAAGTTAAAATGCATGGCACTGGCACTGTGGTATACCTAATAAAGCCACCGCCTGCTGTGCTGGCATCTCATGTGGACGCAGGTTCCAGTCCCAGCTGCTCCACTTCCAATCCAGCTCTCTGCTGTGGCCTGATAAAGCAGTGGAAGATGACCCAGGTCCTTGGGTTCCTGCACTCACATGGGAGACCCAGAAAAAGCTCCTGGCTCTTAGCGCCATCTGTGAGTGAACCAGCAGACAGAAGACCTCTCTCTCCCTCCCCCTTTCTGTAACTCTGCCTTTCAAATAAAATACATAAATCTTTTTTTTAAAAAAAAGAAGTTAAATGCACACATTAGTTACATCAAGCTAAATATTTGGGATTTTTGAACCAACAATTTAGTCTGGATCACATAATTAATTTCCTTTTAAAAATCAACAATTTGGTATCACAGTTCACATCTGACATTCCTATCTTATTTTTACAATGACATTCAATACTTTGATTAGCAATTAAATATAATGGAGAAAATACTCCTTTCTTATCCTGGGGCTTAAAGCAAGGTAAACGTCATTTCTTACTCAGAAGGTTCTTGTATAAAGTGAAACATCATCTGGGATATTAGTTTGAATTGAAACAAAAACATGCTCTTTTTAAATAAGGCAAAGATAGGAAGAAATCTTACAGAATCTTCAAGTTCAAAGGAACTGACAATAGTCCAAAGTATGATCTTGTCTAAAAAAATTCAGAACCATAGAAAGTGAACAGGAATCACAAGCATTTATAATTTGAAAGCTATAAAACATGTTGGTGTGTAGCAGATAGGGGCCTGTATGCTGATATTTAAGCTATGCCTGGAAGCCAACGAGGAAAAGGTGGTAATTAGGCTCTCCGAAGGCATGCTGGGCTCAGGTATTCCCTCTCTCCACTTGATGATGGAAACATTAAGTAGATGATCTATTGCTTTATGTATTCTCAAATGAATTCTTCAGAGAACATGAAATAGGACTTACATAGTGATTACATTTTTTTCTCTGCAGAATTTGGTTTAACTATCATGAGTGAGGGAGCAGTAACTCATTGGTGAGCACTTGAGAGAACTTATCCTCACTGGAATCCACATCCATTCACTTCAAGTTTTATAAACTCGTAGGGCCTCAGTTTCCCCTTCTATAAAAGGAAAGAGTTTGGCTAGCCTTTTTTTTAATCCTTAAAAATTAACTTTTAAATTATAGAAGTATAACATAAAATTTATCATCTTATCCCTTTTTAATTGTACAGTTCAGTAAAGTTAAGCAACTTGCATGTGCAACCAATCTTTAAAATTTTTTCATCTGGCAAAACTGAAGCTCACCTTGAATAAGTCCCATCATCTGCAGCCCCTCTCTCCCACTAGCAACCATCAATTACTTTCCATCTCTGAATTTTACTACTGTAGATTCTTCTTGTAAGTGGGATCATACAGTATACATCTGTGATTGACTGCTTTCTCTTAGCCCTGCTATGCTAAGTCCTCAAGCTTCATCATGCTGCATCAAGTGATAGGATTTCCTTCCTTTATAAGACTGAATGATTCATTGTATGCAGGGGGCACTTCAAAAAACTGGTGGAAAATAGAATTAAAACACAAGTTTATTTTAGTACAGAAGTTTTCAAAACTCATGTATACTTTTTTCCTAATATGGATTCTTCACGAACTTTCTGAAGAAAACTCAATTTTTTTTTTTTTTTAATTTTTTATTTTACTAAGGGGCAGGCATTGTGGTGCTGTGGGTAAAGCTGCCTGCAGTGATGGCATCCCATATAGATGCTGGTTTGAGTCCTGGCTGCTCCAGTCTGATCTAGTTCCCTGCTAATGGCCTGGGAAAAGCAGCAGAAGATGACCTAAGGTCTTGGGCCCCTGCCATCCACATGGGAGACCTGGAAGAAGCTCCTGGTTCCTGGCTTCTGCCTGGCCTAGCGCCAGCCACTGTGGCCATCTGGGGAGTGAATTAGCAAATGGAAGATCTCTTTCTCTCTCTCTCCCCCACTCTCTCTTCAGCTCTGACTTTCAAATAAATAAATAAATAAATACATTTTTCCACCAAAATAACCACCTTTTAATTGCATTTTTCCATGAATGTATTGAAGTAGTCTTGAATATACTATTATTCATTCATCCATTGATGGGTATCTGGATTACTTTCACTTTGTGGCTACAGCAAAAAATGCTGCAATGAACATGGGTGTGTAAATATCTTTTTGAGATACTGCTTTCAAATCTTTTAGATAAATACCCAGAAGTGGGATTTCTGGACCATATGGCAATTCTATCTTCTATTTAAAAGCTTTCATAACAGATGTACCATTTTATAGTCCCACCAACAGTGCACAATGATTCCAATATCTCCATGTCTTCACTAGTACTTTTTTTTTTTCCTTTTTTCCTTTTTCTTTTCTTTTCTTTGATAGTGGCCATTCTCATGGGTGTGAGATGGTATCTCACTGGGGTTTGGATTTGCATTTCTCAAATCATTAGTGACACTAATCATCTTTTCATATGCTCATTAGCTATTTGTATGTCTTCTTTGGAGAAACGTCTATTCAGGTCCTTTGCTCACTTTTAATTATTTTTATTTATCTTTAAGATTTTATTTGAATGACAGAGACAGAGACAGAAAGGAAAGCTCTTCCTGGTTCATTCCCCAGGAGCCAGGAACTCACTCAAGGTCTCCTACACGGATGACTCCAATGCTTGAGCCATTACCTGCTATCTCCCAGAGTGTGCATTGGCTGGAAACAGAGCCAGGACTTGGATTCAGTTACTCTGAAATGGGATGTGGGCATCCCCAGCAGTGTCTCAACCTTGCTTGACCTTGCCCGCTTTTCCACTGGACTAGTATTTAACTGCCAAAATTCAATACAGTGTAAAAATTAAGTCTGTTTGGTGTTCGATAGGATTACTTCAGAGTGATAGGTAAGGCACATTTAAAACCTCAGCCAAATGTCTCATCAAGTGGCTCCTGATATCCATGTGGACAAAATGGAGGGCTGGATGATAATACCACTGGGTGGATTTGTAATTCACCATATGTCTTTCCCTAACAGTGTTAATCAGCAAATCAACGTCAACTTATAGAGGGCTATGCTTGAGGGAACCTGCCTATTCAACATTAACATTAAAATATCAAATTATAGAAGGTTCACATCTAGGAAAGATGCCTGTTTAACTTTAGAATTAAAATTTTACATGTTCATGCACCACAGATTAAAATAATGAACCCAAACTGGCAACTAAAATTTTAGAAAAGCTTCCAGTTAGGAGAAAAAACCTTGCTTATAAAATAAATGATTAGACAAATTCAAATAACTGTTGATGTAATTAAGCCAAACAACCTCAAAAGACTACCAATAAATTTTAGTGGAGGCTTGAAGGCTCAGTTGCATCCAACAAATGAATAATAAAATCTTCTGAAAATTCCATATATGGCACTTACAGCAACATAATTGCCTTCATTGAGAAACTAGGTAATGGTCAAAAACAGCAGTAGGCTTGTTCTGCTTAAAAACAAACAAACAAACAAACAAACACTGAAAAGTGAGGCTGGTGCTGTGGTGCAGTGGGTTAAGCCGCCGCCTGCAGTGCTGGCATTCCACATAGGCACTGGTTTGAGTCCTAGCTGCTCCATTTCCAATACAGCTCCCAGCTAGTGCACCTGGGAAAGCAGAGCTTGGGCCCCTGCACCTAGGTGTGAGACCTGGATGGAGCTCCTGGCTCCTGGCTCCTGGCTTCAGGCTGGCCCAGCCCTGGCTGTTGCACCATTTGGGGAGTCAACCAGTAGATGGGGGATCTCTCTTTTTCTCTTTCTCTCTCTCTGTCTCTTCCTCTCTCTTTGTAATGCTTTCAAATAAATAAATCTTTAAAAAACAAACAAACACGGAAAAGCATCTTCTCTGCCAAGAGTCACATTTTTAAGAAAGATTCTGAAAGAGCAAGAAATATCTAACAGAAGCGGATGAGTAAGGAAAAATAGGAGGAGCTTTGTGCTTTTAGACCAAAGAGAAAAATCAAATGAAAGATGCAACAGGCGTCTTCAAAGATGGTTGACAAATTGCAACACAGGTTAAAAATGGAATCTAGTCTATAGGTGTGCTCCACAGGTTAAAAACGGAATCTAGTCTATAGGTGTGCTCCTTATCAGAGTTTTTTTTTTTTTTTTTATCTGAATTAGTGGCCATCATTTAAAAAAATCAGATTTCACATTTAAGTTTTGATTTCTATCTTAAAAAGGCAGCATGTTTGAGTCCTGCGAGCCACCCCATAGCCACTAGGAAATGGAACATTTCCCCTATCTCTGGAGATGCCTGGTGATGTTCAGGCAGAGATCAGATATTTTCTATGGCTCCTCCCAAGGTTGTCTGGTTTCATAAACTGAGTTAGTGTGACTTAGGCCCCTACTGCACTTCTGCCTGTCCCAAAGCAATGTAAAGGTAGTGACGGTATTTATCCTCCTTGTTCTCAGCCCCGCAGACCCAGTCTTGGCCCTTTTCTGTCCAAGTCCATGCTGAAGCTGGTCTTTATGGATATTATCAATGAGCACTCTTGGGCTCTGGCTTCCGGTTAGGTTTAGCCAGTGAGAGTCACGGGAGAGGAGACGGAGGGCAGGAAGAGGGCACAGTTGACATATTTGTTCCCCTGGCTTCCTCCTTGCTGGGCTGCTGGGGGTTGGCAGCATCACTCTATCAAATGCTGTCACAGCAGGCCCTCCACTATGCTCTCCCGGGTGTGGGACTAGGTCTAGGAAAGTACTATTTCCCATACGTGGTGACTCTGGGCCCTCTTCTTCTTATTGGTTCCCATTCATTTTCCCCCCATACCTTTATAAATAATTTTTCAATAAAATTTCCCTTAGTCTGCTTGCTTGTGCCATTTGTTTCATGTAGAACCTTGATGGATACAGAGACTGAAACAAAGCCAATAGTTTTGTACACCAGTTGGTTAAGATGGAACAGGGCACCTCCTGGGTGGTGGGCCTGAAGCGTATCACCAGAGCAGCTTACACACTGGGACACAACACTTGTGCATACATATTGGGACAAATAATAGTAAAAATCTTTGAGAGAAAACTATTTTCTGGTTAAAAATGTTTAAAGAACATGACTTAGCTATAAGTTTTGGGTCACTATTGTTCTTTACTTTGGTGAAAATGTGTAAAGACTGGAATCTAAAATACATCTTGGAAATCTCCGAAGCACAAAAATAACTTTCTGCAAGCGTCAAACTGTACAAAGCAGTCCTCTATTCCCTCCTCCCTTGCCCCTCCCCATCGTCCAATTCTCTGTAATGTTCAATTTTGGTTTGAAGAAATGGCTGAAAGACAAATTGCCTTACAACAGGTCTTCTATGAAATATGGGAGAAGGCTGCTGACAGAGTGAGTTAAAAACTGCAGTGTTCGCAATCTGGAAAACATCTGCCTTGCCCCGAACTGTAAACCACCACGCTGGAGAAAATGGTTTGTGACAAAGCAGAACCCAGGGTGGGTGTCTGCAGGGTTACGGGACAAGTCAAGGCTATTCAGGCATAGAACTGGGCACCGTGCCCTTTGGCAAACTGTTACAAGCCCAAGTCTTAAAAGGAAATACAAAAGCAATAGGCCAGGTATGAAAACTCCAAATGGAGCCAAATGGTTCACTACTTTTCGTGTTAATGGGCACTCTTCAGTGAAGCTGATTTAGGAATAAAAGCAATACTGCCGCTTGCTCGTTCTGGTTGTTTGGTAGAGGGAGAAACCTGTTGCAGGAGAAACAGACATCCTGGCATGGCTAGCGAAGAAGTACAGTCTCAAGATTTTATCCAGTAAAATAAAGGGCCAAGGTTTGACTATGAAAACACCAGTGTAAAAGGGTTCTGCCTCCGCCTACAAACTGAGAAAGAAACAAATAAGGGCTCTCAATTGGCAGGGGAGGGAGAAAGAACATAAGTCATGAGGTGGAGGATAGCCAAAGCAAAATGGCCAGATCATCACACAAGGAGCTCCAGAGAGATTTCCCACAGTGCCAGCCCCTGAGCAAATCCTAAGGGCTACAGTGAAATGGTGACCCTGGGAGGTGTGACTAGATGACAATTGGAAAGAACATAGGCAAAATGTTTCCTTTCAATTGAGTTTCCCTCCAACCCAAGGTGGACTTGAGGAGGCCACAGTGATGAGAGGAGAAAAAGCATAGTTTCTGAAGCTGTGCACGGGATCTCTGAGAAGATGGCTGACTGTGAGCACTGGAGACCAGGGCTCCGGGAAAGCAAGAGAAATGAGACATAATGGGCAGAGGCAAACACCATGAGAAGCAGGTGGAGCTGATGGAAGAAGTGGTCCAGGCAGGGCTGAATCTAGGCGGAGCCCCCTGGGGTCTCAGAACAAAAGTCCTTGTGGCTGGGGGCTCCATTCCTGGATGCCTTGTCCTCTGAGGAAGAAAAATCAACGCACAGCATGTCAGAGACACAAAGAATTTGTCATGATCAAAGGGGGAGGAAAAATTACAAAGAAATCATTATTCCTCTGCAATAGCCTAGAATTTGTTCTTTAAATAACTGTGGCGTGGCAGAGAAGCACCTAGACCTGGAGTTCCATGGACTTGGCTTGAGTCTTGGCTTTAGTAAAACAGCACTACCTCTGCTCTGCCATTGGAACAACAGAGATGATACTTGTATCTGTGGTGATTGTGAGGATGACATTAATTAATTCAACACATTTTATTAAGTATCAGCCAAGTCTTAGGCCAGACGGTAGTGAAGAGAACTCAGCAGCAGCCATCATGAAAACACAAACTGATCGTAGACCTACATGTTGGGCGATCTATGATGGCACCTCATGTGATTCATGTTTTCATCAGACTCTGTCACTAGATTGTAAGGCATGTGAGGGCATGTTGTGCTCTGCTTTCTTCAGAGACCAAATGTGGGGAGCAACCGGACTAGACTAAGTTACTGGAATTAAGACTTATTCTATGCATCTGCTCTCCCACAATATGGCGCTGGGAGAGAAGTAAACAGCTTCCGCACAGCTGCCTCCAGTTCAACCAATTAACTGTAGGACTTGCTCCTGATTGGAGAGCAGCGTACTCGGCGTGTGGGCAGCCGAGTTGGGATTGGCGGAGGAGGACTATAAAGGAGGAGAGAGACGGCATGCACCAGGAACATCTATGGGGAACATCTAAGGGAACCCGTGCAGCCCCCGAGAGAACCGGCCGGCGGTGTGCCGCTCCCCTGCGGAAGTGGGGAATGCGGCCAGGGGGAACTGCCCTTCCACGGAGGTGGAAGGGATAGTAGCCAACCCGGGAAGAACCAGCAGCAAACCCGGGGAGGGCCGAGCAGACGAAAGAACAGCGCAGGGTCTTGTGTCGTTCCTCCACGAAGACGGGGAGCGACAACCAAATCATCAGAGACGCTCAGTACACACACACACACACACACACAGGTTTCAGTGAGTGACTGAATAAATAATTAATCATTCTAATTGTTAGATGCCTGGGACATCAAAGAAAGGACAGTGAGGGTGAAAGGTCAGGTCTTGCCCAAAGCATCTTTTGTCTTTTTGTTTTGTTTTGTTTTGTTTTTCACTTTCCAGTCAAGCCAATTCCCAAAATCCATAGCCATCCTATTTTTGGTTGTTCTTAGTTTTATGTTCTATTCTATTTGAAAGTTCCAAGATAAAATAATCTGTGGCAGATTGTTCTTAATTTTATTTTAGAAAATACAACAAATGTTCACATTTTCTATTTAATTAGGCCTATACTTCTTTTAGCCATACTTAGTTGGAACTAAAACAGCTGGGACATGAGTAACCCCATGGAGATGTAGAAATTTCCTCAACTGTGACTTAACTAAAGAATGCAGCAACATTCCTATGAGAATCCATCCCACTTGGGATAGAGGAGAAAAAGGACTTATTTCAAATCTGTGCCCCACTGGGAGCTGGTGCTGTGGCTTAGCAGATAAAGCCACTGTCTGCAGTGTTGGCATCCCATTTGGGCGCTGGGTTGAGTGCCGCTCCATTTTCAATCCAGCTCTCGGCTATGGCCTGGGAAAGCAGTAGAAGATGGCTCAAGAGCTTGGGCTCCAGCACCCTAATGGGAGACCTGGATTTAGAAGCTCCTGGCTCCTGGCTTCAGATAGGCCCAGCTCCAGCCATTGTGACCATTTGGGGTGTGAACCAATGGATGAAAGATCTCTTTCTCCCTCTCTCTGCCTCTGCTCCTCTGTAACTCTTTCAAATAAATAAATAAATATTTAACAAAAGTTTGTCCCACTAATTTACCACTTATTGTAAGATGAAAACCTTTTCCTTTCCTTCCTTTTTTCCTTCCTTCCTCCCTCCTGTGTTTCTCTCCCCTCCCTTCCCCTTCCTTTCTTTTCTCTTTCTTTCTTTCTTTCATGGATCCATCTCTCTGTCTGTTCATCTATGTATCATTATCATCTCTACACACACAAACACACAGCCAGTCACATACATAATAAATAAGCTGGTTATTAGTCTGAGTCCTGGATCCACTTATTAACAACCATGTGACCTAGGACAAGTTACTTTCCTTCTCATCTTTCCTTCTTGGGTGCACTGAAATTCTACTCAGAGAGGTATGGACCTACTTATACTCAGGAGCCAATGCATGAAAATCTCAGCACAGTTTTTGGCTCAGTGTAAGCAGGTAGTACATGCTGATTACTGATTAATGTTATTGTCATTCTATAGTCTTCAACTGAATAGTGTAGAACAAATGTTCCTCAACCCTAGGAGTGCTGCCACTCGGGGCTGGATAATTCTTCGTGCATTTGGGTCATGTGGGGTGTTTGCAGCATTCCTGGCCTCTCTGAATACATGCCAGTAGCACCCCCTGGCTCCACCTGGTTGTGATAAGCAAAGTATCTCCAGACACTGCCAAATGTTCCCTGCCTCTGGTTGAGAACCACCGGTGTAGAACAGACGTCCTAGAGATAGGAGACCTGGTTCCTGTTAAGGAAGCTGCAACCTTAGGTAAATCTATCAACCCCCTGGGCTGTGGTTTTATGATATGGTAAAATAGTCCTGGGCATTTCTGCTTTATCTTCCATGGGTTTTGTAAGGAAGAAATAGAGAAAAAAATGAAACGCTCTAAAGCAGT
Source organism: Oryctolagus cuniculus (assembly GCF_051225735.1). Lineage (NCBI taxonomy): Eukaryota > Metazoa > Chordata > Mammalia > Lagomorpha > Leporidae > Oryctolagus > Oryctolagus cuniculus. The sequence goes on from NC_142873.1 coordinate 109,236,754, forward strand.
TATAGAAACAGGATTCCATGGATTGTGCCGCTAGAGGTGGGCTGCTGAGGGGTGACCCCAAGAAGCCTTGCCTGGGACAACAGCTGATGCTGCCCCGCGCTCCTGGGAGTCTCACACCAGGGAGCCACTCCCCGCCCAGCAGCTTCTTATCGATTCTGTGTCAAGGAGTCCCCTGGCCTGTAATGGATGTGTCCACGGCTTGGCTTGCAGAATGCAAGAGGAACTGTTTCCTTTCAAAAATGAAATGTTCTTTCTAAAAATTGTAAGTGGTGAAAACTGCCCTGTCATCTGTAGATTCAACTTTCTTCTAAATTTATCGCTCGTATGTCTAGAACCAGTCCTCAAAATTTCAGCTGCGTCTTCTGCAGATTGATATTCAGAAAGAAATGTCCTGTGGGTTTCCAATATCACTATACTGAATAATACTATAATACTATGATAATATACTGACACATGATAGGTTTTTTTTTTTCATTAGCAAGGGAACATTTATTGATGTTATATCACATAGTGGGAACCAGCATGGTAGAATCCAGAGGTGGGGCCTATTGCTGTTCTTGGATTTATTTTTGAAAAACCTTTAAATGAGAGGTAGCGGAGTGTCTGGTAAAAAAGTCAGAGCTGTATGTAGACAGATGAGGTTCAGGGTCCAACCCCATAAATGTGTAAAGCACCACACATCATGCAAGTGCGTGGTAGCTGTCCTCTAGACATAGGTGGGCTCTTTCCTTCCACACACTCTGAAAGACTTCTCAAGGTCTCCTTTTATCCCCTAGAGCTTGTATAGTATGCATGTTTCGAAGGATCATTGAAAGGACAACCAATACTTTTTAAGTAAAATCTCTAGTCTTTTTTAAAAAAAAAAAAAAACATTATAGTCTTAAACTAAGTGGAATAGAGGTTGAATCCTTGAATCACAAGATCAAATTATTTTCCAGTTTATGAGCAAATTACCTTCTGATTTCCAGTGGGCATTAGTTGGAAAGTAAGGGTCGGAAGTTACCTAAAGGACAATGGCATTGACCCAGGATGGAGTAAACAAAGCATTTCTTTTCCTTCCTTAAAACAATTCACATGGATTCCTTAAGAACACATACTGGCCGGCGCCGTGGCTCACTAGGCTAATCCTCCGCCTTGCAGCGCCGGCACACCGGGTTCTAGTCCCGGTAGGGGCACCGGATTCTGTCCCGGTTGCCCCTCTTCCAGGCCAGCTCTCTGCTGTGGCCCGGGAGTGCAGTGGAGGATGGCCCAAGTGCTTGGGCCCTGCACCCCATGGGAGACCAGGAGAAGCACCTGGCTCCTGCATCGGATCAGTGCGGTGCGCCAGCCACGGCGGCCATCGGTTCTGCTAGCTGGGTGACTTTGGGGTTTTCTGTGCCTCAGCTTCTTCATCAGCAAAAGCAAAGTTAGTGCTACCCATCACAGAGCGAGGATGAGTATAAATAAAGCTATGAAAATGCCTAAACCAAGCCCTGTGTGTGGTAATGCTTGGTAATGTTGCTTTATCCCAGGCTCTTTGCAGATCTTGTATCTTATGATTGAGAAGAAAGGATGGGACAACTAAGCAAATGATTGCAACCTACATTATGTTTCTATCCTTCTCTTATCAATGTGGAATCTAATGTGGAAAAAAGTAAAAAAGAAAAGAAAATCAAGTGCAAGCCATTGAAAAGACACAGAATTTGTGTGGAAGTTATCAGTTGTGGCATAGCAAGTTAGATATTATCCTGCACATGCAAGTATTTCAAGGTCTGGCCACACAAAAGCCATGTGGTCAACGTTCTTAAATTTGGCATGTTCCACCATCTGCAAAACCATTTTGTGACAAAAGACACTATGATAACAGGTAACACAGAAGAATGAAATGATAGAATAACAGTTTCTGGAATTTTCATCACTAAGATTATTCTTAATATTTTTAATGATTTTCCTAACGGACCCCTTCAGTATGCTTAGCTCTTTTTTGTCCCTAACAATTGTGCCAGCTTCCACTGTATCATTCATACTGCACTGTAATTGACATGCTTCAAAATCATAAACCAAAGGTTTTTCTTTTAATCTCCCTACTGCATTGTGGATTCTCAAATAATAGTTGCTGGGGCTGGTGCTATGGGGTAATGGCCAAGTCTCTGTCTGCAGCTCTGGCATCCAGCATGGGCACTGGTGCCTGTGCTCGCTGCTCCTTTTCTGATCAACGGGTGGGACGAAGAACACAGCCTATCCACAGTTTGCCCCGGATGACTGAGTCGTGGCTGCAGTTTCATTCTGCCTGTGGGTGTTCATGAGGACATATTTTCTGCTTCCAAATTACCTATTATGCTCAAAAGGTACCCTTGCACTTGGACCATGAGGAGTACCACCTTTTTCTGTAGGAATGATTGTGAGAAGCTGTCTCAACTGTGTCTCTGAAGAGCTGGGTCCCTGTTTTATTCACTACTAGTGAAATGGCTGCAGGCACAAGAGTGGCTCAGGCCTTGATGGGTTCTGGTGCCCCACAGGTGTTTTATGTAGAAATGCAAGGCTTATCTGCCCTAGAACAGCTTGAGATCAGATGCACACTATCAATCTCCTTGGGCCCCCTTTCAAGGATTGTCCTAAGTGAAGGGGAAGGGCGATCTTAAAGGTGATTGAAACCATTAGGAGCAATGACTTCTATTTACCACATGCTGGGATGTCACACAGGTCAGACTTGAAGTTTTCATCCAAGGTGAAGCACCAGGGAGCTTCTTTCTGGTTCCCTGGGTTGCGGCAGTAGGAATGGCCTCCATTCAGCTCTGGGAAGCGGAGAGCAGTGAAGGTGTGCGTGTGGGGGTACTGAGAATTCCAGGGCTGGCACTGGCGCCCTGATTTCGTCACACTGACAGTCCCCCGGTAGTCCACACCTGTGCTGTTATAGCACTTGTGATCTGAAAAAACACAGAAGAAAAGGCCAACCATTAGAAAGGAACAGATGAGATGCAGTTGGGGGTGGAGGGAGGAGAATGCAATTAACCTCGTGACCAAGGCTTCCCGCGGTCAGGGGCCATGCAGGGCAGTCTTCCTGCTTGCTGGGCTGGGACCCAGGACCTGCCTTGCAGTCACATTCCTGGGAGGATTTAAAGCTCATGCTTCAGGGATAAAACCAGTCTTCCACCAGCATTTTCAATACTGAACACAGAAGAAATCAGAACTGGGGTGGGGGCTGGGGGCACAGGAGTAACTTCCTAGTGAACGGTTCAAGGAAGGTTCAAGCCAAATTTTCCCTTTCTTCTGATTGATGGCCTTAGACGTGAATCATGTGATAAAGAATCTAGTTGGTAATTCACAGAAAATGCTTATCGAGGGCAGTGCATTCTGGATTCTACGAGGCCTTAGGCCTATCTCTATGGGATGAAGTAGCCACTCTAGAGAAACAGGTCCTATTAAGTTGGCCCTCATAGGTGACCACAGGGGCTGTAACTTGGAAGCACTGAAGGACCTACTGAATTGAAAGGAATTGGAATCTGGAGAGGTAACACTAAAACAGTCATAATCATGATATTGAGATCTTACTATCTGCTAAGTATGGTTCTAAGTGTTTAAGGTGCATTGGTTTTTTTAAACTAATAAACCAGTATTAAGTACCAAAAGGAAACCAAAAAATTCCCAGGGAATTTAATTCTAGATGAAAAGGAAATGTTTTGCTTTGTGGTGATGAGAAGACAGCTGCAGGCCTCCATATACATTTATTTCAACTTGTAGTGCGATACACTTACCATGAAATTTATCACTGGGGCATTTAGTCCATTATCAAGGTTGTGTAATCATCACCACTGTTTGGTTCCAGAATACTTACATCACACCAAAAGGAAACCCCTCATCCATTAATCTGCTATTTCCCACTACCTCTGGCCCCTGTCCCTAACAACCACAGAGTTACAGAGAGAGAGAGAGAAAGAGATAGAGAGAGGTCTTCCATCTGCTGGTTCACTCCCCAAATGGCCGCAATGGCTGGGGCTGGACCAGGTGAAAGCCAGGGGCCAGAAGATTCTTCTGGGTCTCTCCATGTGGGTGCAGGGGCCCAAGCACTTGGGCCATCTTCTACTGCTTTCCCAGGCACAGTAGTAGAGAGCTGGATCAGAAGTGGAGCAGCTGGGACAGGAGCTGGTGCTGCAGGCTGTGGCTTAACCTATTATACCACAGCACCGGCCCTCTACTTTCCACTTCTATGGATTTACCTACTCTGGATTTTTTTTCATACAAATAGAAATTTTTTCATATAAAAACATCTGGCTCCTTAGTATGTTTTCAAGTTTCATCCAGGTTGTAGCATGCATCTGTATTTCAGTTCTTTTTTTTTTTTTTTTTTTTTTTTGACAGGCAGAGTGGACAGTGAGAGAGAGAGACAGAGAGAAAGGTCTTCCTTTTGCCGTTGGTTCACCCTCCAATGGCCGCCGCGGCCGGCGCGCTGCGGCCGGCGCACCACACCGATCCGATGGCAGGAGCCAGGAGCCAGGTGCCTTTCCTGGTCTCCCATGGGGTGCAGGGCCCAAGCACCTGGGCCATCCTCCACTGCACTCCCGGGCCACAGCAGAGGGCTGGCCTGGAAGAGGGGCAACCGGGACAGAATCCGGCGCCCCGACCGGGACTAGAACCCGGTGTGCCGGCGCCGCTAGGCGGAGGATTAGCCTAGTGAGCCGCGGCGCCGGCCCTGTATTTCAGTTCTTTTTATGGACAAGTAATATTTTACTGTGTGGATATGCCACACTTGTTTATCCACTTATTCAGACAGACATTTGAATCACTTCCACCTTTGGCTACCATGAACACTGCTGTTACAAACATTCTCTACTGGGTTTTTGTCCAGACACTGTTTTCAATTTTTTTTTTTATTCTATCCCCAGGAATGGAGTCGCTAGGTCAATGGCTGGTTCGTTCTATGTTTATGCTACTGAGCACCTGGCCCCTATATCTTCAAATTATTGTCTTCATGAAGCTTCCTGAAGGTGCTGGTATCTGATCTCCTATCAAACGCTCATGCACAGTGGCTAACCCACTAGAAAGTAGTCTACTAACGTGAATAATGGCTGCAGGTCAAGGTCCAGGCCAGTTCTGCGCTGTGCCCCAGGGATGCTGGCCCTGAGGGCAGCACAGAAGTTCGGGGGCTCCTGCTTACTTTTATTTATAGGATCTGCCATAGGGATTCCAATCCGGATGCAGCTGGCAGCTTCCGGGCTTTCGGGCTGGGGGAGATCTTCACAGTTGGGCAGCTTGAGCCTCATGAGAATCATGGGATTGGACCTTGCAAAGATGTACTCCGTCTGACACAGGACGTTCTCCAGGATTTCACACTCATCGCGACACAGGTCGCGCGGCTTTGGGACAGCGGAGGTCTCGTCACAGTAGGGGAAGGCGTAGTGGCACAGGGAGGGAATGGCGAACTGAGAGCACTTATCCGACAAGTGACTGGAGGTGCCAATCATGGTGAAGGCAGCTGAAAAACAAACACGATTATTAACTCCGGGAGGCCAGGGTTTATCTTCCCCGGTTATCTAGTCAACAGAGACCAGATCTAAACACACACGGGGCTGGAATCTGCCGTGCTGAAACACAACGCCCGGAGAAGGAGATTCATTTCAGATGTCTACGCAGCTTCCTTTCGCTGGCTTGGAAAAAAAAAAAATCCTTTTGACTACAAAGCTAAAACAAACAACAACAACAAAAGGATGAAATTACATATGTACCATTTCCTAATAAAAAGAATTAATTGGGTTAAAGTACAATCTATTCTTCATTTTTTACTACAAAGCAATAGAACTTTGTGCTTCATCCGGTATGTTTTATTAGTTTTGTGAGGCTTCTAAAACATGACAGCTCCAGGGCAGAACTTGCTCTGTGCGGCGGCTGGGCCTGGGCGCGGGATTTAGTTCTGTGTCTTACCAGATGGTGAGAGCTGACGCATGGATTTGGGTTAACGTGCTCAATTTCTTTGTGGCTTGGATACTCTAAGCCCATCTTCTGAAAGCAAGGCAACTCCCTTGCAAATTCTCCAAGAGCATGCTTCGATTGTTCCAGCGTGCATCATAGACTCTGGGTGGCTCTTTAGCTTAGCTTCATATCTAGTAGGGTCTCCGTGAACAAAAACATCACAGGGCAGCCTGGGATACCTCAGCAGACAGGAGCTCACAAGGCGGCCTGTGACATCACCGATACTCTGCTTCCCAAAGTAGGTTCCTCCGAACTTCAATCCCATTCGAGAAACCACGACTACACAGCCAAACAAATTTGGGAAATGCTGGGTTAAAACGTTAAATAGATTTTTAAAAAATCATAATATTTTCCTATAAGCTGATGCCCACTGACAATCTCCAAGCGCATATTACTGAATGTATAAGAGCTCCTATGTATTTTTGTGACTACTTAGCTTATGCTAGAATTCTTATATTAGGTCAAAATGTGCCTTCTCCTCCCCATCACTCTGACTTCTGTTGTTCGGCATTTTAGAATCCTCTTCCTCTTGAAAGCTTGAAGACTTTAGCCAGTGACAACCACACGTGCCTGTGGCTGCTTCTCCCGGTGAAACAGCCCCCCTCCCCCCAGCCTCCTCGCAGTCCCTTCAAATTCCTCACAGGACATGGCAGGAGAACGTTGCAAAGTTCATGGAAACGGAATGAACAGTTGTTTATTTTGGTGCAAACATGTTGTGAACTCCATGCATACTGGGGGTACTGAAAACGTATACAGAGGATGCATGTTACGGAACAACTAGGCATAGATTTCAAATTTTTTGGTAACAATAAATTTATCTTTTAATTCCAGTTTCCACAAACTTTTGAAGCATTCTTGTCATTTCTGGACCTTTTCTGTTCTGTGTTCTGGCCTCGAGTTTGTTTCTGCCTCTCAAATCCTGGGGTTGACAGATAAACTATAAGACCAAGGTTACATTTGCATTTCAGATACACATTCAGGACATACGTATCCTAAAATGTTATTCGTTTTCTGAAATTCATATGCAACTCGTTACCCTGTACTTTTATTTGCTACGTCCGTAGGTATACCAGCCACTGTGACGGAAGGGCCACGAGGCTGCTGTAGCCACCAGAACTAGGTGTGCAAAACTGCACAAGGTGACTTACACCACTGTCTCTCACGTGTGCCAGACAGTGCTTCACTGTTCATCTCCATCAGAGGAGCCTTCCGAGGACGAAAAACGAAGGGTCCGGTGGTGGACGCTGTGGCAGGAGGAGACCTGTGGTCATCTGTTTCCTCACTCGTCTCGCAGATGGCGATTTTCACGGAGAGTGAGCAGGGTCCCCCACTCCGACGATGGCTCTGGGGTTAGTGTCCGGCGCTCTGGACTCTACACGCAGTTCCTTTCCACCCACATCATGTTGCTTTCTTCCCAATCATAAGCTGTGTGAGGGCAGAGAGCTACCTGGACACCCTCGTATCCCCGGCGCCCAGCTCAGTTCCTGGTGTGCTGAGAGCACTCACTAATATTTATTGAGTGTTAGAATGAATGTGAGACTCCTCAAAGCTTCCTTTTCCTCTCAGAGCAACTTGCAATAAATTATTTTAATGTAGATTCCAGAGCTCAGAGATCATGTCTGATGCCTCTTTATGTTCCTCCTCCCGCCCCCCAAACCTAGCCTCATCCTTAGTCAAGAAAGGAGCTTGATAAACCTTTTGGTGAGAAAAAGAGTAATTTAAGGGACAAAAATCGTTTCATTGGTGTTACCTACCCGTGATCTGATTTTCTATTTCTCCTTGCATGTGCAAAGACTCCATATAGACGGTGCGGTTGCCAATAAATCTTGCACACGCTATGCCTCTGTATGGCTGGCAGAATCCATCTTCTTCGTACTCGTCTCTAGAAACAAAGCATGACCGTTAGCCGATGCGCCACATACGCTCGGGGAGCTCTACCTGCGCGATGCCCACATAGTCACTAGGGGGCGCAGTCGCGCACAGTATCTGAAAGACCCCGCGAAGGAGCCAGGCTTTCCGCTCTGTTCTTCAAACATCACTTAAAACATCTGTTGGTCACGTTGGTCAAGTTTCCTACATCTCTAGAAAATCATCCCGAAGCACAAAATCATCCTGAACTATGGGAGAAAATGCTTTTATTTTCGCAGCTGGTGGTGGGCTGAAAGCTGATGTCGTTATAAGAGGAAAGAGTCGGGAATCTGGGCACATGTTCTACAGTTTTTTTGTTTTTTAAGCACAGATTATTTCTGCTTCATTTGCTACAAAGGCGTGGGTGCATGAGCCACAAGACCCACTCCAACTGACATGTCAATTAGGGGGACCCACAGGGCACGGAGCTAGGTGCAGCTGGAAAGAAACCAGAGAACAGCTCTGCTGGGAGTCTCCTCGCTGCCTCAGACGCTCTCTCTCTGGAGGAGAGGGCCGGGGACAAACCACGGACTGGAGAATCTCAAATGAGTCACTGGACCCAAGGCAATCTAGAGAAAATGTCAGGGGAACTCTTGCTTTCATGCTCCCCTAACGTTTGGAAATTTTACAACATAGTCTTACTTCAAAAATGGGGGGCTGGGGGGGAGTGCTGGGGGGTAGGCTTTTACCATGAAGATGAAGGGACAACAGAAAGTGACACGAGTCGTTACATAGTGGCAAGCGATCAGACCGGAGACAAGGTTCACCTTGGAGGCAGGTTCACCTTGAGAGGACAGAGGACACCCCCATGCCCCAGAGGACGGAGCATCCAGCTGCAGCCAAGGCTGCTGCCCAGGTTTATGCCTCGACCTCTCCCCCGGATGCTCCTTCTCTGTTCACCAGGCTGCGATCAATACATCATCTCAACAAAATATCCTTTCTCCTCTTTGGTTTCTGCTAGGCTAAAATAACTCAGAGCAAAAGGCAGAAGAACAAAGTGTCTTCCTGGGTCTAAGAGGCGGGCATCCGTAGGCAAGCTGTCTGTGCAGTCTGAGCCATGGTTTTATCTCCCAGATGGAGATCACAATGGATTGGCTACTCTCCACTGCGGGTGGAAGTCATGACGATCCCATCAGACCATGAAAAAGATTTCGAAATCACAAGCTACTGTATGATTATCATGAAAGTATTTGCAATTACCAAGGAGGACATGTATTTGAAAGAGATTCACTAAGCTCTTGCTTTGTTAAGTGGGCTCTGGTCAATGCCACGGTGCTGGACTTCCCCACTTGGGGGTTCAGTGCAAGAGACTAGAAAGCTTGAGATGGCAGCAAACCAAGTGAACGAAACAATCTGAGAGCACGCTTACGTTCCGTGGCGCCCCTCTCCCCATTCACCCAAGCAGTCATGGGAGGTGGAGGTGGGGCAGTATCTTGGGTTAGCCCCCCAAAATAGTTTGTACTGCAAAGCTCTTAAGATCTTAACCTTTCAGTACACGTACAAATGAATATATCATATACCTGACATAAAGACATTGAAATTTTAATGTTGCACAATCCTGCAAGCACTCCACATGTTTACTTTCATAAATCCTGGAGTAATGCTGAAGCCTTTTTGGCTTAAATTTTACTTGGGTTGTAAAATTAACCCAACTTTTATTGGGTAACTAATACCATAAACCTATGGGGAGAAAGAAGGTTCTCGATGACCTCGCCTTGATCGTGGAAACCTAAGTACAGAGACGAGCATGCACCCCCACGCTACCCCATTGCTATTTCAGACGATGATTTTCTATCCCGAGGCATTAGCAGACCCCTGGAATTTTAAGGTGTCATTATGAGAACACTCCTTCCTCCCCCACATTAAACTCGCAAGACCTCAATTTATATCTCTTGGGAGGACAAAACCCTGGAATTACCCCAGATATAAATCCCCAATCTACTGGGAGTTCCCATATTTTATGTGTGAGGCTTAGGCTAAACTTCTTACCACCTTTCCAGTTGGAGACCCTTAAAAAAGACTCTTTGAGTACCTTTTTTTTCCCCCTGGACTGTATGGAATGCAATTCCTCAGCTGCCCATTTCTTATCAAGGGCTTAGAGCTGCAGGTGTACTGACTTTTCCACCATGCCCGAATTCCCGCAATTCTGGCCACTCTCCTTGGGGACAGATACAAACAACATGGAACAGTATGGTCATGTCATCTGCTGGGAGTCATTCTCATAGAGCATCTCTTCAGGACACTGTGAAAACACCGTGTCCCAGCCCCACCTCGGACCTAGGAAACCATACTCTCTGGGGTCAAGGCTTAGGTATTTATGCTTTGGTTTTTTAAATTTTTTTAATCAAACATACAACCTAGAACCACAGCACAAAGTAAAACAAACGTGCCCTAAGTGTCTGCCTCTCTGCACTGGTGCTGTGCCAGGTGCACCCCCGATGAGCTCTTCTTATCCTTATTTTAGGGAAGCAGGAGCTGGCGCTTCTGGGAAGGTGAGTAACTCACTCTAACTCACAAAGCCAAGGAGTGGCAGGGCTAGGATTTAAACAGACATTTCAAGCTCAATCCCATACTCTGCCTTGTTAGATCTATAACTGTGTTGTGCTTTTCAATACTGCTCAATTAAATCAGTCTTATGATAGATGAGAGACTTGATAATGAGTCTTTATCCCACACCAAGCAATGTTTGAGCCAGAGCCATTAGGCAGGGAAAAGAAATCAAGAGGATATAAATCGGACAGGAGGAAGTCAAACTATCTGTGTTTTCAGATCACATGGTCCTCTATATAGAGGAGCTAAAAACTCCATTAAGAGACTGTTAGAACTCCTAAGAGAATTTGGCAAAGGTGCAGGATATAAAATCAACACATGGAAACCAATAGCATACTTATACAACAGCGTTCTGGCTGAGAAAGAACTTTTAAGATCAACCCCACAGCAACAAAAAAATTTAAATACCTTGGGATAAATTAAACAAGGATGTGAAAGATCTTTACAGTGAAAATTAGAAAAGATCAATGAAAGAAATAGAAAAAGACACACAAAAAATGGAAAAATCTTCCATGTTCATGGATTTGAAGAATTAATACCATCCAAATGTTCATACTATCCAAAGTCATTCATGGATTCAATGTGACCCTAATCAAAATTCTAGGGACATTCTTCACAGAACTACAAAAAGTTTCATATACTTTATAAGATAGACATGAAGTCATTTCATTCTGACAACAATTTTTTAAATTTATTTATTTATTGGAAAGGTAGAGTTACAGAGATAGAGATGGAGAGAGAGAGAGGGAGAGAGAGAGAGAGAGTCTCCCATTCACTGGTTCACTCCCCAAATGGCTGCAATGGCTGGGGCTAGGCCAGGCTGAAGCCAGGATCCAGGAGTTTCTTCTGGGCCTCACATGTGGGTGTAGGGGCCCAAGCACTTGAACCATCTTCTGCTGCTTCCCCAGGCACAATAGCAGAGAGCTGGATCAGAAGTGGAGCAGCCTCGTCATGAACCAGAACCCATATGGGATGCTGGTGCTGCAGGTGGCAGCTTTTCCAGTTATACCACAGTGCCAGCCCTGGCAACAATCTTGTAAAGAAGGTGGAGATGTGATTATTCCCATTTTACAGATGAGAATATCAAAGAGAGAGAGAGAGAGAAATAGAGAGGCAGAGACACACATACACAGAGATCTCTTATCCAATGATTCACTCTCCAAATGCCTGAAACATCCAGGATGGTATCAAGCTGGAGTCTGGACCCAGGAACTCCATCGGGGTCTCCTATGTGGGTGGCAGGGGCCCAACTTGGGCCTTCATCTCCTGCCTTCCCAGATGCATTAGCAGGGAGCTGGATCAGACATGGAGCAGCCAGGGTAGGTTGGGGGTGTCCCCACCCACGGGGCCACAATGCCCATGCTCGGTGATGGAAGTTTTGACACTGCTCCTGGAGGCTTTTTGCTGGGAGGCGGTGCTGGTGTATACTGGGTGGCAAAAAGGTTTTCTGTTAAGCCTGAAGTCACAATCACCTTTCACTCCTTTCCATTCCCCTCCCTCCCCCAGCCTCTGCCTTTGGCTGCAGGGGACCAAATGCTCCCTCCCACCCCCCGCATTCATCAGCTTTGTGCTTTTTTCCATCTCACACTTCTTTCATCATGGATGTCTTCCTGCCTCGCCCCGCGCTCAGTAAATTAAAAACATGAAGCAGCACAACAGCGAAAGTGCAAGGGCACTGGCGATGAGCATGCCCGGGGCTGCATTCTATGGAGAAGAAAAGGGCATTGTGAAAGGGCACACGGGATTGGGCCATTCATCAAGGCGGCTGGCCCCGAGTGCGCGGGCTACCTCGCTAGGATGTCAGGGTGCGGGGGGCTTTGTGTTGGAAACTCATGTTTCTCATAAAGGTGATTCAGCTGCCACCTTGCCAGCCTCGACAGCCTTCCAGATTTGCTGTCATGGGATGGTGGGAAAGGCAAGTATGGACTGCCTGCTGTCTCCAGGGGCTCCCTGCTCCCCCGGGCCAGCAGCCTATGCAGGGTACTGATCTGGTGCTAAGAGCCACCCAGGAACCACAGAGAGCAAAGACAGGAAACACTGCTCTGTGGCAGCGTCATGGAGCACTTGCTGATTTTTCCAGCTTCATTCCCTGCCTGACAAGCCCATGAACCTATTGAGTTCCACCACGCTCATGACCTTGGTGGTCTCCAAACAGCCTGCAGATGCTTCCACGGCTTGGCCTATGTTCTTCCTGAGGCCTGGAATGCCTTTCACCCTCTTCTTCACCTTGTGAGTGCCCTGCCATCTTCTGAAAGCAGTTTTGTTTATTTTCATTTTATTTGAGAGGGAGAGAAGAACGAGAAGGATAGAGAGCTCCCATCTGCTGGTTCTCTTCTCAAATGCTCCCAACAGCTAGGGCTGAGCCAGGCTGAAGTCAGGAAGCTGGAACTCCATCTGGGTCTCCCCTGTGGGTGGCAGGGATCTTGAGCCATCACCGCTGCCTCCCAGGTTGCATGCTAGCAGGAAGCTGGAATTGGGAGCCAGAGCCAGTAATCAAACTTACATACTCCATTTGGGACAGGGGCATCCCAAGCAGTGTCTTTGTTGCTATGTCAAATGCAGCCCCCTTTAATCCATTTATTTGCTTGCCCTCTCATCTTCAAGGTCTGGATGCTCCTAACTCTCCCAGGAAGGTTACTCACTCCCCCTACTTCCAGGGCCTTGATGAAGCCATTCCTCCAGATCTCTGATTTCATATGGCATTTATCTGTTCAGTTCTCGCCTTGCCACCAGTTGATGGGCAGAAGGGAAAGATGGAAAGACACGTGCAGACCATCCTAGGCTAGCCCACCACTGTGGATACTTCTCTGTAGCAGAAACTCCCTCCAAACTGGAAACCATTTTCTTCCTCATCACAATAATCAAGGGCATGGGCAGACCAACAGACCTAATCAGCACAAGTGATTCTTGCTAAGGAATTTGACCCCCAAAAGTTCCCTTTCGGGGTAATAAAGCCAGTTACAGTGCATGTCTTTCCTTAGTGGCAGAGAATGAGGATAGAGATAGTCTGCTATTTGCAGAAGCTCACTGAAACCAAAGAATTGAAAACAGGTATTCCGGCAAGTGCTCGCAGTCCACGTTCACAGCTGCACTATGCACAATAGCCAAAGGGAGAGATAACTCCCTAGTCACTCACAGATGGATGCATAGATAGACAAAATGTGGCAGGTATGTGTGATGGAAGCTTGTTCATCCATAAAAAAGGAACGAAAGGAGCTGGCGCTGTGACACAGAGGGTTAAGCTGCTGTCTGCAGCACCAGCATTCCATATCACTGCAGGTTTGAGTCCTGGCTGCTCCACTTTGGATCCAGCTCCCTGCTAATGAACCTGGAAAAGCAGTGGAAGATGGCCCAAGTCCTTGGTCCCCTGCACTCACATGGGAGACCCAGAAGAAGCTTCTGGCTCCTGGCTTTGGTATGGCCCAGTTATGGCCACTATGGCAATTTGGGGAGTGAACCAGTGGAAGGAAGACCTCTCTCTTCTCTGTCTCTGACTCTTTCTTTGTAATTCAGCCTTTCAAACAAATAAGTCTTTAACAAAAAGGAAGAAAGAACCTCAAAAACATTATGCTCAGTGAAATAAGCTGGGCACAAAAGGTCATGTATCATATGATTCCATTTATATGAAATATTCAGAATAGGTAAATCTGCAGAGACAGGAAGCAGATTGGTGGTTGCCAGGGGTGGGGGAAGGGAGGAATGGGAAGTAATTGCTTAATGGGCATGGAAATTCATTTTGGGATGATGAGAACATGTTTAACTACAGAGATGGTCGTTGTACAACATTTGAATGCACAACTACTGCTGAGTTATTCACATTAAAAAGATTACTTTTATGTTATGTGAATTTCGCCTCAACTTGGAAAACCTCATTTCTACACAAGGGCCAAAGTGGAAGGCCCTTGGGAGAGGGCCAACAGTTGCAATTCAAGCCTCAGAGTCAGGGTGAGGTTCTGGGGGCAGCTTTGTGGGTTGCTTCCAGGCAGACTGATCTGATATATGCATTGGCAATTTATGCAGCATCAGTAGGTTTCTTTGTTCTGATTCTCATGCTCTTCCAATGGAATGTCAGGGAGAGTGGCTCTGCCAGGCCACAGCGTGGCGGCTTCATGAGCACGGACTGGAGTGAATTAAGTAACCCAACACTTCTGTGTTCGCCCTGCAGTCCCACTTCTAGATCCTTCTCGGAGGCACAGAGATGAAACCACACCAAGACGCTTGTGCCCTTTCCTTGTGGGGAAGCCGGCACACAGCTCAGAGAGAGGTGGTGTCCCTAGGTGTGCATGGGCGAGAACTTAAGCAAAGTGCAGGCAATAATTTCTCTTTGCCCAGGCAAAAATAACTTACTAGTGCCCTCCCAGAAGACCATCACAGCCATAAATGGGTAAGTATCCCTTTTTAAAGTTTGGAAACCAAGCCACTTATTAGCCAATCTGGTTAAAAGCACAGCCATAAAACAGCACTCGTAACCGCAGGCTGTGTGTGACAGTTCCCACTTCTCAGGGAGCCTTCTCCCTGGTGAAGTGCAATCCGATCTCTTCAGGTGAAATTAAGCTCTGTCTTTTCATTAAAAAAGGAGAATATGTGATAAAATTAGGCATCCAATAAAAGGATGCAGAATTATTCCAAAGTAGATGGAAGACCGGAGACATAGTCACTTCAAAAGCAGTTTATAAATCCCTGTGCTCTGTAAGGTTACACCTCTCCAAAAATATCTCCCCTCTCTTCTGGTGAAGATGTTGAGTCTGGAAGCATCCTTGGTTAATTGCCACCAGGAAGAAGGTGTTTAATTTCAGTCCTATCAGCTTTAACTGTACACCTTGGAATGAGAACCCTTAGAGAAGGGATCTATGGACAGATAGGGCAGAGGCATGGCAAGAACAGAGCAGAGTCAGGTAGGGTAGGTGAATGTTGCAGAAGAGGGGCCATTGGGGGTCCCAGAAGCAGACTTGGCTGTAGTCAAGGGCTTACAGGTGAAATATGTGGTCCTGGAGTTACTGTACCAACTCTGCTTTCTTTTCTTTTCTTTCTTTTTTTTTTAATTATTTTTGACAGTTAGAGTGGACAGTGAGAGAGAGAGACAGAGAGAAAGGTCTTCCTTTTGCCGTTGGTTCACCCTCCAATGGCCGCCGCGGCCGGTGCGCTGCGGCTGGCGCACCGCGCTGATCCAAAGGCAGGAGTCAGGTACTTATCCTGGTCTGCCTGGGGTGCAGGGCCCAAGCACTTGGGCCATCCTCCACTGCACTCCCTGGCCACAGCAGAGAGCTGGCCTGGAAGAGGGGCAACCGGGACAGAATCCGGCGCCCCGACTGGGACTAGAACCCGGTGTGCCAGAGCCGCAGGTGGAGGATTAGCCTATTGAGCCGCGGCGCCAGCCGATACTGATGCTTATTAACATTTATTCCCTTAACTGAAAAGTGCTTCTCTGTCTCACACCACTTTTTTTGCTTAAAAGAATTAAATAAAAATTTAAACTTCTTTCCTTGGCTATGAACCATTAAAACAAACAGCTGAATAATGTTCTGTCATAGTTTTCAGAGCAGTGCATAATAGTTTTTTGTGTCCAGTTTAGAAATGGGAAGGTATTGATTTGCTTCCACGTGATGTTTGGAAACACAAGGGTTGTGTTTCACTTGGAAAGAGGGCAGAACTACCCAGGCTTGTATCTCACAAATGAATTTGAGGGAAAACTGTGTGTGTCATATGTTTTATTCCTATTTAATTCCACATTTGAAATGATAGGATTGCCACTAGTACAGTATTTGTAAGAGGATGAAAGATCACTAATAAAAAGAATGAGTGACTTTTTGCTGTCTTCAATGGATTGAGGTTTTCGTGGGAGGGTGGCCTCACACCTCCTAAGAATGCCTTGGATGTTTTTACTTTTCCTCCTGTAAAAAGCCTACTCTGCCCCTAAGGTTAGGCTGAAGCTGGGAATGCATAGGTGAGACTCAGAGCCCCCAAGTTCTCGTTAGAAGCCTTTTGGATGTGCTTGGGCAGTTCTCCAAATATCAGGCATTTGAACTTGCCCTCCATTTGCCCATAGAGAATACCAGGACCTTAGAATAACATGGAATTCACACATACCAATCTGGGTAGATTTTCTCCCGCAAATATTACTAAGATTGCTTTGATTTTCTTCTCGTTTCTTTTATGCCCTTGGCCATGGAATGAAAAAAGAGGAGGTTTTGTGGAGAGAGTAATAAATGGAATTTAGGGACTTGTTAGGAGAGGGTTTAATTTCATCTTACTACTCTGCAGTGGGGGTGAAACCCAATCTCTGCTTTGTTTCCCATTCCTTGGGCTGATGGCGCTGATGAAAGATTTCCAGACCCCATCCAACCAATGTCGAGCTGAATGCCTGGTCCACCATCAATGACTCCTACCCCACCCCCCCTAAATTATACAGAGGTGCTCACAACAAACATAGAGTCTTACAATTTGAAACATTGTAGAAGCAGAAGTTCATATCAAACTTAAGAATGGATCTGTGATGCACTGAATGGGAACACTGTAAGAGAACAAGCAATGCCTGTTAGTCTCAGCTGGAGCTGTGAAAGCCAGTGGGCTCTTTAGGAGAAATGAGGACTAGGGTGGATCAGAGGGGCCTTTAACTATGGTGGGATAGTGCAGAGCAGAGGACAGGGTGGCCCAAAATCCTCAGCGTTCAGATGCCGGTGATATCATCTTTGTTTATAGTCTAGGAGGAGAAACTGAAGTGGGACACATACAGCCTCTACTCCCCCGTCTCTTCCTCCTTCCCTCGCTCTTTTCTATGTCCAATTCACAGGTGTATTGAAGCTCAGAGCTGGGAATAAATGAAGAGGGTTCTGGGGGCAGGCATTGATCCTGGTTGTTGAGCCCTGGCAGGTAGATCATCTCTTTCCTACAACCCCCAATGCCTCTTCACTGCATAAAGCCCACTGGCAACAATCACAGGTCCCTGAATGACGGGCCCCATCCATGTCTTCAGCCCAGCCTCCTACCATTGCCCTGGGCCTCCAGGCCCTGGCACTAAAGAACAGCTTGTAGCTCTCCATCGTACTGTACCATCACAGACTTTTGTGACTTGGCTGTTTCCTGCCAGGAAATCCATTCCTGCCTTCCTTTACCTGGCTCATTCTCCTTCATCTGTCAGTTTCAGTTCACCAAAGTCTCCTTTAAAAGACTTTCCTAGAACCCCCAGATCTGTCCAGGAGAAGACATGTGCTCTCCAGCATCCAGCGCTGACTTCATCCACTACGATTACTTGTTAGAAGCGTGTTCCTTTCCCAGGCTGAATGATCCTGAAACGCAGCAGCTGTTCTTATTTTTCTTTGTAGCCACAATCCATCCCCAATCTCACTCCAGAGCCTAGAACACACAGCCTGGTTTGTAGAAGGCATGCAATGAAGGTTCATGGATCTGCACTCTATGCTTCTCAGTTATGGCGGCATAGACGTCCTCTAGACTCCAGCAAGACCTTGCCAGAATATAATCCCAAAGGTGGAACACGGCTGCTCAATTCCTATCACTTTAGGTACACTTAGCCAGCTCCCATGAGCCCTGCAGCCCCAAATCTGTTCTCAGAGCTGGCACTCTGAGAAGAGTGGGCAAGACCCACTGCTCCCCACCTCCTCCCACTGATTCCTCTAAGCAGAAATGAAAAGACTACACAATCCCAGTGGACCAGGCTGCTATTGTACAGGGCACAATACTGTACAGAATCATATCTGACTCCATGAGGCTATTATTTTAAGCATTACTAAACACCCCTCACCTATCAACTCCTGACTTTGTAGTCATTTCCAGTTGGAATGTTTTTAGGCTGAAAAAAAGACAGGTTTGCGAAAAGACATAAACATCTTTGGTGAGAGGTGACATATGTTTTCTCCTAGTGAAAGCAAGGCACTCCCATAGATTCTGCAGTTTCTGAATGCTGCATCAAATATATCTCTTAGGCAATTAATCTCCTGGCAGGCTTTGAGTGAAGCAATTACCCCTGTTTTTCTGTGTCATTGTTTGAAAGTTTAACAGTGCATCTATCTACTTTATTTGCATCTGGAAAGCCAAAAACAGCCTTGCAGCCTCTGCAGCAAACATATGTAGAAACGCTTAGTGTTCACACGTTTGATTTAAATATTGACAAATTTTTTCATTAGAACATTAAACCCTCAGCTTTATTCATCTTAAATGCTTTCCAGGAGAGTGACTTCCCCATCAGAACGACTCCCAGTAACTCAATACAAACTTTGCAAGCGAGAGAACCATGGAATATGGTAGTCTATTGTATTCACATTCTGTGGCATGGCAGCTGTAACTGGTTATGAACCAGTGCTGGAAATGGTATTTGGAGCTTTCTTGGCAGATTTCTTACATCGTTACTCAATATGAACTGCAAATCATATGCTCGTGGTTATGAAATGTCAGGAAACCTGTAGTGTTCAGGCTTTGTTTGACAAAGCTATTTTTGAGGAGTGTTGGAAGGCACAGGCATCCAGCACTTGGGACGTAGAAGGACACCTCCCACCTGCACCCCCAGCAGGTTTTGAGAAGTTGGTAATTTGGTCCTATGTGACACAAGCTCAATTCTGAACTGATGGACGTACATTTCACACAGTTTTGATTAGTCCAGGATGTGTGTCAAGGCTACTACGGGTCTGGAAGGAAACGCAAAAAACTTGTTCACTTCTTGCTCAGTTTGGATCAACTGAGCTTCAGATCAGGGATAGCAAATGGCTTGACTCTTAATCCTAGTGGCAGCTGAGCAATGCCCCTTGGGCACATGAGCAGGACTAAGGTAGAGCCTAGAGAGAAAGGAGAAAGCAGAAAGGGAAGGAATGAAAACGGGGTTGATGGAAAGCAGGAAGGGGAAAGAAGGCTGGACGAAAAGGAGAAAGTATTAGAGAAATCAAAATCTGCACGAACATAATATCTAACTATAAAATAAATGTATTCATAGACAGTACTAAAGTAATACATCTCCACATACATATTATATGTTAGATGCTCACTGCATTCTTATTCTACGTTTTACAAAACAATGGGGGCTGTCAGGTGCAGCGAGTTAAGCTGCCACTTGGGACCTCTACACCCCATATTAGTGGTGTGATTGAGATCAAGTCTTGCCTCCATATCCTATCAGCCTTCCTGCTAATGCACACCCTGAGAGGCAGCATGTAATGGTTCAAGTGAGTTCCTGACACCCATGTGGGAGATTCATAGGGGCTCCTGGCTCCAACCTGGCCTAGCCCTGGTGTTACAGGCATTTGGGGAGTAAACCAGCATATGATAGGTAGATTCTTTCTCTCTCCCTTTCCATTTCAAATAAATAAAAGTAATTTTTTTATAGATAGAGGAAGAGACAGAGAAAAAGATCTTACATCTGTTGGTTCACTGCTCAAATGGCTGCAATAGCCGAAGCTAAGCTGATCTGAAGCCAGGAGCCAGAAGCCTCCTCTGGGTCTCCCACATGGGTGCAGGGGCCCAAGCACTTGTGCCATCTTCTACTGCTTTCCCAGGCCATAGCAGAGAGCTGGATCAGAAGAGGGGCAGCTGGGACACAAACCTGTGCCAATATAAGATGCCGGTGCCATAGGCGGAGGCTTAGCCTACCATGCCACTGCACCAGCCCCTAAAATTCATATTTTAAAATAAAAAAACAATGAGGTAAGCATTTGGTGCACCAGTTAAGAAGCTACATGGGGCCGGCACCGCAGCTCACTAGGCTAATCCTCCGCCTGTGGCGCTGGCACCCAGGGTTCTAGTCTGGACTGGGGTGCTGGTTCTGTCCCGGTTGCTCCTCTTCCAGTCCAGCTCTCTGCTGTGGCCCAGGAGGGCAGTGGAGGATGGCCCAAGTGCTTGGGCCCTGCACCCGCATGGGAGACCAGGAGGAAGCACCTGGCTCCTGGCTTCGGATTGGTGCAGTGCGCCGGCCGTAGCGGCCATTTAGGGGGTGAACCAACGGAAGGAAGACCTTTCTTTCTCTCTCTGTCTAACTCTGCCTGTCCGAAAAAAAAAAAAAAAAAAAAAAGAAAGAAAAAAGAAGAGGAAGCAGCAGCAGCAGCAGCTACATGGGATACCCCCACTGCATATCAGAGTGTCTTGGTTCAAGTCCTGGCTCTGCTCTCAACTCTAGCTTCCTGCTAATGCACACCCAGCAGGTGATGGTGCAGGTGCTTGAGGTCTTACCACTCACCACATGGGAGACCTGGATTCAGTTCTGGGCTGCTGGTTTCAGCCTGACCCAGCCATGGTCTTGTGGACATTTAGGGAGTGAACCAATGGATGGGAACTCTGTCTGTCTTTGTCTTTGAAATAAAATAAAAATAGAAAATAAAAATATGATGGAAAAATTGAAAAACAGAACCACAAGAGAATTAAAGCACATTTAGAACCCATAGATAATTGTAGTTAACATGTAGCAAATACTTGTATGCATACAGATAAACACACAAATGAACTCTTTTTTACAAATTGGGATTATGACATACTTTTTCTTAATTTGATAGATATTTTCCACATTATTAAACATTCTAGAAAATGAGTTTTAGCAGATGCAATTAAACATTGAGGTTGTATGCAAATTTTCAGTATTATGAAAATGTTGAGATGAAACTCCTTGTATCTGAATTTTAATTTTCTTGTGATATTTTCCTAGGCTTACAGCAGTAAGTGGAATCATCTAAGTCAAAGGTATGCACATTGTAAGGATTTGTATACATAATTCTCCTTATAGTCCTCTAAGAAAACTGTTACAATTTATATTTCTATCATCAAATTAGGACAGTACCTATTTCTATGCACTCACTGCTAATGAGTACCTGCAAAGTATCTACTGTATAATCGCTTTTTAAGATCATAGCTTCTGTTTTATGCCTATAGGATTTAAACATCTTTTTTTATATGTTCACATTTGTAAAACATTTGTATTAGTTGTTACCTAAACTGTGCATTTTATAGATTTTCTGTGTCCTTTATGCTATTGATATTATCATTCTTTATTAGATAATGAGACTGAGATTCTGATAAATTAGTCAATTTCCCCAAGATCACATAAAGTGGCAAAAATAAGGGTCAAATGTGGGTGTTCTAGGTTGGCTTTTTACGGTCAGTTTCATGTCATGCTAGGCACAATATTTTTTCCTAAAATGCAAGAAATTGTAACTCCAATAATAATATCATTAAATGTAATATGTCAAAAACATATCCAATGAACACCAAAACAAATATGTAAGATTAAGAACATTTGCAGCAGTACAAGGCACACTGCCCTTTCATGAGGAGTAACAAGCAACTTGGTGGTCTATTTATATTAAAATATTTGCAGATACAGTGGTAGCCTATTAACCACTTTTATAATGTATTTCATCTGAATGATGTTTGGTTTCCCTGCCAGGGAGGCGGACTTGGGGTAAATCTGTAGGGATGTTGAGGATCTCATTGCGTGTGGGGGCAGTGTGCTGACTGACGGTGTATTCTACTGGATCCGTGAGGGAGTGCAGCTAGGGGCAGGCATTTCCATGCAGCAGGTTAGCTGCCACTTGGGACGCTTGCATCCTATATCATGATGTACAGGATTGAGTTCCACTTTGCCTTCTAATCCAGCTCCCTACTAATGTGCAACCCGGGAGGCAGCAGAGGATGGCTCAAGTACTTTAGTCCCCGCCACCCATGAGGGAGACCTGGATGGAGTTCCCAGCTCCTGGCTTCATCTTGGCTCAAGAATGGCTTTTGTGGGCATTTGGGCAATGAACCAGCAAATGGAAGTGTGTGCACTCTCTCTCTCTCTGCCTTTCAAATAAATAAAAATAATAAACTGAAAACAGAAGGCTGACTGACACTGGGGGCATTCCTGACTAGGAACGTATTCTCTGAAATGAAGGAAGAGCCTCCTGACTTCCTTCTATCGGGCAAACCTCACCTGTGGCATCAGGCATCACTCTGGGTACCAGATATATAGCCCTGATTACGCCTCTCTGCATGAACTGCCATTCACAGAGAGCAATACGTAAGCTAGCACTGCAGAATACAGAGCCATCATTTTGTACAGAATAATGTAGAAATTATCATCCATCGAACGCAAAGAAACCAGGTTGGTGCAGAAAACTATGAAATCGTATCACCAGAGGAGTGACTGAAGGAGCTAGAGATGTGAGCCTGCACGGAAGATGACTCCAGGGAATAACAGAATGTTCTACAAAGGCTTCAGGGGCAACTCTGCATTCTGTAAGAGAGGTGGGCTCTTTGATTTCCTCTTTACCTCCTTATTTCCAGTGACTAGCATGGTGGTCAACCAGAAAACATA
This sequence comes from Oryctolagus cuniculus, assembly GCF_051225735.1. Taxonomy (NCBI): domain Eukaryota; kingdom Metazoa; phylum Chordata; class Mammalia; order Lagomorpha; family Leporidae; genus Oryctolagus; species Oryctolagus cuniculus. The sequence continues at coordinate 109,259,444 of NC_142873.1, forward strand.
TTTATTGGCAGTGTTCTATGTACCAGTCATTGTTCCTGCTTTTGCGGATATAGCCTGTCTTTCCAGCTTCATCTTTTGTTCTGACAAAATGAGGAGAAATGGGTAGAAAACATCTGTCTGGAGTGAGCTAAGAGCAAGCCAAGGGCAGCAAGAAGAAGGCAGCTTTCTATGCACATATAGGTTCCTTTATTATTTATTATTTATTGAGCAGGATGATATGGCCAGGATGTGGTAGATAGTGTCCAATGGGCTCATGGTCTAAAAAGGGAGAAATGGGGGCCAGTGTTGTGGCATAACTAGTTAAGCCGCTGCCTGCAATGCTGGCATCCCACATGGGTACTGGTTCGAGTCCTGGCTGCTCCACCTCCAATCCAGCTCCCTGCTAATACACTTGGAAAATCAGCAGAAGATGGCTCAAGTACTTGGACCCCTGTGCCCTTGTGGAGGACCCAGATAAAGCTCCTGGCTTTGACCTGGCCCAGCCCTGGTCTCCCTCTGTAACTCTGCCTTTCAAATATATCAAATCTTCTTTTTTAAAAAAGAGGGAGACAGTGGCTAACCATGATGAAATATCATAAGGACTACTACCTGTTGAGAGTTACCTCCTCAGGGAGAGAGTCAGGAGCAAATGGCAGGGGGGCCAGCACTATGGTGTAGCGGGTAAAGCCGCTGCTCGCAGTGCCAGCATCCCATATGGGCGCCGGTTTGAGATCTGGTGGCTCCACTTCCGATCCAGCTCTCTACTATGGTCTGGAAAAGCAGTAGAAGATGGTCCAATTCCTCGGGCCCTTGAACTTCTGTTGAAGACTTAGACGAAACTCCTGGCTCCTTGCTTCAGATTGGCCAAGCTGTGGCCATTGTGGCCATTGTGATTTGGGGAGTGAACCAGCAGATGGAAGATTCTCTCTCTCTCTCTCTTTCTCTCTCTCTCTGCCTCTCTGTAACTCTGCCTTTCAAATAAACAAATAAATCTTAAAAAAAAGAAATGGCAGGAAAGGATAGATTCGGTTCAGTCTACAGATAGTGGGGACTAATTATGACCAGCCACTATCAGTGTGCCAAGGCTCAGACTATAAAAAAGGAGATATCCAGTATGCCAGGCGTTAAGTGGATGCAGTAACATAAATCAGAGGTGGGGAAGAGTGAGTATTGGTGTATGGGGAGGCTGCAATGTCACTCTTGCTCTGTGTCCTGCATAGTCCAGTAGGGCAGCCACTGACCATAAGTGCCTGCTTTTGAGTATTTGAATGTGGCTAGCCCAAACTTGGCATGAAAGACAAAACTGGAAAACAGCTCATTAATATTTTAATATTGTTATTATCTAAATATTATATATGATATTAATATTTTGATATTTATATATTGTAAAATATGGCTTATACATTGAAATGATGGTATTTTGGATATATGAGGTTAAATCATATATACTATTAAAATTAACTTCACCTGTTTTTATGTTTAAAAGTAGGCCCTTAGGGAAAAAAAACGACAGGCATGACTCCCATGCCTTCCTATTAGACAACATTGCTTTAGGCTCCCACAAGCTATCCCTCATGGTGCCCCCAGCCAGGCCTCCCCAGAGCTTGCTGCCTCCTCCGTTGCCTCCCCCAGTCTTCCCATGGACCGGTTCGTGGGGGAGAATCCTATTCTTTGGCTATTAGGGTTTATTAATAATAACCATGATCATCCAGCAGACTCCTTTAAACAACAGGGAGCCCCTCCACAGAGGCAGAGGACAGAGCTGTCCCTTTGGAGGGAAGCTGAGAAGCACCCAAAGTCTTTCTTTGTCAAAAGAACACACCATTCCCAACTGGACTGCCACAATACAGGAAGCTCCGCCAGGAAGGTTTGCCTTTATCTTAAGATTTCTTGTTTCTAGAAGGCTCTTGTCAAACAAAGTGGCATTTGAGAAGCCCTAACCTGCAGTGTCCAAGATAAGGGCTTTGGAGTTGGATAAGTCAGACCTCAGACACTAGCTCTGCTCACCTTGGCCATCTGGATTTAAACAATTCTTAGGCCTCCACTGCTTCATTCCAAAGCCAGGATACTACACCTTGCACAGCTGCTCTGATCTCCTGTAGTTCGTTCCACCTTTAACATGTGCGCCTTGGATGTTGGTCAACTCTCAGATTATAGACCTCAGGCCCCCAGCCATCCGTCTTAAGAAGCGCTCAGAATCAGGGAGAAGGATTACGAAACACGACCACAGGGGTTTGCATCACATTTGCTTCCACTGCCTCATCCAAAACATTCTGCCAGCAGGAGTGGGCTGGGAAACGCAGTAAAAGGGGAACCACATTCCCTCAGAGTACAAGCAATAAATGTCAAAATCCCTTGCATGCACATAGAGCATTCTACCTAGAGGTGAAGGGGTTAGCAATATGCTGAAAAAATTATTGAAATGGCTCTTCTAGAAGGAGAGACAGAAAGGCAGCTCTGGCACGTCCTCACTGCAGTGTCCTTTTCACACTGGCCCTCAGGTGATGCCAGCCACACGTGGATCATCAAGGTGCTGCTGTCAGAGCAAGATGGTGTCTCATGAATACTGTCACGCCACGACAGCACTTATGGATCCAAACGCTAGCCCTCCACCTGTCACTCAAACATAAATCTCACTTGAATTCACATAGCAAGAAATGGTTGAAATACCAACAGCTTTCATCTCCAGAGTCAGAAAGGGGACTAAGTGCATTATTTCTTTCACTCTCACCTCAATCCTGGGGGCTAGGTGTGTTTAACCCTGATTTACCAGGGCTCAAAAAGCCTTCACAATGTTGCTCTGATCTGACAGTAGAATAAGTGTTAGATTTGGGTCCATCTAATTCTTAATCAGTATGCTATGGGGCTAAAAATATAGAGAAAGACCAGGATTACAATGTTTACATTTACTGTGACATAGTGAAGACTTATGCATTGGATGGAATTTACTTCTACAGAGACAATGCTGAGGAACTAATCTCCTTGACTAGGAAGCAAGCTGTGAATGTGTTTGCCATTGAAAATATCATGGGAGAGCAGTCCAAATATAAGGGAATGGGAGAATAAATGTGGCGTTGTGGAAAGAGGACAAGTCTGGAGGAAGGCAGGCACTGCGGGCCTGTTAGAGAGACAGGCAGGCATTTTTCAGACGTCCCTGAGTCTCAGTTTGCTCATCAACAACATGGGCATACACATCTCTGCACTGCCAATTGCCCACTTCATGGGATTTTTGTATGACAACAGGGGTAAAATGCTTCTGTGAGCTACAGAATCCAACTCTCATGTAACAGACTAAGATTCAAGTGTGTAGCATGTTGCCGGTGGGCTGGTTTGAGATAAGAGCAAAATGTGGGAGATCTAACTTCTTCCATAACCTGGAGCAATTCTGGAAAATGTGATTAGTATCATTTCTTCCTTCTTTCATTGGTTTAAGGAAAGAAATTTTTTTTTCATAACCCAAATCAAACTGGAACTTGAATAATGAATAACGTTGCACAGTGGGTTCCTGCACACAAAGCATTTTCCATCTGTTATCTCATCAGCTCCTCCACATTGCACCATCAGGCAGGTACTTCAGAGCTGAGGGAATGCACTTGAAGAGATCAAGGAGTCTGTATGTGATGATCTGGCTCCGAAGGGGCAAGGTGAGACTAAGTGCCAGGTCTATTGATGTCTTTTCTTCTTTACACATTCCCTATGACTGGAACCTCCATTCTCCCACACCCTCATTCCCTTAAAAAATGCAGAAGCAGGAGTGGGTGGTGTTGTGCAGTGGGTTAAGTCACTGCTTGGGGCACCTATATCCCATATTGGAGTGTCTACTTGAATCCCACTTGCTGCTAGGGTGCCTGGGAAGTGCAGAATGATGGATCAAGTCCTTGTGTTCCTGACACTCATGTGGGAGATTCAGGTGTAGTTCCTGGATCCTGGCTTTGGCCTGACCCAGCCCCAGCTGTCACAGCCATCTGGGGACTGAACCATTGATAAAAGATTTCTTACTCTGTCACTCTGACTTTCAAATAAATAAAGTCTTTAAAAATGTTTAGCAGAAGATAACTAAACATCATTGATCAGTTTCTGTTCTTAGGTCTTGTCCGAGGACATATTTACTTTGCAGCACCATTCTGTATCTCCGAGGGTTTGAAAGACATATTAAACTTGGCCTCTGTGTTTTTGGAGACAAGACAGAAAATGTTGAAATAACTAGAGGGGCGATGTGTTAAAATCACACAACAGGGAATCTAAGTGTAGTGGATTCAGTATAGGAGATGCTACTGTAGGTTGGGGTAATCAGGGAGAACTTCCTTAAGGAGCTGGAACTTGGGCTTCCCCTCAAAGTAATGGCAGAATAGAGGCCAGAGGCCAGATCTGAGTCTCTGCACGTATTCTCCCTACTGCACGGACTGGTGACAAAGGGAAGAGTAGATGACACATTTCTTCCTCTCCCTCTCTCTCGCTCTCTCTGTCTTTCATATCCGTGGTTGCTGGATCTGATTCCTGGTAGAGGGCCTTGTGAATGCTGGTCTTCTACAAGGTTGGTTCCTTCTGTGGGTCACAATGATCATCACAGTCACGGTACAGCCCTGGAGGGGGATGCTTCAGAATGATGTGCTGCTTTGGGAAAAGAGCTATGCTCTCGGAGATAAGGCTCATTTTTTTTTTTTTTGACAGGCAGAGTGGATAGTGAGAGAGAGAGAGACAGAGAGAAAGGTCTTCCTTTTTGCCATTGGTTCACCCTCCAAGGGCTGCCACGGCTGGCGCGCTGCGGCCGGCGCACTGCGTTGATCCGAAGGCAGGAGCCAGGTGCTTCTCCTGGTCTCCCATGGGGTGCAGGGCCCAAGCACTTGGGCCATCATCCACTGCCTTCCCGGGCCACAGCAGAGAGCTGGCCTGGAAGAGGGGCAACCGGGACAGAATCCGGTGCCCCGACCGGGACTAGAACCCAGTGTGCCGGCTCCGCTAGGTGGAGGATTAGCCTAGTGAGCTGCGGCGCCGGCCAAGGCTCATTTTTAAAAAGGCATTCTTTCATGTGGCTTTCCCAAAAATGCAGCCTGGCAATCTGAAAGCCCATGTAGTAAAGCCTCCCCTTTGGAACCAGCCTGATATCTACCATGTGCGGATTCACCAGGCCTAACATGTAAGAAACTAGGACACAGAATCACGGCACCGTCCTTTCAAGTTGGATGCAGCCAGTTTAATGTTCAATATGACTGATCACAGAAATACTTTTTGATCTGAGGATGTATGAAACACAGCCATCCCACAGCTGGGATGTGAGGGTTCTACAGTAGAGCACGGATTAACTTGAAAGTGCAGAGGCATGGGCTGGTCTCGTTGCCTTGGTGCCCAAGAGTGCATGAGAAACTCCCTATCTGTTTCAACACATTGTAAATCTGTGTTCCTGGTGCCAAACTCCATGTCTGGCACAGAGTGCGGACTCAAGACATCATTGCTGAATGAAGAGCTACTATCTCTGATGATCCTGCACTAATGGTGCTTTGAAAATCCTTTTATAAACATCATAATGCTGACTAGATATAGGCATGTGTGTGTCAAGCGCTTTGTAAATCTCTCACTTGCACCATACAATAATCAGGAGAGGCAGACATTACTACTCCCACTTTACAGATGAGAAAACTGAAGTTTAGGGAAATGAAGCAAGTTTCCCAAGTCACTCACACCTAAGCCCATCCTGACATCCTGTTTATAAAGTCACTCAATCTTCGTGTGCACCAGACAGAAACAGAGAAAAGAGATACTAATTGTAATTTTATAAAAATAATACTAAGATCTTTTTAAAGATGAATATGTACTTTGATGTCATTTAATTGTTATTACATCCATATGGGGTAACTTCTATTTATTCCTTTATATAGGTGAGCAAACAAATATATAAGAAGCTACAAAACTTGTCTAAGGTCATTTTTTAAAAAGATTTATTTATTTATTTGCAAGTCAGAGTTACACACAGAGAAGGAGAGGTGGAGAGAGAGAGAGAGAAGAGAAGAGAGAGAAGAGAGAGGAGAGAGAGAGAGAGAGAGAGAGGCCTTCCATCCAATGGTTCACTCCCCAATTGGCTGCAACAGTCGGAGCTGTGCAAATCTGAAGCCAGGAGCCAGGAGCTTCTTCTGGGTCTCCCATGTGGGTGCAGGGGCCCAAGGACTTGGGCCATCTTCTACTGCTTTGCTGGGCCATAGCAGAGAGCTGGATAGGAAGTAAAGCAGCTGGGTCTTGAACCAGTGCCCATATGGGATGCCGGTGCTTCAGACCAGGGCGTTAACCCGCTGCACCACAGCACCAGCCCTGGTCATTTGGTTTAAAAGTGGTGGAGCAAGGTACTGGGTACAAAGCGGCATGTATTACTTCAAATTACTTTTCTTTAAAAAAAAATAAGAAAAATTAACCCAGGGGCAGGAGCTGTGGTGAAGCTGGGTAATTCACCACTTAGGACGCCTGCATCCCATATCACAGTGCTGATTCAAGACCTGGCTACTCTGCTTCTGATCCAGCTTCCTGTTAATATGCCTTGGAAGGCAGCAGATGATGGCTCAAGTTGAGTCCCTGCCACTCCCATGGGAGATCTGGATGAAGTTGTGGGCTCCTGGCTTTGGTCTGGTCCAGTCCTGGCTGTTAATGGGGATTTGGAGAGCGAATTAGCAGAAGGAGGATCCATCTCTCTGTTGCTCTACCTTACAAGTAGATTAAAATAAATGAACATTTTAAAAAGTCCTAGCCATCTTGTTTTAACCTCATTTGCCCCTAAATAACAAAAATTGGATTATAACAATATAGAAGGCATGCTATCCTGATTAAGTGAATACTCCAGTTAATGGAGAAGTCATTATCACACATTCGGTGGTGTCCTGAGCCTCAGCTTTCTTGCTTGTGAAAAAAGGAGGTAGGACATGAAGAAGATGATTTGTGGTGCCTGTAGGGATCCACCTGGACTGTTCTATGATCTGCTCATTGTTCACCACTTTTTAGTGGCACTGAAAGGCTGTGATACCCACTTGAGTTGTGTCAGTCAGAAAAGGCTTTGTGCCAGTTTTGCTAATGCCACCCTAAACAACTTCTCAGGAGATCTGTCAGCACTGTCAGGGACCCTGGGCCTCGGTGCCTCACAGAAAAGCCTGGAAAGGTGCTGCAGGGCGTTCTCTCAGTACCAGCCATCAGGAGAGGCCAGATTTGTTGTTCACACCTGCCCAGGGCATCTCTGCTCTCTCCACTCCCGTCAGTCACTCCTTTGGAAGCTGCTCTCTCTCCACTAAAGTTAAGCCTTTAAGCTTTTGCTTCTCAACATTTCATACCGATGGTATCAAGTGGGTGTTAACTGTGTAACAAGTGGCATAGGAGGCTGAAGAATTTCTGAGGGTCCGATTTGGACGCCCCAACGGCATGTCACTCATGCTGCAAGCTGGGGATGGCCTTGAGCTGCTCCAACAGGGAGGCAATTGTGCAAGAAGCAGCTGACACTGCCCAGCGTCAGTCATTAACTTGGCCTTTTTTTCTGTCTCCTCCCAGTAGGTGAGTCTCATTTTGGCCCCAGATGCACTGGTCATGGTCAGACATGCAGAAAGAGTTAATGGCAGAGGCACAATTCTGGAGCACAGGAGCCATGCCAAACACTTAAAAATTTCTTTCAGTCTGCACATGTCCCTTGTGCGTGAGGGCATTATTATCTTCATTTTTATAGATGGAGAGAGGGTTGTTAAATGTCAAAGCTGGGCCTCCAACTCACATCTTTCAGATTCCAAAAGAGAAATCCTTGGATCGTCTTGAACTTCATGCTGTTCTTTTTGGAGACTAAAACCTGCTACGCCCCAGAATAACTTGGTATCCGGGTGTTTTCCAAGGTGAGTTACTCTTAGGAGATTCAAATAGAGTCCTTGAAAACACATGGAGACTGGGTGAGTGGTGGTAACACCCAAGGTACCAAATACACAGATTTATAGTTGTTCCAATGCAAGTCCTCTTCCCCATCTAAGGTTCTCTTCTCGCTCTCCTTCATTTTTCTCAATCACGGTAGGAGGAAGTCTTGACGAGGCAGCTAACCTACCTTCGGGTTTAGGGTTGTAAGAATGGCGTGGCAACCTAACAGCAGCGAGATTCTGAGCCATTAACAACCACACCAACCTTTAGCTTCTCCATCTGTAAAATGGGCTAATGCCAACTATCTATCTTCTTTCTACGTGTTCAGTGGAACCAAAGCAATGGAATAAATGAAAGCTGGACAAACTGCAAAGTGCCTGGTCTACTTTTCCCTGTTCTTTCTTTCAGTAGATACAAAGTGTCTCTTTGTGGAAAGCACTGTGGTGCTTAATGGATACAAATGAATAAAATATAGTTTCCCTCTTTAAAGTATGTACATTCTTGAAAAAATACTTGCATGAAATTAACAGAACACGTAGAAGCATAGGCATCAGAATAAACTAATCACAAGGATCTATGGGTCTCGAGGGCAGGGTGAGAGGAGATTCAACAAAAGGGAAGGTAGCTTAGTGAAGAGCAATCTGGTAGCCTAGGTACTTGGGTTCCTGCCACCCACATGGGAGACATTGATTGAGTTCCAGGCTCATGGCTTTGGCCTGGCCCAGCCCTGGCTGTTGTGGCCATTTGTGGGAGTGAACCAGCAGATGGACAATCTCTCTCTTTCTCTCTCACTCTCTGTCTTTCAAATAATTAAATCTTTAAAAAGAGCATCCTGGAAAATAAAGCCTATCGAACATGTAACTATTCCACTACATTATGCATTCTTCTGCACATCAATCGTTTATCACATGCCCCTATATGCTGGCTACTGTGCAAGTTACTGGGTCAGTGTAGAAAGGGGGAATGGGAAATGCTGATGGGCTGTCCAGATGGAAATGTTCATTGGAAAGCTAGAAATACAAATCTTGAGTTTCAAAAAAGGGTCAAGGTTGGGTGACAAATTTTAGTCATTTGTAGAAGATGGCAATTGAAGATACAGGACTTGATGAGCTCATCCAGGTACACAGGTGGCATTAAATCATGGGAGAGGGAGGAGGTGCAGGGAGAGAAACTTGTGGGGCAGTCCACAAATACAAGGTTGGAAAAGGAAGAACCAGCAAATGCATTAAATAGTCTCAGAGAAGTGGGAAAAGGCAGTAAATGCTAATGAAGAAAGGATAACCAGCAGCACTTCATTCTACAAAGCACGTGGGTAACTGAGAAGAAACCGCCGGACTGATCAACTGGGAAATTTTTGCGCCCCTTGAGTCGGCAGCCAGCCCCCTCCAGGCCAGGACAAGTAAGTGCAATGGTCTGGTTCCTGGCTACTATACTCATGATAGGATGCCTGGTTTGGAATCCCAGTATTGCTACTTCAAAAATTACGTTAATCGGACAAGTTAGCTTTCCTTTTGAAAGTCATTTAAAGCTAATACCTTTACTACTTCCTGTGATTATTATGAGGATCCAATAAGCTTATCAGAATAATATGAGGCTTCTTCAAAAAATTCATGGGAAAATGGAATTAAAAGATCAGTTTATTTGGGTGCAAAAATTTTTTTAAACTCATGCAGTTTTTTTTTTCATAATAATTTCCACAAGTATTATGAAGAACCTGTGTCCTTACACATAATGGCATATGGAAAGCACCCAATAGGTGTCACTTGTTACAAGACACCATCATATAGAAAGGCCTGCTTGCAAAATGTCCTGGCCTCTGATTTGAGTCCCACAGGTCAGATCACCATCTCCATCCCTTTGTCAGGCTTCCCTAAACTCTGGGCTGGTGGACTTGGGAAGACACATCACGCAAGTCACACAATTTTCTGGAATGGCTGCTGCAAAGCTGATGAGCCTTGAGGAAACATGTAAGCCAGGCTTAAAATCCATCACATTGAAGGGATTCCAAGATGGCTGAATAGGAAAAAGACATGCTGATTTTGACCAGGGGAAGGTAACAGAAGAAAAGCATAGGAAGTGTATTCCCAGGAGAGAGCTTAAGAGAAGTTTGCAGTGGAAATTCTACAGATGGAAGAGGTGTGCTGTGGAGCAGCATGGGAGGTGTGGACGCTCAGCAGAGAGGTGTCCCCACACCACCCACAGCTCCAGCAGCCAGGAGCTAGAGGAAATGCCAGCTTCTGAGAGTGAGGTGAGAGCAAACTGCGGCAGCCCATGCCACTGTGAGCCCTGTGGACCACACTGTCTTTGGGTCTGGCCTGGAGCCCAAGCTGGGGACAGAGTACATACCTAATCCAGTGAAGGAAAAGCACATCTCTTTCTCCCCAAATGCCCCACAAGAGTAGCTGGTGACCGGCAGGGAGAAGGCATCATCTTGATGCCAGTGGAGGCTATAGTGGCTCTCACACGCACATGATGAAAGGATTTTGCTCGAGAGAAAAATCTGAATTCCCCACTGACTTTGAGTCTAGCTGGGAGGGTTAGCAGGGGGCTGAGCACCCACTGAGGACTGTGAGGCACTTCCATCTCCTCAACCTATCACAGGCTCTGGGGCTCAAACTGCTAAGGCAGAGAACTCAAAGGCAGCTGGCTCTGGGAATGTCTCTGCTTTCTCCGTGAATGGGGAAGGCTCGCAGGGCTAAGAGGGGATCCTCTGCATCCCACGACTGTGGGAATTCTGTGACTGCATGATAAGATGTGGGATGTAGCGGGATCTCTGGGTGATCACTGTGTCTGGCTTCAAGGGCTCAGAGATCCCTGACTGCCTGGGGTAGGGTCATTGGAGAGGGTTCTAAGCTTACACGGAGGATCACACAGATCCTTTGTGCAGTTCCTGCTCCTGTGTGGGTGGGGGTGGTACCCACTGTGGGCTCACTGTTGGCACTGATCACCTTGAAAGAGAGGAGGTGAGGTTGTGATCATACCAACAGATGTGATCATACGCTCCCCCTTGCTGACAATAGAGGAGATTTACCAAGCCCAACTTGGGTGTCACCCTGGATTCTCACTCCACTCTTGAGCACTGACCAGAGCTCCCTGGGACCATTTGGCACACACCTCTTGATATCCACTGAAGGAGCAGACACTCCACTAAGCCACAGAGGAATAGTTCAAAGATAAAACCCATCAGAGGAGGAAACCAACAAATGTTTCCATAAATGCCTAAAAATAAATGCAGAAATACAAGAAATAAGAACAAGGAAGACAACATGACTCCCCAAAAGGATCACAACACTTCAATATTAGAATGTGAAGACGAAGAGATTGATGAAATGCCTGAAAATGAATTCAAACAAATGATCATAAAATTACTCATAAACATAGAGAGATAAATTCATAAGATATTCACACATGCTATCGATGAAAAATTTTGCTGAGAGTTTGAGATATTGAAGAGAAATCAAACTGAAATATTAGAAATGAAAAATTCAATATGTTAAATAGAAAATATGGTGGAAAGCATTAACAACAGACTAGGTAAAGCAGAAGAAAGAATATCTGGGCTAGAAGACAAATCCTTGGAAATACATCAGACAAAAACAGAAAAAAGAAGGAAAAATTAGAAAAACTGAAAATAACTTTTTGAGATTTATGGGAAACTATCAAGGTCTTAGGAGTTCCTAAAGGTGTGGAAAGATGGAATGGATTAGAAGGCATAATCAGTGAAATAAAAGCAGGAAATTTCCCTGATTTGGACAAAGAAAGGGACATTCAAGTACAGGAAGCATATAGAACTCATAGTAGACATGATAAGAAGAGATCTTCACCAGGACACATTTTAGTCAAACTTCCAAAAGTAAAACATAGAGAAAAGACCGTAAAATGTAAACAAGAGAAATGTGAGTATACTTTCAGAGGATCCCCATTAGAATAACAACTGATTTCTCATCAGAAACCCTACAGGCAAGGAGAGAATGGACATAGTCCAAGTCCTAAAAGAAAGAAACTGTCAACCCAGAGTACTGTACCCAGCAAAACTCTCATTTATAAATGAAGGTGAAATAAAGGCCTTTTAAAACAAACTGAAATTGAAAGAATTTGTCACCACTTGCTGCCTACAAGAAACACATCTTACAAACAAAGATAAACACTGACAGAAAGTGAAAGGATAGAAAAAGATATTCCATGCTAATGCAAATAAAAAAAGAGCATGTGTAGCTATCCTAATATCAGACAAAACAGACTTTAACAAAAAATCTGTTAAAGGAGACAGACAAAGAAGCGCATTATGTAATGATTAAAGGGTCAATTCAACAGGAAGATGTGATTTAGTAAATGTATATGCACCCAATACCAGGCTGCCTGGATATTTAAAACAAATGTTAATGGATCTAAAAGGAGACAGACTGCAATACAACAGTATTGACTTCAACACCTCATTTTCATGAATGGGCAGATCAACTAGACAGAAAATGAAGAAAGAAACAACAGAGCTAATCTACACTACGGACCAAATGGACCTGATATCTACAAAACATTTCATCACAAAGTTGAAGAGTATACATTCTTTTCATCAGTGCACAGAAATTTCTCCAGGATAAACCATATGCTAGGCCATAAAGCAAGTCTCAGCAAATTTAAAACAATTGAAATCTGTCTACAATGGAATGACACTGGAAATTAACAACTTAGGAATGTCTATAAAATATGCAAACACATAGAGACTGAACAATATGCTCCTGAATGACCAGTGGGTAATAAAAGAAATCAAAAGGGAAATTAAAAGAATACCTGGAAATGAACAAAGATGACAATACTACATATCAAAACTTAATGGGATACAGCAAAAGCAATGTTAACAGACAAGTTGATATCAATTAGTGCCTTTATCAAGAAATTCGAAAGGCATCAAATAAATGAACTATCAATGTATCTCAAGGACCTAGAGAAAACAACAACAAACCAAATCCAAAATTAGTAGGAGGAAAGAAATGATAAAAAAATTAGAGAATAACAAAATTTTTAAAAATACAAAAGATCAGTGAAATGAAGAGCTGGTTTTTTTTAAAAAAAAAAAAAAACTAAATAAAATTGATATACCATTGGCTCAACTAATGAAAGAGAGAGAGAGAGAGATCCAAATTCATAAAAGCAGAGATGAAAAAGGAGATGTAAAAATGGATCCAGAAAGAAAAAAGAATCATCAGGAATTACTAAATACATATATATGCCAACAAATTGGAAAATCTAGAAGAAAGATATAGATTCCTGGACTCATACAATCTACCAGAATTGAGTCATGATGACACAGAAAATCTATATAAACCAATAACCAATAACCAAGACAGAGAATGAATCAGTAATAAAGGTTCTCACAACAAAGAAAAGCCCAGGACTGTATGGTTTCACTGCTGAATTCTACCAGACTTTTGAAGAACTAATTCCAATTCTACTCAAACTATTCAAAACAATTGAAAGGTAGGGAATCCTCCCAAACTCCTTCTGCAAGGCCAGAATCACTTTAATTCCAAAACCAGAAAAAGATAGAACAAAAAATGAGAATTATAAACCAGTATTTCTGATGAACATAGATGTAAAAATCCTCAGCAAAATACTGGCTAATCGAATTCAACAACACATCATAAAGATCAATCACCTGGACCAAGTAGTATTTATCCCTGGATGCAGGGATGGTTCAACATCCACAAATCAATGTGATACATGACATTAACTTTGAAGAATAAAAATCATATAATTATCTCTATAAATGCAAATAAAGCATTTGATAAAATACAACATCCTTTCATGATAAAAATCTTAAGCAAGTTGGATATAGAAGGAACAAGCCTCAACATAATCAAGGCAATTATGACAAACCCACAGCCAGAATCATATTGAACAGGGAAATGTTGGAAGCATTTCAAATAAGATCCAGAAGCATTCAATATAGTTCTGGAAGTTTTAGCCAGAGCCATTAAGCAAGCAAAAGAAATCAAAGGGATACAAACTGTAAAGGAAGAAGTCAAATTATCCCTGTTTGTAGATGGCATGATTCTACATAAAGGGGAATCAAGAGACTCCACTAAGGGACTATTAGAATTCTTGAGAATGAGTTTGGGAAAGTTGTAGGGTATAAAATTAACACAGAAAATAGTCTTTGTATACAGACAATGCCATTGCTAAGAATAAGTTGTAACATAGTCCCATTCATAATAGTTTCAAAAAAATTTAAATACCTTGGAATAAATTTAACCGAGGAGGTGAAAGATATCCAATATCTATAATGAAAATTACAAAACATTAAAGAAATAAATAGAAGAAGACACACAAAAAAGGGAAAAATCTTCCATGTTCATGGATTGGAAGAATTCGTATCATCCATACTACTGAAAGCAATTCACAGATTCGATGTGATCTCTATGAAAATATAATGACATTCTTCTCAGATCTAGAAAAAGCAATGTTAAAACTCATATGGAAACACAAGAGACCCTGAATAGCTAAAGCAACCTTAAACAACAAAAACAAAGCTGGAGACAGCACAATACCAGATTTCAAGACATACTACAGGGCAGTCGTAATCATGGTACTGGCAGTTGTAGCATGGTACTGGCACAAATAGACATGTAGGCCAATGGAACAGAACAGAGACCCCAGAAATCAATCCATACATCTTACTATCAAATGATCTTTGATAAAGGAGCTAAAATTAATCGCTAGGGCAGTCTTCAAAATATGGCATTGGAAAATTTGGATCTCCACATGCAGAAGTATGAAACAAGACTCTTACCTATACCTTAAGTAAAAATCAACTCAAAATGCATCAAGGATCTAAATCTATGTCCTGATACCATCAAATTACTAGAGAAGAACACTGGGGAACCTCTGTAAAACATTTGCATAGGCCAAGACTTCTTGGAAAAGACTCCAGAAGCACAGGTAATCAAAGAAAAATTAAACAAATGAGATTTCATCAACCAAAGAAGCATCTGCACTGCAAAAGAAACACTCCACAAAATTAAGAGGCAACTGACAGAATAGGAAAAAGTATTTCCAACTATGCAACTGATGAGGAATTAATATCCAGAATCTATACAGAGCTCAAGAAATTCAACAACATCAAAACAAACAATCCAGTTAAAGGATGGGCAAAGGACTTGAACAGGAATTTTTCAAAAGATGAAATTCAAATGGACAATAGACATATGAAAAAATGCTCATGATCACTAACCAACAGAGAAATGCAAATCAAAACCAAAATGAGGTTTCACCTCACCCCAGTTAGAATGGCTATCACAAAGTAATCAAAAAACAATAAATGCTGGTGAGGATGTGTGGGGAAAGGTATCCTACTACATGTTGGTGAGAATGTACACTAGTACAGTCATTGTGGAAGACAGTATGGAGATTCCTCAGAAATATGAAAATAGATCTACCACATGACCAAGATATCCCATTCTAGGGAATTTACCTAAAGGAACTCAAATAAGCATATGAAAGAGTTTTCTGTACCTCATGTTTACTGTAGCTCTATTCACAATAGCTAAGATAGGGAGTCAACCCAGATGTCTATCAACTGATGACTGGATAAAGAAAATGTGGTATATATACACTATGAAATACTACTCAGCCATAAAAAAGAATGAAATAGTGTCTTCTGCAACAAAATGGATTAAACTGGAAACCATTACACTTAGTAAAATAAGCCAGTCCCAAAAAGACAAATATATATTTTTCTTGATCCATGGTAAGTAATAGAGTACAAAAAATGTATATGAGCAAAATTAACATTTTGAGATTTGATTATTGTTTGCAGTCCTTGTCTCTACTGTTTTTTTTTTTTTTTTTTTAAGAATTTAGACTTTTGGGGCTGGCGCCATGGTGCACTAGGTTAATCCTCTGCCTGCAGCGCCAGCATCCCATATGGGTGCCAGTTCTAGTCCCGGTTGCTCCTCTTCCAGTCCAGCTCTCTGCTGTGGCCTGGGAAAGCAGTGGATGATGGCCCAAGTCCTTGGGCCCCTGCACCCACATGGGAGATCAGGAAGAAGCACCTGGCTCCTGGCTTCAGATTGGCACAGCTCCAGCTGTTGTGGCCATTTGGGGAGTGAACCAGCAAATGGAAGACCTCTCTCTCTGTCTCTCTCTCTCCCTCACTGTCTATAACTCTACCTGTCAAATAAATAAATAAAATCTTTAAAAAAAGAATTTAGACTTTTTAGAAAGATTTATTTATTTGAGAGGCAGAGTAACAGAGAGGGAGAGACAGAGAGGCCTCTGATCCGTAGATTCATTCCCTATATGGCTACAATGGCCAGAGCTGAGCCCATCTTAAGCCAGGAGCCAGGAGCTTCTTCTGGGTCTCCCACATGGGTGCAGAGGCTCAAGCACTTGGGCCATCCTCCACTGCCTTCCCAGGCACATTAGCAGGGAGCTGGATCAGAAGTGGAGCAGCCAGGACTCAGCCGAAGGCCATACAGGATGCTGGCATAGTAGGTAGAGGCTTAACATACCTTGCCACAGTGCTGGCCCCTGTCTCTACTATTGAGGAACAATGTTTTTTTTTTTCTTTTGACTTATGGTTCAATTCTTTATTTAATGGAGAGTTAAGCTTATGATTATTAAATAAACTGAAAGTACATCACTGAAAAATTAAAAGAAAGAATAGGAAAGGAAGAAGGGTGGGAAAATGGGTGGGAGGGAGAGTAGATTAGGAAATATCACTATGTTCCTAAATCTATATTTGAAATACATGAAATTCATTTACTTTATATAAATAAAAATTATTTAAAGAAAAACCTAAAAGATAGGATTTTATACTAAGAAGTATAAAATATAGACCATGGTTTGGCATTATACAATGTACACATTTAATAAAACATTATATTGTACCCCTGAATATGTATAATTGCACATCTATTAAAATTAAAAAAAAAACTACTAGAGTTAAAAATAAACAACCATCACATTGGACTTCTTTCCAAGTTGGTAGCAAGAGAGAAGAAAGAAGGAGATGTCATTGCTTTTAATCACAAAACTTTACTCCACGAGTTTTCTGTCAATGGGTTCAAAGAATTTCATTCCACTTTTTGCCTCCAGGTGGGACCTCACTTGTTACTCGTGTTTTACACATGGGGACACAGGAATGTGACGGACCAGCCCCTGTTGACCCCTCATAGCCCACTCCCAGGCCTATCCTGGAGTGTGTAACTGTGGGGCCTTGCACAATGTGCCTGGACAGCAGCTCCCTAAGGCCCTCAGAGAGACTAGTAGCTGTGCCCCAGCTGGTCGGAGACCCAAGCTCTGGAGTGTTATTGAGAATATGGGAAGATTACTAAAGCTGCCTTTGAAATCAGTTTAGATTGTGGGAATAGGAACCTGGGGAAGCTAAATTTACTTGCAAGTCAACTGGATTAGCCCTAAAGGAATTTTCCTTGTGTAAACCCAATTTTAGGTAATGCATGAGCTAAATTTGGAGCTGGGGGCTGAGACGCAGATTTCCTGTGCTGTCCGCTCGCACAGATCCCGGCAGATAACAAAGCTCTTGTGCTGGCAGAAATGGAAGCATCCTCAAATCCTGTCAGATGGCAGTGGCTGACAAAAATTACAACCAAATGTACTTCTACACTGATTTGCTTTCTGAAGTCTGGCTCCTCAAAGCCAAACATTCTCTTCCAGGAGAAGATTTAGTAAAAACAGAAGAATGCTGCCGGTAGGGCAATCCCCAGGGAATGCCGGCGCCTGACAACAGAGGATTTCTGACCAAAGAGACAAGGATTTGCAGCGAGTTTCTGAATGGCAGCATTGTCTTTTCTCTTTGCTCCACTCCCATCCCCGAGTTTCTTAGCATTCGTTCTGGAGGTAAGAATTCGCATCAGAAATTGCGCACTGACCTGGGCTCACAGAAATACAGTGTGAGAGTATTTTTTGTTAATAGTTCCTTAAAGCCCTTCAGCCCGTGCCGTTTTGTGTGTTTCTCTAATCCGTCTCCATTCCTGGCCCCTAATGCACTTCTTTGCATTCTGCTTCCAGGGAACATGAGCCTTCCAAGGAACTGGTGAGAATGTTAAAACTCCTTTGCCTGGATTTCTCGCCTGATAAAATGAGGCAGAACACGTCTCGACCCTCACAAGGATAGAAAAGGAGTATGGAGTTAATAAACAGTGGATGCTTTTCCCATGAGGATACCCTTGGAATATGCTGAACACTAACCTTGAAATTAACAACAAAAGCAGCTTTCCTTAGTTACCTTGATTATATGGACAGGGAGCAAGCAGTAGAAACTTGAGAATGGGAATTAGAAGACCAGAGCTCTAATGCCAGGCGTGACACTCACTGCTTGCCTGTCCTCAAAGTTCGAAGGAGTGCAGCTCCAGCTCTATGGCTGACAGATTGTGTTAGGAGAGTTTCTTGCCATCTCTGACCTTCAGGTTCCTCACTGTCAAATGAAGAAGGAAGTACTGGCCTCTAGGGAGTCTCTTTCCCCATATTACAATATATTTACACACACAAAATCTGGTTTAAAACTGACAATGTGGATGGATAAGGAGAGAATGGCTTAATTTTAGAATTGGCAAAGGAGAGAAGTGAGCTGTCTTTGTCACTTTGGATATTAAAAGGATTTACCAGGGTGGGCACTGTGGTACAGCAGTTAAGCCACCACTTGCAAAACCTGAATTCCATATTAGAATGTTGATTAGAGTCCCAATTAATCTTTCCAATCCAGCTTTCTACTAATGCATCCTGGGAGGCAGTGGATGATGGCTCAAATGCTTAGGCCCCTGCCACCCACATGGGAGACCTGCATGGAGTTTCTGGCTCCTGGCTTCAGTCTGGACCAACTTTGACTGCTATGGGCATTTAGACAGTGAACCAGCAGATGGAAGGTCTCATTCTCTCTGTAGCTCTGCCATTCAAGTAGATCAAAATAAATAAAAATTAAACATTAAGAAACTTTTTTTTTAAAAAAAGGATTTACCCACTGACTCTAATTGCATTTTTTCCTTCATTTATTCTATGAATATTTCAGGGTTATACAATCCTATCTGTACACGTGGAGACTACTTGGTCTCACTGAATAGACAGTCTCGTGTAGTGTGAACACAGATACGGAGCCTGGGGAGTGTGGGGGAGGGCATGCAACCTAGCAGTGGGCCAGCCGGGAGCAGCAGGGGGTTAAGGGAGAGGGAGGTGCAGTGAGTTTCCTGGGGAAGAGATGTCTAAATGGACAGTGATCTCTGTTCTTAGTTACATCTGCAGGGAGGGCTGGTATGGTAAGATCTTCTGAGATCAAAAGCCCCCAAAAGATAACATATTCCCATCCTATCCCACCCTACCATTTACTAAAGGAAGGGAGGGAGGAATGGGAGGAAAGAAAAGATGGGAAGAAGGAAAGCAGGCAAATTCACCACAGCTCTGTTTTCTCCCATTGTGACTACTGCAATACTTGAAAAAGGTTACGTTCTCTCCTAGGGTATGCCCCAGGCTCGCGTGGGTTGTTATTTCTCCAAGGAAATGCTTACTTTGCCTATTGGGACATCTGGAACTGATTGTCGAGACTTCGAATGCAAAGAAATCGCCCTCTTCAGAAATTACTTTCATTTACTATTTCACATCCCCAGCGCTGTTAAACAATTTGTCTGTTTCTTAATTACAGTGACCTAGTCCTAGTGATCTTTGTATATTTGGTGCCTACTACAGTGTTGTGCATATAGAGGGTGTTGCAAAATATTGTCAACTGAATACTTTCATTGATTACATTTTGTAGCAGCAAGTGACAGTAATGTAGAAAAGGGTATGGGCTGAAAAATTTCTAAAATGTTTATTTTCTATTTGTGACATCCCTGAGGGCTGGAAATAATGTCTCTTCATCAACAATGGGGCCTTTCCTGAACCCCTTCCTTAAATTGCCCTTAGTCTAATACATGGCATAAGGTAAAGAATATAAAATTTGTTGCCTATCAAAGGAGTTTTGTTTTTCCCTTGATAATAACATCAATAAATACGGCAGAATTGTCCTTTGCTAGTTGTGAATCTTCTAGAGCCCATGGTTGTGTTTCTACATTTGCAATGAGAACCAGAATTTGTGAATGTCAATATCAGATCCATCAATGGTTCACAATGCAACTCTGAATGAGTTGACACTGGCTTAGCATCATACCTGTGTGGCCTCCTTTCTGGCACTCTTCAGTAGCACGGAGGAAGTCCTGAGTGGGAAAGGGCTATGCAGACACAAGGGTGGGGTATGGAGCTCAAGAGCTGAATGGAATCCAAACTCTGCCACCTGCTCAGAGTGTGTGGTAACCCTAGAGACCTTACTTACCCCTTCTGAACCCCATTTTCTTCATTTATAATTCCAGCAACAGCCACTTTAGAGCATCAAAGGAAACAGAAAATGTGCCAATTCTGGGAAGGCTGTAGCATAAGCTGTTGTGATATCATTGTTGTTCTTTGGAGCTGATGTGCAAGCTGTAGGAGATTGGAATGCCTCTGTTTGGATCAAGCTCAGAAGTATACAGGGTTTAGTGCTTCTGAAACTAGTGTGTCCCTAAGATGTCCCTAGAGGGTTGGCTGTTGAACCACCCAAGAGATCTGATTCCTTGGTTCAGGATGGAATCCAAGAACACACATTTTTAATGATCAGTTCATGTGACTGTTGCATACGGGAGCCCTACAAGACAGAGAGGCAACTCTGAGGTGCCCAACACCAGGCTGTATCAGAACCAGCAGTGGAGCTTTGCCCACATTCCTTGTCCCTGGCCCCAGTCTGAGATATTCTGATTCAGCAAGTCTGGGCAGGTCTCAGATCCCTGCAGTCTTTTCAAAAATTCATTTTCCCTGGCTTTTCTGGAGATTTGGATTCAGTAGGACTGGGATGTGGCCCTAAACACTATTTTAAACAATTTCCCCAAGGGATACTTAGGCTCCCGCGAGGGTGACTCACAAAACAGAAGCTTGTGGAAAGTAGTCACCAAACAGATCCTGTCCCTACATCAGTTCCAGGATACAGGCTGTCCCTCCGACACCTCGTCTCCTTGATCTTTCCCTTCAAAACTATTATGATCAATACCAGATACACAGTTTTGCCTTTTGATGGCATGTGTATGCTCTGCTCTGTGTGTTTGTGTGTGTGTGTGTTTGTGTGTGTGTGTGTGTGAGAGAGAGAGAGGGGTGGTGGGAGAGATGGTTTGAGCAGAGGCCTACTTGCTTCGTAACTGCCCACAGCTTGAATGTTCAGGATATGTGAGATTTGACTAGATCACAGTGACCTCATGTTTTATGACTTAGCACTTAACAGCTAAGAAACGACTTCAAAAAAGTAAAAACAACCACAAAAACAACAACTGATCATAAAAATATGATGCCTCAATGAAAACCAAAATTTACACAACTGCAGAATCCAGTAGACATGCCATTAGGATGCTATGACTCCGCACAGGGCCAGCGTGGAGCCTCACTGTGGAATATTTATGGCTGGCTCCATCAGGACAGAGGCAGTTACAGAAATAGGCTCTGGCTCTATCCAGCCTCAACTTGATGAATGATTGTTTTACTTAGTAATACAGTGAGTGAGAACCAAATTGGAAAACACCTCCGAGGTGAAGCCCAGTAAAATCTATATTCATAAATATAGGTTAGGATAATCAGCTCTAAATGGAAGGCTTAACCTAGAAATTTAGAAAGTGAAGGATGAAAACACAATGCAATGTGTACTGATTAAGAAAAGCACCCAACTTGCTGGAACCTTCAAGTATTTTCTGAAAATTTACTTCAAAAGCCAGATTTCTTCTTCTTCTTTTTTTTTTTTTTAAGTGGCTCCTAATTCCCCTATTTAAAGTTGGAAAAGGAAAAAAAATGAACAAAAGGTGAAATACAATAGGCATAGAATACATAATGATCATGAGGATCACCCAGTGATAGAAACAGGAGAGGCAGGGACACCTGGCTACATCTGGATACAGCATTTGGTCACAGAAATTGGGGCCAGCACTGTTACTGGCATTCAGTGGGTAGAGCCCAGAGAAGCTGCAAAGAATCCTTCCATGCACAGGGCAGCACTACCTCAAAGGTGCATCTAGACCCTAGTGTTGACACTGTTGAGAAATCCTGTTCCAGATCTTAGCTCCTTGATGGATTTAACCAAACAATCAACAAACTATTTCAAAATGCAAGGTCTGGGAGGGTGCTGTGGAGTAGCGGGTAAAGTCTCTGCCTGCAATGCCGGTATCCCATATGGATGCTGGTTCAAATCCCGGCTGCTCCACTTTCAATCCAGCTCTTTGCTAATGGCCTGGGAAAAGCAGCACAAGATGGCCCAAGTCCTTGGGCCCCTGCACCTATGTAGGAGACCCGGATGGAGATCCATGCTCCTTATTTTGGCCTGGCCCAACCCTGGCCATTGTGGCCATTTGGTGAGTGAACCAGTGAATGGAATATCTTCCTCTCCCTGCGTGTGTGTCTCTCTTTCTCTGAACTATCTTACTCTCTGTAATTGTGTTTCAAATAAATAAAACAAATCATTGTACAAAACAAACAAACACAAGAAAAAAAGCCAAGAAAAACACAAAGTTCATCAAGTCCTGGTTTTCTGGCTCTGAAATACACGCGGCATTCTAGAGGAAGCCATTTCTCATCTGACAGTCTGATGCTGTCCCTCCCTAGACACCACAGGCCTTTGAGCAAGTCCCCATCACAGCCCTTGCACCACCAGCCCAGGACTCGGTGGCCATGTGCCATAAGTGAACAAAAGAGCAGCCACGAGATCCACCAGCAGAGCTCTGGGGCTCCCCGGCCCTCCCTCGCTGGCCATAGTCCGTGGAGGCCCCGAGGGACTCAGAGAGACTCCTTGTGACAAGAAGGGGCGTGGGCGTGAAGGAGCTGCGTTTGCTTGTTTCACTCTTCCGCTGTCTGCACCAGGAGCTGGAGTTTATTTTCCTTCTTTGCCTCACTCTGACAGGAATATAGATTTGGTTTCATTAAACATTTTACTTAATCACCCGAGATGAACAAACACATCTACAACGTGCTTTCCACACTCCTTCTTGTGGGGCTGCTAAGTGGAGCTGTTAAAACAAACAAGAGAAATGTGGGGTCGGGGTTCTGCTACCTGATGGGAGCCCAGTGAGCCCGCATCCTCTCCGTGCTCTCCCCAGCCCTGCTCTGCACCCCCCGGGAGCAGGGCCTTCTTCTCCTCGATGCCTGAAGACAAGAGGTGCTACCACTTTTAGTGAGCAGGCTCTTCAGGTCAGACCAGGAACGATCTGCATACACCTACCAGCAGGGGGGTCCAATAAGTTAAAAAGGAGTTGACAGGAGCTGGTGCTGTGGTGCAGCGGGTTAAAGCCCTGGTCTAAAGCACCAGCATCCCATATGGGCGCCGGTTCTAGTCCCGGCTGCTCCTTTTCTAATCCAGCTCTCTGCTGTGGCCTGGGAAACCAGTGGAAGATGGCCCAAGTCCTTGGGCCCCTGCACCCATGTGGGAGACCTGGAAGAAGCTCCTGGCTCCTGGCTTCAGATCGGGGCAGCTCTGGCCGTTGCAGTCATCTAGGGAGTGAACCATCGGATGGAAGACCTCTCTCTACCACTCTCTGTAGCTCTTTCAAATAAACAAAATAAATCTTAAAAAAAAAGGGAGTTGACAGTCGATATTCAAGCTTTACCTGATTACTTTCTAAGTTTGATTCTGCCAAACATGTTTCTGTCAAGATGCCTTTATGCTGGCTGTGCCCTTTACCTGGGTTACACCTCTCTCTCTCTTTCTC
Source organism: Oryctolagus cuniculus (assembly GCF_051225735.1). Classification (NCBI taxonomy): domain Eukaryota; kingdom Metazoa; phylum Chordata; class Mammalia; order Lagomorpha; family Leporidae; genus Oryctolagus; species Oryctolagus cuniculus. Next base: position 109,283,047 of record NC_142873.1, read on the forward strand.
TCGCTTGCTCTCTCACTCTTTGGCAGATAAACACATGGCTCTCCCATTTCATTCAAGCCTTTGCCCAAATGCCACCTTATCAGAGAGACCTCTTCCAACCAAGCTACATAAAGTAGCAGTCTCCTACCATGCCACTCTACTTCCTATTTTTTTTTTTTTTTGACAGGCAGAGTGGACAGTGAGAGAGAGAAACAGAGAGAAAGGTCTTCCTTTGCCGTTGGTTCACCCTCCAATGGCCGCCGCGGCCGGCGCACCGCGCTGATCCGATGGCAGGAGCCAGGAGCCAGGTGCTTTTCCTGGTCTCCCATGGGGTGCAGGGCCCAAGCACCTGGGCCATCCTCCACTGCACTCCCTGGCCACAGCAGAGGGCTGGCCTGGAAGAGGGGCAACCGGGACAGAATCCGGCGCCCCGACCGGGACTAGAACCCGGTGTGCCGGCGCCGCTAGGCGGAGGTACTTCCTATTTTTTTTTAAGATTTAATTATTTATTTGAAAAGCAGAGTTAGGTGGGGAGAGAGAGAGAGAGAGAGAGAGAGAGAGAGAGAGAAAGAGGCAGAGAGAAGGAGAGATTTTCCATCTGCTGGTTCACTCCCCAAATGGCCACAATGGATGAAGCCAAGAGCCAGGAGCTTCTTCTGGGTCTCCCACATGAGTGCAGGGGCCCAATGACTTGGGCCATCTTCTGCTGCTTTCCTGGGTGCATTAGCAGGGAGCTGGATTGGAAGTGGAGCAGCCAGGACTTGAACCAGCACCCATATGGGATGCCCGTGCGGCAGGCCACCACTTAACCCACTGTACCATGATGCAGCTCCACTCTACTTCCTTTTATTCTGCTTTCATAAACCATTGTCCCCTCCTGATGTCACTGGGTTCCCTCTCAAGGATGGAAGCTCCATCAGCAATAGACCAAGATCTTTGTCTACGGTTTTCACCATCATACCCTCAGTCCCTAGAACAGCAGCCAGCGTTTGGTAGATGCTCAGTACCTGTCTGTGGACAGAAAGAAAGTCTCCCTCATGCACATGTGATGAGTTATTGAATGCATGACTTAATCCCTGCTCTTTTAACCAGTTCCACATGTCTGCCTCTGGTTATTACTTAGTATTTACCAAAACAGCCGAACTAGGTGCTTCTGAAGACTCCCGAGGAGCTGACCAAGATCACAGTGCACAGCCTCTGTGGCCCCCGCCCCGCCACTGTCACCCTCTCCATGTCCTCACACAGGGAGTCCCTGAAATCCTGGCTTAAGGGCTTTGCTGTATCTGGGAAGAAAACCCTTCCCTGACTTCTGCACACAGAGCAGCTGAACTATTTCTTCAGAATCCTGGCAGAATGTAAAAATAAAGGAAACCTCCTATCTTTAAAACTGTGTAAAATACCCTCATGGTTTTGTCTGTGACCCTGAAGCCTTTTTTTTTTCCCCTCCCCAAACTCCTTTTATTTTTGTAAAAGAATGTGCTACGCATTGGCATCTGGCTTGTAAAAATAAATACAGTGACTGGTTTTCCCAAATAACGTGGCCTAATCATCGTGAGCCCCTGAAAAGATGTCCCCCGAGACATGGCAATCTTGCGAGCGATCTGCTCCCGGGTCCAGGCACAGAGAGGGCAGCAACACAGGCTGAGTTACATGCCCCAGAGTGTCTGCCTTGGGAACACGAGTGACTCGCGACTCCATCGCAGTAGATTTTTCCAGGCCAGGGTGGACAGCCAGTGCTTGCTGCTGGTTTAAAACAGACTTGTTAGGACTCAGCTAGTGTACGTTTGATCATCTGAGAGTTTGTGCCAGCAAGGGCTGTTGACATTTGTCCAGATTGCTTTTATAACTTTACCTAAAGGCAGAATGAAGCTTGGGAGTATTTGTTGGTCAAAATTAAGCAATGTTGCTATGAAGTCACTGGATATCAATCTTATTATTCAATCGAGTGTCAATTAATGTTTGGAGATATTATTATTTTTTAAAAGATTTATTTATTTGTTTGGAAGGCAGAGCTGTAGAGAGAGGGAGAGACACACAGAGAAATCTTCCATCCACTGGTTCACTGCCCAGACAATAGCAACAGCCAGGATTGGGTCAGACTGCAGCCAGGAGTCAGGGGCTTCTTCCAGGTCTCCCACATGGGTGGCAGAGGCCCAAACACTTGGGCCATCCTCTGCTGCCTTTTCCCAGGTGGGGAGCTGGATCTGAAGTGGAGCAGCCAGGACACGAACCGGCACCCATATGGGATGCTGGTGTGGCAGGAGGCAGCTTTACCTGCTGAGCCACAATGCGGGCCCCTTGGAGATAATATTTTAAAGTACTGAATTAGGGGCCACCATTGTGGTGCAGCAAGTTAAGTGGCTGCTTGAAATGCTGCTGTCCCCTCTGGGAGTCACAGGGTGACTCCCAGCTGCTCTGCTTCTGATTCAGCTTCATGCTAACGTGTCTGAGAAGGCATTGAGTGATGGTCCCCTGCCACCCACTTGGGAGACCCAGATGGAGTTCTGGTTTTTGGCTTCACCCTGGCTCAGCCCTGGCTGTTGTGACTATTTGGGGGAGTGAACCAGTAGATGGAAGATCTCTGCCCCTCTGCCTTTCTAACAAAAAAACAAACAAATCTTAAAAATAAAAAAGCCCACTAAATCAAGAGTCTGAACTGAATTTGATTTAGTTCAACACATAATTATTATTTATTGTGGTAACATTAAAATTTTTAATAAATGTTTTAAAATGGCTCAACAATAAACTAAACCTAATTTATTAGGTATTGATTTTCAACAATAAACCCACAAACTTATTTAAGCAAAAGAAGCATGATTGAAATTTTAATTATTGTACAATTATTAACTAAATTTATTGTAGGAAAATATTGCTTAACATGCAAACTTTAAAGCACCAAGTCTGGAAACCAATTTATTTTTAATCATTACTTCACTGTTTACAACCAACTAGAAAATAGAAACACTTTCTTTTTGCTTTCAATGCCAGCCTCTGCTTTTAGAATTTTTGGTTAGAATGCAAATGCTCCAGGAGCTGGCACTGCGGCACACTGGGTCAGCTGCCACCTGTTTCGCTGGCATTTCATATTGGAGTACTGGCTCAAGTCCCAGGTGCTCTGCTCCCAGTCCAGCTCCCTGCTAATGCAGCAAAGGATGGCCAAGTGCTTGGAGCCCTGCCATCCAAGTGGGAGACCGGAATGAAGTTTCAGGCTCCTGGCTTTGGCAGGGCCCAGTCCCAGCTCTTGTGGCCAGCTAGGGAGTGAATCAGCAGATGGAAGATCTCTCTCTGTCTCTCCCTCCCTGTCACTCTGCCTTTCAAATAAATAACATTGATCTTAAAAAAGGAAACAAACAACAATAACAACAAAACATTGCAAATGATCCAGAGCAGACTGCTCTGCATTCAGATGCTCAAGTAACTGCCACCATCTTTCTCATTCAACAGTGAGGACAGAGCACTTAGTAGCCATTCATTTTTAAAAAAATATTTACTTCTCTATTTGAAAGGCAGAGTTACAGAGAGGCAGAGGCAGGGGCAGAAAGAGAGAGAGAGGTTTTCCATTCACTGGTTCACTCCCCAAATGGCTGCAATGGCTGGAGCTGGGCTGATCCAAAGCCAAGAGCCAGGAGCTTCTTCTGGGTCTCCCATGTGGATGCAGGGGCCCAAGGTCTTGGGCCATCTTCAGCTGCTTTCCCAGGCACATCAGCAGGGAGATGGATCGGAAGTGGAGCAGCCGGGACTTGAACCAGAGCCCATACCCAGCAACGGCCCCAGTAGAAATTCATTTTTACAGAGGCATTTCTATGGGCTTCCATGTGCTTTACAACAAACCAATATACCAAAAAGATCACTGGAACTGAATACAGATCTGTCATATCATTCTGTGGGGCTTTGGCAAGACTCCTACCCATTCGGAGCCTTAGCTTGCTGAGCCTGGACACAGGTCGTAGTTTTGTCTGTTGTGAGGATGTGCACTGTGCATGGAGGAGAGCTGAGCAGTGGAAGTACATGCTAACGTGCAAAACTGCAGGTGCATTTCTCAGCAACCTCCTTCCCTTTGTCATCACACACGTGCACTGTCAGCCCTGTGAGAGCACAAACCAGGCTTCTCCTCCCGGGGCCCGCCAGTAAACAGTTCTTGATTAAGTGGCAATATATGTGCAAGTGCCTTGCGAATTGTAAAGCTGGGTGAAATGCCATTAGTGGTATAACTTATAACGTTCAATTCTCTGCAACAACCCATAGCCCTGATATTTATTTCTCATCAGTGTTGGGGGAACACTTGACTCCTGAGAGAAAATTCTTTCAGGCTGATGAAGTCCTGAAGTTCAAAAAGCCTCTGCTTCAGTTCTGAACCCAGTGACAAGACTGATTCTGCCCCGTGTACAGCTGGGCTGAGGCAGTGCAGCCTATAGCCCTGAGTCAGGCTAGACTCTGCAGGATGGGTCCTGATCCCCAGACACATGGCAGGGTGATCGCCAAGCTACACAGGGAGTCGGACAAAGCCAGCCCTGCGCCTGGCAGAATGTTTTCACTTCTCCGCTGTGCTGCTTTTAAGGAGCCTGGAGTCCCGGCTAGGGTGTGGGCTCAGTTCTCCTGAGAATGCTGGCATGCAGAGGGGGACCAGCTGAGGGTCTCTAAGCAACCGTAGCACCTCTGGCTAAGCCAGGTCGGGAACACCTCCTTTCTATCTCCCACTGCTGGGGCGCACAAGCTGACCCCTTCTTCCCCATTTCTGAGGGCTTTGGGAAGGAGCTGGCAGGAGCACAGCGCATCTGAAAGCAGAAATGCTTGTGAAGAGGGCCTTGCCCCCGGGGCCACAGCACACACCTCCACATCCAGTAAATCAGGGGCTTTCACTTTTTTTACATCGCTGCCCTGGGACCTTCCCAAATTGCCTGGAACAAATTTGAAAGGGCCCAGAGCAAGAGAAATATTGCTTTGTGACAAGCACATGACCCAGGCTGAAGGTTAAATACAGGGAACAGTGAAACAGATACTAAGCCTTCTAGATGAGTAGCAATTGTGTGTAAACAGACTGAGAATTGCAGCTCTTCCCAAAACTATGTCTGTGGAGTAGCAATTACTCCCTAGTAACAGCCAAACCTTCCTGTCTCAAAGCTTCCACATTTGAAGCCCAAACTACCTACATTCTCAAACTGCACACCACAGCTTAGGCCTGGGAGGCTCCAGGTTTGGAAATCTGGCTTCTACTCCCAGCTCTGCCTTAATCACCTACAGAAATGTGTGCAATTTGCTTCACATATTTTGTCTTGGTAAAATGAGAATAAGCATACCTAGACCATAATAACTTTGTTCTAGGTAAATAATTGGTTTGAAGCTTGAAAAAGAAAACACAAAGGCAGGAGGTTACAGGTGCAGCAGGTTAGGCCTCGCCTGGGACCAGGGTGCACGGGGTCCAGTCCTGCCTCCACATCCAGCTTCCTGCCGATGTGCACTCTGCGAGGCAGCAGTTGATGACTCAAGCACTTTAGTCCCTGCCACACACAGGCGAGGCCCAGATGGAGTTCCTGGCTCTTGGCTTTGCGTGGTCCAGCCCTGGCTCACACAGGCCTTTGGGTGAACCAGCCCAAAGACAACTAGAGGATGGAAGATCTTTCTTTCTCTCTCTTTCTCCCTCAGCCTTTCAAATAAATAAATAAACTGTAAGGGGGAAAATGTTTCAGAAGAATATTAAATGACATAGTAAATGATGGTAAAATTAAAAAAAATATATATATAAACGAGTAATTTGAAAAATGCTCTAAAAACAATTGTTCGGGATAAACAGAATGACGGCCTTCTAAAGATGTCCATTTTCTAGAACCTTTAAATTAAGGTGGGATGGGATCAAAATTAGTAATCACCTGACCTAAAAATGAAGAGATTATCCTGGATATCTGGGTGGGCCCAATGTAATCATAAGCATGCTTTCAACATGGGAGAAGGTGACAGAAAATTCAGCACGCTGGTATGGTGCAACACAAGAAAGACCCTACTGGCTGTTAGTGGCTTTGAAGGTGGAAGAGGGCCGTGGGTCAGGGCACGCGACAGCCTGTAAGCTGGAAAAGGCAGGGAAATGGAGTCTCTTCCTGGAGCCCCGGAAGGAACTTCATTTTAGCCCAGTGCAGTGACTTATAACCTCCCCAACTGTAAGACAGATCTGAGTTGTTTTAAGTCACTAAGTTTGTGTCAGTTTGTGACAGCAGCAGTTAGGAAATGTATGTAGTTCTCCACAGTCTGTACCATTGTCATCGCCCTTTATGTTACCTTCTTCCTTCCCATTGTCCTCATTACCTGCATCCAAGCTGTATTCCTTAGAGAGCCTACGAACGAGGTTTCCAACAATGCATAATTTGACAAAAATTCTCAGAAAGCAAAGCAGATGGCTATCGCACAGGGGGATTTTTATCTGTAAGAATGCTATCATATCATTTCTATGCAAACACTGCTATACAGTGTTGTTGACATTATTTTGCAAACCCTTTGTTCTTAGTACAAAAGCACACTTCAGGGGCTGGTATTATGGCACAGTTCATTAAGCCATTGCTTCTGATGTGGCATCCTACATCAGAGGGCCAGTTCAAGCCCTGGATGCTCTGTTTCCAATTCAGCCCCCCTGCTAAGGCGCCTGGTAAAGCGGTGGAAGATGGCCCAAGCACATGGTCCCCTGCCACCCATGTGGGAGACCTGGATGAGGTTCCTGGCTCCTGGCTTTGGCCTTGCCCAGACTTGGGTTGCTGTGGCCATTTAAACAGTGAACCAGTGGATGGAAGATAACATTCTCTCTCTCCAGCTCACTTGCTCTCACTCTCTGTTTTTTAAATAAGTAAATACATCTTAAAAAAAAAAAAAAAGCACACTTTGGGGCAGGCACCATGGCTCACTTGGTTAATCCTCCGCCTGCAGCACTGGCATCCCATATGGGCACCGGGTTCTAGTCCCGGTTGCTCCAGCATCTCCCACATGGGAGACCAGGAGGAGGCACCCAGCTCCTGGCTTTGGATTGGCGCAGCAATGGCTGTAGCGGCCATTTTGGGGGGTGAACCAATGGAAGGAAGACCTTTCTCTCTGTCTCTCTCTCTCACTGTCTAACTCTATCTGTCAAATAAAAGAAAAAAAAGCACACTTCAGAGTGAATAGATTTTATCATACTATTAGGAAGTTTATTTAGAATATCTCTTAACATAGATAAAAGATATGAACTGATCATTGATCTTCCAATTATAAGCTCTATAATTTATAGCACATCACTTCATTTCTTTGCCTCCAATCTCTCTTTCTGTCAAACATCTCATGATAAAACCTAAGAAGTCTTTCTTAGATCCTTTCCAGTCTTAAGAAGGTTAAGTTTAACTTCTTATTTTCTATGAGAGACCATGACCTAGATGAAGTAAGTTTTGTGACTGATCTATAGTCATGCTGAATTTTGGAGGATGAGTGTTTACAACTGAAGCATAAAGTGCAGTCATACACGAACAGATGCTAATCACAGAGGTCAGTGAATGTCTACAAAGTGAACATCTCCATGTATCCCTGACCTAAGAAAGATGGAGACCATTAAGTGCCTGGACACCTCCCCTGTGGCCCTCCCGGCCATCCCCCTAAAAGGGAACTGCTATTCTCATTTCCATCACTTTTATTGGTTTTTCACATTTTTGAACTTTATAGCAACTTAATTATAAAGTTATACAACTTGTACTGCTTTTTCTGGCTTCTCTTGACATCATATTTGTGGGGTTCATCCATGTTGCTGCCTGCCACTGTAACTCATGACTGTTTGTTTCTAGACAGTACTTTATTGCATGAATATATAACACTGTAATGTATTTTCTTAGCCATTGTTGATGGAAATTTGGGATACTGCCATTTGGAGACTATACTAACTTAGATTTTGCTTCTCAAATTAATATGTATATAATGTAAGTATTTTATTCTATTTAATTGAACTTGGTATTCCTATCCTATGTATTCCAAATATACATAGTTTTGATTTTCTGTCCAGAAAGAAGTTTTAAAAAGAGGCACTTGGGCTGTAGCAGATTGGCTTTCTCTGGATCCTATACCTTAACTTGTGTGAAAAGAGGATTTTTAGAGGCACTTGTTTCCATGCCAATGAAGAGGACTGAACTAGTTGATGACAGAGGCCTCCATTAATGCCAGTCCAGTGCAGTTTACATGTGGAATTAACCTGTAGCGTGAGTGTTCCTGAAGAGTCCTCAAACCTCTAAATTTGGAAACAGAGCCAGTGGGACTGCTTTGTTGGCAAGTACCATAGACTCGAAGATTCAGGCAGGAAACGCAGACTCTGTGACACAGAACTGAAAGGCAAGCACAGGACCAGGATGCAAGCCGGCATGAGTTTTCTCTCCATTTCTTTGGTTCTCTCCACTGCTCAGTCTACCTGGTGAGCGAACCTCTTAGTTTTAGATCTTGACTCTCTTTCTCAGCCCTCATTCCAACATGGCCCCCTCAAAACCTAAAGTGACCCAAAATTAAAATTAAGTTTCTGCACGGGGTGGGGTGGAGAAGTGACAGAATGCTTGGTTAAGGTTTGGGAAAACGTCCTCAAAGGCGCTTAAAATACACACAGAATAATTGAGAGAGGAGCAGTCTCTGGTCGTTCAGAATAATGACACAGCATGTCATGATGCTGAGAGTCGGGCTTTAGGAGCCACGGCTGCCACGTGAAGAGAAGGCTTTATTCACGACAAGCAAGAGTTTGCATTCTTTGTCCTACAGTATGGACAGAAAGGGTGGCTTTTGAAACCAAATAGGCCTAGCTTTTCTTTAAAAACATTTTTTGGCTGGCGCCGCGGCTCAATAAGCTAATCCTCCGCCTACGGCGCTGGCACACCGGGTTCTAGTCCCGGTCGGGGCGCCAGATTCTGTCCCAGTTGCCCCTCTTCTTGCAGTGGAGGATGGCCTAAGTGCTTGGGCCCTGCACCCCATGGGAGACCAGGAGAAGCACCTGGCTCCTGCCTTCGGATTAGCGCGATGCGCCAGCTGCAGTGCACTGGCCACAGCAGCCATTGGAGGGTGAACCAACGGCAAAGGAAGACCTTTCTCTCTGTCTCTCTCTCTCTCTCTCTCTCTCACTGTTCACTCTGCCTGTCAATAAAAAAAATTTTTTTAAAGATTTAATTTATTTGAAAGAGTGACAGGAAGAGAGAGAGAGAGAGAGAGAGAGATTCCATCTTCAGATTCACTCCCCAAATGGCCACAAAAGCCTGGGCTGGGTCAAGCCAAAGCCAGAAGCCAGGAACACCATCTGGGTCTCCACATGGGCCATCTTCTGCTGCTTTCCCAGGCTCATACCTGGAAGCTAGGTTGGAAGTGGAGTGGCCAAGACTCACATCAGCAGTCTGGTATGGGATGCCGGCATCCCAGGTGGCAGCTTAGCCCTCTTGGCCACATCACTGGACTCAAGCCTAGTTTTCAGTTTAATTTCTGCCATTTCTATTTGCATTTCTTTGGGCAAGTTACTTAACCTCACTTTATCCATTTCCCTCATCTGTAAAATGCGTATAATAATAATGACCACCTCATATAGTAACTCTGAAAGCAGATGTACAAGAATCAAACACATTGTCTTTTTTAGGCTGAAAGGTGAGGTGCCACTCAAATCAGAGAGGAGCGGGGGATGGGGGGAGAAGATTAAACTAGAATGAGAAGCCTCGTGTCGTCTGTTTCTGACATCTCTAGCTGTAGGATCTTAGGCAAATACTGTAGTGCACTATGTCTCAGCTTCCTGACAAACAAGAAAGAGGGGTTCAGGATTGGACTGCCCTTGGGAGTTCAAGGTTCCCCATACGTACGTGTGTGTTGTGGGACCTGGGTATGGGAAGGGTCAAAAGCAAGGAAGTCCAATTTGATAAAATTTCTCCTGCCTCCTTCCCCCTCTTAATTTTGTCTGTTTTATAAATTGAGGTTTGGCCTCAGATGCATTTTGGGGAGTGGAGTGGAGACTCGCTGCTTAAAACACTGGAAAGCGTCTTGACAAACCTCAGGGGAGATTCCCTCTCTCGGCTTTTCTCACTCTACAACATGAGGCTCTGTTAAATGCCTTCCATTGTTGAGGCCGGGCCACCTTCCCAGTCAGAAGCAGCCTGGACATTTTCAGCAAACCGTTAAGTCATCTGTCTTGGGACAGCAGGAAAAACAAACCCGACAAAGGGGTGGCTCACACATACAGAGACTCATCCAACTTGTCCAGAAAAATAAACCCGACACACTCTCTCAGAATGCCTTATTAATAGCATGTAGGAAATGGCACAGGACCATAAAGATGTCTTTAAATGTGGGTGAACGGCCTGTGCTTTGCGTTGATTATGGCCTGAGATACCCCGGCTTTATCAGAGAATGGCCCAAGAGCACAGAGCTGTACTGACTGGTTGCCCTTACCCAAACAGTTGGCTCTTGGTGGAAAATGTGCAAACATACATGCCTTTCTCTCTCTCTCTCTCTCTCTCTCTCTCTCTCTCTCTCTCTCCCCTCTCTCAAGGCCCACCACTGATGGACGAATCTAAACAGAAGATATTCGCGGGGGATGACAGACCTAGCTAGTGAATCCTGTGCTGCCCTGAGCCAGGTAGACCGCTGCAGGCCAATATACAGATTAGTCCCTTCATTACAAACTTGTTCTTAGAACAACCACCACGGGAGGAAAAGAAAGTCTCCATTCTTTCTGTAAGTGAAGTTCACTTACATATTGAAGTCAGTGATGCCAGAAAACACCCTAAAAATGATCTAGTTCGTAATTCTCAGATTTGGAGTAGATTTTCTCACAGGAGCCAAAAACGTGATGCAGCGAAAAACAGTTTGACCAGAATGTTTATTCTGGTTGAGGGAGGGATAGGGGCTGAGCCCTGCCTATTCCACATACCCTCTCCCTTCTCTATCACAACAGGCCTCTTGGGACGGACCCCTGAGACACCTCCATGACTCTCTGAGAGCTCCCAGGGCAACTTCAAATTCACTTCTTTGTCCAATCTTCCCCACTTTGAGATAGCAAAACTAGGTGCATCGTAGCCAAATGGTTTACCTAAAACCCAGGGCATGGTGAAAAGGTGGACTGGAGCTAAAGCGAGGCCTGATGTTCAGTCCCATGTTCTCGCCATTATGAACTTCGGTATTCTGAGAAGACATTTAGACCATCAGCTTGTAGGAGGCATGCACTCAGATATAAACCGCTCAGACACAATGAAGGTTTTTTTCTTGGCTTGGCTAAAGAATTTCTAGGAGGAAGGAAGAAAAACAGGAAGGGAGGGATGGAATTAAAAGCAGGGACGGGGCCGGCACTGTGGTGTAGTAAGTTAAGCATCCACCTGTAATGCCAGCATCCCATATGGGTGCCGGTTGGAGTCCTGGCTGCTCAACTTCCAATCCAGCTCCCTGCTGATGGCCTGGGAAAGAAGTAGAAGTTGGCCCAGGTACTTAGGCCCCTGCACCCACGTGGGAGACCTGAAAGAAGCTCCTGGCTCCTGGCTCCTGGTTCTTGGCTTCAAATCAGCTCAGCTCTGGACATTGTGGCCATCTGTGGCATGAACCAGTGGATAGATCGCTCTGTCTCTCTCTCTGTAAATCTGCCTCTTAAGTAAATAAATAAAATTTTTTTAAAAAAGCAGGGGCAACTAAGCTCACCCTCCATAAAGTCACACTCAAAACTGTCATTAGTAATTAGAAAGAGAAAAAGAGAGCGTATCAACTTAATTATTTGTGCACTAAAATTAACGACTTCAGTGAGTCTCGAAGGAATGACATGGTCCAAGACCCCGTCCTTCCATCCCATCAGCAGTCCCTATTCTTACACATCCATGGCTGCTGGAAGACGGAGGCAAATGACCCCAGACTGACAAACTCAGTTTGAGGAGAAAAAGACATGGATTGATAGTAAGTATTATGTTGGGAACAGAGTTGGGGAAGAAAGGCAAGGGCAGTGCAGGGTGGGACAGAGGAGGAGAGGAAAGGAGACTACAGTGGGGACTAGTGGTCGGCAGGGCTGGGGTGTGGAGAGGAAAGAAGGCAGGTGGACACCTGTATGGGAGGAGTTCTAGGCCCTACACAGCAAAGACCAGACTGGCAGTCAGCGGGCTGAGAGAGAGACCCTTGGGATCCCAGGGAACAAGGAAACCACAGACGGTCACTTCCTTCCCCCCCACATTAGCTACCTCACCTATAAAATGTGGTTACAAATACACTGAATCTTTAATAAACAAAGAAGAGTTTATTGAGCCCCTCATAGTCTATAATCCTCGTATTAGGTATCTGGTCAGTTGTTTAGGTTTGTTAGTGCAAACTGTGGAAGAAACATGTTTTTGTTTTATGACCGAGCACAACCTGTATTTATACTCCAGTCAGCCCCTTTCACAAACATCCCACCACGCTAAAGGGTCATGGGCTGGGGTCTGGAGTTAACCCCCCCCCCAGCCCAGGCCCAATATCTTCTTAGAAAATTGCAGGTGTGCATCAGAACCAGCAGCTTTACATGTGTGGACTCTGTGCCACATGGACTTAAAGGTTAAGATGTGCCCATCAGACCCAGACAGACCGATGTTTGATTCCCAGCCGCTTCTAGCCATCCACAGCACCCGCAGAAAAGCACTTAACTCTTCTGTCTCAGTTTGGGGCAATAATGCGAATGGTATCGAACTGTCAGTGCATTAGGGCAACTTTGAGAATTACAATGCATACAAAAACAGTCATGCATACAGGGCCTATATGAGTGTGGGAAGTTGATGGTAGGCTCCTGGATAGAACTGAGGTCTCTAAGCTATATGTGTGTGTTTGGAGGGGTGGGGGTGGGGGGTGATGGTGGTGGTGATGGTGGCAGGGAGAGAATCTCTACCAAGGACAAAGGGAGAACTTTAGCGATATTGAAGGGATAAATAGGAGTCCTTCTCCCATCTCTCACTCCTTTCTCGGGCCTGGGAATAAGATTTCATCGTGCTTCTCAGTCAGGAAAACCATACTAAGCAATATGATTCTCACCAGGACAATGTATTTTTTCTTTCTTCTACTGTGTAATTAGGTGCAAACAAAATTCAGTTTCTAAAACACTTAATTCTAGAACATTGTGGGATCATTTCCTATCAGTCTGAAGACAGCATATCCCAATTTGTTTATTCGTTCATTTTTATTTTTTAAATTTTTTAAATGGGCCGGTGCTGTGGTATAGTGGGCTAGATCTCTGTCTATGGCGCTGGCATCCCATATAGATGCTGGCTCGTGTCCTGGCTGCTACTTTTTCCATCTAGCTCTCTGCTACGGCCAGGGAAAGCAGAAGATGGCGCAAGTGCTTGGGCTCCTGCTCTCACATGGGAGACCCAGAAAAGTTCCTGGTTCCTGGCAATGGATCGGCCCAGCTCCAGTCGATCTGGGGAGTGAATCAGCAGATGGAAGACCTTTCTCTGTAACTCTACCTCTCAAATAAATAATAAAATAAAATCTTAAAAAAACATTTATTTACTTGAAAGGCAGTGAGAGAGAGAGAAAAAAAGAGATTTTTTTTTTTGACAGCCAGAGTTAGACAGTGAGAGAGAGAGACAGAGAGAAAGGTCTTCCTTCTGTTGGTTCATTCCCCAAATGGCCGCCACAGCCGGTGCACTGGGCTGATCCGAAGCCAGGAGCCAGGTGCTTCCTCCTGGTTTCCCATGCGGGTGCAGGGCCCGAGCACTTGAACCATTCTCCACTGCCTTCCTGGGCCACAGCAGAGAGCTGGACTGGAAGAGGAGCAACCAGGACAGAATCTGGCACCCCAACCAGGACTAGAACCCTGGTGCCGCCACCGCAGGTGGAGGATTAGCCTAGTGAGCCTCAGCGCCGGCCTAGAAAGAGATTTTCTAAGCGCTGGTTTACTCCCCAAATGGCCACAATGGCTGGGCTAAGCTGAAGTCAGGAGTCTGGAACTCCATCTGGCTCTCCCACGTGAGAGAGCACTTGGCCATCCTCCTATGCCTTTCCAGGTGCATTAGCTGGGCACTGGATTGAAAGTGGAGCACCTGGGACTTGAAACGGTGCCCATATGGGATGACAGTGTTGCAGATGGCAGCTTAACTCACTATACCACCACACTGGCTGCTATTTTTCAATTCTAATTGCTGCTTCATGTGTATTTGACAGCAACCAGAGGTGCTTATGAACTGGCTACACAGAACATCAAAGAGCTTTTATTAACTAGCACAGCTTAGAATTCATCCAATAATTAATGTCTCAGTGAGTCCACTAAAATTCACCCAAATCTGACTTTTTTTTTTTGACAGGCAGAGTGGACAGTGAGAGAGAGAGAGAGACAGAGAGAAAGGTCTTTCTTTTCTGTTGGTTCACCCCCCAATGGCCGCTCTGGCACCGCGCTGTGGCCCACGCACTGAGCCGATCCGAAGCCAGGAGCCAGGTGCTTCTCCTGGTCTCCCATGCGGGTGCAGGGCCCAAGGACTTGGGCCATCCTCACTGCACTCCCGGGCCACAGCAGAGAGCTGGACTGGAAGAGGAACAACTGGGACAAAATCCGGCACCCCGACCAGGACTAGAACCTGGTGTGCCGGCGCCGCAGGCAGAGGATTAGCCTAGTGAGCCGTGTCACCGACCCCCAATCTGACTTTTGAGATCTGCTTTTTTCAGTAGATATTTATCTGTGAAAATGATTGTTTCTTCTTCCCCAAATGTCTACCACATAACCCACTGTGGGTATTGCTTGAATGGACCAGGAAATTACCCCCAGACTTGGGATAAATGCAGTTAATCTGGATACTGAGAACACAGCAGCCTGTGTGGCATGCTACATTTTCTTTCTTCCATTGTGAATATCATGTATTTTCCTGTGTTTAACAACTATGTTTTGGCCAAATTTTCACTTATTTTTAGTCATTTTATTTCTATTGTTTTAGCTGAGGTTTTCTTTAGTTTTTCCTTTCAAAATTTTTTTTCGTTAACATATAATACTTGTACATTTTTATGGGGTGCTGTGTAATATTTCATCACATGTATAGAGAGTACACTGATCAATTCACATTACAATTTCCTTATCTTTTCTTTATGTTTGGAGCCTACCAGCTCCTCTCTTTCAGATCTTTACATACTATGTAATTCATGATTGACTTTCTCACCTATTTTTTTTTTCCTGGCTTATGAAAAGTATGGATATAGAGAGATGTACCATGTTATTATCAACATTTTCAAAAAGATGAAAAATCAGTTCAATGTGTATGTTCCAGCCAGTTTATTCTCTGGTTCATGTCCCTTAACAGAGCTTGGCCAACACTTTTAACCTACTGGTTTGATTATTTAACTGTTCTTATCAAGGCCAGCTAAAACGATAACCATTAACTTAAGAAACAGTGTATCAGAGGTGCAATGTACCACAAGTTTGAATTCAATAATTTCTTACCACTTCTGGAGTAACACTCCAGGAAAATACCAGTAAGTCTTACAATGTTATTTATCTACCATGAAAAAATATTTTCAAACACAGTAAAAAAAAAGCGTTCTAAGAAACTACTGTCTTCAAAACCAACTGAATTTGTCATGTGAAAGCCTTGCTCCAGAAGGTGGGTGATGGATTTTCAGTTCTGCAGAAAACCTTGCACAGATTCGATCTCCCATAAGAATTACATTCCACACTCTGTATTTCTTTCCCAGGATTTCAAAGTAGCCCACATTGTCTGCGAATCCACTGTCTTTTGCACATGTACTCTTTTGTACGTCATTTAATTGATGGCTTGTCTGAATGCTTTCCCTAATTACCCGATTCCTAAGAAGGTCACATTTCTCTAGACTGATCTAATCATTTGGATCACTCTTGGCTCTTTTGGTTGCAAATGACAACATTCCAACTTGATCTAGATTGGGCAATAAAAAGAGATTTATTTGAATCACCTGTCAAGGCATGGGAAAATCAAGGGTGGAGCTGGCTCAGGGAAGACTGGATCCGAGGAATGAGATACAGTCACATGCTGTGGTCAATGATGGATTCATATACAATGGTATGCACCATACAGCCTAAGTGCGCAGTAGACTTTCCATCTAGATTTATGTAAGTACACTCTATGAGGTTTGCAAAATGACAAAATCGCCAAACAATGCATTTCTCTTGAAGGTATTACAATTGTTAAGTGACACATGACTGAAACCATATCTTTCTGTCATCTCGGTTTCTTGGTTTCATGGCCACAGGCACTTCCAGATTTATCCTACAATTTTACTACTCTAAACCACAGAAAAGATATTTTGCCAGCTTCATTATTAGAAAAGTTTTATGGAAGGATTACAACTGGCCAGGCTTGGGTCATCTGCTTACCCTTGGGCCATTCTGTGGTAAGAAGGCAAAACACTGTGTTCAGTATTCCCAGAAGACCCTAACAGTTGGAGAGATGAGAAGTCTCTCTTTTAAAAAAATTAAGTTGCTGCTTGGTGTGCCCACATGCCATATAAAAGCACACTAGTTCAAGTCCCAGCTACTCTGCTTCTGATCCAGCTTCTGCTAATGTGCCCAGGCGAAGCTTATGATGGCTCAAGTACTTGACTTCCTGTCACGTGTGTCAGAGACCAGGGTGGGATTCCTGGCTCCTCTCTTTGGCATGGTCCAGCCCAGTCTGTTATGGGGATTTGGGGAGTGGACCAGCAAACGGAAGATTGATCTCTCTCTCTCTCTCTCAAATCAGTCAATCTTTTTATGAAAAAGTAATAGAGCTGTTCTGGACACAAAACAACATGTGCCCATGCTCCCTTTACTAGATGTAACACTTAGAGAGCCCTCCTTGCTGGACCATTCCTTAGATTGCCTCCCTCTCAGCCCTATTGTTGTCATGTGCTTTTGAGTAAATACACTGAAATGAAATGGTGCCCACGTGCAAAAGACAATGGATTTAAACTCTAGCACATTTTTTTTTTTAAGATTTATTTTATAGATCTGGAAGGCAGAGTTAGAGAGAGAGAGAAGTCTTTCATCCACTGGTTCATTCCCCAAATGGCCGTAATGACCCAGAGTGGGCCAGGCTGAAGCTAGGAGCCAGGAACTTCTTCCAGGTCTCCCACATGGATGCAAGGACCCAAGCACTTGGGCCATCTTCCACTGCATTCCCAGATGCATTAGCAGGGAACTGAATAGGAAGTAGAGCAGCCAAGACTCAAACCAATGTCCATACGGGATGCTGGCATCACAGGCGGTGGCTTTACCTGTCACACCACAATGCTGGCCCCCTTGGCACAGAAATTTTAAGTCATGTTATCTCAAAACTCTGGAATGCAGCTAGGCAAGGTACAGTCACTCTTCCAACAGCTCCCAGAGAAAGCTAAGATCTTCCATCCACCAGCCTGCTGCTCTCTGATGGGACTCATGCAGAAGCCAAACAAAATCTACTCATACATCTAACAGGTTTGTTATCAAAATCTTCATATGCAGACATTATTTGGCTGCCTATTGACAGACTTACTGATAAGAATTCCAAAGGGACCAGCATTCCTTTTCTTCAAAAAAAATATATATATATATATATATATATATATCATCTTGGTAAAGTCTGGCATGCTGAAGGGCTCTCTTCCCTACATATTAGTGTCTTTTCATCCAGACCCTGGAACTGCCTGTAGATTCAGGGAGCACTGATTTTTATTAACATTATTGCTTATCACATGACTATAATAAATAGATTTATGGGTAGAATGAAGAATGTAATGAAGATGAAGCCCACATTACTTAAAGTGGAAACTATGTCACAGACACTGAAAAAAAGGATTAGGCTCTCCCTGGTTCCATGGACCCATGGTGGCTCCAGCTGGGTTTTATTTTTCAGCAGCTGGTTCTTGCTCTGGCTTTGAACCCTTCATCTCTTCTCACAATGGATGCTAACTGCTGATGGACTGTGGTGGCCTCCATCCCAACCTACTGTGCTGATATTTATGTTTTGAACAAGCCAGTTATCACAAGCAGGTGTGACTCACCCATCTCCCTGCTGACTTCAGTCTTGGATTTGACACCTTTCTAGAACATGGAGATTCCACCAAAAATTTCTCTATTGAAAAAATAGATGCTATAAGAAGACCATAAGATAGAGGGTGGAATAGGGAGCCAAAACACAAATGATTTTGCTAGGAAGGTCCAAGTGTCTGGGTGAATCAGCGGCTGGTAGACTTAAAGCGATTCAAGTGGTTGAACCTACCTTACATATCATGTTTATCATATAATAGGGCCTTCCGACATTCTTCATGTGTTTCAGGGATCAAGAGTTCCTTCCTTGCTCAGGCCTAAGTACATGGTGTGCAGAAACTGGGCTTTTGAGTCAGACCACCGTCAGGGTCCATGTTCTGCTTCTCACAGACTATAAGAACTTGAGCATGCTTCTTGGCATCTGTAAGCCACAACTCCCTCAACTGTAAAACGGGGCTTATCATTGGGTTGTTGCAACCTTAATGAGACAATGAGGGTATAATATTTAGCAAAGCGCCCAATAACTGAAACTGCAATGGCTAACTAAGCTCTAAATAAAACTAAAAATGGTCTGAAGATCAGAGTAACAAAGATTTTCTGCAGCAGAGAAAAGGCCAGATGCTCTTTCCTTTTTGGATTGAACTAGATGGAGCAGGAAAAAGAGAAGCATTAGATAATAGCCCTGCCTTCACAGGGCTTGCTGTCCAGTCGGGGTGCCAAAAGCAACACACACGCACAATTCCCCACAGCAAAATAAAATACCAACTTATAGACATTGAGTGTGCATGAGAAAGTAGCTTAGAAGAGAGAGCAGTTATTTAAAGCTAGGCTAATCCTCTTTAAAATAAAGGCTCCACTGGCAGGATTGGTTTTGTCCCTTGCTCTCTCTCCAGGACTTTGACCAGTGCTTGGTTCTTGGTGGGTGGTCAATATACCTACTGAGTGGATAGATAAACAAATTGTTTGAATAACTGGTGGAAAACAGCACTGGACCTGAAATATGAAGACCTGGGTTAGTTCCCTGCTCAATAACTGGAACAATGGAGAACTTTCTTAACCTCTCTGAATCTGAGGTGTCTTATCTATACAATGACTGTATTATCCTTGCCTTTTGCTTCTGGCTGTCACACAAATAAATAATACATTTTGTCTGAAAACAACTGATTCACAGCAGGTACTTGAAAAATGTCAGGCAGTAAAAATGTATTTGTAGGAAGAACTGGAGGCTTCAGGAAGGGTACAAATTCAGACAGGTGGAAAGAAGCACTTTTAATGTTTCATTTACCCACATGTCCCTTAACTTGGGCTCCCCAACCAATAATAGTGTCCACAGAATAGCAGGATGGATGGCTGTATTTTTTCCTCCTGCCATGGTAACCAACGGCACATGCTCCATTGCTGTTAACAAGATCAATAAACTTGCCACATTCAGAAATCGACAATTAACCCCTTTTACAACACTTAAAGTCACAGGCCTCTCTATTTTTTATGGCCAGGCAGGCTGCTGAGCACATGGTTTTTATTATTGCCCTCCACCCACTTAAAAAAAAAAAAAAACCTCCTAGTAATAATTTAGCACCTTCTAGAACCTGTCCTTTTCTTAATGATTTTGCAGGGAAGCTCTGGGCACTGCGGCTGTCTTTGCAAGGGCCACCTTCGGGTCTCCACTCTGTGCTGCTTGGGGGAACTCTAGCTAGTATCTTTAGTCCTGCTTACCTTTCTAAATGTTTTATGGTTTACAGCTGTGGTGAAAAGCATTTTGGGGTCGGTAGAGATTTATTCCCCTTTTTAATGTTTTTACTAGGCTGAATAAACACATTCTCAAAGAATGAAACCTCTGGCCATGTTGGGAATATGGAGAGCTGGGCTCCGCTCCGTAATGGCGGTGCTGTCGTGACTGACACTTGCTCAGAACAATGAGGGCCATTGTCCACTCTGAATGGGGCTGTGGCCAGGAGCCCCTCAGTGAGTTCCATGGCACCAAACCCAGGAGCCGTTCTATCACAGCCCCACCTAAAATCACCCTCCTCTTCACAGGATCCTATTAACACCTGTAGGAAAACACTGCCTTTTAATGGTTCTGGAGAGTCTGGAAGGCTGAGAATGTGTAACTGATGCTATTTCTTTGGCGCTTTTACATCCAGCATGTGCTCATTTAAATATTTTTGGCAAATGAGTTCAGATAAAGTGAGCCTTTCTCCCAAATTCAAGCCAACCCTTAATTTTTATGAGGTTTGTAAAACTTCACCAAAATGATTTCTTAAAAGGGGGAAAAATTATTTCCTTAAGCTTGCTCACTCCGTTGATTTTGGCCAAGACTGCTTGTAGAATTACTAATACACTATGAGAAAGATTATTCATATAGTGATTTGGAGCTGGGTGGAATCAGAAAGTATTATAAATCTCTTCTCATGACATTCCTGCAAACTTTGCCAGTGCTGGAATGAAAAACAGGCCCAGAAGTCAACAGACAGCACCTGCACAGCCCACTGGAAGGCCAAGCTGGCCTGTCATGGTGACCTCCTCAAGGTGTCTCCAAGTTATGCTTCAAAGTCAGTGGAACAAAGAGCTTGGCTAATTAAAAAGGGGACCTCATAATGTCACACCATGTCTCTGAACACTCAGGTTATAGCTGAGCTAGGAAAATTCAAGCTGTAAGACAAATGCCATAAGTTATTAGACCTCCCCTGCCAATTAGAGTCATGGTCCCTTGGAGCCGAACTTTCACAGAGGCCTACCTTCATGCCTTTCAGACAAGGGTTGTCCTTTGCCCCATCACATTTCTTAGGTGATAAACTTAGTATGCTCACCAGCTCTTATCAACCTTCTCTATTCTCTTTAAACCTTTCCCCTTCTCAATCTCTTACTCTCAGAGGTGGGCCTTGCCCCTTTGTTCTTGGAAGACAGACTGAGGATGTAGTTATTAATTTTCACCCACTATATCTCTGCCATTCCGGCTGTCTTCTTTCCTCCAAGTTCCAGAAAAGAAGTCTCTATCTCTTGCAATCTAACTGTTCCCTCCACCTGGGCTTAGTAGTCTTTTCTTCCCACTGCCAAGTATTTTATTCCCACAATAGCTATCTTATCTCTCTAGCACCTTTAAAGACCTCTGCCGGAAATGGTCAGTTAGGTCTTCCTAAACACACACACACACAGACACACAGCATCTTAGATGTTGCTACTCTGATTGCTCAATTTTCCTTTTCTCATTCACAGTCAAGCATTCCAGGTGTGGTGTCTACTGCTTGTTGCCTCCTGTTATTTCCCATGTAGTTTCTTCTTCATTCTTGAAGTTTGGCACTTAATTCCCCATTCTTTCCCTGAAATGATCTCTTGAAGGCCAACTAAACAATTTTAGTCACTAAAATCAAGATCTCAGTCCATGCTCATGGTTCCTTCTAGGACATCTGACCTGTTGCCACTTTAACTCTCTTCTATAATGCTTCTCAGCTTTATCATTCACTCACACTACAGGTTGTTATCTCACACTGATTGCTGCCACAGGCTCCTCTTCCTCACCTATTCCTTAACTCTGGAAGCTCCCTAGGGCTTCATCCAGGGCTCTGTTCTCTTCTCAGACTACAGGCTTGTCCCTAGATGACCTTATCTATTCATCAATCTGCTGAAACATCCATGACACCAATACTTCTATCTGTAGCTCTGTGTCTAGAGCTGCAAGTCAATGTTTGCTCATATTTGAGAGAGATTTATGCTCTGCTTTTAAAGGAAACAGAATGAGTGTATACCTAGCATCAAATTATTTAATTAAAGATGTTACACATATTTCTTTAGTAACAACAACAACAAAAAACCCCGAAACCAAACAACAAGAAAAGACATTCAGGTAATAACATGAAGCTAGTTAAAAGCTCTTGGTAACAGTGTGGCTTCCTTCTGGAATTTTTTACACATATTTTCTATAGCTGAGACCATTTTATGAGTAAATATATGTATATGTGTGTATTTATATGTGTGGTGTTATATTTTGCTTATTCTTCTCTTTAAAGCACAAGCATTTTTCTTCATCAAAGTCTGCCTGAGCATTATTTTTCATGGGTACATGGTATTTCTTCTGTAGATATGTCACAATCTATTTTATAATGGCATCTAATATTCAGTAATGAGCAATAAAAAGCCTTGTACATAAAGTCTTGTCTGTACTTGAGAGTATTTTCCAGAATAGATTCCCAGAAATGGGAAAGCAGATGTCTTCATTTCAGAGATGGGAAAACTTAGGTTCTGGGAGTTGGAATGGTTTTCCCAAGGCCGTCCAGCCTGCAGCATGTCAGGGCTGAGGGAGGGAACTGCAGACTTGGGTTACTTGTGTCGGGTCTGGCTACCAATGCAGGCTCATGGAGCATAGTAAGGGATGCAGTTCTCCCATTCTTCAGGCTACAGAACTGAAGCTGAAGGGCTAATTTATGATCTCATTCACTGAAACTGCAGTCTAATCTGATCTCGGAGGTGCAGGTACAAGTAGCATGCTCTGTGGAGTTCTCAGGAAGTCATAAGATTAGGAGAAATCTAGTCAGCCTCCACAAGCGTACTTAAGAAAGTTCATGGAAAAATGAAATTAAAAGATAAGTATCTGATGATACAAAAAGATTTGAAATCCACACATATGAAAGATCTTCAACAATTCATGAAAAAGTCATAGCATGAAGAAACTATGTATGGATTTCCAAAAATGTTTTCACCAAATGAACTTCCTTTTTTAAAAATTTTTTTAAAGATTTATTTATTTATTTGAGAGGCAGAGTTACAGAGAGGCAGAGGCAGGGAGAGAGAGAGAGAGAGAGAGAGGAGAGAGAAAGCTACCATCCACTGGTTCATTCCCAAATGGCCAGAGCAACTGGAGCTGTGCCAATCTGAAGCCAAGAGCCTGGAACTTCTGGGTCTCCCGAGCAGGTACTTGGCCTAAGGACTTGGGCCAATTTGTATTGCTCTCCCAGGCCATATCAGGGAGCTGGAATGGAAGTGGAGCAGCTGGAACTCGAACCAGTGCCCATATAAGATGCTGACAGTACAGGGAGCAGCTTTACCCTCTATGCCACAGTGCTGGCCCCATGAACATACTTTTTAAAAATAAAATTTATTTATTTATTTGAATGTGTGTATATGTGTGTGTGTGTGTGTGTGTGAGAGAGTGAGAGAGAGAGAGAGAGAGAAATAGTCTATCTGCTGGTTCATTATATAAATACCTACAACAGCCAGGAATGGACCAGGCTGAAATTAGCAGCCAGAAAGCCCATCTGGGTCTCCCGCATGGAAGTCAAGCACCCAAGTACTTGGGCCATCATCTGCTGCCTCCCAGATGCATTAATGGGAGCTTGGATCGGAGGTGGAGATGGACTTGCTGTCAGACGTTCCCATATAGAATGTGGGCATTCCAAATGGTGGCTTAACAAACTGCACCACGATGCACATCCTTGAACTTATCTTTTACTCCCATTTCTCCGTGAAGTGCTCTCATATTTCCACAGTCGGTATTTGTGCTGAAGTCCTATTTGTATTAGTATCACTGGCCCTTCCCGGGTTGGAGAGGCTGTAGGGCCCTTTCACAGCGGAGCTGTAACCCCATCTTTTAAATGCAGTGTCAGCTCTGACTCAAAAGCAAACACGGGGTACCACGCAGCTGCATGTGTAGCTTGTCTTCCACTCATGCCCTTGGCTCAGAGCTGTCGCCATTAGGAAGTAGCTGATGCTGTTTCCTGAGAGTTACGGCATCCCTGCCTGGATAAAGTTTCTTGTTTGCATTCTAACCAAGAAGTGCATTTTCTTGCCAAGGAAGTTAAAAATGTCCCTTTTATTACTACAGCATGAAGACAGTGATGGGCAGGGTATGCAGTTCACAAAGGCAGAACATTCATCCAACAACTTTTAAATTACAAAATGAAAGTCGGCATGTTGGGTTTTAGACTGTGTGAGTGGCAGCTGATCTAGAAGGACATCTTAAAAACATTTTCTCAGCGATAGTGACATTTGTGAGGAGCTGTCCCAGGCATTGTCACTTTGAGTAGCTTCCCTGCCAGCAGGAAGCCCCTCCCATCATGCCAGTCAAAACTGTCCCTGAGGGTGGGCATTTAGCCTAGCAGTTAAGATACTGGCATCTCGTAATGGGGTGCCTGGGTTTTATTCCTGGTTCTAGCTCTCAATTCCAGCTGTCTGCTTCCATGAGAGAGGCTTGAATTGTTTCAGTTCTTTGACTCTAGCTGTTGTGGGCATTTGGGAAGTGAACCAGCAGATGGGAACTTTATCGTTCTATTTCTCTCTGTCTTTCTGTATCTCTTTGCTTCTCAAGTTACAAATTACAATAAATAATGTTTTAAAAGTCTCTGGATGGGGCTGGCCGGCCCAAGTGCTTGGACCCCTGCACCTGCGTGGGAGGCCCAGAAGAAGCTCCTGGCTCCTGGATTCAGATCAGCCCAGCTCTGGCTGTTGTGGCCATTTGGGGAGTGAACTAGTGGGCGGAAGACCTTTCTCTCTATCTCTTTCTCTGTCTGTAACTCTGCCTCTCAAATAAATAAATAAATAAATAAATCTTTTTTTTTAAAGTCTCTGGACATGGTCAGATGTCCTCTGAGGGTCAAAATCACCTCTGGTTGAGAACCACTGAACTAAGATTCAGAGGTCCCAAAAGTAGACAATCTCAATGCAATGGGCAAATGGAAAGGAAGGTATGGGGAGATGTGTGGGACATCTTGGGAGAGCATGACTCCAGTGCAGACAAAGACAGAGCACCTGCTCTGGTCATTAAGCAAGGGTGCTCTTCAAATCCATAATGAGAAGGAACAGGCATGGATCTAGAAAGATGCTCTCTCCATTGTTGGCACAGGTATTACAGATACATCATGCCTGCTAACTAGGTCACATGCACTGTTCTCAAAGGTGGGACAACCTGTAAGAATGCTGGAACTGGCTTCCCTGTATTTTGATATTCC
Source organism: Oryctolagus cuniculus (assembly GCF_051225735.1). Lineage (NCBI taxonomy): Eukaryota > Metazoa > Chordata > Mammalia > Lagomorpha > Leporidae > Oryctolagus > Oryctolagus cuniculus. The sequence goes on from NC_142873.1 coordinate 109,307,890, forward strand.
TAATGTCACACATCTATAAAATGGAGGTGCCAAAAGAGATTGAGGAAGCCATCTAAATAAGCTTGTTGAAACCCTCCATAAGGCAGATTATTCCATCACTGGGCAGCACCACTTACTTAGACATTTTCATGTGGGGGAGAGAATCTGCCTTCTGGTAATGACCACACATTAGACCTGGTCAATTCCCCAAGTAACATAGAACTTAGACCTCTTGTTCAGAGGTCTGAAGCAGAACCTGAAGTCCTCTATTACATCTTGTCCTCATCTTGTCTCCTCCATTCCAGTCAACATTCTCAACTGCTCTTCACAGGCCCCCCATCCACTTCCTCTGTCCCAGCCACCCTCTTCTTCCTTCGCTGAAACTCCACCCTCTGACTCAGGAGGGGCTCATGTCATTAGCAGCTCACCACTGACCACTGCCATCAATAATGACTCCAGACCCTCATCCTTCTCATCAAGGCTCCTAAAATGCCCATGGGCCTCTCAACTCTCCTTGCTGAACTTGTCTTTGACCTTAGAGAAAGAACAGGCCTCAGACAGGCACAATTCTCAAGGTCACATCCTTTCTGTCTACCCTCTCTTAATCTGTGTTCCCTCTCCCAAAACCTATTCTTACAAGCTTACCTATGTCTTCAGGTCTCTCATTGTTCCTCCAACTGGAGGAGGGCAAGGACCTGTCTCCACTAGTCTCACCCTCTGTTCTGTGTTTTTAATTTCTCCTTATTGTCTCCTCATCTCAGAAACCACCCAACCAACACGGCCATCACTCTTCACTTCAGTTCTGAATGTCCGTCCTCCACTTCTCAGTCCTGCTAAGAATCATCCACATTTGAAGGCTTATGCCCTTTACTCAGTGGCAGAGTCAGTGTTCTCCCCCAGGCCTATGCATGATCCCTTGTTTCACATACACCAAGGGATCTGCAAGTCCCCAGACAGACCATTTTGTTTCTTAGGCCAGGAATTATCTCCCCCACCTGTCTTGTTGGCAAATTCCTAGTCTTTGTTAAAAGATTTTCAGTTGCTATTTCCTTTGTCTACTTCTTCCTAGAGTGGTAGGAAGAGAATCAGATTAGTTTTGTAAGTGTGTTTTAAGGATTAAAAAGCTAGTAAACACCAAATGCTTAGCATGGCGAGTGGTGCACAGTAAAGTCTTAATAAATGATAACTATTATTACTATTAGCCCCTTAGGTAGACTCATTTTCTTTTCTCCAAGTCTCCTTATAGTTTCCCCAGATATTAATGTTCTATTTGCCTCAGCAGGTGACAGTTTCTCCCTGAGTCTACCCAATAGCTCAGGGCAGGGATATCTCACCTTATTTATACGTCCCTACCATGGAGTCTCTTGCCTGGCATGTAGAAGAAACTCAGTATGTGATGAATGAGCAAATTACTGCATAAATACAAGGCCATTATTGTATCTCCTAGTTAACAATGAGATCCCAGTTCAATGCTGATGGCTCCAGCCTTTACAGTAATGAAATCACATTCCAAACCTCCAACTTATTGCCATGGCATTGGAAATGGTTTACAGTGCCACAGGGGGTGGGGCTGTTCCCTGAGGCTGATCCCCAGTGGGGAGAACCACACTGTGCAGGATCTCAGGGCTTGAGTGAACGCTTGGCTCCATTGGGAGTTGTCTGCCCTTCTTGGGCCAGGGTTCCCTGAGCAGTCAGCAGTCTCTGGGTTCAGCTGAGGGCCAGACCCTGAAAGTGGAACAAAAGAGGCATTGATGCTACTACTCACAAAGCAGGCCCTTGGGCAAGGATCAGAGAACTTGCCTGTCAGCTTCTCTCCAGACTCAGCTCAGCTCCACCTCTGCCTTCGGGGCCTGGGGTAATGTCAGCCCTAGAGATTCAGGGAGAAAGGACACCTAGGCCAGGTGTGAAAGCACTCCAAAGAATTTTGCTTGGTAGTTACAAAATGGAGATTTGTCCTGCATACTTCATTCTGATGACAGAGTTGCTAATTATTTTGTTTATGTCATCAACATTAGTCATTAGTCGGGGTCAAAGAACTGGGAGTCAACCTTGTTTTAAGAAAGACTCCTTTCTTAAAAATGTTACAGCTCTCTGCCCCTAAGGACTCACAGTTTAAATATCTTTTTGTCTAATACTTACATCTGCAGATTTTAAGGGTAAAAATATTTATCCATTGCAGCCTAATTGGGTGCCAGGTACTTCCCCTCTATACTCTGAGCTTTGCATATCATGTCTTTTATTCCTTATTACAACCCACTGAGGTAGGAAAAGTATTTCTATGTTACAGATGAGGAAACTGAGGATCAGGTGATATTTGCTAACTAACTGTAGGAGTACTTTGTCAGCTTGCCTGAGGTCAAGTGGCTTTTAACGTGAGCTCCGTGAACTAACAGCAGGGTAAAAGCAGTAACTGCTTCCCTATTGCTATTAAAATAACAACTATTTTTTGTAAAATATAAGTTAACCCAAGCCTGTTAAGCTTTAATATACTCTTAAAAATATATCAAAATCTAACTGCCAACCTAAACTTCTAATGAAGGGTGAAAATGCAAGTTTTAAAATTTATTTGATGTCATTTGAAGCAAAAATAAAGAAATGAGTTGCTCTAGTTGTCCTGTGCTGGTTTACAACAATTACTAATAGTTGCCAGGCAGGACTTCTGCAATGTGATAAATGGCTCCGGAGCTTCCCATCATTCCTTCCAAGTGGTCTGGAGGTGTGAGACTTCCAGAATGGGGCCTCCACTTGCTGCATGCCAGTGTTGTTGCTGGTAGCCTTCTCTAAACTCAGGCAAGATTCCTTCTATTTGGAAGGCATGTGTAGGTCTTCCCTTTGACCTGGATGCTTATCTGGAGAAAACACAATTTTAGGATTTCCTCAAGCTGTTTGCATGATCCCTAACGGAGCAGCTCATAAAGATTTCAAAGGAATCCTGGGACCTGGAGAAGAAATGAAAAGCTCACCTTTGCCCTTAGCTTTGTGTGTCTGTCAGTCAGGGAATCCATGGGCCAGGCTTACTGGTGAGGCCAGGTGTGTGCAGGAGGGTCCGATTTCAAAGTCCTGGGAGAATGCTTCCTCTAAGACCCAAATAAGTGGTTGGGCCTTTGATTTGTGACAGAAAGACAGCCTCAAATTATTCTGCAGCTTCCTGGCTACTCTAAGAAATAAGATGCAGCAAGACCAGGGGAAGAGCTTCGAGCTCAGAGGTGTGGGCACTTCCCTTGCTCTGTCAGCAAAAAGGGCAAGGAGACTGAGCTGACAGAGACCCACAAGGAAACCACCTAAAAGGTGAGGCAGAGCACAACACATGGGAGGAATGCAAACATATAGAATGGAAAAATGACAATCACATCTTCCTCCAGCAACCCGCACACCAGCACAATCACAATTGGTCAAAGGCCTTGGCTAACTTGGGTTTCACTCATTCTCACTACTTTCTAAAAAGGTGTGGGCAGAACCATGATCTGAATGCAGTGTACAGAAACTTGAACTCTTAGAGTGCTAAGTATAAAGGTGTAAACTTCTGCATTATTTATAAATAAAAAAGACATGTTGACAAAGTGGCTTTAGGAGAACATATACCATAAATAGACCATATTACTTCTGGAAAAAGATCTAAATACCTATGACACAATCTTATATGAAAAAAAGAGGAGGAAGCAGCTGTATATACATGGTGACTGCAATCATATGGAGCACGTATGAAGACAAGGACTGAGCGGCATTAATAAGTGCTAACATTTATCGAATGTGTTTATGTGCCAGGTGCTCTATAAAACATAAATTATCTCACATAATCCTTACCAAAAACTCCACAGAGAAGCTTCTAGTGAGATCCCATGAGGATGGATAAGGAAGCTGAGGTTGAGAGAAATTTAAATAACTTTCCTAAGGTCACAGTATGGTTTACTGGTGACCTGGAGGCAGATACTTGTAACCCTCTGAGAGTCAGAAAACATGGTTGTATTATAGGTAGTGAAGCTATGTGCGCATTTTTTTTCTTTTACTCTATTCTGTAAATGTTCTGAAGTGTGGCTGTATGAATTTAAAACGTTTCAGAATGTACATTCAGAAATGAGAACTGGAATATTGGAAAACACCCAGATCTCACTGGCCAGTGCACTTGAGCTCTGGTAAAGCCTATTGTTGGAAGTGAAAATGCCATCCTCAACCAGATTCAGGAAATATTTTCGAAAGCACCAGCGACTGGGAGAACGAAAGGAGGTGAGGCCTGTCAGGAGCCCAGCGCAGTGCCCAGGGGACGGTCACAAGCCCTCCACAGAAATCACCTACTATTATCGCATGCCAGGTGCTGGGCTCCATGCTCCCCACAGGTTATCTCAATTTATCCTCACAAACACCCTGAGTATTTATCTGTCATTATCTACACTGTGCAGATGAAAACAGTTTGAGAATCCAAGAGGTTAACTCACCCCTTGTCACTCAGTGGTAAAGCCAAGATCAACAGTCCCTCCCTTCCCTGTATGAGCCCCAACTCAGTGAAACATAGTGCCGTAGACTTGCCTAAACCAGTAGCATAATCTGATGTAGATTTTCCCCATCTGCACAAAAGGCTGCCCTGCAGAACCGTCCAGATAAGTTCAAACTTCTCTTCCTGGGATTCTAAATCCTCAGGCCTCCATCTGTCCAAATCCACTTCCCATTTTTTGTCCATAGGAGTCCTCCATTTTCACGGAGTTCTCCCATTCTCCCAGTGCATCACGCAGGTACTGTCCTCTCTTGGCCTCACCTAATTCTAGCCAGACTGTAGGAACTCGTTCAGCTTTGGCCTCTGCCAGGAGCCCCACTGCCCCAGCCATTTCTCCCTCTCTTCACTTCCCACATAACTGATTTTCTATCTCACTTAATTATACTACACAGCATTGAATGCTTGAAATAGTTAATGTACCTATTCTACCTGGCAGAAACTTAAGGCAAAAACCCAAACGTGTGTGTGTGTGTGTGTGTGTGTGTGTGCGCGCGCGCAAAGGTGTTTGCAGGCTCCTGTAACTGACGAGTCTGGTGGCTCTGGGGCATAGCTGGACCCTCAGATGCACCAATGGGGCCGGGCTGCTCATGGGGTGCCCTGATCTGTAGAAGAGTCAGCACCACGTGCAATGCCAGCGGGCAGGAGGCAGATTTCCCCAGTGCACACTGGACAAACAACAGGAGCAGATGTCCTTTTCCCTACTGAATCGAATTCCTCAGGGCTGCAATAACAGTAGTGCTGGGCCCTGTCAGCACCAGGCAGCGGCCGCATCAGCAACAGCCTTGCTGCCATAGAACTCTTACTAACAGGAGAGGCGGGCGCGGGGCAGGGCTACGCAGGACGGCTTCCAAATCTCTGACACAGCATTCTCGTACCCCACGGGACACTTTTCCCTCTCCCACACACTGTGTTAACCCTTTGGGAGCACAGCGGAACCCCAGCGTGGAGGTCATTAGTGGCTTTCCTTCAGAGCTCTTCAAAGAGACCCGGCACTTGCCAACGTGATTTTTAAAAATACTGTGTAGACGGCGGGCTGATCTATCTTCAAATGATCTAATTGCATTTAAGTTGCTCTTAAGAAACACTGCATGGTGTTGCAAAGTCTTAATTGTGGGGTGTATCCCTAATGTCTTCAAGATTACAGAGCCAAGCTCTCACGCCAGAGCCGGGGAATTCCAGTGGAAACTTTCTGGGGGAGAGCAGCGACCGTCAATGTCATCAGGTCTGCCTCTCAGGGCCTGGGGTTCATCAAATTGCAGCGAGAGCCACTATATTCCTAGAGTTGTACTTATGAAATGCATGAAGTCTGTATTCCTTAAATAAAAGGTTTCTTTGGGGGGGGATAAAAAAATAAATCCAATGGGTTTAAAAAAATTGCAGCGAGGCTCCAGTTTGCTGGCTGAAAATTTCCATGCAGGGCTCGAGCTGGTTCTCCCAGTGCCCCCCACTCCATTCACTGTGGAGAAAGAGGGTCAAGTAAAGTGGTGGGTGGAGAGGGAGGGAAGGGGCGGGTGGAGTTGGGAAGGGCACACAGCAGGTGAGGTTGGTGTAAAGACCAAAAGTGAGCATTTCCTTTCAGTCTTGTTTATCTTGTGTTGTTTGTTTGGCACAGCTATCCTGAGGAGTTCAGGTGTTATCGGAATTTACATGTGGGAAAACCCAGGCTCCCAGCTGAGGCCTAGCAGAAGAGGGATCCAATCCTTGTCTGTTTCTGACTTCCCAGTGGACAGCATTCACTAAGGCCCTCCCCACACATGCCAGGGTGGGTCCTGGGGGCTGGGTCAAAGTTATGCGCAGGCCACCCCCACCCCCAAGGTTCCTGGCGAGTGTAGGTACAGATAACTCTTGCTCTCCCATTCTCTGCCAGACCTGGGGGAACTATTATTTTTACTAAGATGAAGTCATGTATTAAACACTAACATGGTTTTTGTCAGCATCAGGCCTTTAAGCTTTTGTTCTGCCCTCCTCACAAACATATTTATATTGGCCCCGGTTAACAATATTCCACTTGCCATTTGCATTCACAATCCCATTAGCCTCATCTGGTGCACAATTTGCTGGAAATCAGGCTGCAAATGAACTGACGGCAAACCTAAGGCACTTTATTAACTCCACTTTCAAGTCCCTAGTGATGAGGAGAACTGGTAGGGCTCATTCAGGTCCCTGCACCAGAGCCCTTCCTTCTTGGAGACTGGCCACACTCCCCTCTTATTCCAGGGTCCCCAAAGAGTCTCCATGGGCCATTTATCTTCAGCAACTCTAATAGAAGAAGCCACAGGAAGCAGAGCCCTAATCATTGGAATCACAGAAAACTTCTCTCAAGGGCTTGTTCCATGCCAGGCACCACGTGAAGTGAATGACACACATACGTCACCTAATCCTCATGATCTTTGTAGTGGATGCCACAGTTACCCCATTTTTACAGAAGAGAAAACCTTGCAGGCTCCTATACAACCCCAGAAGTCTGGGAACATCGGGGTTTCCAGCACTCGTGTGTTTGGATATTAATCAGTGTCCTCTGTGTGCCAGGGTTAGAGGTTACAGTGAGGGATCCTGCTTCAGGAACTAAGCTATGGACCACAACGTAGAGTAACACAGGGAAGCACAGACACTGCAGGGGAGCAGAGGACAGGAGCTCCCTGCAGGTTAGGGCCTGGCAGTCAAGGCAGGAGAGGATGTCCTCTTCCCCTAGAGTGCGGCCAACTGCTCCATCCCCAGGGTCCCGCTTCAGCAGCCCCCCTGAAGGCCACGGCTTCATTAGAGAACAAGCATCCCAGAGGAACTGAAGCCAGTAGACGCCATTACTCTCTATCCCACGAGAATCAGACACATCCATGCCCATCTCCCGCCATCCCCCTCCAGTGGGAAATTCCAGATCAGGATGGAATCCCTAACGTGCTTCCCCAAGGGGAAGGACATGAGGTAAACATCAGCTCTGACCTAAGCTCCATTAGGCATCTTGCAGGCATTTGCTCAGTGGCTTTCATTGATCCTGTTTATTTCTCTTAATTGAATTTGCCCTTTCACACCTGCCTCCTGCCCAAGCCACCTCAGCTTCTCTACAGCTCCCCCTCTCCTGCCCTGATCCAAGCGACCTGCGCAGCTGATTTTCACAGTTGAGCTGGTCCAGCCCCTTCATTACTGCTCTTCCAGTTTCTGCTTGGAGCCTCTCCCCAGTCCCTGCCCCACACAGAGGCTAGGGGGCTCCTCTGCTTGTGAATTAGGGCATGTCCCTCTGTTAGCTGAAATCCTCCCATGGCCTCCACAGCTCTCAGGACGAAGTCCAAAATGGTCACACATTCTGTAAGGTATAGCTCCTGCTTAACCTCTCTAAGCTCAAGCCATGCCTTCCACCCTTCGTCCATCCAAGTTCAGCAACAGGGACCTGTCCTGTTCAGTGATCATGATAAACCCGTCCTCACAGTAGAGCCTCTGCTTTTGCTGTTCTGTTGTCTAGAACAGTCTTTCTACTCCACCTCTCCACAAGGCTGGCCGGGTCCATTCCTCAGAGGTCAGATCAAAGGTCAGTCTTGGAGAAAACCTTTGTTCTCACCACGCAGTTAAAGCAGCCCTTTTCTTACCCAATCACTCTCTGACACACCACCCTAGCATCTCCTCATTTGTTTCCATGTTTCTGGACCATTTCTTCCCCTAGGACCAGGTTCCAAGGGGACAGAGAACTTGCACAACACTGCCCACCACTCCACCCTGAAGCCACGCAGAGGCTGCTCAGTATTTTTTGAATTAGCAGGTGACCCCTTCCAAATACTCAAAGCCTCATTGCTTGCATGTGGTAGCTCCAGCTCCAGACACTGAAGCCTAAAGGTGGGTGGGGCTTTACCCCCAGGTTGGCCTGGCTTTAACGTCAGGCACTTTGTTACTATGCCAGGAAGTCTCTCAGAAGCTTCCAAACACCAGGAAGACAGAGGCCACAACATGGATGGACTTTGAAAATGCCGTGCTTGGTGAGAGAAGCCACATTCTATATGAGTCTATCTATATCATTGCCATTGGCATTCTGGAAAAATGCTGCTGCAATCATTGGCTTTTGTATGTTCTCAATAGGCAAATCCAGGCATAGAAAGCAGGTTAGTGATTGCCAGGGACTGGGGACAGGGAGAGTTTGGGGAGTGAGCACTTAATAGGTACAGGGTTTCTTTCTGGGCTGATAAAAATGTTCTGAAACTGGATACTGGTTATAGTCACACAGCCTACACACTTTAGAATGCCTAAAATGGCAAATTTTATGTTCGCATATTTTTACCACAATAATAATAATAATAATAATAATAATAATAAAAGCAAGGAAGATTTCCCAGGACAGTCAGGTACCCGCAGCTATTTGCAGACTGGGCCAGGAGCCACAGCCCTCCCTGGCTGCTCCACTATGTGGGCTGCAGATATTTGAGCTGTGCTGCCTCCTCCCATTGTCATGAACCTCTGCAGATCTGCCTGCTAGAGCCATGGACCATTTCAAAATTAACTCTAATCTAAAAGAATAACATTTTACTTTGCAACTTCATGGTGTTTCTCTTTGCAATTTACCCTTTCTCTTTAATCAGGATGATCACCCAAACAATCACACGTGCATGTACACACACACACACACACACACTCATTTAATTCAAGAGGAAATGTAGCCTGCTGGATACTGCTTTGAAATCCTGACTGCTGCTCCTGTTTTCTGAATTTCTATTTTTAGCCCTAAACAGAAAACTGATTCAAACACGTCCTTTTCTGGAGAAGTTATGAGTTCTGTAGTGCTTTGGCCAAAGAAAATCCCCCCAAAACAGCGGAATAATGGAAAAAAAGAGACTGGAACAAAATCCGTGCCAAGTTTCATGATGAATATCAACTGGGTAGAGCCAAACAAACAAAAAAATGTTTGGTGTGTTAAAAAATTAGAAATAATAAAGTAGAAGATATTAAAGAGGTATTTTCAGTAAATACATAGTGATTTTGATGTAAAAAAAAATGATCCCTCTTAATAGTCAAAAAAGAACCAACGGGGCTGGGCACTTTGGTACAACAGGTTAAGTTACTATTTGCAATGTCCAGATCCCATATTGAAGTACCTGGGATGCAGTCCCTCTGCTTCTGATCTGGCTTCCTGCGAATGTGCCTTCTGCGAGGCAGCCGGCAGTGGCTCAAGTACTCCCACCCACCTGGAAGACCTGAATGGAATTCCTGGCTTCTGGCTTCAGGCTTCAGGTTGGTCCAGCCCTGGCTGTTGTAGGCACTTGGGGAGTGAACCACCAGATAGAAGCGCTCTCTCTCTCTCTTTCTCTGTTTCACTGTCTCCCCCTTTCAGATAAATAAAAATAAACTTTGAAAAAAAGATTAAATGAAACTAGTCACCTGAAGTCAGAATTAAATGTCCTACAAAAATATTTACACACTTTTAACAGAATCTAGGCTTGTAATATTGAACAACTATAAACTACTTTTACATGAAGAGATGGAAAGAGAAATGATTGCTTTAGGTATGGGTAGCTTATAGAACAGAAAAATTTTTCTAACAAATGAAAGATCAATTGATTCAAAGTTTGAAAAATTATAGGTACTTTTCCTTAGCTTTAGATGAGATAAAAGAAATGACTGGGGTCGGTGCTCTGGCGCAGCAGCTTAAGCTACTGTCTCCAGTGCCAGCAGCCCATAAAGGCGCTGGTTTGAGTCCCAGCTGCTCTACTTCTGATCTGATACCCCAAGTGCTTGAGTCCCTACACTCATGTGGGAGACCCAGAAGAAGCTCCTGGCTCCCGGCTTCAGCTTGGCCTAGCCTTGATAGCTGCAGCCATTTGGGGAGTGAACCAGTAGATGGAAGATCTCTCTCTCTAATTCTGCCTTTCGAATACATAAATAAGCCGGGTGCAGTGGCGCGCGCCTGTAGTCCCAGCTACTTGGGAGGCTGAGGCTGGAGGATCATTTGAGTCCAAGGAGTTCTGGGCTGTCATGCGCTATGCCGATCGGGTGTCCGCACTAAGTTTGGCATCAACATGGTGACCTCCTGGGAGCGGGGGACCACCAGGTTGCCTAAGGAGGGGTGAACCGGCTCAGGTTGGAAACGGAGCAGGTCAAATACATAAATAAATCAATCTTAAAAAAAAAAAAAAAAAGAATGACATACTTCGGGCACATTTTATTTTAAAATTTAGCTTCAAAATTCATAAAGAGGGACCAGCACTGTGGCATAGCGAGTAAAGCTGCCACCTGAAGCGCCAGAATCCCATGTGGGTATTGGTTCGAGTCCCAGCTGCTCCACTTCCAATCCAGCTCTCTGCAATGGCCCAAGAAAGCAGCAGGAGATGGCCCAGTGCTTGGGCCCCTGCACCCACGTGGGAGACCTGGAAGAAGCTCCTGGCTCCTGGCTCTGGATCAGCCCAGCTCTGGTAGTTTTGGCCATTTGGGAGTGAACCAGAGGATGGAAGACCTCTCTCTCTGCCTTTGCCTCTCTGTAACTCTGCTTTTTAAGTGAATGAATAAATCTTTAAAATCTGTTCCTGAACACGTGGCTCTCTCTCTCTTCCTCTCAGTCTCCTGACCTCTGTCTCTCTCTTACACTCTCCTTCTCTTTCTCCTTCTTTGCCCCTTCCCTCCAGTCTGCTGTGTTTCCTCCAATAAACTCTTTCCCTTAAAAATAAAGTAAATGAATAAAAATCCATAAAAATGTTAATTCTCATCCCACACCATCAGACTTTAAATCTTTTGTATCTTTCAAAGAATTTCAGCTAGGTATGAAAACAGTTTCTATCTTAATGTGTCATTTTCCAGTCAGATGAAAATTCTAAACTTAGTGGGATTTAAAATCAATATGGATGGCTCCCTTATTGCCATATTCTACTGTGTGACACATACTGACAAGATCTGCACTCAGTTTTCTGAAGCAGAGTTTGTGAAAAGTGCCATGGATACAGTTGTTAAAACTATTTCATACGAGCATCTGTGTGCACACAGAATCATTGCTGGTTTATAGAAATGCTGAAAAAAAATCAAAACAATGAACTCCATGAATTTTGTGTTCTTTTCCAGTGCTGGTTGACTGAATTTGGAAGAGCTTTAGAAAGATGGACTGTACTGTTAGCTCCAGTCCAAGACGAGATGCTTGCCAAACACTCAATCATGAAATACAAAAATAAAAGGCAGTCTGAGCTACGTTTTCTCGTTGATACCACATACTACAAGAACAGGCTAAGCCTGCAGGTATAAGAAAGGGCATAGCTTACTACTCTAATCCAGGTAGACACAACATAGGAATATATGTTGTGGTAGATGCTCCTCACAATGCAAATCAATAATCACAATTTTTATAGTTTAACTTGAATCAATATGCAATTATTTTAAAATTTGATAGTATTTTGTAATGCTGATAGTACAAGAAAAATTAGAATACTTAGTGTTGCTTTTCAATTTATGTAACATACCTTAAAATTTGATAGCCATAGTTTGGAAACTGATAGGTTTGTTATTCAAGCATGAATCAATTCTAAAAATGAGGAAGCAGGTTTGTCAATGTGGATGTGACTATTAAAGAAAAATGATGTTTTGGTATTAGATTAGGTTACTAGAAAACTGAGTATGTTTAAAACAAATTGGGAATGTGAATCTATGTTTTTAATCATTAATTTTATAAAATATAAGAACAGATCAAGTACTTCTGATGAAATTTAGCACTAAGATGTACTATAAGTACAAAATATGCACCAAATTTTAGAGAATTGCAAAAAAAGAACATAAGATATCTTACTATAACACTCACTTTATAATGTACATAAAATGCAAAACATTGTATACCTTAATAATATACAAATTTTCACTTGTCAATTATATCTCAATAAAGCTGGGAATGGATTTTATATTGGTGTCATGTTGAAATGACAATATTTCAGGTATGTTGGGTGAAATAAAATACATATTGAAATTCATTTTTACTTGATTATCTTAATTTTTAAAAATCTGGCTACTAGTGAGTTTACCATTATTTATGTGGCTTGCATTATGTTTCTAATGAATAGCACTTCTCTAGAGACACAGCCATTTTTATTCTAATAAGCTTTAGGGAAAGTTAGTGTGTGATGTGGACACATAGGACTGATACTTAGTCAGTTTTGCAATAAGTAGTGGATAAAAGGGATATTAGAAATTGGCCATAAAAATACCATACCTCCAGTGTTAATAGCAAGTATCTGCATTTGGGTTACTTCACTAATGTCCAAGTTCCTGACTGACAAAGTAAACAAGGCTAAGAGATCTGGATAGCATAGGTTAATCTCAGCTTCCCTGTATTGAACCCAAACTAACCTTCAGCACCACTATCCATTGGCAATCATTAAGAATACGTTTACTAAAGACACCTAGGAGTCTACAAGTTGTTTGGGGCAGGCTATATTGGCTGGTCAGCGTTAATTAGTAATAGTAATTGGATTTATGATTTGCATCTGGCTTCAGTGGAGTCTTTGGGGTTTAACAATTGAGGTGTGTCACACCACTGGGATGTGTCTATACAACCACTCTACTTAAGAGACCTCCACTACAAACTGATGTGGTACTGCTTGGAAACCAAGTGTTTCCTGTGCATGACAACAAGGATTTGAGATCCGCAGACAAACTATGTCCTGTGCAAAGAAGTTTGTTTTTGAGATCCTTGGGCCTCCTGCATTGCATATCTACACCTCCTGCTGTGGCTGTCCTATATTTCTTGCTGCTTGAGAGCTGAGTCTTTTCAGCAGCCAAACCATTAAGGTGATGAAATGTGCAATACATGTAGGACTTCATCAACTGATCACCTCCCCATAACAAGGGGAGACCATATAGCAGAGTGGCTAAAGTCTGAACTCAGAAGCCCACCTGCCATGGCTCAAAGCAAAGCTTCAATCCATTGCCAGCTTGCCCGCAGTGTCTACTTATGTGAGATGTTATATTTGTAAAATGGAGACCTAATAGTGCTCACTCTAAAGCATTCAACAAGGCCATCCTTGTACCATGTTTTATAAAGGTGCCTGGCATGGAGTAGCACTTAGTATGTGTTTACCACAGCATATTCTCTCCTTAGAGTCTCAAGAAGCAAATTTCTAGAAGTCTTCTGTGTTTAACTTTCAAGAGTTCATACATAGGGGCCGGCGCCATGGCTCACTTGGTTAATCCTCCACTTGCAGCACCGGCATCCCATATGGGTTCCGGGTTTTAGTCCGGTTGCTCCTCTTCCAGTCCAGCTCTCTGCTGTGGCCCGGGAAGGCAGTGGAGGATGGTCCAAGTGCTTGGGCCCCTGCAACTGCATGGGAGACCAGGAGGAAGCACCTGGCTCCTAGCTTTGGATCGGTGCAGCGCACCGGCCGTAGCGGCCATTTGGGGGTTGAACCAATGGAAGGAAGACCTTTCTTTCTGTCTCTCTCTCATTGTCTAACTCTGCTTATCTAATAAGAATAAAAAAAAAAAGAGTTCATACATATTGAAGACTAGATTCAGAGGCTCCTTCTATACAATTAAAAAGTACTTGTGATGGTAAGAAAGAGAGTAGGCATGATCATTTATCAACTTTTCCATTTTGCTAAACAGGAGACCAAAACATCAGGCTATCTTGTCAAAGCTATCAGACAGCTGTAAGATCAAAAGAGATAAGAAAAATGTTCTTTACATTACAAATAGCATTACAAATTTGAAATGACATCCTATTCTTGTTTCTCTTGGGGATTTCATCACCTTCAATGCCTTGCCTATCAACTTGACCTTTGCCCCAGGCCTCTGTTCCATACCCAAGCTGTCCACTGAATGTTTCCACCTGATGACTGGGCAGGGATAGCAACTTTGAATGTATTAGTTTTTCCCCCAGTCTGCCTCTATGCCTGACACTCAAATGACCTGAAAATCAAATTGGAGTGTTGGTGCTGGTGCTGGGCCTGTTTGCCCACAGATTCATGTCTTGCCATTCTTCCGTTCTGCTCAGCTCCCATAAGGGAGATGACCCCTGCAGGCTGCAGTTCACAGGCTCCCCATGTCATACAGCTTCTTGTAGGGTTCCTGTAGTGGGAGACAATGGCTGGCATTTAGATGTGGGGAAGAAGGCAGAGGCCAAGTTGTTTCTCCCCTTTATTTCTGCCTTGGGTGATGACCTCAGCATTTTTCCAAGGCTCCAGCTCACACAGAACAGATTTGCCATCATTCCAGGCCTCACAGATGATTGTACTTCTAGGCTTGGGTAAAACTATGTCATCTCTTTGTCTTTCTAGCCTAGGTGTTGCTTAGGTTCCTGTCTGTTTTTCTGATGTGGCAGCAATATGCTTTGATTGGATTTTCAGAAAATTTCATAGCTGACTGAATTATAACCAGTTCCCTACGTTAAGTTCCCTGTGTTAATAATCAAGAGGTGGTTCTGCTTTCCTGATTGGATCCTTGTTTCTGCAACTTCATATCTCCTGGTATCGAAAATATAGTGTTGGCACAGAGAAGCAGAACGGGGCAGCCTAATGCAAGTGCTGTTCAGGTGAGGAAGTGAGGAGGTGAGGAGGGGGAGGTGAGAGTATACTCCTGAAATTTGAAATCACTTGGAGTGGTCTAATAAAATACCAGGCCTGGGCACCACTCTATGTGATTCTGATTTAACTCATCTTGGGTGGAGCCTGAGCATAGAGAATCTACAGAATTCTCTGGGTGGTTCTAATAGACAGTTGAAAAGTGCTGCCCAGTAACAACCTCAGTTGTTGCTTTTGGAGCATAGGTGAATGTGTCCATGTGTGAGTACAGGGGTACTTCAAAAGGTTCACAGAAAATATGTATTATGAAGAAACTATGCATAGATTTACAATTTTTACATCAAAATAAACTCATCTTTTAATTCCATTTTTCCACAAACTTTTTGAAATGTCCGTGTGTGTGTGTGTGTGTGTGTGTGTGAGAGAGAGAGAGAGAGAGAGAGAGAAAGAGACACAGAGATAAAGAGAGCAAAGCAATGAGATGAAATTATCAACACTGACACTGATTATAAAAACCAGAGACTTTGGGGCTGGTGCTGTGGCGTAGCAGGTAAAGTCACCGCCTGCAGTGTGGGCATCCCATATGGGCAACGGTTAGAGTCCCAGCTGCCCCACTTCCTATCCAACTCTCTTCTATGGCCTGGAAAGCAGTAGAAGATGGCCCAAGTCTTTGGGCCCCTACACCTACTTGGAAGACCTGGAAGAAGCTCCTGGCTCCTGGCTTCGGATTGGTGCAGCTCTGGCCATTGCAGTCATCTGGGGAGTGAACCAGTGGGTGGAAGACCTCTCTCTCTTTCTCAGCCTCTCCTTCTCTATCTGTGTAACTCTGACTTCCAAATAAATAGATAAATCTTTTTAAAAAATGGTATCACACCACATCACATGTTACATGCGAAGGAAGACTCAACTGATGTGGCAAACATCAGATTTTCAAAAAAAAAAGTTGGGAGGGGGGAGAGAGAGAGAGACTTAATGAGACCCTGAATAAAAGGGGATATTAAATATGTCACCTCAAACTCTGCCATGTTGTCATACTGATTATTATTATATTTTAAAGATTTACCTATTTATTTTGAAAGAGTTACAGAGAGAGAAAGAAAAAGAGTTTATCTGCAAGTTCTCCAATAAAATCATTCTCATTGACTGACTCTAACAAGATCTTGCCTGAGATGGGTATGATGGAAACATGTGGCAGACAAAAGAGGACTAGCAACACCTCAGGACAGAGAGAAATTTTTCAGAGAAAATTGCATGACACTCAGAACAATGGGAGATCTTACCATCATAGAGAAAATGGTAAATGGACTGAATTAGTCATCAAATTCAGTCAGGAGAAATCTTAGAAGCCATTTAGCTCAAATTCCTCAGTTTGCAAATAAAGAAACCTGGGGCCCAGAAAAAAGTTAGCAATTTGCCCAGCATCACTGGCTAGTGACATGTTGAACCTATAGTAGAAGCTGATATGAAAACAACAAATGCAGGAAGGAAAAATATCAATGAAGCAGAATGAGGACTTTAAGAACAACTTAACCAAAAGCCTAGTACATAGAAAAGACTTGCTACAAATGGGTTAAGCGAATGAAGAAACTCTCATCTTCTATGTAGAAAAGCTTTCAGGACAGAGACTTTCACTGCTGATTTTAATACACATAGTAGATGTTAAGCACCTACTATGTGCTAGGTGCTGTGCCACGGTTGGAGATACACGCAGGACTAACACACAGACCGAGGAGCTCATGGCTGGCTGGACAAGCTTTCAGATGCAGGTCTTGCCAATATTCACAAGTGTTGGTGTAACTGGCAGCTTTCCACACCCCATTCATACAGAGGGGATTGTTGAGTGATGAGGGTGGATTGAGACTTAAGAGCTTGGCTTCTCAACCCTCAATACTTTGGATTTCTTCCCCCTGGGATTGGGAAATCCTTCTTATCTAATCTCTCTACATTCCCTAAGGCAGTTTGATGAAGAGACAGAGTTAGCTGCTTTGCTGGAGCAGTGGCCCTCCGCAAGTCCTGGCTCAGCAGCCCAGTGACCTCCTGGTCTCCTCCACACAGGATGCCTTGCCCCTGAACTGCCTGAGCAGCTGTGAGGAAAGTTACCCTGAGTTTATCTTGGGTTGAAAATTATATTATCACTTCCGGTGTTGGGCCGGCACCCAGCTATACTTCTTCACGGAGTCTGAGACTTGGAAACAGATAAAAGAGGGAAAAAATTCATTAGAAGTTAGTCACTGTTTTTTTATTTTTTATTTTTCTTGGTGGGAAGGGACTTGAGCCAAAGGCCAATGAGAAAAAAAAGGAAAGAAAAGTTTCAAGGTCTCTGGTTGGGTTCCCAGAAGGGAACACTGCCCAGCAGAAGGACTCGCTGGGAAGAAGCCACAATGAAGAGCATGATGATGATGTCAGCCACGTGAGTAAGCTGCTGATGTGTGCCAGGCATAGGGCTGGGGACTGTATGCACATTATCTTATTTCATTTCGTCATTTCAACAACCCTATGAGATGTTTTTACCACAGCCTTTCAATAGACTGATTATGCAGGAGACCTCAGAGGATGAAAGAAAACAAGTGCAACTTAAATTCATTCAGTTATAATTATAAACCAAGCCCATGCAAGAATTTCTGGTATGTCGTAAGACAGGTGAGAGAATGGACAGATAGAAACAATGCTGAAATTTGTTAAGAATAGCCTTGTGTGGCATTAAAAAAGATTTATTTATCCACTTAATTATTTGAAAGGCAGAGTGACAGAGAGAGAGAGAGAGAGAGAGAAAGAGAGAAATCTTCCATCCGCTGGTTCACTTTCCAAATGGCTGCAAAAGCCAGGGGTAGGCCAGTGTGAAGCCAGGGGCCAGAAACTCTGTCCTGGATGCCCACATAGCTGGCAAAGGCCCAAATATTCTGGGTCATCTTCCATTGCCTTCCCAGGTGCATTAACAGGAAGCTGGATCAGAAGTGGAGCAGCCAGTACTGGAATTGTTGCTCTGATATGGGATGCCAGTGCTGCAGGTGGTATCTTAACACACTGTGCCACAATGCTGGCACCATTTCATGACATTTTTTAGAAACGATTTTATTTATTTATTTGAAAGGCAGAGTTACAGAGAGGCAGAAGCAGAGGCGGGGGTGGGGTGGGGTGGGGGTGGAGAGAAGGTCTTCCATGTGCTGGTTCATTCCTCAAGTGGCTACAATGGCCGGAGCTGGGCTGATCTGAAGCCAAGACCCAGGATCTTCCTCCAGGTCTCCTATGTGGGTCCAGGGGCCCAAGGACCTGGGCCATCTTCTACTGCTTTCCCAGGTCATTGTAGAGAGCTATATGGTAATTGGAGCAGCCAGGACACGAACCGGTGCCCATGTGAGATGCCAGTAATGCAGGTGGCAGCTTTACCGGCTATGCCACAGTGCTGGCCCCATTTTGTGGCATTTTTATCTTGTCCTATTCCTATTTCTTCTCCTAAGTTCAGTGATAGCCTTTAAAACCAGCAGCCTGGCAGTCACTGAGGAGGAAAAGGGGGTCTGGAGCTTTGCAAAGTCCCATCTCCAGGGAATTAGCATGATTTGCCCGTCTGGCACTCTCTGGAAAAGCCCCATTCACAGGAATTGTCTTTGTTTGACTAGACTGGGAGCTTCTCAGTGGGAAACATCCTAGCCCCAGAACACTGATTGAAAAGGAAATCCTATTTGCCTGAGGTGTCAATACCAATTGGAGAACACAAGAGTCTGGTCCCACACCTCAAAAGCTCCAAGTGAGTATCTAAGGAATGAGATGGCCACAGGGGTCTGAAAACCTCTGACCCATTCCTAGAGATACAAAAGGGCATACTCATGAGCAGGCTAGGGCGGCTAGCCCAGGAAAGACTGGAGAAAGCCCCCATCTCTCCCCTCTGGCTTTCTTTGAAACTGCAATGGCAGGACGTGAAATCACAGGTAGGCCTGCAAACTGCTGGAGTTCTGAAGGCTTGCCCGTCAACTTATGCATGGATTCATTTTGACAAGGAGTGGGAGTCTTACCAGTGTGAGGGAATTTCTGTCCAATCACTGGCTGAGCATAACACTAACAGAGCAAGGACTTTACTAGCTGTTCAAGTCAGAGAATGTAAAGTATACAGGATTAGTTGAGGAAATTCACTCAAAAAATGAGGTCAACAACAGCATACAATACTGGCAAGATGGTTTGCAGTGTTGCCACTTTACATTATTTAAAAAGCCAATTTTTAACAAAAGTTAATTCTTTCAAGAGACTAACAAAATTGACAAGGCTTCAGATTAGCTAGTCTGGCTAGGGGAAAAGAGACACAAGCTACTAAAATCAGAAGGAAGAGATGGGATATCACTACTAATGTTACAGAAATTAAAAGAATAAGGGAAACTATGAACAACTATATACAACAATTAGATATTTAGATGAAATGGAACAAACTCCTAGAATAACACAAACTACCAAAACCAAGTGATAAAGAAATAGAGAATTTCCATTTCTAGTTTAGCAGTTGAATTAGTAGACTTAAAGCTTTCTACAAAGAAAAATTAGCTTAATTGGCTAAGTTATATAAAATATTTAAAGAATTAATATAAGTCCCTCACAAACTCTAACAAAATAGAGGATAAGGAAATACTTCCCAATTCATTCTAAGAGGCCTTTATTATCCTGATACCAGAACTAGAAAAAGATACCACAACAAAACTACAGACCAATGTCTCTTACAATATAGTATCCAAAATGTTGAACAAAACACAAGCAAATAGAATTAATAAGCAAATAAAACTGAATAATAACCACAGTCAACAGGGATTTATTAAGAATGTAAGTTTGATTTCACTACAAAAATCAGTGTACTACCCCACATCAACATAATAAAGGACAACCTCCCATCCCCATCCCCATGATAATCTCAGTGGACATAAAAAAGTATCTGACAAAATCTAACACCCTTTTATAATAAAAACACATGACAAAATAGGAGTAGGAGGGAACTTTGTCAACCTGGTGGAGGTCACCTACAGAAACCCCACGAAACAATATCATACAATGGTAAAGACTGAAAGCTTTCCTCTTGTGATAAGGAGAAAGGCCAGGGCATCTGCTCTTGCTGCTTTCTATTCAGCGCTGTATTTAATGTTTTAGCCAGGACAGACAGGCAAGAAAAAAAGGAACAAAAAATATTCAAATTGAAAAAGAAGAAGCAAAATAATTTCTATTGGCAGTTGACATGATCTTATAACATAAAAATCTTAAGGAATCCACAAAATAACTACCAGAGCTAATAAATAAATTTAGCAAGGATACATGAAATAAGATCAACATAGAGATAGCAACTATATCTCTCTGAATTAGTAATGAATAATATAAAATGAAATTAAGAAAATAATTATAATAGCATAAAAATAATAAAATATTTAAGAATAAATTTAACATAAGAGCAAAACTTGTACACTGAAACTTACAAAACATCACTTAAAGATATTAAGTAAATTGAAATATATCCCATGTTCATGAATAGGAAGACTTAATATAGTTTAGATGGCAATGCTCTCCAAATTGATCTACAGATTCAGTGCAAACCTTATCAAAGCCCTAAATTTGAACCAAATCCCCACCACTTGCTGTATGTGCCTTTGGGTTAGTCACCCAACTTCTTAAACTTCAGTGGTCTTACCTGCATAATCAGAACAACAGTAATTACTTCATGAACTAGTTGTGTGGACTGAGTAAAAGCAAGCACAAGAACATGTCTGGTGGGTTCTGGTAGCAAGTTGAATAATGGTCCCCGATGACATAAGGTTCTTTTTTTTTTTTTTGACAGGCAGAGTGGACAGTGAGAGAGAGAGACAGAGAGAAAGGTCTTCCTTTGCCGTTGGTTCACCCTCCAATGGCCGCTGCGGCCGGAGCGCTGCAGCCAGCGCACCACGCTGATCCGATGCAGGAGCCAGGTACTTATCCTGGTCTCCCATGGGGTGCAGGGCCTAAGGACTTGGGCCATCCTCCACTGCACTCCCTGGCCACAGCAGAGAGCTGGCCTGGAAGAGGGGCAACCGGGACAGAATCTGGTGCCCCGACCGGGACTAGAACCTGGTGTGCCGGCGCCGCAAGGCGGAGGATTAGCCTAGTGAGCTGCAGCATCGGCCGACATAAGGTTCTAATACCTGGAAACAGTATGTATTACCTTTCATGGGAAAGTGATCTTTATAGATGTGGTTATGTTAAAGATCTTGAGATGGAAAGATTATCCTGGGTGGGACACAAATGCAATCATAAGCACCCTTATTTTAAAAAAAAGGCAGAAAGGGATTTGACACAAAGAGAAAGCAATGTGATTAGTGGACACAGAGACTGGAGTGATAAGGCAAAAAACCAAGTGATTTCAGTAGTCACTGGAAGGCTACTGGAACAGCTAAGGAAGGACTTCTCCCTCAGAGCCTCTGGCAGGAGTGCAACCATGCTGACACCTTGATTTC
Source organism: Oryctolagus cuniculus (assembly GCF_051225735.1). Classification (NCBI taxonomy): domain Eukaryota; kingdom Metazoa; phylum Chordata; class Mammalia; order Lagomorpha; family Leporidae; genus Oryctolagus; species Oryctolagus cuniculus. The sequence continues at coordinate 109,329,279 of NC_142873.1, forward strand.
AACCCATTGAAATGGATTTCAGACTTCTGGTGCCAGAACTGTGAGAAGCCATAGGACACTAATAGTGCTCAATGAATGTTTGTTAATTTGTTTTTTGTGTCTTTGAACAAGTTTTCCTTTGTCTTTACTTGTAATGCCCCACTGGGACTTTCATTAAATCCTCATCATTGGAAACAAGACATCATATTCCTTATCATATAATTCTGCAATACAACTCTTTCATATAGTTGCCATGGTTACTCAATACATTTATTTAGTGAAAAGAAAACTCACTGTGGCTTTCTGGAAGAAATTAATAAACTGATGATAAAGTTCATATGGAAGTATAAGGAATTGAGAATAGAAAGGAAAAATAGTGAAATAGCTAGAGAGTGAGTGAGAGAGAGAGAGAGTTATTTTTCACTCATTTGTTTACTTCCCAAATGCCTACAATAGCCAAGGGCTGGCCCAGGTTTGAAACCAGGAGCCAAGAACCCCATCCAGTTTTCCCACATGATCTGTCATCTGCTGCCTCCCATAGTATGATCAGGAAGCTTAATAGGAGCCACAATATAAACCAGGCACTGTGATATGAGATGGGGGCATACCACATGGTGACATGACTGCTGTGCCAAATGACCACACCGAAAGACTTTATTTAATAGAATACCACCAAGGAAATGAAGACAATCCATAGAATGAGGAAATATTTGCAGAACATCTATCTGATAATTGTACATATGCAAAATATATAGAGAACCCTTACAACTCAAGAATAAAAAGACAACTCAATTTAAAAACAGGTAAAGAATCTGATCATACGTTTCTCCAAGGAAGGCATACAACCAGCCAATAAGCTCATGAAAAGACACTCAACATCATTTAGTCTTTAAGAAAATGCAGGAGCAGGCATTGTGGCGAAGGGGGTTAAGCTATCACTTCAGATGCCTGCTTCCCATATGAGTGCCTAGGATCAAGTCCTACCTCTGCTTCTGCTTCCAATCCAGCTTCCTGTTAATGCTCACTGTAGGTGGCAGCAGGTGGTGGCTCATGTACTTAAGTCCTTACCACCCACATAGGACAACCATATGGGACTTTGGGCTCCTGGCTTCAGCCTGACCCAGCCTTGGCTGTTGTGTGCATTTGGAGAGTAATCCAGTAGATGGAAGATCTCCCTCTGTCTCTCTCTTGCTCTGCCTTTCAAATAAGTAAAAATGAATAAACATTACACATTTTAATTGTTAAAAAAGAAAATGCAAATTAAAACCATAATAAGATATCATGTTATGCCATCTTTTTTTTTTTTCAGATTTATTTTATTTATTTGAAATGAAGAGTTAGATACAGACAGAGATTTTCCATCCACAGGTTCACTCTCCAAATGACTGTAATGGTTAGGGCAGGGCCAGACCAAAGCCAGGAGACAGGAACTCCATCCTGGTCTCCCACATGGGTGGCAGCACCCCAAGGACTTGGGCCATCCTCTGCTACCTTCCCAGGCCTATCAGCAGGGAGCTGCATCAGAAGTGGAGCAGCCCAGACTCAAAGCAGTGCTCATAATGGGAGGCAGGTGGTGGCTTACGCTGTGTGACATATGTCGGCCTCCTATGTTATACCATCTAAGATGGCCATAATAAACAAACTAATAAATACATAATTAAATAAACATCTTTAAAGAGAAATAAGTACTGGGGAGAATGTGGTGAACCTGGAATACTACATGTTACTTCTGCAAATATAAAAGGTCCAGGTCCTCAAAAAGTTAAATAAGGAATTCCCATAAGCCAGTTCTACTCCTAGGTATAAAACCTGGAGACAGAAAACTCTTACCCCATGAAAACACACACATTGCAGCATTGTGCAGTATAGGCAAAATACAGAAGCAATCTAAATGCCCATTAACACATAGATGGATAAAAAGAATGTGGTATAGCCACGTAGTGGAGTATCATGCAGCCATAGCAAGGAGCAACTGATAGATGCTATAATGTGGACAGATCCCAGAACAATTATGTTAGTGAAAGAAGCCAGTAACAAAAAAGACAAGCGTGGTGGGATTCTAGTTGCATGGATTGTCTAGTATAGGCAAATTCACAGAGACAGAAGGTCAGTTGGAGGTTACACAGGCTGGGAGGACTTTCTTTCTGAGATGATGAATAAGTGCAAAAAGAAGATAGTAGTGAGGACTATACAACTCTGGGAAATTAGTAAAACCAACTGAGTTGGGGCCAGCACTGTGGTGTAGCAGCTTAAGCCACCGCCTGCCACACTGGCATCCCATATGGGCACTAGTTCATGTCCTGGTTGTTCCACTTCTGATCGAGCTCCCTGTAATGTGCCTGGGAAAGCAGTGAAAGATGGCCCAAGTAATTTGGACTTCTTCCACCCATGTGGGAGACCCAGAAGAAGCTCCTGGCTCCTAGCTTCTGCCTGGCTCAGTCTCAGTGGTTGTGGCCATCTGGGGAGTGAACCAGTAGATGGAAGAGCTCTCTCTTGATCTCTCTCTCCCTCTCTCTCCCCACTCCTCACTCTCTTTGTATAACTCTGACTTTCAAATTAAAAAAAAAAAAATCTTTAAAAAAAAAACAACACTAGGGCCAGCACTGTGGCATAGCAGGTAAAGCCACTGCCCAAAGGGCCAGCATTCCATATAGGCGCCAGTTGAGTCCCAACTCTTCCACTTCTGATCCAGCTCTCTGCTATGGTCTGGGAAAGCAGGAGATGACCCAAGTTCTTGGGCCCTTGCATCCATGTGAAAGACCCAGAGGAAGCTCCTGGCTCCTGGCTTCTGATTGGCCCCGCTCCGGCCGTTGTTGCCATTTGGGGAGTGAACCAGCACATGGAAGATCTCTCTCTCTCTCTTTGCCTCTCTGTAACTCTGCCTTTCAAATAAATTAATTAAAATTAAAATACTAAAACTTTTAAATATTAAAATATTACAATTAAAATATTAAAACACTGAGTTGTACATCTAAGTAAAACTGCCATTAATAAAAAGTGTGTGTGGGAGGCTGGCATTGTGGTCCAGTGGTTTAAGTTGCTGCCTGTAACACCAGCAGTCCACATCAGTACCTGTTCACAGCCTGGCTGCTTCTGATCCAGCTCCTTGGTAACGTGCCTGGAAAGGTAGTTGAAGATGGCCAAAGTACTTGGGCACCTGCCACCCATGTGGGAGACCCAGATGGAGTTCCAGGCTCAACTTGGCCATTGTGACCATTAGGGCAGTAAGCCAGAAGATGGAAGATACATCTCTCTCTCTCTCTCTCTCTCTCTCTTTCTCTTCCTCTTGGTCTATAACTCTGTTTTTCAAATAAATTAATTAAAAACAAGCAAACAAAAAAATCCACAAAAGAACAAACGTTCCTCCTTGGGCCCAAATACAAAAAAGCCACAGAAACGAAATTTAACAAGAGAAAAGAGTACACACAGGCCCTTCTGTCTCTTGGGATATGAAACTCAGAGCTGGCACAACATAATCCAAATCTTAACCACCTGCTCCTGGAACTAAAGCTGCTCTGGGACAGGGAACACCTCTCTGCTTCTCTTGCCCTCTGTTTGTAGGATGCAAGTTGACCACATGGTACACCATGAAGGCTTTGTGTGCTGTGGCCCTGTCTGGAATGCAGGAGCACAGCAGTGGCAGCAGCACTTCAGCCTGAGGACAGACACAGCTATGAACCTGTTACATTCCTCCTCCCAGTTGCAATGCAAGAGTTTCGCACAATAACCATCATCCCAACATCATCAAGCACCCATTTTCTGGTTTTCACTTATTTCCAATCAGTGCTTCTAAAAGTTCTTACCAGTTAGACGAGTTTCACATGGCTGAGACACATCATGCAATATTAAGATTATGAGTTAAATAATATCCCCCTCAAATTCATGTGGGACCAAATTTCAGAAGGGACCTTATTTGAAAATAGAGTCCTTACAGAGGTAATCAAGTTCAAATGAGGTCATGTGGGTGTTTTTTTTTTTTTTAATAAAAATGTGTACAGGGAGAATGCCATGTGAACATCAAGAGATCAAGTGATACATCTACAAGCCAATGAATGCCCAAAACATGTTGGCAATGCAAGAAGTCCTTTTGCACAACTTTTGTAAGATGCCGATCCAGTTAGCACCTTGCTGGCTTTCTAGCTGTGAGATGCTCGATTGCTGTTATTTTAGTCAGGCAGTTTACAGCACTTTGTCAAAGTAATCCTAGAAGATTTATACTGTAAACACTTCATATTACTCAATATTACACATACCGAGGAACATGAGTAAAGCATAATACTGATTCTTATCATAAAATTATATTGTGTAAATTATTCTATCTTTATGTTGGAACTTGACATATCAGATTCTAAGTTGATTTCCAAATTTAAGTGTTACTTCAGAAATTTTATTGCTAGCTATAGTTGCTACTGGCTTAGGGGAGGAAGTTTCTCCAAATTAGGTTTTTTAAAAGATTTATTTATTTATTTGAAAGTCAGAGTTACACAGAGAGAGAAGGAGAGGGAGAGGGAGAGGGAGAGGGAGAAGGAGAGGGAGAGGGAGAGGGAGAGGGAGAGAGAGAGAGAGATCTTCCATCTGCTGGTCCACTCCCCAGTTGGCTGCAATGGTTGGAGCTCTGCCAATCTGAAACCAGGAGCCAGGAGCTTCTTCCAGGTCTCCCATGTGTGTGCAGAGGCCCAAGGACTTGGGCCATCTTCCACTGCTTTCCCATGCCATAACAGATAGCTGGATCGGAAGTAGGGCAGCCGGGATTCAAACCGGGCTCACATGGGATGTTGATACTGGATGTGGTGGCTTCACCCATTATGCCACAGCACCGGCCCCCAAATTAGTTTTTTTTCTAAGATTTATTTATTTATTTTAAAGGCAGAGTCGCAGAGGGGTAGAGGCAGAGAAGGAGGGAGGGAGGGATGGGTCTTCCAATTGCTGGTTCACTTCCCAGATGGCTGCAATGGTTAGAGCTGCACTGATCTGAAGCCAGGAGCCAGGAGCTTCTTCCAGGTCTCCCATGTGGGTGCAGGGGCCCAAGGACTTGGGCCATCTCCCACTGTTTTCCCAGGCCATAGCAGAGAGCTGGGTCAGAAGTGGAGCAGGTGGGACTCAAACTGGGGTGTACATGGGATGCTGGCACAGCATGTGGTGACTTTACCCACTATGCCACAGCACCAGCCCCAAAATTAGCTTTTTTTTCCTAAGATTTATTTATTTATTTGAAAGGCAGAGTCACAGATGGACAGAGGCAGAGAGAGAGAGAGAGAGAGGTCTTTCATCCAATGGTTCACTCTCCCAGATGGCTGCAACCGCCAGAGCTGCACTGATCTGAAGCCAGGAGCCAGGAACTTCTTCCGAGTCTCCCATGTGAGTGCAGGGGCCCAAGGACTTGGGCCATCTCTCACTGATTTCCCAGGCCATAGCAGAGAGCTGGATCAGAATTAGAGAAGGCGAGACTCGAACCAGTGCCCATATGGAATGCCGGCACCACAGGCAGCAGCTTTACCTGCTGTGCCACAGCACTGGTCCTCAAATTAGTTTTAAAAGCAAGAATTACAGTGATTGAGAGAAGGTTGTATAATTTGGCATTATTAATAGAACATGCACTAAACAAAGTTGTGGATAAAACAACACAAGTAGTCACTCTGCTGAAATGGAGGAAAAAATTTATAGATCTAATATACAAGAATCTATGAACTATATAACATTTCTGGCCCATAAGCAAAACACCCAGACACACACACTAATGATTGAAGTAGACCATTTTGATAGTTCCCAGTTTTCAGTTGTAGAAAAACCACAGACTTGACATGTATTTTTTATTTTTGTCGTTATAAAGGTGTATCTGTCAATGTGGAAGGATAGAACATATTTCACTTAATAGTTTTGATTACTTGATTTATAACTTTCAAATATTTGGACATATGGTATGTGGGCCTCTGCTTACTCTCATGCCTCTAGCTTTCTAATTTGTTAGAAGTGGGCCAGGAACCAGCAAAACAGAAGAAATAAAGCCTGAAACTATGAACAGAAGCCAAACTAGAATCGTAAACCTGCTCCTGGTACAAACTAGCACATTATCTTGAAATCTTCACATGAAAACAGATGCAGTCTCAAGGGGGCGCAACAAGTGCCTCCCTGGGGCATAGTGCTGAGGGCCTCTCAGCCCACGCCAACTCTAATACACTGAACAGTTTTCACTGTTATATATTCTGAATCTCGGGGCTGGCACTCTGGTGTAGAAGGTTAAGCCACCTGTGGTTACGGCATCCCTTAAGGGTATTGGTTCAAGTCCTGGCTCTATTTCCAATCCACTTTTCTGCTAATGTGCCTGGGAAAGCAGTAGAAGATCGCCCAAGTGCTTGGGGCCCTGCACCCACGTGGGAGACCACGATGACATTCCTGGCTCCTGGCTTCGGTCTGGCCCAGCCCCAGCCATCGAGGCCATTTGGAGAGTGAACCAGTAGATAGAAGATTCATTCTCTCTCTCTCTCTCTCTCTCTCTGCCTTTCAATTAAACAAATAATTGTTCAAAACAAATTTCTGAATGTCAGGATCATGTCATAAGGTTCTTTTTATTTCCTTTTCAGTAATCTTGACTGTGTCACTTTCAGGTAAACATCCCTTTTTCAGAAAAAGCAGTGTACAATTTGACAACAGTCCTTTAGAAGGTTCCTCAATGTTATGATATTCCCGTTGCCCATCCCCCATTTATAAAGATTTTATTTATTTATTTGAGAGGTAGAGTTACAGACAGAGAGAGGGAGAGACAGAGAAAAAGATCTTCCATCTGCTGGTTCACTCCCCAAATGGCTGCAATGCCTGGAGCTGAGCCAATCTAAAGTCAGGAGCCAGGCTCCGGAAGTTTCTTCTGGGTGTCCCATGTGGCTGCAGGGGCCCAAGCACTTGGGTCACATGAAAAAAAAAAAGTCAAATCACTCAGTTCTAAGAGAAAGATAAAAAAGGTACCAAAATGCCAATGAAGAATGCCAGAAAGTGCATGGAGAATGAACTGCAGAAGGCCCTGTAGGATGTGCAACTTGGAGTGGATTTTATTGTAATTCCTTCCATACCAACACTGCAACTCTGTATCTCATGCCTCTACTCAGCAACATCACGAGGCAGGTGTTGTGGTGCAGCAGGTTCAGCCTCCACTTGGGAAGCCTCCATCTCATATTGGAGTCCTGGATACTCTGCTTCCAATCCAGCTTCCTGCTAAAGCACCTGGGAAGCAGCAAGTAATGGCTCAAGTGCCTGGGACCCCACCATCCATGTGGGAGGCCTGGATGGTGTTCAAGGTTCCTGGCTTTGGTCTGGCCCAGCACTGGCTGTTGTGGGCATTTGGGGAGTGAACCAGTGGATGGCAGATATCTCTCTCTCAATCTCTCCCCACCTCCCTCTTCCAATCCATCTTGCTCTTTCAAGTAGATGAAAATAAACCTTTAAAACAGCAAACAAACCAACAAACAAGAATCCAACATGAAGGATAATCAGAGATACAACAAGAAACAAGGGCCTCACACCAACGGATATTTTGAGCTGTGGTTGAGCATCATTAAGGACCTTCAATACCCTCTCCAAAGATGTCAGTTTGCAAAAATGGCATGTTATCTTTGTGTAAAATTGAAAACTAGGAGAGATTTAAACTGGATCCATTAGAAAGATGTCAGCAAAGAAATATTGAAGTAAGAGCATGCATTATTCCCTAAACAGAATAGTAGAATAACTATTTACATTGCATCTACATTGTATTTGGTCTATAAGTAATCTAGAGATGATTTTAAGTATACAGAAGGATGTGCATATATTTTATGCAAATGCTATGCCATTTTTTATAAAGGACTTGAGCATTCAAAGATTTCTGGCATCCTCAGTGAGTTCTGGAAGCAATCACTTTTGGACACCAAAGGACAACTGTATATTATTCTAGACTTAGAACTTAACCTTTTTATTGTATTTTGTGCTATGCATCCTATACATGCTCTAATATGGCTGTCTTATGAAATAAACTTTTTATCGTTATCCACTAAAAAAAGACATATAAGTGCTTAAAAGTAATTTTGATAATAGAAATGTAACTCTTTGAGGTAAATACAACTGACAGAAAGTCAACCCAGTACTTTACACTAAAGGCAGATTTGTGAACCACATTAATCAATCTGGGATATAGATTATCAACTACATCTGAATCATAGATTAACAGGAACAAATAGGCATCAGGGTGGAATGCATTTTTACAACAAGTAACACAAGTTTTAATCTTTGTTTAAGTAAGACTTCAAAAGGTTTCCACATATAACCAACTGTGAGACCATTAAAAAAAAAAGATTAGCTTCAAGAAATGCAAGGCAGAGAGACCAACTTCTGATCTGTGTAAGATCAATCAACATTTTCTACCTGAGCAAGGAGAATGCAATTAGCACTTGGGTGATTTTAAGGACTCTTTTACAGTTGCCTTTAACAGGCTGATGAAATAGCAGAACAGTGTGGCTGAAGGCCAATGTTTATTTTTACCCATTACCTATTTTATTAATGGGATTGTGGGCCCCTGGGCCTCAGGGCACACAAAAATGTATTAAAATACCCCACACTGTAATTAAGTGGCACAGAGGGGATTTGAGCAAATTAAATGGGTGTTCTATTTGTCATGGGTATAGTCTGGGCCACAGCAGTCATGGCAGAGCCTAGCAAAATGTACTTCATCAGCCTACAAAATATGGAGGATATTTTCATGCAGAGCAAGGGTTTTAATAAATGGGTCTTTCCTCCCAAATAAAAGTATATATAAAGAGAAAATGCTCCAACTGGGTACTCTTACAGTGAAAGATGAGAATCCCTTCGCCAGAATAAAAGACAAATGCACCAGTAACCGTACCAGCTAAAGAAATGGGATCTTTAGACTCCATTAGCAAGGGACTAAAAATGAATCAAATGTCTATGTACTTCTCAACCAAGCACGGGACTTTCCCCCTCTGTGTGTTAGAACTTCTGTCTCCAACTTCATTAAAGGGAATAGAAAGTGCAGTGATCACCTTACTCTTGCCCTGTTCAGTAAGTAAAGCACCTGACATGCTTGCACAACGGTAGAACAGTGACCTTTCTGCTTAAAGTTCCTAGAGCTGCACTCGATCTCTGTTGTTGTGGTTGGATTTCACCAAAGCTATTGTTGTCACTGAATGTTAGATTCTTTTTAAAAAGAGGAAATTTATGAAGCGCTTCACTTTGATCACTGAGATTACTGCCAATGCTGGTCTCTGTGAATCTTTATGTCAGAGGACAAGCAAAACGAAACGAGGCCAGGGCCACGTGGAATGACATCTGGAAACACAGTGTTTGGTCCAAGCAGGAGACAACACTGCCTTTGTCCCAGAAACCTAGGGAGAAAGGCTTAGAAATGGCAAGAAAGGAGACACAAAGTACTTACGAGGATCCTGGACTTGCAGTGGGAGGGGGGCCTGCAGAAATGAAAGACAAACAAAGGAAGCAGTCAGTCTGGGCTTGAGGAGGGTGAGTGCGGGTACAGTTGAACCATTACAGATCAAAGTTCTCAACCACCCAGAGGGGATATTTATTTTTCTGGGATTTAGTGTTTTGTTCCAGTTCCCCCCAACCACTTCTATGAAGAAAGTAGACCACTGAGACTGTGTCTAGATCCCACAGTTCAGGGACTGAGGAATGCTGAGACAAGTGCTGAAAATGGGCTCAATGGAACATGCATCCTCACACTATGCCAGGAGTTTGAACACATGTGAGTGGATGGACACGAGGCATGCTTGTGCCAAGTGGTCCCACATTCTCTGGACAAAGAGCATCCTGGTTCAGAAGAACTCAATAGGGTGATGGTTTGGAGTAGGGGATGCAGGGTCAAACAGCTCTGGGCTCCTCCAATCCTATTACTAGCTGGGCAACCCTGAACACAGCAACTAACTATCCAAGCCTTGGTTTACCTACTTGAAAAAGAAGTATAATTGTATCAGCTTTAGGGTTGTGGGTACCCAGTACGTTTTGATAAGTGCTCATTCCCTCCTTCCTTGCCCCCATGAACCTTTGCCACCCCACTGCACGGGGCTCAGGTAGGTCCAAAGCCAGCCCCAGTAGGAGGTACTTACCAAACTTGACAAACAAGACGCCAGTGGTAGAAACCACTTTCTTGCCATTTGTTGCCACACACTGGAAGTAGCCCGTGTCCGTGGTGTCGAGGTTTCTAATCCTCAGCCTAGAGCCATAGTTGGTTGCTCGAAAGGAGAGTCTTCGGGGCTCCTGGACTACTGGTGCATCGTTTTTGAACCAGCGGATGGTGGGAGGTGGGTTCCCAGAGACTTTGCAGTGCAGCTCTGCGGTCTGCCCCAGGGATGTGGTGATGTTATTCATTGGTTCATCCAGCGTCAGGTAAGAATCTGTGAGCACAGAGGAGACACAGGCAGGTGAGAGGAGCAGAGTTGGGAGCACTCCGCTCGTATCGCTGGGTCACAGAGACACTCAACAGGAGAGGCCAATGGAGGTGGACAAGGAATGAAGTGATCACATTTTCCAAGAATCCACAACTACTGAACAATCACTCACAGAGCCTGGTGCTTGCAAGGAAATTGGTTACTCTTCAGAGGATAAAATTCGAAGTCTTCAAATGACTTCATGACACCCGTGGGTAAATGTATTTCTTATATTAAGACAAAATGGGCTTCTGTGCTTCAAATCCTGAACACAATACACACTCCCTGCTTCAATTTCCAACAGTACAGAGAAGAGAGGAAAAGAAAAGAAAAGCAAAATTCACCTCAATCTCTCTACCCCAAAATAACACCCCTCTGGCAAACATCCTTTCCTCTCTTGATAACAGAGAAAATATCAAAACTAGAAAAGGCAGGAGCAACACATTTACAAGCACATGGCACAAGAGGAGGAAGAATGCCAGACACCTTTCCATTAGTGAAGACAGAAGGGTCGCAAAGACCAGATCCCTGGTGGATGAAGTGTCAGGGCAACAGACATTTCCACAATGTTCCATACAGTTCTTTCCGCTGTATACAGAGCTTCAGCTCAATTATACTCAGATTTTGAAATGTGAGTTACATTCTGTGCAAAGTACACATTCTAATTCTGCAGTTCCATGAGGACTGACAAATGCATATACCCATGAAACCATTGCCCTGTCCGGATAGAACATCACCAACACCCCAGGAAGTACCCCCCAAATCCTTTGTAGCTAATTCCTGCTGCCAACCACTCCATTCCACCCCACCCACAGGCAACTACTGTTCTGATTTCTATCATCACAGATTAATTTTACCTGTTCCAGAATCTCTTATAAATGAAATCACATTGTATGCACACTTTGCATTTAGCCTCTTTTGAGGTTTATTGCAGTAGAGTTTTATTTGAGCTTATTTGATAATATTTAAGCATCATATTAGTATTAGCTGTGGAATCCAGTTGCAGAGAATAGGATTTATTTTATTTTAAGAAAATGAAGTTTAATATTTTAAAAAATGCTCTGTTGTTCATACATATGGAGTTTTCTTTAGTTTTCATTTCCCTGACAACCTATCCTTGGGTAGCTACCCATCATACCCTCTTACTGTCCTCCACCTTCTCTAGCCCTATGCTTAGGATGGCTGGCTTAGCTGCTGTCATTACTGCACGGCTACAAGCCCTAGAACATCGGGCCTCGGAAGGTCTGGGTCTTCACTGACTGCATTATCAGGGTGTACTATTGTCCCATGGATCTTTCCTCAATGATAGAAATATTCTAAAATCTGCATTGTCTGATTGGTAGCCACTAGCCACACATGGCTTTTTGAGAAATAGGGCTAGAGCGAATAAGGAACTGGATATTTAAATAGCCACATGTGGCTAGCAGCTCCTGTACTGGGCAGCATAGGTAGAATACAGTAAATTTGTTGAGTTTAATGGAACCATAGTTTAAAAAGAGCCCTTTTCTGAGCTACTTAACCAGGAAATTTAACTAGCCAAATGTCTGTAAAATGAGTTCATAAATGTTAAAAATAAATGATTTATTATTTGCTTTCATTTCCCACAAAAAATTGGAAAGGGTATTGTTAGAGTCTGGGAAGCCACAGGAGGATGTCACATGTGTGAATGGCATTTATTATGTGTTTACAATAGAAAAGAGCGTCAGGATGACCATCACTCACTTTGTTACCATAATGCCACTCTTCATCTCACTTAAGTCAGTGAATAATTATCCTTCACAACAGAATCATGAACCCATAGTGATCCTGCAAATGCCTTGCTTCCTTACATTTCTGTTCTGGTTTCTATCTTTGAGCATGTTACTATAATCTACATTCATCTATGCTTGATCTGTGAATGTGTGTGCTCATGAATGCGAGCACATGTGTTCCTAAGATGTCTGTGGTATGCCCAGAAAGCAGGGAGATTAATTAACAGATGAATTTACGGAGCCACCATCATTGCTGCACAGCCACATCTCATGCCTTGAGAATGCGTAACTATGTCCCCTCTATAGATGGAAATATAGGAATAGCAATCATATAACACTGCGCTGAGTAGGTTCTGCAACTGGAATGCTGAGTTTGAATTCACCTCTGTTCTCACCCCACCCCTGCCCCTGCCTATCTGTCTGACCTACAACAGGTCATTTAACCTTTCTGTACTTCAGTTTAATCAATGAAAAATAGGAATATTAAACAGGGTTCCACATGGCAAAACTGTTAGAGGAAGATTAAAATGAAATCAAGTGGAGTGGATGTTTAGCTTAGCAGTTACCACATTCCACATCTGGGTATCTATTCCTGGCTCTGGCTCTGGACTCCAGCTTCCTGCCAGTGTAGACTCTTGGAGACAGCAGTGATGGCTCAAGTTATTAGGTTCCTGGTACCCAGAGTAGGAGTCCTGGGTTGCATTCCCAGCTCCTGACTTCAGCCCCAGCCAGGCTTTGGCTATTGAAGGCATTTGGGGAGTGAACTAATGGTTGTCTGTCTGTCCCTCTTTCACTCTTTCAAATTAATTATTCAATTAGTTAAACCAGGTGACACCAGTGAAGCCTTACATCAATGTTTGATAAAAAGCAAGCACTCACAAATGCTAATTTATGTTGCCACTATTACATTTATAATAACTTCAGTACAATGCTTTTCAGGCTACACAATGTTTTCGTGGCTTCTGACCCTGTCATCCCCAACAATCCAGCAAAGTGGGAAAGGCACATTAATTACCAAGATCCCCATTTGTAGATAAGGAAATTGTGTCTCAAGGGCTGGTGGATTTGCTCCAATGGTCACGGTATAAATTTCCCGAAGCTTCCGTCACTATTGGCCTTTAATTCTTAGGCTCGGCCTAGCCCCTAAACAAAGTCCAGTGGAGGTAACCAGCCAATCCAGTAGCTGGTTAACAGACTATTTTGAAATCTTATCATAGGCCAGGGCTTCACTTTCGTATTTACTGACACAAGGACCCTTGCAAGGAAGAAGCTTTTATGACTGTTTTGCAATGAGGAAAGCTAGGATCAGAGAGGTTACAGAACTTGCCCACGGCCTTGTGAGTGATATGTGGCCCGATTCACATCTCTCTGTTTCCAAAACCTAGCTCTTTCCATTCTACCAGATGATTTGATGTCTTGGAGCCCACCAAGGGCTGGGTATAGAGTTGGAATTTCTATCCCAAACCAGGCTGAGTCCTGGACACACAGGTACCCGTGAGGCTACGTAGTCCCCCTACCTCCCACCAGGACTCTCTTCTTAATGGGACTAAACTCTGGCCATGGGTTCTGGCTGGGGTTCGTTTCCCTCTGGAGACCAGGTGCCTCCTCTGACCTGTGTTCTCTGATATCTGCACAGCATGGATCTAAAAAGAAAAATGAAGAATGCAGGGCATCTTGACATCAGAATGCTGTCATAGAGAACAAAGGAAATGTAAATGTATCTTGGTGTTTACTGAATAAAGAAGCTTTGGCACCAACAGAGAATTTGGTTTCAACTTTTCACTAACATAAAAAGCAGGTTCAAATTTGTTTGCCATCTGTAGCTGCTCATTTAGTAAGCAGCAGAACTAACAAATGGTTTCGTCCTTGATTTGGCAAAGACCAGAAGCAATGGGGCGGCATTTTGCCTAACAACAAAAAAGCATTCTGCAACTGGAAGGGAATAAAATAAAATAAAAACGCATGTCTGTATCACTGCTATCTTTCTTGTTGCTAACAAGGCCCTGGCCCGGATCCATTCTTTTCCCAGAAGCAGCTGGATCCTTCCGTAGCAACCTCAGGGGCCGTGCTAGGGGACCCACTCTGGTCACTACATCCAAGGCTTGGTGGAACCCTAGCTAGCAGGTTCTACAGTATGCATCCAAGTCAAGGGACACACTGCCGAAGAAATTCTCAGAGTGGGCTCAAGCACCAGGTCTCCACCAAGCAGCTGTGTGCATCAGGCAGGCACTGCACCTCCCTGGGCTTTGGATTATCTGGGCCACAGGGGTCTGCTCTTTCTGTGGCAGATCATAGAGGCAGCTGTAGAACCACCGGATGGCAGGCAGCAGGTGCCCACTGGACTTGAATGCCAGACCAGGCCACGTGGCCTTGACATTTACACCTGCTGTTTGTAGTTCCTTCAGTCGTTTGCTTCAGCATCTCTGACAGTATGTGCTCCAGCTGTAGATTTCTCATCCTTTTTTTCCTAGACTACAAGGTTTGAGAAAGGAGACTAGGGTGTGGGATAGACTGTAATTTCATTTGAGAGAGAGAGAGAGAAAAAAATCCCGTTCTACTGACTCCACATCTAGGTCTTCATGCCTAATAAGCTGTCTCCCAGTGGTAACACGAGCAATAGCGACGATGATGACAGTGACTATAGTGAGTACATAATAATGACAGGGATAATAGCCCATGCCAAACAGCACTTACTATCATGGCAGGTATGAACATGTTACACCTGAGAAACCCAAGGCACAGAGAGAAGAAGGTTGTCCAGTAAGTAGAAGAGAGTCTCTACAGCAACAGAAGTTCTCAAACATTTTGGTCTCAGGACCCCTACCTACACGCTCTTTGACTACAAAGAGATAATTAGTTCATTAATTTATATAAAAATAATTCCATGACTTATATAAGTTTCTAAAAAATCTTATTTATTTATTTTTACTGTATTTGAAAGGCAGAGGGGGAGACAGAGAGAGAGGGAGAGAAAGAGAATCTTATATCTGCTTGTTCCCTCTGCAAATGCCCAAACAGCAAGGTTAGGCTAGTCCAAAGTCAGGAGCCAGGAGCTCCATCTGGGTCTCCCATGTAGGTGGCAGGATTTAAGTAGTTGAGCCATCATCTGCTGCCTCCCAGGTTGCCTATTAGCAGGAAGCTAGATCAGAAGTAGAGTAGCCAGGGGCTGGCATTGTGGTACAGTGGGTTAAGCTGCCATCTGTGACACTAGCATCCCATATGAGTGCAGGTTCGAGTCCTGGCTGCTCTACTTCCAACCCAGCTTCCTGCAAATGTACCTGGAAAAGCAGTGGAAGATGGTCTGGGTACTTCAGACCCTGCCACCCATATGGGAGACTTGGATGGAGTTCCAGTTCCAGGCTTTTGGCTTTGGCCTGGCCCAGTCCTGGCTGTGTAGCCATCTGGGGAGTGAATCAGCGAACAAAAGATTTTTCTCTCTCTTTCTTTATTTCTCTCTCTAACACACATACACACACTCACACACGGGTCTCAGTTGCTCTACTTCCAATCCAGCTCTCTGCTATGGCCTGGGAAGGCAATAGAGGAGCCCAAGTGTTTGAGCCCCTGCACCGTGTGGGAGACCTGTAAGAAACTCCTGGCTCCTGGCTTTAGATTCACCCAGCTCCGGCTGGTGTGGCCATTTGGGGAGTGAACCAGCAGATGGAAGATCTCTCTCTCTCTTTCTCTGCCTTTGCCTCTGTCTCTCCATAACTCTGTATTTCAAATAGATAAGTAAATTCTTTTTAAAAAACATTGTAGTAGCCAGGACCCAAATCAGGCATTCCACTCAATATGGGAGGTGGGCATCCCAAATGGTGATCTAAGCCACTGTGTCAAACGTCCACCCCAATACAAATATTTTACTGAAAAATATATTTTTCACCCACACAACAGGGAGAAGGTTAGTACTGTTTTATGTGGTTGTGAATCACTCATTTCCTTAAGAGTAGACAACTGGAGTCTCCTGTTTCAGCATCCAATCTGTTGAGATTGTTGTACTAGTTGAAGAAAATCTGACTTCCTACAGTTGGGAAAGGGAGCAATTTTTCAACAGCCTTTCAGATAATTGAGAATATTCTTTGATACCATATTAAAATTTAACAAATGATGGTTTCTTTAAGGTTAGCTGCAATATGAAATCTGAAACCCTATCAATGAGCTTTCCATAATCAGTTACATTGGAATGAACTGATTCACCTTGCACTTTGAATGATCTTCCAGGTATTTTTTGTAACACCATGCATTGCCCATTTAGAATACACTGGTTCAGGGGGGTGGACATTTGGTCCAGATGTTCAGAGTGTTGGTTAAAGCCCCAGCTCCATTTTCAATCTAGTTTCCTGCTACTGGACACCCTGGGAAGGTTGTAGATGATGGCTGAAGTACTCAGGTCCCTGCGATCCATGCGGGAGAATCAGATGGAGTGCCTGGCTTCTGATTTTGGCTTAGCATAGCCATTGTTGTGTGGGCATTTGGAGGATGATTCAATTCTTTCAAACAAAATGAAAATGTTATAAAAGTAAAAATAAATAGACAAATTATCATTAAAAAATAAAGCAAGCACTGGTTCATTCTGTTATGTACATTTGCCAAGTATGGCCACATTCAATTAAATAATATAATTTATGTTTATTGATTTTTTTTGACAGGCAGAGTTAGACAGTGAGACAGAGAGACAGAGAGAAAGGTCTTCCTTTTTCCGTTGGTTCACCCCCCAAATGGCCACTACGGCCAGAGTTGTGCCAATCCAAAGCCAGGAGCCAGGTGCTTCCTCCTGGTCTCCCATGCTGGTGCAGAGCCCAAGCACTTGGCCCCCCTCCACTGCCTTCCCAGGCCACAGCAGAGAGCTGGACTGGAAGAAGAGCAACCAGAACAGAATCCAGCGCCCCAACCAGGACTAGAACCTGGGGTGCCGGTGCCACAGGCAGAGGATTAGCCTAGTGAGCTGCGGCACTGGCCTGTTTATTGATTTTTACCACCAATCACATCAGTGAAGATTAGGAAGTTGTCAAGCTCATGGCAGTACCTGAAAGTTTTCCAAAGTTCTGTTTTTTTGTTTGAAAACTAAAATTTTCTCACATCCCCTATTTCCTTGAAGTGGCAGGCTCATTTTGATCACTTTCAAGAATATTCAAGAATAACTAAACACAGTTTGTTGGTTATTCTTTGAAGTAAAAAGTGGTGAGTTTAGCAACGAATACAAATATTTTTCTGTGAGATATTCATAGAGATAGTGCTTCAATATCCAGGAGGAGTGCTTCAAGGGTACTAATCAAGTGGTCATATGGACTATTAAAAATTACATGTTCAAGGACAATATTCAATAAAACTAACAATTTATACTGTTGCATGGAAGACATTCTTAAGTGTGAGAGAGACAGAGAGAAAGGGCTTCCTTCCATTGGTTCACCCCTCAAATGGCTGCTACGGCCAGAACTACGCCGATCCAAAGCCAGGAGCCGGGTGCTTCCTCCTGGTCTCCCACGCGGGTGCAGGGGCCAAGCACTTGGGCCATCCTCCACTACCTTCCTGGGCCACAGCAGAGAGCTGGACTGGAAGAGGAGCAACCCGGACTAGAGCCCGGGGCCCATATGGGATGCCGGTGCTGCAGGTGGAGGGTTAACCAAGTGAGCCACAGCGCTGGCCCCATGACTGACTTTCTTTTTTAAGATGTATTTATTTATTTGAAAGTCAGAGTTACAGAGAGAGAGCACTATCTTTTATCCGTTGGCTCACTCTCTAGATTGCCACAACAGCTGAGGCTGGGCCAGGATGAAGCCAGGAGCCAGGAGCTTCATCTGGGAATCCCACTTGGTAGGGAGTGGTCCAAGTACTAGGATCTTCTGCTGTTTTACCTAGGCCATTAGCATGGAGTTAGATCAGAAGTGGAGCAGCTGAGACTCAAACCAGCACCCATATGGGATGTTGGTGTCTTGGGGCTGGCTTTACAGGTTATGCCACAATGCCAGATCCTCTTTCTTTTTTTCTTTCTCTTTTTAAGTGCAAATGTTTGGCAATGAAGAGAATAATGACCACTGGTCAGTACAGCTTGGTGCCACTGTCTTTTTTTTTTTTTTTTTTTTTTTTTTGACAGGCAGAGTGGACAGTGAGAGAGAGAGAGAGACAGAAAGGTCTTCCTTTTCCATTGGTTCACCCCTCAATGGCCGCTCTGGCAGTGCGCTGTGGCCAGCGCACCGCACTGATCCAAAGCCAGGAGACAGGTGCTTTTCCTGGTCTCCCATGCAGGTGCAGGGCCCAAGGACCTGGGCCATCCTCCACTGCACTCCCGGGCCACAGCAGAGAGCTGGACTGGAAGAGGAGCAACCGGGACAGAATCCAGCGCCCCGACTGGGACTAGAACCCTGGGTGCCAGCGCTGCAGGCGGAGGTTTAGCCTACTGAGCTGCGACACCAGCTGGTGCCACTGTCCTGTCTTGATGTCTGGTAGGCCCCAGCAGCTTGTCGCATGACCACGGTTGTATAGTCATGATGGGTAAGATGCAGTTCAAGGCACTTAAAAACCTATCTCTGAGTTCACAGCTAATAAAAGGCAAATTTGGGGTTTGGACTTCAAGGCCATCACTCCCCACAGCCGCCCTCCTTCACTTCTCTGGGTCCTAGTCTGGTATGAGGCTCTCAGAACAAAGTGGTTCAACCCCAACCTTGAGTAGCACAAGCCAGAGGGCAGGGCACAGCTTGCATGCCTGTGTTCTATTCCTGAACAAATAAGTTGGGGGTTGGGAGGTCCCAAGTGGGCACATCAGATTTCGCCAATGTTTGGGACTCTGGATGAAAAAGGGTTTGGGGTTTTTTATGAAGCAGGAAAATAAAATGCCAATTTTGAGTGCCCCCCCCCCATTGTTCATAGAGAGGGCTACTCATAGCTAATATTTTTTTAACAAAGATTTGATAATTTGAAAGGCAGTGTGACAGAGAGAGAGAGAAAGATACACATACACAGAGATATCTTCTCTCCACTAGTTCAATCTCCAAATGGCCACAACAGCCAGGGCTGGGCCAGGCCAAAGCCAGGAGCCATGAAGTTCATCGGGGTCTCCCATTTAGCTCATCAGCTGCTGCCTTCACAGATACATTAGCAGAACTGGATCAGAAACAGAGGAGCCAGGACTCTAACTGGCGCTCAGATTTGGGATGCCCACCTTGCAGGCAGGGGCTTACCCCACGGTGCCACAATGCCAGTCCCTTGTGGCCCCACAGAGCTAGCATTCTTTCTGAGGATTTACCAGGTGCCAGGAACCATTCTGAGCATCCTACACACATCGACCTCCTTACACTTAAAAAGAATCCTGTGAGGATGATTTATGCTCTTTTACCCTCATTTTGGGATGGAGAAGACGGATTGGGTTAATCCAGAGAGGTGAAGTAGTTTCATGAAAACCACATAGCCAGAAAATGGCAGAGTTAGGACTCATACCCAGTGTTTTGGACACCAGAGAGCATACGATCATCTGAAGCTACACCCCGAGTGCACTTTCCAGTGGCCTTGCCACTGCCACAACCAGGGCTCCAGAACATTCCTGCCCTTTGTGTGAGTCTCTAGCCCAGGAAAACGCCCACTGGTAATGAAAACAATGAAGTCATGAGTTCCTTATGATGTAACTGGAAGTCATCATTGAGAAGGAGCTTTTAAAATACAGCACAGCCATCGCTTCTACTGAGGCTTAATCAACCTAAAAAGTGAACTGCAAGAAAAAAGAAGTTGGTTTATGAGCTCTCTGGGAATTGAGACTATTTCCGCCCTTTTCCCTTTTCCCATTCTCCCCAGCACTCCATGTGTTATTATGAACTTCGTAGGCCTTTAATAAATGCTGGTTGATTAAGTCAATGGAAGGCTCCAGTGAATTTCCGGTAAATTAGCTGCAGAGACACTCCATGTATCACTGACCCGCTTGACAAGATGTCACATCCACAAATCCACAAATCCCTCCCAACATTGATTACTTAATTTTCCTACTGCCCTCCCATCTCCCCGCAGGGAGGCGGGTAGGGCCAAGAGTTACAGTCCCATTCTGACAGGTGAGAGAAACTGAGATATAAAAAGTTTAACAGGCCTTTGCCATGGCAACCCAACCAGTCAGCCGAGGAGCCAGTCACAATTAGGTTTAGGGCCTGGGTCTCAGTATCAAAAGAGGCAGATGCCAAAATCCTAGCCTCCTACATGAGCGATCCTTTTTAGAAGAGGCAGGAGGCTCCCGACATGAAATAAAATGCTTAGCTAAACATAAAGGAAGGCTGCCAAACACAGTTAGGTCATCGCATTTGACTTTGAGAGAACATTCTGTTCACGCTATCAACCTGCATTCACTTTCAGCACACTTCACCATAAATACTTCTGACTCACTATCTCGGGAAATATTTTTTATCTTAATAAACTCAATGCAAAGCATAATCTAAATCAGCTTGCACATTCTTGAGTCAGAGCCACAAGCTGCGTTTAATAAAAATCAGCCGCAATAACAGGGACTTCTGAATAAGCACGGTTCATTATCAGATGCGGGGCTGGAGGCAGGAGCAGGAGGTAGGTAGGCTGAAGGCACAGACGAGGCGAGGACAAGGGGTGACCCACTTGCTGCACCTTGGTTCCCAGGGCACAGCCTCACTGCAGGCACGGTTTATGATATAGACTGTGGCACAGTAACTTGAGGTGTGCTGTGATGTCAGACCCCTTGGCTTTAGGGCTCAATACCACCTCTTACCAGCTGTTACTAAATCTTCGGAAGACCCAGTTTCCTCCACTGTAAAATTAGGCTAATTGTTGTACTGCCCTGTAGGGGTTAAATGAGACGATCAGCTCTGGAACAACAACAACAACAACAGTGTCCCAGGGGGCAGGTGTTTGACACAGTGTTTAGGTCACCACACCCTATGGAAGTTCCTGAGTTTGAGTCCCAACTCCCCTGCTTCTAATCCAGATTCCTGCTAATGTGTACCCTGGGAGGCAGCAGATGATGGCTCAGGTGCATGGGTCCTTGTCACCCACGTGGATGCCTCAGATTGAGTTCTGGGCTCCTGACTTCGGACCAGCCCAGCTCTGGCTGTTGCAGACATTTGCGGAATGAGCTAGCAGATGAAAGATCGCTGCCTCTGATTCCTTGCCTTTCAAATAAAATGAAAACAGATAAATAAAAATTTTATAAATGTGTTCTAGAAAACATACTGACATATGGGTCCTTCTCCCACCCAAAGATTCTATTTTAATTATGTCTCTTAAGATTTATTTATTTATTTGAAAGGCAGAAGGACAGAGAGAAATGCTCAGGGATAGAAAGATCTTCTAGCTGTTTCACTTCACAAAGGCTCACAACAACCACGGCTGTGCCAGGCTGAAGCCAGGAGGCAGGAACTCCCTCTCTCCTCCACATGGGTGGCAGGAACCCAACTCCTTCAGCCATCATCTGCTGCCTTCCAGGTGCATTACCAAGAAGCTGGATTGGAAGTGGACTTGGGACTTGATTCCAGGCACTGTGGTATGAGATGCGGGCATCCCGAGCAGTGGCTTAACCCTCTGTATTGCAATGCCTGAGTGATTTTAATTTAATTGATCCAGAGTGGAGTCCAGAACTAAGCCTTTTTTAGACCTTCCCCAAATGAT
This sequence comes from Oryctolagus cuniculus, assembly GCF_051225735.1. Classification (NCBI taxonomy): domain Eukaryota; kingdom Metazoa; phylum Chordata; class Mammalia; order Lagomorpha; family Leporidae; genus Oryctolagus; species Oryctolagus cuniculus. The sequence goes on from NC_142873.1 coordinate 109,351,042, forward strand.
TCTCTGGCACAGTCAAAAGGAGAACACTTGGCCACAGTAATTATAGCTATCACTTTCTGACCATTAGTTATTGCCTGTCTTCTTGCTAAACCCTGTAACTAATTGACTCCCCATAAATAAAATAAAAATGCAGTGTATACATAAGACTACTTTTTTTTTAAGTCCTCAGGATTGTTCCCCACTATCATCCTGGTTGTTCAGAAGAAACCAGAGCTGAGACATCAAGTCTGTTGCTGAAGGTCACGTTACCGACAAAGAGGAAAGGTGAAGGTCTGCAGGCCAGACATTTGCCTTTAACCCTCCAGTATCAAAGTGTCCTCTGGTAGGCACAGTGATGGCACAAGGAAGATAAACATTTTGCAGTTACGCAAAGCTGCCACCCAGGGTAGATGATGGTTAAAAGGCAAAAAGAGAGGTGCTGTGTTGGCCTGGGTCCTGGCCTAACACTCACATTTGAGAACACAGCACTAATGCAGCAAACAGCCTGGACTAGCGACCTCTGAGTAGCAAGAGTGGATCTGAAGAGCATACACTGGTTGGGTGGATGTTGTGGTGCATCACATATAGCCACTAACCGGGATTTAACCCCCAACCCACATCAGGGTGCCTGGGATTGAGTCTTGCCTCTGCTCTCTGATGTGTCCCCAGGAGGCAGCGCATGATGGCCCAATTACTTGGGTCCCTGCCACCCATGTGGGAGACCCAGATGGACTTCAGGGCTCCTGACTTCTGCCTGGCCCAACATCAGCTGTTGTAGGCATTTGGGAGAATGAACCAGTAGATGGAGGATCTCTCTCTCTCTCTCTCTCTCTCTCTCTCTCTGTGTGTGTGTGTGTGTTGCTCTGTCTCTCTTTCTGTTGCTCTGCCTTTCAAAGCAGTAAAAATAAATAAATGTATAGAAAAGAATGTTTCCGTTTAAAAAAAATAGTATTCACTGGAGCAAAGACATCATATGGCCAATGATATAGTTCCTTTTTGGGTAAGGAACACACATAACATCAGAAATAGTTCTGCAAATGTGCACTTAGAGCAAAACCCCCTATAAATCTGAACTAATGGGGAAAGACAGCTGCCTTTATAGGTCTTTCCTTAGGAAGCCTGGTAAGTACACACAGCAACTCAAAGGAGTTTGAGGAAACTCTGCTACCTAGAGGCTTGTTTAAATGAATAGGTCATTTTTATAAGTAGGCCAATTGTATGTAAATGGACTCTTAAAGCTCAGGGAAACTACTTTTTCCTCTTAAGTAGTTAAGATCCATATGCAGCCTAAGCATGGCTGGTCTCCAGCATTAGATGACGGCTCTGGATCCCTGCTACAATTAATGAGGGTGGGAGGAGAAGGAAACATGTGTTAAGAACTGATTCTATCAGGCACTTTGCATATATTGCTATATTTTATCCTCAGCAGGATCCTGTGAAGCGTGTAGTTTTTTCTAGCCACATTTTAAGGATGATTCAAAGGCATCTAGAAGTTTTAGTATAGCTAGGTCCATCACGGCTGCGACTGGAATTCAGTTGTACTGGGCACCCTTCTGCAACTTGTGCCCTCCCAACCTAGTGCTAGTAAGAACTGTTTCTACCATGCACTCACTTGAGTCTGCCCAGATGACACTTCTCACACCAAACATGCCATGATCTCTACCAGTCCTTGTTCTGAGCCTCAGTGCAGGCTTTCTAATGGGGTCATTGGCAATCACCAACAAGGTTTCTGGTTATCAGAACTGTGGATGTTATGGACCCAATGTGGTTGGCCTCCTGAAATTCCTATGTTGAAATCCTAACCTTCCATATGATGATGTCAGGAGGTGGGGACTTGGGAGGTGATCAGATCACAAGAGCTAAGCTTTCCTGCAAGGGATTAGGACCCTTATAAGAGGTACAAGGTGATGCTTTGCCTCTCAAACCATGTGAAGACACAGCAAGAAGACACCTGTCTGTGAATCAGGAAGGGAGCCCTCACCAGGACCTGGCCATGCTGGCCCCTTCATCTTGGACTTCCAGCCTCCAGGACTGTGGGAAATAAACTACCAAATCTGTGGTAGCTTGGTCTAGCAGCCCCAAAAGACAGACAGTGCATTTTTATGGTTTAAGTATTCCTTTTATTTCACCTTGATTTTCAACCACCTTTACTATGGAGGGGGCCATCGTTTTGACACTTCACATTTATCATGTGTGCATGTTTCATTTAAAATTTAAAATAATAGGAATACAGGGAGTTGTAAGCAGAAAAACCCCAACCACCAAAACTATTTGATTTTGGTACAAGCAAATTCTTTTTTAGACCAATTATAGTATTGTTAATGATTTTAAGTTTACAAAACAAAAACTGTGAGGTAGTAATATAAGTTCCCATATACCCCTCACTCCATTTCCACTATTAGCGTCTCATGTTAGTATCTTTGTCATAATTAATAAACCACACCCAGCTTCCTCTACCTTTTTAACCAAACTACCTTTATCCCTCCCACTCTTTAGTAATCAACATTGTGTGTTGAGATTGAGTTTTGTTTTCATTTTAGTTCCCACATACAAGGCAGAATGTGTGTTATTTGTCTTCCTGTGTCTGGCTTATGTTGTTTAACTGAAATTTTGTGAGACAAGGTTTCTGGCTCCAGACTTGGTCCCTGAGTCAGAGGAATATTCCTCATCTTGTTTCTGACTTTCTCAGCCTTATCTATCTTAATTTTAACTCACACATTTTTAAAACTCAATCCCCATTTTCAGCTGAATGCTAGGAGAATAAGTAAACTCTAGGAATCCTTCAGGTATTAGGAAGCTCCATACCATGAAGTCACTTGTAGCTTTTCCCAGCCCTGCAACACCAAACTAATAAATAATAACACCACCCCCATCTCTTACTTACCCAAATGGGAAGACCCTGCCCACCACACCACAGCCTGGACATTGCATCCTGCCTGTCTCTGGTTGAATTATAAGCCTTTGAAAAATGCTGACAGACCCTGCAGTTGCAGCAGGACAGGATGAGAGGGTCCGCATAATGAACTTTTAAATGACTGGAGATAGCATCTAGAAGGCCAAGCCTGAAACGCGTCTCTGGCTCGGGCTTTGTGCCAACACAAACAGAACACACCATCAGTCACCTCTGTGCTTTCAGTACCACGGAGATGCCTCGGTGTTAGCGTGGTTGGTGCAGGATCGTTGCAATGGAGGCCGCGGCGGCCTCCATCCTGAGCAAAGATGAGAGCTGTGCTCTCAGGTCCGTGCGAGAAAGAACCAGGCCTCGCTCAGGGCCTTCAGAGGCGAAGTCAATGTGTATTTTCACTACTCTGGCCTGACAATGTGCAGCAGCAGCTTGCCCAGTCATAATAAATTCTCAAGCATTTGATGGCTCTAAGTGGAGCCTGGGTAGCTTTCAAAATAAAAGTGTGTCATTCTGGTCAGTGAATTTCTACACCTATGTGGACCACACAGTTACAGCCACTCAGCTTTCTTCTTTTTTAAAAAAGATTTTTTTTTAAAAAAAAAATTGTTTGAAAGGCAGATGAGAGAGAGAGAGAGACAGAGAGATAGAGACAGAGAGAGAGAATCTTCCATCCACTGGTTCTGAAATGGCTGGGGCTGGGCCAGGCCAAGTCTAGGAGCCTGGAACTCTATCCAGGTCTCTCATGTGGGTGGCAGGGCAAAGTCTGTCCCTGCTTTCCCAAGTGCAGTAGCAGGGAGCTGGATTGGAAGTGGGGTAATGGGACTTGAACCAGCACTCATGTGGGATGCCAGTGTGCAGGCATAGGCTCAATCCTCCATTCTACTACACTGGCCCCAGCATCTCAGCTTTCTACATCTTGATTGAGCAGGACCTGAATCCCATGTGTTCCAGTCAGTATTCCAGCTCATTCCACAGAGGCTAACATTCCAGTTTTGGAAGCGGGCACAAACCATCTTTTCTTCCCTCCTTCACTCATGGTGCAGGATTTGCGTTTCAGAACTTGAAAGAATCTACTGACCTGGCCACATCTCAGGTCTCCTAATCACAGAGCAGTGCCTTGGTATAGTCTCTCACCTTGATGTTCTCTCTTACGAATGGGGTGGTTTTGCTCTCAACATTTCAAGGTAAATTCAGCAATACACCCAATCTGCTCTACTGTTTTTGTGAGAAAGCAGGAAAGCACTGAAGAACCTGGAGATTAAACTGAAGTGAGCGCTATTTTCTTGGTGCAAGAGGCAAAAGGCAATCCAACACTCAAGATTGTTAACTTCAGGGATCTGATCCTGCCCTTTTCATTGCTGAGCTACCTGAACCTAGCACAGGCCTTTGCGAAGGCTTTGCTACCTGAAACCTAGCACAGGCTTTGTGGATGTGGAACATGCTTAACGGACAGATGAATCAAGTCTCTGTACTCCAAGATCTCTTGTGCCACCTGTAGGGTCAAGCAGATAAAGGCAAAGTCAGAGTAGAGTGTGACCTGAGAATGTGCAAGGTGATGAAAGGCCCTAGAGGAGGAAAGCAACCCAGCTCCTAGGCCCAAAAGGAGGTGATATGGCCTCTGCCTTTCAGAAGCTCCTTAATATCTACAAGGATTCTGAACTATTCCACGGATCTCATTGGAATGTACCAGTCAGAATGAGAGTCAGAGCTGAGTGTGCAGTCAAGATGTTGAGAATTAAAGCAAGTGTGTGTGTGGGGGGGGGGCGGGGGGCAGGGAAGGGTGAGATCAAATGAACTGGCTGGGTTCACTGTGTAGGGGTGGCAGAGGGGGCCAGGCCATTCTTTGCTTACCACAAGGCCAAGTGGGCAAGACCCAGAGCAGAGTGGACAGGGAGAGAAAGCCCAGACTTCCTGTTCTGTTGCTGGAATGTGCAGGAACTCAGAGGAGGGTGCAAGTAGACAGCAGAGGGGAAGCAGAAGAAAAATAAGCAAACACTTATGAAACACCTGTGAAGCCACAGAGGGGATACCTGCCCCGGCTCTCCTGGACCTCACAAAACACTGATGACAAAGAAACCTATAATCAGAACAAGGCGAAGGCGATCAAAGGGCCGTTTCCTGCCCGAGATGGCGAGCATGTTCTGTGTAGAAATCAGGGGAGGCTGGAAAAGGAGGATATGCCTGGACTGGGCCTTGGTGGAGCAGAGGCACAGCCTGGCCCTGACATCAGTGGGAACAGAGCTGGGAAGAGGGGAGAGGGGAGGTTCAGGAGCTGTGCAGCTGCTGGGGGAGTATAGGGTGACCTTGGTGACCCTCTGACGCACCCCACCTGCTAAATGCCCCACAGTGCTTCTCCTACAGCTCCTTGCTTCCTCTGTCCCTCAGCAGAAACAGGGAAAAGCTTCCCCTCCTGCAGGAATGCCCTGCACATAGCAAGGATTTAATATCCGAAAGCCCCTGCTCAGTAAGTATCACCCCTAACTCCAGGGACAGCTGAAAAGAGCTCCTCTGGCATCCAGCCCCACTGAGGAGCCCTGGTGCCTCTTCCCATCATGGTCTTAGTTATGGTGTATGGTCATGTTAACCACACACCTCTAAATTTTGTTAAGAAGAAGCCACTTTGGGGGATATGCTCATGCACACTCCCAGCCCTGTCCTTTCCAGGTCAGATTCCTAAAGGAGGTGGAGATGGAGGAGATGGCATTCCATGGAGAAAGGAATGGCCTGAGCAAAGGTTGAAAGGTATGAGCATCCAGAGTGAATGAGGGCAGTGTGGAGCAAAGCGTCCACACTTGCTTTGGGGAATGGTTATGAATAGAGAAATCACGGGCAAGAAGGCCAGAGAGATGTCAAACAGTGATGAGGAATTCTGCACGCCCCGTGGCCAGCAGCTGGCAGTTTCCACACAATGTTCAGCAGAGGGGACCTTGTGCTCAGAGCTGAGCACCAGGACAGGGAGGCAGAGCTGGGGAGGAGCTGTGGATGAAGAAGGAAGTTTGTGAAGGTTCTGATTTTGTGCTCCCTAGCTTCTTCCCCAAGCAGGCGTGGCTGCAGAAATCCGGGGCGAAGCAGATCCAGGTGTCTTGTGAGTGATTTCCATCAGAGGTAGCAATAATCCAATTTTCTCAGTAGCTGAATATGTAACTCCTCATAAGCAGAGTATGCAGGGATTTCCAGGACTTCTTACACCACAACATTTTTTAAAATGTAATAATTTCTTTTATTTTATGTATACAAAAGGCAGAAAGACAGACAGACACACACGCACACACATCTCCCCCATCTACTAGTTCACTTCCCAAACACTCACAACAGTGGGGTAAGGGCCAGGCCAAAGCCAAGAGCCGGGAACTCAATCCAGGTCTCCCACATGGATGACAGGGACCCAAGTACTTAGGCCATTATCTGCTGCCTTCCAGGGTGCACATTCAGAGGAAGTTGGAATTGATAGCAGAGCTAGAACTTGAACCTAGGCCCTCTGATATGGGATGTAAGCATCCTAAGTGATGACTAGACCACTACGCCAAGTGCTGCCCCAAAAGAAACATATTTCCCTTGAATTTCTGGAGCACACTTGTATTTCTTTACTGTAAGAAAACAACACTTCAGTGTATACCTTTATGCATAAATCTTTTCTCCCCTTTCACATTATTTCCTTAGCTTACTCATCTGCAAGCACCCTTCGCCTTTTCATTTTTAAAATTTACTTATTTATTTTTATTTATTTGAAAGACAGCATGCGAGAAAAAGAAGAAGGGAGGAAAGGAGGGGGAGAGAGAGAGAGATTCCATCTCCTTCCATCTGTTGGTTTATTGCCCAATGTCTGTAAAAGCCATGGCTGAGCCAGGCTGAAGCCAGGTGTTCTGAATTCCATCCAGGTCTCTGGATTTCAAGGACCCAAGTACTTGGGCCACCATCTGCTGCTGCATCCCAAGGTGTGTATTAGCAGGAAGCTGGATTGGAAGGAGATATACTCACTGTCTATTTCTCTGGAGTGCCTAAGCACACAGGAAAGTGTGACCTGGTCCCTATCTACTTTCCCACACTAACTCCTAACTAACCCAAGGCCAGGGATAGAGTGTTCATTTCCTTACATATCTTCCAAGTGTGAACGCCAGATTCTGTCCCGGTTGCCCCTCTTCCACGCCAGTCCTCTGCTATGGCCCAGGAGTGCAGTGGAGGATGGCCCAAGTCCTTGGGCCCTGCACCCCATGGGAGACCAGGAGAAGCACCTGGCTCCTGGCTTCAGATCGGTGCAGCACACCAGCTGTAACAGCTATTTGGGGGGTGAACCAATGGAAGGAAGACCTTTCTCTCTGTCTCTCTCTCTCAGTCTAACTCTGCCTGTCCAAAAAAAAAGGCTTAGAGAGGCAGGTGTTGTGGCACAGTGAGCTCAGCTGCTGCTTGCACTGACTGCATCTCATATTGGACTTCTGGTTCTCATCCTGGCTCTGCTTCCAACCCAGCTGCCTGTTGATGCGCCTTGAGAAACGCAGGTGGTGACTTGAGTGCTCAGACCTCCACGTTGGAGACTAGGGTGGAGTTCCGAGTTCCTGGCTTTAGCCTGGACCATCTTCTGACTGCTGTGGGCATCTGGGGAGTGAACCACTGGACAGAAGTTCTCTCCCTCTCACTCTTTCTTTCACTCTCACTCTCACTGCCTTGCTCAGTCTTTCAAGTAGATGAAAATTTAAACAAAATGCTTATGGCTATCCCTCTGGGATCTATTAGCCAAGAGCTATCCTGAAGTCACCATGCAGAATACTTGGAAAGAGAGAGAGAGAGAGAGAGCGAGCGAGCCTGGAAGTCCCAGTTGTGTAAGCCCTCTCGGCCCAGATACAGAATGTTGAAGTCTTCAAGACAACTCCAGCCCCAGCTGCCACGTGACTGAGACCACGCGAGACTCAGCAAGAACACCCTACCTGAGCAGGCGCTTGAGAGAACCCACGAGAGATCGCAGAACCACGAGAGATCACACTAATATACAGTTGCTTTTTGAAATCACTAATTTGGAGTGATCTGTTACTTAGCAATAATCACTGATATAGTCTCCATTTAAGAATCTAAAGTGTGAATATTTATGTCCAGAATAGTGGACAAGGACTGGAGCTGTACCTTGTGAGAGACGCACTGCTAGGAAGTAAAGGTAAAAATTCACACAGAGTCCTTGCCTTTAAGGAGCTAACAAGAGAGCTATGATATAAAAGTGGATGAACACAGGTTTAGAACAGAGTGGTACGTGAGGGGCACAAAGAATATGCAGTGGAAGATTCTGAAACATATTCTGGCCAAAGGACTGGAAGGCCAGGGATCAAGTTCTGGCTGTGTGACCCCGGGTAAAGCTCTGACTTTGCATCTATAGTCTTCATTGTCTTTATCTGTCTAACGAGAAGACAGGGTCCAGCGATCTCTGAGGGTTACTCCCCACTCAAACCTTTTACGGTGCCAAAATGTGAGTGTGCACACCAATCTATGTTTACTTGGCCATCCCATAGTCAAACAAACTCTGGAGAGTCAGCCTTTGTTAAGACTCTTTGATTGCAAGTAACAGACATGAACTTGCCTATTTTTGAGAGTGAGAAGGGGCAGATAAGGTGAACAGGGAATTTAACACAGGATGCAAGGGTTTCTTATGGAATTCTGGCCATGTCTCAGGAAGAAGGCATCTAAGAATTGGAAAGCTGCCTGGAGCCAGGTCAGGAATTCCCTGAACCCACAATCTCTGACTTCAGAAATCTGCTTCAATCTCTCCTTGCACACCAGCCTTCTTTGCTGCTCCAGGCACATAGAGGAAGTTGATCATTCCCCCATTATTCCCAAGTTGTTCTCATGCCACTACCAGCTACTCACAAACTCTAACCAGCTGTGTGTGAGTCCCAGTCCCAGAAAAGAGACTCTAATTGGCCCAACCTGAGTAAGGTGTCATATCCCCAGCTCAACCAACTCTCAGAGGGACAGGGTTACATGATACAAACTTGGCTGTCGAAGGGCCATTTTGATGTGTCATAGGAGAAGTTTTTAGACAAGAGGAGGTTATTATTACATGGGCAGCCTTCCTGAAAGGTCTCTAACACTAACTCCAAAACCCCAAAAAACCATTTTTGTATGGATTACTGATAAGGATGAAATCTCTCTAACTTAAGCTTCCTCTTTCATGCTCGTTGAAATCCTTTCCAAAATCACACTGCAAACTAGCAAGTGTCAGGAAGACATTAGTTTTTAAACTCTTTTAGGTCCTACACATGCAACACTATTTTCTAGGACTTCTAGGGTGGTCCTCTAAACCTTATGACAATACAGACTCATGAGGAACCTCTAGCTGAGGGCTGTTCATGCAAAACCCCTTTATCAAAAACTAAATGCCTCCACTGAACTCCCATGCCTGTTCCTGAAAGCTACTGAGGATTTGGATGTCATTGTAGAAGCCATATTTGTGGACGGCCCAGCGAGAGAGGCAAGTCAAGCTATTAGGGAGATTCTACATAAAAAGATTTCTCATGATTGATGCTACTGAATAAAGAAAAGAAGCCACTTATTGATATTTTGACAATCACTTTAAGGTCTGGTTCCTATTAGTCCCATTTTTGCCTTTTAAGAGGATTTTTAGGCCTGAAAATGTCATGAAATTTGGAACAAAAACTTATAATAAAGCACGTCCCCTGACCCCCAATCTATCAATCTTTCAAATAAACAAAAAATACTGATATGTCTGGAAGAAGGCATGTCTTGGTGGTTACCTAATATTAGCTACTATATTGGGCATTACCTAGCAATTGCTTCTGGGAAATGGAGTAAAACAGAGGGAATGGGAGAGAACAGGAGAACGCAGTGTGTGTGTGTGTGTGTGTGTGTGTGTGAGAGAGAGAGAGAGAGAGAGAGAGAGACTCCATAACTCATTTTCACTATAAATGCTTTAAAATCTTACAGATGTCAAACAGGATATTCTCCTTCATATTTTTCTCCAATCATTCTATTTTGCAAGTCATATTATTCACAAATGAGATATTCAAGAAACACAAATTCTGAAATAAAAATGTGCACACCACCAGTGGAAAAGCAAACAAAAGCAGCTAATGTACTGTGGCTAAAAAAATGTTCAAACAAAGTGGCAGTAATTTACTGCTCTGGCTCTTAGCTGGACCCCGTGAACATAATCAGAACCCCCAGGACTGATGGGAAAGCGCGATCCACAGTAAGTCTCAGGATAATAAAAGAAAGTGAGAAAGCAAATTGCGCATGAGCATGAGAGCTGCATTTCTTCCACTTGCAGCAACTGAATCAAGTTTCCAGCCAGAATTTCAGGGCGAAATTTAGAAGTCCCTCGAGAAGCAAACTATGAGCTGATGAACACTCACACTCAGACACTGCTCCAGTCATCTGAATGACTTAATTAGTATCTAGAGATGACCACAAAAGATACACCGAGGAGCAGCAGAGAGGTTAGCAGACGTGGGCTTCATTCCTGGAGGCATCACTTGCTGTCAAGTGTCCTTGGGCAAACGGTTTCACAGTTTCAAGTTCTGCTACTACCTGTTGCCTCAGACTGCCACCTGGATTAAGTCAGATAAAGTACCTGGGAGGGTGTTTAGTGCATGTTAGCTTCAGTAAATTTCATTATAAAGTTAAATGAAAAAGAAATTGTGTATTTTGATAATTGAGTTCACTTAATTAAGGCACTTAGAACAGGACCTAGTATCCAGTAAAGTCCTGTGTAAATGTTTGTCATTATGATTACTATATAGTACAATTTCTGTTCATCTGAATGGTCAGAAAATCAGGTGACTAAATTTATTTTTACGTCAAAACCTCCAAAGTACTTCAGTACTCAAAGTTCTTGAAATTCTTTCTAAAATATACATCAACTTTCCAGGGCTAGTGAGTATAATATGTTAAATAGTAATTCACAACATTTTACACTGGCTTGTGCATGGCAAACACAAATCAGAAGCCCTGCATTCCAGTACCAAATCTATTACCGGTCAGCCCTGTAATTTCTGGCCTCACTTTGCTCATCTGTGTAATGGGGATAAAGAGACCTGCCTCTCTCCCACTTTTGGTGATGATCACATGAAATCATCCAGATGAGATGACTTTGAAGATGATAAAACATGAGGGAGATAAAGGATGACATGCATTTGTTGTTCTTTAGTGCATATCATGGACTATTTCTGGAGGTGTATGGGCCCAAGGGGTATGGAGATTCCAGATATATCAAGGATTCTGCTTTTTGATAAACTGTAGTAAAATACAAATAACAGAAAATTTACGATTTTAAGCATTTTCTAAGTGCACAGTGCAATGGCACAGAGTATACACACATTGTTGTGCAACAGTCACCACCATCCATCCATAGGACTTTTCTCAAATTCCCAGATTATAACTGTAGACACATTAAGTGATTAGCCATCCATTCCCCCTTCCGCCCAGCCTCTCCAATTCTGCCCTCTCTCTGAATTTGACCCCTTAGTTATCTCATACAAGAGTATTGCTTGAAATATACAGAGTATTGCTTGAAAAATAAATCCCTTGGCCATTTGATTTGAAAACTGGTGCAGAAAACAATGGCAGTTAATTGAGGATTTCAGTTTGTGGGTTCCCAGTCCTGGAGGCTGCGACAGGACTGTGATTAGGGAACTAAGAAGTACAGCCCAGGTAGCATCCTCCAGGCCCTGATGGGGCTGATGACTTAGTTCATTCACATCATCATTTTGAAAGACTCCTGGGAAGCTGTGATGATAGATGGCGTCGTGTTGGGGACCCAGGATGGGGTCTGACCTTTCTACTGCCACCAAGGTGCTCTGATACGGAGTGGATTGTTTTCTCTTGAGCACGTCTGCTGAACTCAAAAGGGTGAAGTGATCTCAAAGTAGTGTCTACTTCATATTCAAGTGTTCTGATCACATTTCTATCTTGCAAGATACTAAAAAGTATCATCCTTTCCTTCCCCTGACCCTCATCAAGAACAATACATTTTTGCATGATAGAAATGGAAGAGGAGGTTACCTGGAGCAGATATTTCGCCTGGGAAAACAAATCAGGGGCAAGACAAAAATTGTGAACTCTTTTTGGATGTTCCTGGCAGTAGATTCAAGTACTGCCATCTCTTTCCTCTGACCAAGAAAACAAAACAAGACTGCAAAGAAATTTGATAGCAGAAGATAAAATGTTTTATCTCTCTCTCTCTCTCTCTCTCTCTCTCTCACACACACACACACACACACACACTCACACACACACACACAGGCAGAGATTGTGCCCAAATTCAAGGCTGTGCCTTCACAACAGGAAAGAGAAATATTGAGTTAAACTTCTCACATTGGAAAGATAGGAATACATGATCATTTTAAAGTTATCTCTCAAGTTACGCCAAAATGTACAACAGCTCTAGAATGCTAAGGCTTACTTCTGTTGAGTGCAGAAAGCAATGTAGCCAAATCTAAGATGCCACAGACGAAAGGGGTTACGTACTTGGGGTGAACAGCTATACTTCACATTCATAAACTTCCCAACTGGGATGCATTTGTATGAGGAGACACTTCTGGTCTGATAAGAGCCTGGCTCTAGGAGGAACAAAATGACTTGCGTTCTTATGGAGGAGACACTTTCACACATGAATCACCCAAGAAAAATGGCAGTCGCTTTGGAACGTTGGCTGCTTGCCTCAGAATCTGACACGGCGGGGCTCCGTCTGCAGGGACCCACCTCTAGCGTGGAATGTAACCAGAACAGCAAGGCTAAGTACCTCATCCATCTGACTTCGAGTCAGGTGACAACTCACGCATATTAACAGTTTTCCCGGGACAGAGTAGCCCTTGGTTGAAAAGTAGGGCCTCTATTGGGCAAAATCAAGTCGATTTCAGTAGTATGCATTTCCAAAACAGGGTTCTCCAAATAGCTTCCTAAATACTAACTGAAAGAACCAATGATAGGTGAGTAAATATAATAACTTATAATAATATTGAGAGTTTATAACATATCTTTTCTACAAAGGGATGAGAAGGTGGATTTTATGGGTCAATTCCCATTCAACTGACGTGCAGGACTGAGAATTCCTGAGTTGTAGATTGTGGAGTTGGAAGAAAACGGAAGTACTCATTATGCTACCATGCCTAGAGCATTCCTGATATGGTATTCCTGATAGGTATTCCTGAAAAACAATCATGCACTTATCTCCAATTCTGCAAGAAATAGGGAGAAACAGGTAAAGGATATCAACTATGTGACCTTAGCTTTGTTGGAACCTTGATTTTCCTCATAGATATAAAAATCTGGAGCTATTCTATAAGAGTGTGTGGGAATAGAAATAATGTCTATAAAGCTGCAGTTTAGCAGTCAACCATCAATGAATGTTAGCTTTCTTCTATTTTTTTTTTAAAAGATCTTTCAAATATTGGGTTGAATCCTGCTTCTTTGTAATTTTTACCCAATAGTCAGAGTCCAAATCCCACAGCGAACAGGGAGCCATTTTTGCTTTCTTCTGTAAGGCATCACATCCAACCCCGGGAGAAAGTCACAAGGCTTCCTCTAGTCTTTTCTTGTCCAGCCTAAACCCATCCAGTTGCCTTTATCATTCCTCAGAACTAATAAAAGATTCAAGTCATAAACTTTACAGAGTACCACTAGCATGGGGAACAGACAAATTGGAGCATTTTAAGGCAGGGTCCTTGCTTTCAAGGAGCTTAATGTATAATGCAATAGAGGCCAAAAGGGGGCTGAATCAAAATGCAATGAAAATTATCTTTATTGTGTAGGAGAAAGAGCAACTGCATTTAACTGGAAAACCAGAGGGGGTTTCATGGGAAATGCCATTAGACTTGGATTAGACTGGAAGGATTCTGAGAGGCAGAAAATGTGCACTGGGAGAACAGCGTAAGTTAAACCAGAGAGCAGTGAGAACGTACTAACTGCTTCAAGAAGGGTGTTCTATATCAACTGTGTCCCCCCAGACTGCATATGTTGAAGCCCTAACCTCATGAAGCACTTGCAGGTAGAGTTTTTAGGAAGTAATTGAAGTTAAATAAGGTCATAAGGGTGGGGCCCTTAATCTTAGGAAGTCTTTCTGAAAAGAGGAGGAATCTCTCAATCTCTCTCTCTCTTCCCTTGTCTCTTCCCCCACTCCCTCTTGCCATGTGAGGCACAGCAAGAAGTCAACAGACACCTACAAGACAGGGAATCAGCTCTCCCCAGAAACCCATCCCTGTTGAGCCTTGACTTTGGACCTTGGACTTCCAGCCTCCAGTATTTTAAGGAAGTCAATTTCTGATGTTTAAGCCACTCCATCCGGGTATTTTGTTATGGCAGCCCTTGCAGACTAACAAAAAAAGGTAACCACAGAGGAGAATCAATGGATGAAAACCAAGGAGGAAAGCCGGTGTGCATACTGACCAACTGGCCAGAGAAAGAGACATAAAGGTTAGGGCTTTGGCAACAAAGAAACCAAGGTTCAAGTCTCAGCTTTGCTGTTTCATTGGTAGTGTGACTTTAGGCTAGTGATTCAAACTTCTTATCTTTTAATGGCAAGACATAATATACATATAAAGTACCAGAAATATGGAAGGTACTCCCTAAATTATTACTGTATTTTATTATCATTATAATTCAAGCTTACCACAAAACTGGTACTGGGGCAAGATCTCAGAGTGATACAGCATGTTCGACGATCTCAATATTTCTCAGGGATGTCCTCAAGCTAAAGCATGGTGAATATTCTTTCTTCTTAACATTCCTAGATGTCAACTGCATGTTCTAGAGTGCCAAGAATAGAAGTCTAATTCTGAACAAGCAAACATGGTTTACAAAACAGCAGGGACTATGAGAGAAAACGGTCATTTGATCTTGACACTTAGGTGAACCAAGGGGAGGGGATCTGAGACATGGCCAAATGTGTTCTTCACCTGCTTCCTAGCTAGCAAGTTCCCATGCACCCTGTGATGCCAGCTCAAATGACAGCACCTCCATGAAGCCTTTTTTAAAAAAATGATTGATTTATTTGAAATGCACAGATACAAAGAGGAGGAAAAGGGAGAGAGAAAGAGACAGAGAGAGAGAGACAACAGACAATGAATCTTCCATCTACTGGTTCACTCTCCGAGGCAGGGCCAGGCCAGAGCCAGGAGCCAGGAACACATCTGGGTCTCCCACATGGGTGCAGGGGTCCAAAACTTGAGCCATCTTTTGCTGCTTTCCCAGGCGCATTAGCAGGGAGCTGAAACGGAAGTGAGCAGCCAGGACTTGAACTGGCACCCATATGGGATGACGGCACTGCAGGCAGAGGCTTAACCTTCTACGACATAGTGCCAGCTCCTCCATGAAGCCTTATTCACAGTTCCCCCATGCCTCCTATTTAAAATATTTAGCTCTTCATTTATCTATTTCTCCCACTAGATGGTACACATCTTAGAAACAGATGCATGTTATTTATTTTGGTACCCAGCACCTCAATGTCTAGCACATAGCTCAACAAATGCTTATTAATAAATTAATGAGATAAAATAGTAATGATGCTCTTACAATTTTCAAAGAAATATAAAGATGCTAAAATCTTTATGTAGACTCTCAAAGACAATATCTGAACCATATGTATCTGTACATTTCTCCACACTAGCAATAAGAAAAGATATAATCATGATGATAATCAAATTAATAGCAGACAAAAACAACATTGATTTTGATTCTTCTCATTTCTTTCCAAAGTATTTGCAAATTTATCTAGAGTTGTATTTTAGCTTTCTTTCTTTATCATAAATAAGGCTATAAGACACTGTTTCAAATACAGCATCTGAATTGGAGCTTAGAACTGAAGAAAAACTTGAGTCACAATCAAGTCTGAAATGACCACACGCAACTGATAAGTGAGGCAGAGGTGATACCCATTTGCTCCTGTATTTAGGTTTAACTGTATCAAAATAATGCAGCAATAGGAATTTGTGGATCCCACTTTTATAGATGACAAAACTATGGCTAAAAGACAAATAATTTACCCATTTCGTCTACTGGGTGCCAGAGTAGAAACCCAGTCCAATCTGACTCCAAAGTCCCATGAACAGCCTTTGGCTTCCAGCCACTTCTGGGAGGAAGAGTGAGGGAGATACAGAAGTGAGAGAACAAAGACAAGTTGGTTCATCATAAGATTGACCTTCCTTACCTTAGGGCTTCTTGAAAAGAATAGATTAACCTTGGGGCGGGTACTGTGGCATAGTGGGTAAAGTTTCCATCTGCAGTTCCAGCATCCCATACGGATGCTGGTTCGAGTCCCGGCTGCTCCATTTTCAATCCAGCTCTCTGCTATGGCCTGGGAAAGCAGTAGAAGATGGCTCAAAGCCTTGGGCCCCTATACCTGTGTGAGAGACCCAGAAGAAGCTCCTGGCTCTTGGCTCCCAGCTTTGGATCGGTACAGCTCTGTCCATTGTGGCCAGCTGGGGAGTGAACCAGCAGGTGGAAGCCCCCCTCCCCTCTTTCTCTGCCTCTCCTTTTCTCTCTGTGTAATTCCTCAAAATAAATAAATAAATATTTTTTTAAAAAAAGAATAGACTAACCTTGTGTGGTGTCACTTAGCAAAGTGTTAGGACAAGCAACAACAATTTATGAGGCTTTTAGAAGAAGTGAGTCATATAACAGCTGGAAGGCTTGGATTAAATGACCTTTGTGGATCACTCAACCTGGAGATACTGAGTGCAGGTTGTGCACAAACATTGACTGACACTGGCTTCATTTGCTGCCCTCTCTATGGCTAGAAATATTTCTCAATTCAATCCAGACTTTGAAAAGGAAGTGATCACTTATAATACCTTCAAGAAGGGGCTGGCACTGTGGCATAGTGGGTAAAACCACCATCCCATGTGGGTGCCATTTCTAGTCCCAGCTGCTCCTCTTCCAACTCAGCTATCTCCTCATGTGCCTGGGAAAGCAGCAGAAGAGGCCCAAGGGCTTGGGCTCCTGCACCCATGTGGGAGACCTAGAAGAATTCCTGGCTCCTGGCTTTGCCCTGGCCCAGCTCCAGCCATTGCAGCAATTTGGGGAGTGAACCAGCAGATGGAAGATCTCTCTCTCTCTCTCCTCTCTGTCTCTCTCTCCCCTTCTCTCTCTATAACTCTGCCTTTCAAATAAATAAATAAATAAATCTTTAAAAAGAAACACCTTCAAGAAAATAAGTGACTACTATTTCTTCACTTGATCTTAGCTAAAAGGCCGAGAAGCAATGTGAAAAGAAAAGTCTAAGCAGGACACCAAAGTAAAAAGCCATAAAGGACAAAGTTGACAGATCTGGTTTCATAAAAGCACACTTCTCCATTGTTAAAATACACACATATGCTATAAACAAGATCAAAAATTAAACTAGAAAAAAATTGCAGATTTCTAATTGGTAACAAAAAATCAATACATTAATAGTGGAAAAAAAAGAAATGAGTATTCATTAGGGCAAAAATAGCCAGTAAACACAAAAAATATTTCAGCCTTAGTTACCGAGTATGTGGAAGATAACAATGACATGTTATTTTTGCTTTTAAAATTGACAATGACTGAGGAAATGAAAATACCTAGTACTGGTGATGACAACTAGTGGACTAGACATTCTGCTGCAGTTGCTGTAGACATAAATGTGCACGTAGATTTATGACAATATCATGTGGCAAGTACCTTCATGAGGCCAAGGTACTGCCCTAGGCCCTCTAGGCCAGCACAATATTATTTATAACAACAACAACGAAACTGGAAGAATTCTACTTTTTCAAAAATGAAAACTTTAATAAATTACTAAATATCTCTGCAATGGAAGATATTCAATATAGTCAACAAAAATGATGTTGTTAGGGGTGGGCATTTTGTGCAGTCTTTTTACCAGTTTTGGATGCCTGGATCCCTTATTGAAGTGCCCGAGTTTGAGTCCTGGCTCTACTTCTGGTGCAGCTGCACCTGCTGGGAGGCAGCGGAGATGGCCCAAATGCTCAGGTCCCTGCTACCCACGTGGGAGACCCACACTGAGTTCTGGGCTCCTGGCTTTAGCCTAGCCCGGCTCTGGATATTGCAGGCATTTGGGGAGTGAACCAGTGGGTGGATGTTCTCTTCGCAATCTGTCTGCCTTTGAAACACAAAATGAAAATAAATTAAAAAAAAAAAACTTTGAAGCAGTAATATTATTAAAAAACACTTAATGAAACAGGAAGATCATGATGTTATGATTAAAACTAACAAGAGAATGTCCCAGAGTGGTTTCATTTTGGTAAATCTATGTGTCTAACTATAAGCATAAAAAAGACAAAAAGAAAGTGAGTGCATGTTGGCAGTGACATAATTTTGGGTTAGTTTCATTTTCTGTAATAAATATATTTAAGTTCTATAAACATTTTAGATCTAGATTTTTTAAAAGCAAGAAAGTTATTAAGGAAAGGGGCAGTAGAAGGTACAGGAGATCGACCAAGTCCTCCTCACCCCAAGCGCTGAGCTGTGGATTCCTGTCTTCCTAACAGAGGTTTCCTACTTCTACTGACCCTGGGATGGAGGATTTGAACCACGTAGCTGCATTATTTGCAGATCCTCCCAGGGCTTCCCTGGATCTCTAACTCAGCAGGATGAGGGCTGTTGAAAAGAGAGGGCCCTGTCTAGCAGACCACCGGGTGAATGGCAAGAGGTTCCAGCACCCTTCTCCCACTCTGCACAAAAGCGGCACTCATTTGAAGGCCAGTATCTCACAATATGCCCGGGATTCACCTGTGCTCTGGGCTCTGAGTCTGACTGGACTGTCACCATCAGCCCTGGATCCTACTGGGAGCCGGCAGCAGACAAATGCTCAGCACCAGCACCAGCCTCTCTCTGAGCCATGGTCCTCAGCGTGTGGTTGCATCATTAGAATTTTCCATTGCCTCAATCTTCCCCCAGCCCCAGTCCCAAATACTCCTTTCTACCCGAATAAACTTTAAGTAAAAAACAAAAGCAAAAACCCACAAATTCAGAAACAGCTATAATAACAACAGAAAGGATGGCCTCTAAACATAACGTTACTGAGATTGTACTCCCTGCTCTCACAGTTCCTTTAAACACATGGTCTGGTGAGCAGTTAGCGATGACTGCTGATTATTGAGCATTCTTGATGTAAAACTAAGCATCAGAAAAACACACTCGCGTCACTCTGTTGTTTACAAAGCACATTATTAGGATCTGGGACAAACTGCAGTGATATTTTCACTCCTGTGTGACAGCTGAGAACTCAGAAGTCCAGAGAGGCTAAGTGACTGGCCCAAGGTGACTTCATTAGTTGGTGAACCTGCCAGGCTCCTACTTGGATTTGGGGCCACAGCACCAAGTAGAAGCAGTTAGTATTCAGATGTTAAACCCAGTTTTGTGGCCTTCACAGCACTAGCAGTACAAAAGTATAGCACAACAAATGCTTATCGATTAGAATATTTTATTTATTTAGAGTTTTCTCATTTTTGTTTATTTAGGCAAAATTCACATAAAATTAATCATGTTAAAGTAAACAATTGATTGGTATTTAGCATGCAATGTTGTATAAAGATACTTCCAAAAGTTCATAGAAACGAAAGAGGAAGATGTTTATTTCGAAGCAAAAGTGATGTACATGTTTGCATATTTCCATGGACTTTTGAAGACCCCTCATACAATACCCCTATGTTGTTCAAAGACAGGTCCTCTTCTCAAAAGGAATCCCCTCCTCCTCATTAAGTGGTTACTCCCTACTCAGTCCTCTATCCAGACCTGGCAGCCAGTCCAATTCCTTATTCAGCATCTTTCACATGATGAAATCATACAACATGTGGCCTTTTGTGACTGGCTTCTTTCACTGAACATAAAACGAGGCTCATCCATCTGTGGCACGGATCAGGACTTCCTCCCTTTGTACGGCTGAATAACATTCCACTGTTTGTCTCCACAACTTTGCTTCACCATCGTCCACTGATGGACATCCAGGTTGTAATCTATGACAATTTAATTTTGTACAAATCCAAGACTGAGATTTGGTTTAGGAATTATTTCTGCTAAAAACCTAAAAAATTGCAAAAGAAAAAAAAACTGACACACCTCTGATAATCCTATCAGTGTGAAAAAATTGGTATCAGCTACAGGCACTTTTTTTTTTTTTTTTTTTTTTTTGACAGGCAGAGTGCACAGTGAGAGAGAGAGACAGAGAGAAAGGTCTTCCTTTGCCGTTGGTTCACCCTCCAATGGCCGCTGCAGCCGGCGCACCGCGCTGATCCGAAGGCAGGAGCCAGGTGCTTCTCCTGGTCTCCCATGGGGTGCAGGGCCCAAGCACTTGGGCCATCCTCCACTGCCTTCCCGGGCCACAGCAGAGAGCTGGCCTGGAAGAGGGGCAACCGGGACAGAATCCGGTGCTCCGACCGGGACTAGAACCCGGTGTGCCGGCGCCACTAGGTGGAGGATTAGCCTATTGAGCCACGGCGCCGGCAACACATATTCTTTTAAACCAGAATATTCTTGTATTACACAATATCCATGCATTATTAGCAAAGTTCTAATAAGCTATTTTTTTAAATTCAAGACTATTCTAATTATGGCTGATGTCTAATTTAGTCAAAGAAAATTGAAAGAGAAGGAGTACTTGTTTTAATTCAGAGATAACTTACTAAACAGAAGAGAAAATAATGAAAGCTACCACAGCTGTGAAATTAACCCCAGACTTTTTTTTTTGGCAGTGCCCTATACCCAAATTCCATGTTCTTGTATCAGCAAGATTCTATTAAAATGCATCCAAATTAAAGAGTTTTAAAAATTGATTTATAAAACCACATTTTAGTGTTAGGCATTGATAAAGACAGTATGGAAGACACTTTAGTTACAATTAAAAATTTCTCTTTCGGTGGATCTATTATGTAGATGTAGTCATTCACTAAAATACATGGTTTAAGAGTTTGAGAAAAGTAATGACATTTTAAAATTTGTAATACTTTTTCAAGTAAAAATATAGCAGGTTCCTTCCTAAAAAATTTCTTAAGAAAACAAGGAACTTTACACTATGGAGTACTACTCAGCTGTAAAAAAAAAAAAAAAAAAAAAAGAAAAGAAAAGAAAACCTATATTTTGCAACAAGATGGTCGCAACTGGAAACCATTATGCTTAGCGAAGTAAGCCAGTCCCCAGAATACAGATATCATATGTTTTCTCTGATCAGAGGTAATGAATAGAGTACCCAAAATATAATGTATTGAAGTGAAATAGACATTTTGATAATCAATGATGGTTTATATTCTTGTCTCTTTTGTTGAGGAATTGCATTTTGTTTTCTCTTCATACTATCTGTTGAACTCTTTTACTTAGGGTAGCGTTAACTATACAAGCATTAAGCATACTTAAAAAAAAGATCATTGTAAAAATTAACAGTGGGAATATGAGAGGGAGGGGGAGGAAGGGTTGGAGCGTGGGGGGAAGTGCCACTATGTTCGAATAATGGTATAAAGGAAATATATGAAACTTGTATAGCAAATAAAATATATATCAAATATATATCAAAATATATATCAAAAAAGAGCAATACACTAATAATCTAACAAACTAGCTACCTCCAGTTACACATGCTGAAGAGAAGTTCATAAAAGAGAGCAGTGGATGAGCAACAGAATTTCCAATACTTATATATAAAGTATAACAATGCATACAGAATATAACCACACAAAACACAGCACAACTGGAAACCAAACAACTTTAAGTGTGCTTTCTTTTATAATGGCAAACCAGAGGAATCCTAAAGTAGGCTAATGTGTCATTTTATATCTTGTCAAATGGTTTTCATGAAAATGTTTATCAAATACTGTCCCGTATATATATATTCTTACTTTTTACATATTGTATTTTTTAATCTGACTAAAAGAGTATAGAATGTTTATTGAAGAATATGAGAAAACTAAAAGAAAAATCCAGTAAGAAAAACTATCTAAGGGTAGTCAAGAATATCCTGTTTTATAAGAAACCTTCTGCCGTAGTGGGTAAAGCTGCCGCATGCAGTGCCAGCATACCATATGGGTGCCAGTTCGAGACCTGGCTGCTCCACTTCCGATCCAGCTCCCTGCTAATGCACTTGGGAAAGCAGTATAAGATGGCCCAAATCTTTGGGCCCCTGCACCCGCATGGGAGACCTGGAAGAAGCTCCTGGATCCTGGCTTCAGATGAGTGCAGCTCTGGCCGTTGTGGCCAACTGGAGAGTGAACCTACCTCTCCTTCCTGCTATGTGTAACTCTGACTTGCAAATAAGTAAGTCAATCTTAAAAAAAAAAGGGATCTTCTATCAGCTAAAAGGCATATAATGTTGTTCCTTTTTTCCTCCCTATTGTCACAGATTATTAGTCAAGAACTAAGTTGTTGTATTAGATCATTTTCCGTTGCTACCACAAAATGCCCAAGGCTGGGCAATTTATAAAGAAAGAGGTTTATTTAGTGCACACGTTTGGAAAATGAAAGTCCAAGACTGGGCAGTTTCAACTGTTCAACTTGTGATGAAAGTCTCTGACTGGTTTCAACATGGCAGATGGCAAAAGTATGGTGAGAGTGGGTGCAAGAGGGAGAGGGAGAGTGCTCTTTTTAGAACTCATTCTTTCAAAAACTAACACACTCCATAAGACCAGCTTTAATTCTGTAGAGGGCAACATCCCCGAGACCTAATTACCTCCTACTCAGACATGCCTCTTCATGGAGCCACCATCTTTCAACAGCACTGGGCCCCAGGCTTCCAGTACATGAGTCCTTGGGGAACACACTCAAATCATAACAGTAGTCATGGAGAATACGGACTTGGAAGCCAGATAAACCAAGATTTCGACCCTGGCTCTGACATTTGGTAGCTGAATGACTTCAACTCAAATTTGTTTAACTGTCTGTAAAATGGGCACAATAATATTGACCTCCTAGGGGTTTTATGACAAATTACATGGTGTTCAGGAAGGGTTAGCTATAAGATAGTACTCCCCATACAATAATTAGCCAATTCTATCAGAAAGCAATGTTGTTGAGAGAGGAATTTTGTTTTGTGTTGTTTTTAACCACTGAGTCCTCAGTGCAGTGCCAGGTTCGTGGTTGGTGTTCACTAAATATCTGTCTAATGAATGAGTGACTGTAACTGCTGAGGGCGTGTGTTGAAATAAGAGACCTGGGAAAGATTTTGAGAAGAACCCAGTGCTCTGGGTTCAAAAGAGAAGCAGAGGTCATGAACAGGAAATTCTTGCAGGTCAATTTGCATTCTACACAACCATATTCCAATGGCCAAAGTTGGTCAAGTCCGACTTAAGGCTCACAAATAATGGGCTCATTTTTGCTGAAAATAGTTAGGAAATAAGCTAGCATTAGTTGCAGTAACTGATGGCAAAGCTAGGAGCCCTCTAAGGCATGTGGAGATTTGAACTTCCTAAGCTGCTAGACCAGTTAAGGCTTGGGGCATTTTCTCAAAGCAAATCAGCATTTGATGGAATAAACCCAGGCAACGAGATATTTAAGCATGGAGCCTTGACAGAAACTGCCCTAAAGTAATATTACTTGGAACTAAAGAGATGATTAGTGAGCTTCTCATGGCCTTACAGGAAATCTTGCTTGGCGCAGGAATGCAAAATTTTCCAATCTTGTCTAAAAGAAATTTCCCTACACTCCACTGAGTCATAATGATGTCTGTAATGGGTTGCAGAGCTCACGTCTGCTGAAGGCTTTACTGCCTTCCTCCTTTTGTGGGTCCTCACCCCCAAATAAGAGACTTGCCCTGTTGTAGACTAACTTTTGCAAGCTGCAGAAGGCTTACGTGGAATCACAACACCCAAGCTCCCAGGGAACAAACCAGAGAGAAGAAAGGCTGAGCCTTATTTCACATGGCCATCAGCTGCTCCAGGATAAGTCTTACAATTTTATACTCCTCCTTTGCAGCACCTATCACTGTGGACTAAAATGATTTTGTGTATATCCGTATATGTGAAAGTAATTTGAAGTCTCCCTCTTTTATTAAATTACTGAATGTCCAAAGGTAAGACTGTTTCTGGCTTGTTCATTATTGCATCTTCAGTCCCCAGAATAGGCCTCATCCAGGGTTAGCACTCAATAAATATCTGATGGGCATATGGATCTAAAGTACTTTATGACAAACTTCAAGTCAGTTCAGAGGTAATGTATATTGGTTAAGCACATGAGTCTGAATTCTGGGATCACTGCTTTGTGACTTTGGGCAAATAACTCAAATCTCTTTTATTAGCTTCCTAATGCTACTGGAACAAATTATCACAAACTTGGTGGCTTAAAAGAGCAGAAGTTTATTCTCACACAGCTGTGGAGGCTACAAGCCTAAAATCCAGCAGAGCCACACTCCCTGTGCTGGCTTCAGAGCAGAATTCATCCCTTGCCTCTTCGCCTGGGAGCTGGCCGGCTTTCCTGAGCTTGTAGCTGCATCACTCCAATCTCTGCCTCCACCTTCATACTGCCTGCTCCTTGGATCTGCATGTAGGCTTCCTTTGCCTGCCACTATCTTAGAAGGACACCTATAGGCATTTAGAGCCCAACTGAATAATGCACAATGGTTTCTTCTCAAGATCCTTCATTTAACGCATGTGCAAATACCCATATTCCTAAGGGTAAAATTCACAGATTCCAGGGATTTGGACATGGATGTAATTTTTTTGGGAGGTCACCACTCAACAGATTATTTTGCTCTAAGACTTAGTTTTTCAAATAAAAGGGATACATCATCTTTTTGACTTATGAGGATTAAGTTTGACCATCCATGTTAGTCACTTAACACAGTGCATGGTATCATTGCATGGTACAAGGAGATATTATTCCTGATGTCCATATAGAAAAAGTGATGGAGTTGTGCCAACCCACTCAGAAACTTAACAAACGTTAATCCCAAGGTCAATCACTCTATCTCTATATGCATTCAAACAGGGCTGGGGCCTGAGCTCAGCCCTCTTACATCTATCATTATAAATTCCACACTCACAATGATAGACAAAAACAACAACAACAACAACAACAACAAAAAACCTCTAAAGCTCACCTTTTAAAAAGCCTGCAGTTAGCCCAAGAGCTTAAATATAAACCAAGGACTTCTCACTCCAAGCCCAGGGCTTTCCTGTATTACCTTAGAAAATGAAGGACTGAGATGGAGAAAGTTCTAAGTACCCATCCCTAGAAAAACCACCTGTTAGAATATTACAGAAAGAGTTGAACTGCAGGACAGATAAGCCTGGAAGGAGTCCAAGCAGTGGCGCCCACATTTTGTTGCATATTAGAATCACTGGAGAGCTCCTAAATCTCTCAAAGCACACAAGTCGCCTACCACACCAGGAAAGCAGAGCAGGGGTGGGGTGGGGTCACTCCAGACTTGGGCATTAGTAACTTTTTATACTCTTCAGGTGATTCTGGTTGGAAGGTGTCCTCAAACTTTGGTGGTCATCAGAATCACTCGAAAAGTTGGCAAAAATCGAGACACCTGGCTGTCTTAGGTGATCCTAATAATTGTCAAAGTTTGAGGACAGCTAAGCTATAGCACCTTTCAGCTCTCATGTCCTGATTTTCACAACTCATCCACTTCTTTATTTATTCAAACACTTGTACGAGGTGTTGAAGACTTAGGGATGCATACATAAGATGTAATTCCTGACCTCAAGTGCTTACAGCCTGGCAAGTTATCCTAACCCTCCTCAGAGCCCTCTTCGTGGCTGATGCTCCTTCTAGAACAGGAGATCCACGAGGACTCTGCTTGAACTGAGGATGCCCAGTAAATGAGTCTTGTATGAGAGAAGAAGAGGAGGAGGAGGGACAGGAAGAGTGAGTCTATATGAAAATAAGCCCTGCCTACAGTGTGTGAGGAGCAGGGGTGGTTACCTGCGGGAAAGGTGGGGTCTCCTTGGAAGCAGAGAAGCATGAGCAGGGTCTGTAGGGGTGACAGAGGGCTGGCTGGGGAGGGTGTTCTCATCACACGAAAGTTTGTGCAGATGCCTGAAACAGGGTGGGGAATGTTGAGTAGTTTGGCTTCAGAGCATAACCAGTAGGGGTGGTGGAGGAGAAGCAGTGGAAACTGAGGCAGCGGCTAGATGGTAAAGCACTTCCTTAGGTTTCTCTTCCCCCGCATTAGCCATGAGGCATCTAAGTCTGCAAGTCTTCAGGCAAGGTTGGATCAAAGCCATGGGTACAGGGCGAGCAGGGCTGCCTGTGACCTTTAAGAGCACAACCTCAGTCTGCAGGCTTCTGGAGGCACCTTCAGCCTAGCTCCAAAGCCACTTCTGGAATGGCGACACGAGGCAGTTGCTTCAGCAGGAGGCAGGTTAAAACCCAACCTAAAAGACAGACAAGGAAAAAGACAGCCTGGGAAAGTCAAGACACTTTCTCGGCCGCTTCCTGATTTATGAGTCCAAAAATGTGCCCTGTTTTAGCTAGGAATTGCCAAAAATAGCACAAAGGGAGTAAGGAATCTGAGACCTATAACAGCTGGTAGATAAATATCTATCCCAAATCTAAATGGTAAAACCAGGAGCACAAAAATCTCCACGTTTGCTCCATTGTTCTTCTGTCTCCACTGGAGCTGTGATTGCTGTGGGGGAAGGTGCTGGGCTCTGTGCTTCTCACATAGCCAAGTTGGCCATTTGCAGAACACCCTAAGGGTCTCACGCCTGTAAGTTGAATGTCCCACTAACAGCAGGTAGGGGAGGTGAGGAATGATATGAGGCATTGAGTGCCAAGAGCTGGAACTGGGACGACCAGCTGGAACAGCCACCAAGTATAGAGGCAGACCATCTCTGTTCTAGCCAGGGTGCCTGGCAGCAAGCTCTCTCCAGTGAGCAGGCTTTGAAGAATCAAGGGGACCATGGAGTTGGAGTAGGGGCTTTCCTATTAATTCACTTCTACCTATTAATAGAGGATAATAAAACAGCCCAGATACTAACCCTATACTTAGGTGCTATTATTACCATTTTTACAGTCATCTTGCTCTCAAACGAAATGATACCACTCCCCCCAAATCATTGCATTTTCCACTTCAAGTTAATTAGGACTGTTAGAGTTGCCATTGGCATTAGCCAGCTACACTTAACATTTCTCCATATCTGTACACAAATGTTCTTCAAAGCATTTTATACATATGCTCTGGATCCATCATTCATAATCTCGATGGTGAACAAGCTATTCAAGAAACAGGAGGCTTATCGCAAGCCCTGCCCTATCCTACTTCCTCACTTACTACTGCTATCATTTTCTCTCTGTGTTCTGACAGATTCCGTAGCCTTGTCTTAGTGGGTCCTTTCCCTAGAGTGAAGAGACTTGTCAAGTACAGAGGATTAAGAAGGGCTCGAGAGAGAGCTGCCAGGTTGGAGGGGACTGAGTTCCCTGTCATAGGCTTCCAGGCTGCATTCCAGGCCAAGGGAACAAGAGCCAGTTGTCAGCGACGAATAAAGCAGACATAGCAGAGCTGGCAAGACATGCCCCAGTTACACCCCGTCCCCTGCTTTCCTAGCAAGAAGGTGTTCTTCTCACTGCTTCTAGGCCTCGACTTGGAAAAATGTAAATATTGCTATAACACAGGGGTGGGGGAACATCCAGCCCTCATGCTCTACAAGGCCCTGCCAAGGCAACTGCAGACAGGACTCAAAATGCAATAAATCTATAGCAGGCTAATTTTTAAGTTGATAATTTTATATGGCCCACAAACAGTGTTATAAATATCCAAAAGGCCCACGGCAGAATAAAGGATCCCCATTCCTACTATAAAGGAAGAAACAACTGACAGTTGTGCTTAACATTGGACTTCAGAGAAAGTTTCTCTGAAGAGATGCAATGACATCAGGACCTGAGGAAGGCAAAGAGCATGGAAAGAGGATTCCAGGCCGAGGGAAGAGCATCTGCAAACTGCCCTTGGTCTGGGAAAAACTCGGCTTGCTGGAAGAACCCAAAGGCAGCTAGCTGGTATGGCTGCATATACCCAGCCCAGGACACAATGCAAGGTGCAGTCCAAGAGATAAAGGCCACAGCCGGGCCATCAAGACCTTATAGGAACGTACTCAGCTATTACCCCAAAGCTGGATTCCCTGATATGTCCTGTGGTTCCCTTGCTGTCCTCCAAATAAAACATTTTCAAATGATAATCCCTTTGGGCTTTTGGCTTTAACCCACAAAATTCTTCCTCACAGAAGAGAAATTACTCCAGTTAATGCCATTCTCTGAAAATTAATGGTCAGATAATAATCAGTAATTATAAGCTGCTACACATAAAATACTTCACATACTTTAAAGCTTTATATATACCCACAAACATATATAATCTGTTTTTAGAAAAATGTCTTTTATACAAGGCAGCTCTTAGAATGTCGAAGCTAGAAAGACAAGAGACCATCTCCTCACATGGCAAGGAGGAAACTCCGGGGAGGAGAGCAAACCAAAGGCCCCAGCTATTGCTTCACAGGCATAGCACTTTCCAATAGAAGTACGGGGTGAGCCACAAATGTAAGCCACATGTGGGGTTTGTAATTGTCTTGTGGCCACATTAGAAAGGGGCTGGCAAATATTTTACTAATGTATCTCTTAATTAACTCAATATATGGTAAAAATATTGTCATTTCAACATGTAATCAGTGTAAAAATTAATCACATGAAATTCTTTTTTCATTAAGGCCTTGAAACAGTTTTTTTTTTTTTTTTTTTTTTTGAGAAGCAGAGAGAGAAAGAGAGACTCCATTCATCTACTCCCCAGATAGCCTCAACAGCTTGGGCTAGATCAGGTGGAAGTGGGAGCTGGGGCCTCCTGCATGGATGGCAGAGAAACCCAAGTACTTGAGCTATCACCTGTTGCCTCCCAGAGGGCGCTGGAATTGGAGGTGGAACTGATGTTTGAACCCAGGCACTCTGATATGGGATGTCAGTGTCCCAGCAACATCTTAACCACTATACCAAATGTCCAGCCTTCAGGGTATATTGTACATTTACACTATATTTCATTTCGGACTGACCACATTCCATGTGGTCAATAGCCAGAGAGAGCTAGTGGTTACCGTGGTCATCCATGCAACATTAGAGCCTCATTGGGTGAGGCAGCCAGAATAAGGATTGATGCCTGCCTCTTTACAGATGAAGACCCAAAGCTGGTGCCGTGGCTCACTAGGTTAATCCTCTGCCTGCGGCACCGGCATTCCATATGGGCGCCAGATTCTAATCCCGGTCGCTTCTCTTCCAGTCCAGCTCTCTGCTGTGGCCCGGGATAGCAGTGGAGGATGACCCAAGTCCTTGGGCTCCTGCACCCGCATGGGAGACCAGGAAGAGACTCCTGGCTTTGGATCGGTGTAGCTCCAGCCGTTGCGGCCATTTGAGGAGTGAAATAACGGAAGGAAGACCTTTCTCTCTGTCTCTCTCTCTCACTGTCTGTAAACTCTGTCAAAAAAAAAAAAAATGAAGACCCTGAGGCCCAGAGTTTAACAGATTGGCCACTGTGCCAGCAGGGGAGCAGAGTTGGGACTACAGCACGGATTCTTCTTCAAGTGCTGTCTCCTCAGATCATGTTGCCCTCCTTTATGGATCTAGAAAGAGAACTGAGGACAAGAGGACTGCCAATAGTGTGCACCTGTCTATGCTGCAGACTGATAGGGTTTCTCCTTTATTTAATCCTTACTACAACCCTTTGAGGTCAATAGCGCTTGTCTCATTTTCCATACAAGGTCACAGAGGTGCCAAGTGCTTTGGTAGTTGATGATGGTAAGGTGACATCCTTTAAAGAAAACGAAGCTATCAATATTAGACTTGCTTAGGGTCCAAACCTGTTCAACTTGGGCAGCCTTAAATGTCACATGGCCACCTCATGAATTCCACAAGGGATTCTTGCAACCAGCTACCACTTTTAAAGATGGACACAAGACAAGATAAGGTCTTAGTGACCCCAGTCTCTGGAGGTTTATTTGTCAGCTTGCCAAGCAGCAAGGGGCCCGATCTAGTCCATTCCTACCTTGCTATCCTCCCCTCTGCCACTGCTCCAAATATATACAATTAGGAGCACAACAAAATGACTTGGCTACACCATTCAGACTAACTGAGAATCAAGCTTCCAACTACAGGTAGTCAATACCATTGCAGCGGACTGTGTGCCAAGCACACATCAAACAACAGCGATGACGGACGAGAGGAAGCAAGCAGCCCTGAACTAGAGAACTGATCTCAGTCCCTGGTGGTGACGCTCTGAGGGAGGGAGTGGGCCCTGGGCTGGGATAAGGACATATCTCTTTTGTGCGACCCTCCAAAGAGCTATCACAACGTGGATGTGTGCCCCACAGACATACTTGTCAGAGATCAGCCCGTGGTGACAGGCAGGCCCGCTCAGAGCTCTGATTCAGGTCACTCTGCAGCCAGTGCTCGTAAGAAGCAAGCTGTGCTCTTGCCTACTGTGTGTGAGGCTGCAGTCAGGTCAAGACAGGCAGTTCTCCGTTTAGAAAAGCCAGCCAGGACCAAAAGACCCGCACAGCGAGTCTGCAGGCAC
The DNA here is from genome assembly GCF_051225735.1 of Oryctolagus cuniculus. NCBI lineage: Eukaryota > Metazoa > Chordata > Mammalia > Lagomorpha > Leporidae > Oryctolagus > Oryctolagus cuniculus. The sequence goes on from NC_142873.1 coordinate 109,381,380, forward strand.
AGAGAACTTGGTGCACTTGGAAGCAGGCCTCAGAAGTTTTTTTAAGCAGTAGGCTCCTCCCTTTCTGCTACCCACGGGTGCAATTTCCAGTCCTTTCTCCAAAAGAAACATTTGGCTTTCTATAGAGAGCCTCTGAGATCTCTTGTGCCTGAATCTGGAAGAGGGGGAAAGAGGCCCTCACCATACCCACCCTAACACCCCCTGGGGAAGCTGAGGTTGAGCCCCTGTAGATCAATTTATTTTAGGCAGTACAGGCCTCTGAAGCATTTGTTTCAGAAATTACCCCCAGGACCCATCAATAGTAGCTTTCAAGGGCTCTTCCCAGGTGGCCTTGTCTCTTTTAAAATTCATTTCCTGCTGGAAAGGATAAACAGGTAGCTATTTAATGCCACTGACTGGCCTCCTTTAACAGAAAACTGGGGGCTGAGTGAGGCTGGGAAGCCAAAGTCGGGTGGGTAAATGGAACAGCATGCCAATTAATGGATTTTACTTTGCTGCTACTCCTCCATGTGCAAAACCTGCCCAATAATAGGAAGGATATGAATGCAAGGGAGATAGTGCACTCAGCTGGCAGGTTGGCCCTGGATCCTTGGACTTGACCTGGAGGCCTTGGTGGGAATCCTGGCACTGCCACTCACCCTGTGATGCTCAGTCAAGTCCTTTCACTCTCGCTATGAGCTTCAGTTATTGATCTGTTCTACCACACTGCAGGGTATGAGTTCAAACAATGCATACAACATAGTTAACTGGCACACACAGCATTTATGAATTGACACAGCTGAGATTTGAAGAAAAACAACTTAGAAGCATATTTCTGGGGCCGGTGCTGTAGTGCAACAGGTTAACATGCTGGCCGGAAGCACCGGCATCCCATGTGGGCCCTGGTTTGAGACCCAGCTGCTCCTCTTCCAATCCAGCTCTCGGCTATGGCCTAGGAAAGCAGTGGAAGATGGCCCAAGTCCTTGGGCCCCTGCACCCACGTGGGAGACCGGAGGAAGCTCCTGGCTCCTGGCTCTGGATCGGCACAGCTCTGGCCATTGTGGCCAACTGGGGAGTGAACCAGCGGATGGAAGACTTCTCTCTCTCTGCCTTTCCTCTCTCTGTGTAACTGACTTTCAAATAAATAAATAAATCTTTAAAAAAAAAACATATTTCCTTCCATATGCCAGGAAGGGATTGTGTTAGGCAATAAAGGCACAGTGATAGATAAGAGAGATCTTGACTTAAGAGAAGCTGGCACCAAACAGATAGTCAATATCACATAGTAACAGTTCTGATCAAGATCGACATGCGTAATATGCATATTATGCATAATATGCGTAATATCTGGGGAACTGTTGATGGCATGGACAATGGGGTTATGGAAGGATTTGCCCATTTCTGACTATCTCTCCCTCTAGAAGGTTTACCATTGCAGGAATACTGCCTGTCTTATTTAGCAGTATGTCCATTAGGGCCACTGTAGGGAAAGAGAGGGGTGGTGAGGAGATGTTAAGGTGACATTTAAGTGAAGAGGGACTAGACAAATGAAGATCAGCAATAAGGATGCCCAGTCTGAGGAAACTGCATGAACCATGCAATAGAGAAGAAAGAGAGAATGACACATTCAAGGAATTGGAGGCAGAGATCAAATAGTATAAGGACTGGGACTGAAATGGAGTATCAAGCCCCAGGAGTAGGTCTCTAACCACGACTAGGTACGAAGAGTCAGTAGGAGTAAGACCATACAGAATCTTGTTTGATAAGTGGCCCTTGCACGGGTGAGTACTCAGGTGTGGAAGGCCAGAGTGGGCAGCTGGTAGCATGGGATGACTTAACAGGATTTGACTTCTCTGCCCCCAACCCTAAAATAAACCTGCCATACCAGATTGCCAAAGTGCCCAAGATTTGTTAACTATCAAGTCCAAAAGAAGGACTATATTAGCCAAAGCCAGCTGTCACTTCTTACTCTCCAATTACTTTATCAGATTAGCTAGTTAGATGAATTTTCTCAACAACCCTATGAGGTAGGTACTATTATTATCACATTTTTCAAATGAGAAGATCAAAGCACAGCAGGTTGAGTGATCCTCCAAAAGTCACACAGTTAATAGGTAGTAGATTCAGAATTCAAAACCAGTCAGATTCCTCGGATCAAGTCCGATCTCTAATCCACTGAATTTTCTCAAATCTATCTTCCAGTTCATTATGTCTCTTTTCAGCTGACTGCATCAACTGTTTAATCCATTTGATGAATTTTTACTTTTCCTAACTTTATTTTTCAACCCTAGAATTTCTATTCAGTTCCTCTGGAATCTGGCTACATTTTTGGCCATATTATTCTATATTTGTCCTATAGGTTACATTTTCTCTTTCACCCTGAAACTTTTTTTTTTTTTTTTTTTTTTTTTGACAGGCAGAGTGGACAGTGAGAGAGAGAGACAGAGAGAAAGGTCTTCCTTTTGCCGTTGGTTCACCCTCCAATGGCCGCCACGGCTGGCGCTCTGCACTGATTCGAAGGCAAGAGCCAGGTGCTTCTCCTGGTCTCCCATGGGGTGCAGGGCCCAAGCACTTGGGCCATCCTCCACTGCCTTCCCAGGCCACAGCAGAGAGCTGGCCTGGAAGAGGGGCAACCGGGACAGAATCCGGCGCCCCAACCGGGACTAGAACCCGGTGTGCCGGTGCCCCTAGGTGGAGGATTAGCCTAGTGAGCCACGGCGCCGGCCGAAACATTTTAAATATGTATATTCTCTCAAATTGGTCTGCTGTCTTCAGTTCCTAATTTATAAACCCCTGCCTGTGTTACGTCTGCTGACTCTTGCTAATGGTGGCTTTCTCACCTCTCTTGCATGCATAATAATTGAAAGTAAACTCCAGCATCACCAAAAGTTTGTCATACTTATTTTTACTTTTCTTTCTTTAAAAAAAAGATTTATTTATTTATCCGAAAGGCAGAATTTAGAGAGAGAGAAAAGGCAGAGAGAGAGAGGGAGAGGGACAGGGAGGGAGGGGGAGAGAGAGAGACAGGGGGAGAGGGGGAGGGAGGGAGGGAGAAGAAAAGGGAGGGAGGGAGGAAGAGGGAGAGAGATCTTCCATCCGCTGGTTCACTTCCCAATGGCTGCATCGGCCAGAGACTGGCAGGTCCAAACCAGAAACCAGAAACTTCTTCCAGGTCTCCCACATGGATGCAGGGACCCCAGTCTTGGACCATCTTCTGCTGCTTTCCCAGATGAATTAGCAGGGAAATTAATCAGCAAATTAGGTCAGAAATGGTACCCATATGGGATGCCAGTGTTGAAGGCACCAGCTTTACCCATTATGCCACAATGCCAGCCCACTTTTTTTTTTAACCCACTGGGTTACTGAGACATTTTAGGATTGCCACTGTCAAGTCCTCATTATGTACTTAATTCCACACCAGGCAGAGGATTAACCTACTGCACCATGGCACTGGCCCCGTACTTTAATTCTTAATTAGAAAAATAATGCCCAGGTGAAATTTGGCAAATTGGAAAAAATGATCATGTGTGAGGTATAGAGAAGGAATAGGTTTTTTTAAAAAAGTTCTTTTGCACAGCATGGTGAATACAGCTAATAGCTGAATATTGTATACGTCAATTTTGCAGAGAGATCTTGAATGTTCTCATCACGGGGGATGTCACATGTTTGATGGATGGGTTGGCTGGCTTGCCTTGGTCATTCCACATTGCATTAAAAAATTTTAACATACTTTGTACTCCATAAATATGTACAGCTACAATTTTTCCAATATGTAATTAAAAAAGAAAAATCCTAAATATATCCTTTGATTTAAGATGAAAAGGCATCTCATTTCTTCCTGCCACCCTAACATGCCTACTAATGTATAAGTAGCAAAATAACATGTCTCATCAGAGGGCAAGTACAATTTCCAGGGAATATATTAGCAGACAAAAGAGAGCTGATCATAAAAGGCAATTTTTGACAATAACTTTTCAGTTCCTTTCACCACTATAATAATCCCAGATCCAAGAATCAAGTCTGAACTGAAGTAGAAACTCTGTAAATGTGTTGGTCATATTTGCACACACGTGTAAGAGAGGCCCCTCACTAGACAAAGTATGACATAATTTCACACATATTTATTGAGGATGTCCTATGAACAAAAGTCTGCATTAGAGTGATGAAGAAAACAAAAAGCAACATAGAAATCCTACCTGCAAGGAACTTCCAGGCTCAAGAATGAAAGTGAGATAGACGGATACATGAATCACCATGGTGTAATATAGAAAATGCTGAGGGGAGAACAGAGAAAAGCAATATGGGAGCTCCAACGAGGAAAAGGCCACTTTCTGCTGAGGGATTGGACAAGCCCGTGGATAATAGGGAATTTATGCCCAGTCTGAAAGGGGCAGTCACTTACAGCCTCCCAGAAGAGAAAGAATAGGTGCTGGCACAAAAGGAAGGGCCATGCCAGGTGAGAAGAATGCCAACAAGGGTCGGGGACAGAGAAGCATGTGGATACCTTGAAAGCTTCGCGCAAAACTGAGTTAAAAAACAAGTTTATTTCGGTGTCCAAAAATTTGAAATCCACGCAAAGTTCTTTTCATAATAGACATTTTCCACAAACTTTCTGAAGACCCCGGGTATCAGAAGAAATAGAAATGTGGCTAGAGATACATAAAAGGCATAGCGAGGACTACAGGAGACTACAGAAAAATAAGACTGGAAAGGCAGATTGAGCCAGATTGCAGGGACTGTGAGTGCGATCTGATTGACCACTCCAAGATACAGGATCTCTGCAGAGTAGCCGATGCTTAGCATACAGCGGGGCCTAATTAATAGGAAACAATAACCTCGAAGCAGGAACCTGCTCCCCACGTGCACACAGGAAGCTGCCATCTGCACACACAGGCAATTACAAACATTCCAAATACTCGGTCCTGAACCCTGCAAACACATCAAATACTCATTGTAAAAGGTCACCCAGCAAACAGCTCTGATCAATCCTGGCTCAGGCTGAATCAAATCCCCTAAATAAGATCCACTAGAGGCAGTGTCAAGAAGGTCAGAAACCACCCTATTCCACATCTTGAAACATTTTTACCATGTGGAACATTTTAGAGGAAGAAGGGAAAGGAAAGGGGGGGAAAAAACTCTCTAGAAATAATAGAATTCCAAGTAATTAAACGTTAAGCAAAGTAAGCTAGGAATTTATTTTGGCCACCACCTCCCTGTAGTGGTCTGAAAACCAGCAATCGCAAAGAAGGCCATGCCAGGATTAAAAACGGAGTTCCTCACCTCCCTGCCCACCTGCCCTGTGTGTCCCCCACTGTGTATACCTTTGTCGAGTTCACTTGAAATGTTCCATGATGAGGTAGGCACTAACTCAGCAGTGACGGACAGCTCTGTTTCTGAAAGGAGAAAGACAAGGGCATTATTAAACATACTAACTTATGGGCTGTTAGAAACATTACAGGACATTTCCAAAGGGCCTGCCTTCAGAGAGAGACCACTGCGATCCCAAGGCTTATTAAATTGGATTGGCTGCTCCAGTTACTAGAGACAGGCGCCTGCATTTTAGAGACCAACCCATGGGTTACTAGACAGATTTGAAGACTCTACTTTAAAACACTGGTTTGCAAATTAAAATGACAAATATTACATTAACAAAAACAAAAACAAATTCCATTAACAAAGCCACAGAGCTCCTTTTCTTGTTAAAAAAAAAAAAAAATCTTAGACTAAGCATATGTTCAAGAGTCTAGTTGCCCAAAATCAGAACACCATTGCCCCTGCCATGGATTTCATTGGTGGTTGTCTGTGAGTGGGTAAGTATTTGAATGCAGGGAGTTGTCTGTGATAACTGTAAAAGTAACTTTCAAAAACATCATGCATTAAGACAAACATGCAAATCAATAACTTAAGGGATAGATAGTACTCTAAGAAGATTTTTAAAAATTTGAAATAGACTGTAATATATAATGTTTTGTTGTTTGTGAAAATTTAAGCCATGATATTATCCTATTAACATGTTTTAATAGGGTTACACTAACTTCCCTTTCAGCTATGTCTGTATACATACACTCCCACACTCACTCACTGTGCAAGTAATAGAGAACACAGTCATCAGATATATGGCACACATCCTCTCAATCCAGTGCAGATATCATTAATCAATTATGGCTCTTTTGGCCTATACACCTGAGCTCTGCTATAGGCTTTTGATTTTTTTTAACATAGTGTTCTAGGTAGCCAATAAAACTGGGTATGCTTTAGAATGCAAGATGAACTGTAATATGTGGAAAAATCAGAATTCAAATTAAGGTCTCTTTGACCCTACCACCCACACACTTCCAAGCAACCTACGCTGCCTAGAACTCAAGTCTACGACACCTGTATTTGTCTTCACTTTACCTCTGGCTTCACCTTTGTACAAGGATAAGCACATGTTCTACATTTCCTTTTTCACGGATGGTGACTCTGTGCCAAGTGCCCACAGAAACCACACATCTTCATCACTGACTGAGCTTTGCCAAAGACAAGATGTTTACCATGGAGACCTTGCAAATGCCCCTGCCTGGTCCGCCCACCATGCAATACTAGAGACAAAGGGGCTATTTGCTTTGTACAGATCTCCTAGGCTGACCTCTTCCCTTGGCCTACAAGCAGGTGGGGGAAAAGTGGACAAACTACACATACGCTCCCTATTCGTAAATGCCCCAGACTCCTTCTACATCCTGAACCCAAACCAGCAGAGATTCCTCTAAGGGCACCTGAAGTCAGATGGGCAGCACAGCAGGCATCTAAAAGCATATAACATTGGTAACCATGAGACCAAAGAGAAAAACTGACTCCATTAGGAAAAACTGCTTAACACAGAACTACAGGGGAAGGCAGTACTTCTGTTAGCAACCTGCTATGGTTCCAGTGTGGTTTGTCCTCCAAAAGTCCATGTGATGGAAGCTTGACCCCCAGTGAAATGGTATGGAGAGGTGGTGGAAATTTTGAGTTGCACAAACTATTTTTCTTTATAAAGGACCCAGCCTTAGGTACTCTATGATAACAACACAAAAGATTGTGACACAGCCCCATATCCTAGGGATGGATACTTCATGTAGTGACTTCACCTGTAAAAGTGAATTGTCCACACTTTGGTGTTCTCTGAGTATGACTCCAATTGCAGGTCCACCCTGACCCCTACCCTGCTGCCACTTCCCTCAGCTTTCTCCATAATGATAGCCCTTGTTTGCAGTATTCTGGACTATTGTGGCTCACCTTACACAAAGGCTCATCACATATTCTCCCTCCTAGACTTCAGGGAGCTTGGGAATAAAAGCAAGGCTGCTGAGGTGGCATTCCATGCAAGGAAGCAAAGAATGGGGAAGTGGCAGGATTAAGACAGACTTTGACAGCTTTTATATTCAATATTTTCATAGCTTCATCTCACTGCTGCTAACAGTTACATTGCCAGAAATACAGGTCTCACTTTACAGTATTAACTTTATAGAAAGTTAGCTTTCTGTCACTTGGTTTTTCCAACCTGAGTTTGAATTGCTGATTGAACATAATTTGGGACCAATGACAAATGAATACATTTTTGGCACTACGAACAGGGAAACTGTTCCCTGTGTGTCCCTGGACACCAATTACCACTCAGTTCTTGGTCAATAGCAAAGATAATTTCAATCTGCAAGTCCATTAAGCAATTATGCTGATTCTCAGGAATTTTATCCTCAGCTTCAAGATCCATTCCTTTAGATAACCACGTGTTCAGCTTCTTAGATAAAATGATAATAAAAACAGATAAAATATTTTGACATGTGAATGACTTTCCTGAAAAATATTATTTCTTGAGACCACTTTTTTTAAAAAAAGATTTTTTTTGGTGAAAAGTTTAATATGAGCAACTCCTCTCACAAAATGATAATTATTAATCTGTTGTGTTTCCCTGAACGGTGAGTGAGAACAATTAAGCATATCTCAACTTGAGCTCCGTCAGTCTCATGATCACCAGCAAATCTGGAGAGAAACAGACACTGGTCCTGACTCTGCAGGGTCTCTTCTGATGGATTCCATGCCTTTCCTATTCTCACTCTGGCAAAAAGATGAGACACTTCCAGGTAGGCTCACTACCGGACAGCAGCCTCTCTGTATAAAAGCATCGCAGTGATAGCAAATAAATATGTGCCAGGCAAGAGGCAGATAATCTAAATTAAAATATTAATTTCTGCCACTTACAAATATTGTGGTCATGAGCAAGTTCTCAAACAGCTTTTGACATCTGTTTTCTCCTCTGTAAAATGGAGATAATAAAAGCCATCTCAGCTTTCTATGAAGTTAATACTGTAAAGTGAGGCCTATAATTCTGGCAATTTAACTGAGCAGCCGTGAGAAGCAGCCGTGAAAATGCTGGATGTAAATGCTATCAAGGTCTGTTGGAGTCCCACTGCTTCCCCATTCTTTGCTTCCTTGCCTGCAATGCCTCTTGAATGGTCTTGCTTCTATTCTCAAGCTCCCTGAATTCTGGGAGCTGTACCACGTGAGCAGCCTTTTTATAAGGTGAACCGCGGTAGCCCAAAATCTTCCAAAGAAAGACCCAAAAGGCTCCTGCGTGGTGCCCAGCTTCGAGTGGAGACTCGAAATCTTCTGTGCCTGCTCTGCTGCCTGGTCAGGCGGATGGCAGTCATCCTCCACGTGGCCATACTCACAAGCAGACAGCTGCTTACTGTCTGCATTTACAAAACTGCATTCCCCATGCTTTCACATGCTGCATCAATCGAGGCAATCTTTTCATTCTGTGAGGTTTTCCTGAATTGGTCACCGGTTCTCTAAGAACTTAAGTGTTTATATGTGGTTTTCTCCCATTCAAGCCAATCAAGAATGTTTCAGGAAACTACAGACTCTTTCTCTACCTTGGTAGGAGGGCAAACCTCAACTGCTCTCCTCCCAGTGTGATCAACGGCAGCTATTAGCTCTGCAGTTTCTCTGGTGATTGACTTTTGGCATTGACTCTGTGCACCATAAGGTTTTGGTATTTAAGTCTGAACAGTGGGAGTATTATTTGGAAGGAAGAGGGGGGAAAAAAGAAACCTCAAAATCCTCCTCATTGATAAAAGTCTGTGCTCTCTGAAAGGATTGCTGGTTCATCTCAGCAGTTGGCAGGGAGAGACCCCACACTCACAGGATGCAGAAGTTCTCCCAGGAAGCAGTTGGTCATGCCTGCATCCTGCATGCCTGGTCCAGTGACACAGGAAGTAACACGGGCATCCCATGCACTCAGGAGACTGGTGACCGGCCCAGTGGCCTCAAAGGATGAGTGTAAGAGAAGCAGGTGGCTACGCCATTGCCCTTCGTGATCAGAATCACTGAATCCTATTGGGTGGGCCCTGAATACCCAGGACTTAATTATCAAATTATAGTCTTTGGATCTGTAGGATTTTTTGGGTATATCATTATGGGAACATCTGGGGGAGCAGAGGACAAAAGGACAAGGCTCTAGGCCCTCCTTCAAAAGAAACAACTCTACTTTTATCTGTTTTGGGTGTTTAACTGTTGTGAAAAAGGCCCCAATGCTTTAAGTTTAATTATGTTACAATTTCCTCATTTTATAAGAAAGCGAGACTTACTCTAGACAAATGGCTTTGCCAAAATCACAGAAGATCTAAGACAGAGCCAGGCCTAAGAAATGGCTTAGAAATAAACACAAGCTGACCTCTCATGGAGTCTCATGTTCGTCTGCCTGGACCCCTAAGATACAGTATGCATCCTCAGAGCTGAGTTCTGAGACACGAAAGCAATTCCCCAGCAGCCAGGGTCAGTCCCACATGTTCTTGCTGTGTCAAAGAAGGTCTCTGTGGGATCGTTCGGGAGTGGGTAAGGGGATGGGGAGGCAGACACGCTGGCGGCCCTGACACTTCTGGCAGGTAGCATTATTTTAGACATTATTTGGCAAAGGCTCTTAGCTTTGTTTCCTTCCTCTTGTTAGTGGAAGTGGAAATGCTCCTTCACCAACCTCTTCAGGACAGTAACAGTCTTCAATGCAAGCGCACTGCTCCAGCCCTGGGTTCACAAGCACCCCACATCCAGGGTCCTGAAAGAGGGGCCCTCTCCACTGTGGGGACTCTGCCTACTTACTGAGGTGAGGGGAAAGTTACAGCCCCCTCAGTCTCCGAGAGACTGTCAGGAGTAGCAAATGCCATGCTCAGTGTCTACAACGACTTCATAATCCTCCGTGATCTCAAATCCAGAGGGCTGACGTAATCTCTATAGGAAAGGATCAGTACAGTCACAAATGGCATGGCATGATCCTGCAACTTTGGCCCCCAGCTCAATTTCCCAACCACACTACCTATATTGTACCAGTAAATCAGAGTTTTTTGGAAAACACGTAATTAGTTTGTATGCAGCACAATGATCGTACATGTGACAAAGTCATTAATTTGAAGACAAATTTTAAGTATTCTAAAATATGTGCTATTCATATTTTGACATAGTAAGAACTGCAAGAAAAAAGAAAGAAGGAAGAGAAGAGAGGGAGGGTGGAAGGAAAAAGGGAGGGGAGGAGGGAGGCAGGAAAATAGGGAGGGAGGAAGAGGAGGAAGAGCATCTTGGTTTTTTCAATGTTTGAAAGGCTCTGCTTGTGCATGGAAATTTGCCCAACAGGGATGTTCAGGCACCTGGCCTTGCACTTGCAGGACTAGGAGTGAGGACTGAGAAGAAACCCAGGCAGCCTGGCAGCAGAGCACAGGGACGCTCCCTGTGTAACCAGAGGCTGTGACAGTCAGAACCACTGGCTCTCTGGCTTCAACCTTCCCTACCCCCACCCCACAGTCCCTTGAGAACCAGAATCAGAGGCCAAATTTCTTCCCAGGTCAACTTTAGGTTGACTAATTCTAAAACCCAAAAAGGTGGCAGAAGACATAGGCAAGAGAGGGGATAGTTCTTGAGTCACATTGACATACTCTTTCCTTCTTTAAATTTGTTACGTTAATCTTCTAGATAATATGTGGTTCTTGTATTTCAAGGAATTGTGCTACACAAAGCATCACAAAGATGTACATCTCCTTTAAAGTGAATAAGAACAGTTTGCATTCTTTTTTTAAAATATTTTATTTATTTGACAGGTAGAGTGATAGTGTGTGAGAGAGAGAGACAGAGAGAAAGGTCTTCCTTCCATTGGTTCACTCCTCAAATGGCCATAACGGCCAGAGCTACGCCAATTCGAAGCCAGGAGCCGGTGCTTCTCCTGGTCTCCCATGCAGGTGCAGGGGCCCAAGCACTTGAGCCATCCTCCACTGCCTTCCCAGGACACAGCAGAGAGCTGGACTGGAAGAGGAGCAACTGGGACTAGAATCAGCACCCATATGGGATGCCAGCGCCACAGGCGAAGGATTAACCTAGTGCACCATGGCGCTGGCCCCAGATTGCATTCTTGACAACTATGTAACTTAAAAGTCATCATACTTGGGCTCTCTTCTATGAAACTAGATTCACTTACTAATTCATGCTACATGTGCATGTAAAACCATGAAAAGTCTGACCTGGTCCCAAACTGTCCCTAAATGGACAGTCTAGTGGGAAAGAAGTGCAGAAACATGGCTGATTATAAACAGTGTGACAGAGCAGCATGGAACCCTACAGAAATGGCTTCCCCATCCCTCTAGCCAACCCCCACCCCCAACCAGGTTCAAAACACTGAGTGTACTAAATGAAATACCATGACAAAATATGGGGCATTGGTGGGATCCAAAGGAAAAAAAGTTCTCAGGCACTCAAAAGGACCAGAAAAGTAATTAGAAGCTGAGATGGAAGGTGCCCATGAATGTGGAGTGAGGGTGCAGTTTTATTGCTGATTTGAAAATCAAGGACATGGCCCTAGACCAGAGGGAGACTTGAGCTTCTCGTCCAAAGCCTTGTTTGAGCCTGGGAGAGCTGCCCAGTCTCCTTCCAACAGTCCTGAGGAGCAGCGAGAGCCTTGTACTCCATCCAGGGTGGAGGGGTGGAGGTGGGGTGAGTCTCCACAAGATATCAGAAGGGGGTGTAAAGACCAGAGAGACCCCATGTACCATTCACCTGGGTTCTTCCAATAACTACAGCTTACATAATTACAGTACATTATCAGAAGTAGAAACTTGATGTTGTTATAATACATGAATCTAGGTTTCTCATTTCACCAAATGGGTAGATTCATGTAGCCACCATCACAATCAATAAAGAATTATTTCATCACCCTAAAGATCTCCCTTAAACTGGCTCTTTATAGGCTCACCCATTCCCCACTTCCCAATCATCCTTATCCATGGGCAATCACTAATCTCTTCTTCATCTCTACAATTTTGTTGTTTTAAGAAAGTTATGAGACTGACTTTTTTCATATAGCATAATGCCCTTGACATCCATTCAATCTGTTGTGCGTGTTGACAGTTTGTTTCTAGGTAGCCTTGCCTACTCTTCCAGAGCAGGATGGACTGTACTTGATTTAATCATTCACTTGGATGTTTGGTGGTTTCTCTTTTCTAGTTCTTACAAATGAAGCTGTTATGAACTCACTCACAGACATCTGGACTGCACTACTTATTTCGAGTGAGAAAGAAACTGAATTCAGAATGAAAGAGTTGTTTACAAGGAAACCAGTAATAGGCAAATAGATTGGGAAATAAATATGCATTCTGAGGTACAACAGGGATAGGCAGAGGGGTCAAAGTTAGCCCAGAGGGAGGAGGAACCTCCAAGGACAGACATGGGGAGAGTTCAGGATGAGAGGAAGATTGCCTATTTGACTATGACACATTGGGGAAGTGGAAATAGATCAATAATTGTCATACTCAGCTATATCAATAGCAACTTTTCCCAACCTAAGGTCTTTAACTTATTTTTTCTTGAAGAGAAAAAAGAAACATTCTAGCTAGTTGAGGAGGGAGGATCGCCTTAGGAGCAGTGCAAAGACCAAAGAGAAATTTCAAACTGACTCAAAAAATGAAAGAAGAAAGAAGAGAAGGAAGGAAAGAAGGAAGGAAGGGAGGGAGGGAGGGAGGGAGGGAGGGAGCGAAGCAGGTAGACAGACCAAAAACAGTGTCTCTTCCCTAGGGAGAAGTTAGTGAGTGGACCCAAAGTTAGAATATATTCACTGACCTCCCTTCACCTGTTGTGCCATCACTATATAGTTACTCAACGGATGCTCAGGGCACTGAAATAATTAGTTTATTTCTAGCTTCAGGGCAAGCTGGCAAAAACAAAGTATACAAGGTTGGGGGGCAGGGGGTGAGGTGAAACACTGGAAATTGCTTAGCTCAGCAATCGGTCTTATTTCCCTGTGCCCGTACCGTTGTTGCAGACACCTCAGGTTTCTGGTGATACGAACAAGCTTCACTCTTTGATTATCTTTCCACTTGATTCTCCTTCCTTCTACGCTTTCCCCCTCAAGACTGCCTTCCAGCAATTTTTCCTTCTTACTCATCCTTCCGTGACCTCTATACTGGTCTTGGGGTGTTTTCCATTATTTTTCTCCTTTGTAGGGGCATGTGCATTCACTTTACATACTGTAATATTAAAATATATTACCTGGTGATTTTGTCTGGCCAATTAAAAGTCACCTGACGTTCAAATAAAGAGATCAACATAAGATTCTACAGCTGCAATGCTATGACAGCAGTTTGGAAAACTACATGGCTACAAGGAATTAAAAAAAAAATCTTTATATTCACCTTGAGTTCAATGATCATTCATTTGTTCATTGATCCATCCATCCACCCATCCACCCATCTATCCAACCAACAAATATTTATTGAGCACCTACTCTGTTCCAGGCTACCTCAGTGCTGCCTGGGAGCTAGAACACAGTGCTGAACAAAATCAAGACCCTTAGTTCTTGGAGCTCACTGTCTGGCAGGGACACAGAAAAGCAAACAAAGAACTAAAACATGGTATGACAAATGCTAGGATGGTGGGGAAGGGCAAGGGCTTAGCATGCTCCTGGAGGCTCCAGGCCTGACTGAAGGTTTTGGTGATGAATCTAATATAGTTCCTGGCAAGTCAGATGTTTAGCTAGACATAGGACTCTAGATAATTGAATGTTCTTGTTTGACTACAACAGGATTTTCAACAAGAAATGGACAATGAACTGAGACCTGGGGAGGATATCACCTTCGGTGAAAGCCTCCTGTCATCATGGGCAAGGCAGTCTTATAGCGGTATGTCTTCACCTGTTGGACTCACACAGCCATCATGGTCTGAAGAACTCCAGTGTTCAATAGATGCTTTTGTCAGAAAAAGGAAATGCCTCTCCCAGCATCAGTGATTTGATCCCAGTCCTATATACAAGAGATCTTCAAAAAGTTTATGGAAAATGTGCATTATCTTTTTAAAAAATATTTTATTTATTTATTTATTTGAGAGGTAGAGTTACAGACAGTGAGAGGGAGAGACAGAGAGAAAGGTCTCCCTTCCATTGGTTCACTCCCCAGATGACTGCAACAGCTGGAACTGCGCCGATCTGAAGCCAGGAGTCAGGAGTTTCTTCCCAGTCTCCCACATGGGTGCAGGGGCCCAAGTACTTGGGCCATCTTCTATTGCTTTCCCAGGCCTCAGCAGAGAGCTGGATTGGAAGAGGAGCAGCCGGGACTAGAACCAGTGCCCATATGAGATGCCAGTGCCGCAGATGGAGGATCAACCTACTGCACCAGGGCACCGGCCCCACATTATCTTTTAATTCTATTTTCCCACAAACTTATTGAAGTCCCATTGTACTTTTTAAATTCTTCCTCAATCAGGACTTTGTTTTGTGCTTTTTACCCTTCTAGCAACATAAATATCTTCTAGGGATGCAAAGTTAGTGTAATGTATTTGTCTAAGAGGTTTCTAATTGGCATGTGGCCCCTAAAAAAGAGAAAATAATGGTACAGTTTAAATGATTTCTGCTCCAGGCTATGTGGTTAGAGACTGATGATATAAAGTATATATAACAGAATATTTTGATGCATACATTCTATCAGTGTCTAGTGTTAACACTGACATCAATAAAATCTCATGTTGGAACCTCAGGAAAAGAATATTTCTGTTTCAGAATGATACTATTCAACAGGAAAAGCAAACAAGCCTGAGAATTCGGTGATATTCAGTTTACAACTGAACAAGCAAAACTAGAATTACTCACATTTTCTGCTTTACAGTTTTTCTAGTTAATTTGGCATCCCTTCATCCGTCAGTGAGTAGGCATTCTTCCTTTTCATTCTGATAAGACAGTTAACTTCCTGAGAGCAAGGATCAGCTCTTATGTGTCCTGTCTGATGCTAATGAATCCTGGAGATGGCAGGAAGTACTCCAGAGGATGAAAGGTACTGACTTTCAAGTTAGATAGGTTCAATTCCTGTCTCTGTCACATCTGAGCTTATGACCTTGGGCAAATTACTTCACATCCCTAAGCTCAGCTCCTCATTCATAAAAGGGGCATAACAGTAATGACCTTGCAAGACTGTTATGAGGCTTAACTAGGATAACATTTGGAGATGTGCCCATTGCCCAGTAAATGTTAAACCTCCAGCAAAATAGCAGCTGTCATATTGACTAACCATACAGACAACCTAATGAGTGTTCAATGCAGTGATTTGCAAACCCAGCTGGCGAGTATGTTAAACAAATACATCGATTTCCTGAAGCCCCTCCCCCATCCCCATCTCTAAACCACTGAATCTCCCTAGGTGAGTCTTACATGATCTATAGCTGAGCAACGGCTTTCTACAAACCATCAGGGTACCAAAACTCAAATAATGATGTGCTTGCAAGATAATGATAATAGAAACACAAAATGGTTGAAATGCATTTATGGGTTTAATTTAAGAATCCAGGGGTAGAGGGCTGGTGCTATGGTGCAGTGGGTTAAAGCCCTGACCTGCTGTGCTGGGATCCCATATGGGTGATGGTTTGAGTCCCGGCTGCCCTTCTTCTGATCCAGCTCCCCGTTATTGTGTTTGGGAAAGCAGTGGAGGATGTCCCATATCCTTGGGCCCCTGCATCCATGTGGAAGACCCAGAAGAAACTCCTGGCTTCGGATGGGCTCAGCTCTGGCCATTGTGGCCATTTGGGGAGTGAACCAGTGGATGGAATACCTTTTTTTCTGTCTTTACCTCTCTCTGTAACTCTCTTTCAAATAAGTAAAATAAATCTTTTTTTTAAAAAAAAGGATCTAGGGATAGGCAGTGGAAAACTAAAATTTTACTTTTGTTTTGATCATAAAATTCAGACATGGACAGTAACCTCAATAATGAGACAGTTGAGTGAAAATGAATCAACAACAAAATTAGTACTTCTTGAATATCTTTCAAAGTCAAATATTTATGCTCAACTTGAAGATTCTCTTAATTGGTTAAGCATTGATTTGGTCAAATAGATTTCAGATGGCATATTATTAACACTTAAAGAGCAGTGCAGTATTTTCTTAAGCGTTATCAAAGTTACATAGGATCTCAATGACTGGGATGTATATGGGGTCCTCCATTAAATGAGTAAATTGGACAAACTCTAAAAATGTGTAGCAATCGTCCTCTGCAAATAGAAGGAGAGAGAAACAAACCCCTTTTCAGCCTTGATTCTCAGCCACTTAAAGCATTTACAAAGAGAAGCCTGCTTTGGATGCAGTTGAGAAAGCTATTAAGATTCCAAGCACCTTACAGCAATACAAGTACCTTGTATTTAGGTAGCACTTTTCCTTTCAAGAAAAGTCAGTACACAGAACAGACATTAGCTCATGACTCCACATGCGAAGGATCAAGGCCTGAGATAATCATACCCTGGGTGGATTTGAAGAAACCCAGACCCGGGCAGAGAACTTGCCTACAGTCCCCTGACATGTCATCAACTGACAGAAGAACAGAACCACCATCTCCCCTCCCCCACGCCTGGACCCTGCAGGCTCTCTACACTACAGCCAGGGAAGCCCCTTCTCCAGTTTTAAGGTGGGTTTTTGTAACCTCCCCTAGCACAGTTCATTCAACCATTTCAATGTTCCTAAGGTTGGGGGGGGGGGAGGAGGGGAGACATTCTTTCAGAAAAATCTATTGAAAGTGTAATTTCTACCTTCTAGCTATCCCTGGAAATCAAGTGTTTAAGTTAATAGGGTTGGGGACTCCTAGTTTAGTAGAAATTATTTTAATCTTAGACGTCCATTTAGGAGTATTACTATCAATCTGCAACATAGTAGGATGGTTTTGCTCGAGCCGTATTAACCAGGGCATGTACAATCTAGGTGGCCGGTAATTTTCAAAGACTTAACTTGCCGCAAATTACTCCAGTTTAAAATGCTTCACCAGTCTGGACTGGGTTTCCTGCACCATGTCATTATTGATAGCCTGGGGAGATCAATAATTAAAATGAAATACAGGGAAACATCAGACAGAACATACGTTAACACCAGAATCCCTTCCCAGAGCATCTAAATTAACCCCCCCCTCAGAAATTCCATAGTAGTTCACCCATTCCTCTATTAAGACACTCTCACTTCCTATGATAACCTGCAATCGTGTCAGTATACAGCTGTTTTACTAAGATCATATGCTTCCTGAAGCTCAGAATTGAGGTTTCATTTATCTCTACATTACTCAGAGCATGAACTGATGCATTGAATACATAGGAGGCACTCAACAAATTTTTTTCTGAATACTTAGTTGATATAACGGCTGCACTCGATATTACCATATTTCTATAAGATAGTGTGGAAGGTTGGCAAATAGCCAGAATTCATTTCTCCATGTATCTCTATTTTTCGACACCTCCTCTAATGAAGAGACCATCTACCTCCCCACCACTGAATTTGGACTGACCTTGTAACTTGCTTTTGTTCCCAGATCAAATTGGCTCAGTCCAGATCAGAGAACTACTCCCAAAACTGATTTGTGAGCTAAAGAAATGCTTTCTGTTGCCAGCCACTACATTTTGGGATGGTTTGTAACATAGAATTATTTGCACATAATACATATCCATTTACAGACAAGAACACTTAGGCTTAACCAAGTTAGGAAACAGCCTAAAGCCATCGAGTGACAAAGCATGGTTTGAATCCAGTCATTCTGATTCCAAAGCCCATTGTCTTTCCATTTAATAAACTGACCAGATGCAAAGTCCTTGTGTATTCTAAGAAAAGGTTTAGAAATTAAAAGCAGAAGACAAGTGGAGGGCGACACTTCCTTTCATGACCATAAAGCATGAAAGGGGAGAACTGTGTCCTAGACTGGGTCATCCCCATCTGACAGGGTCCCCTGTTGGAAGCACATTTGCCAGATTTAAGAGAAGAGCAGAAGTATACACCTCTTTCCAACAGTGATCTGGAAACAGTGACAGTCTCACATCCATAAATACTCAGAGCTCAACTAATAGCAATAGCTATTCAAACTGGGTGATTTGGTCATGACCTTATCCAATGTATTTTTTTCATTCTCTTATGCAAAAGAAAAATAATTTTCCACATATTTAATTTCCTCTGGCCATCAATCTGCCAAGACCCTTTTGGTTTTCCAACGGGAATAGTTCCCAGGTGTTGATAACAGCACCCGCAATGAAACTGAGTTTTATCTGCAGCCTTTCAGCCGCCTAGGTGTCCGTGGCTGCAGGCATGGGAACTTCTCATAACAACACGGGGCCATGCTTGGAGCTGCCAGAGAGTCGCTCACATGTGACAAGTGAGGGGAGGGTCTGTGATCCTCCCAGCACTGTCAAAGGGTGGCGTTTGGGGAGGCCTATCCGGTCAACTGCAGCGAACAGGAGCGACCAATGCTACCGTGCACATGATGGATGGGGCAGCCTGCTCGCTCATGTGTGTCACCTACCAGGATAGGCAATTTGATCCATGGCTAGTGGGAGAACGCTCCTCACCGTTCCTCTGCTCAGAGGAGGTAGACACCTTCCCCCTGTGGAATGCAGTCTTCCATTTTCAGTCAGGGATGACCAAGGTATTTAGGGGACATTGTTGTGGCTGGTAGAAGTGCTTAGGAGACAGAAGCAACATAATAGGCTTTGCTTTCCTGCATCTCCTCGTGTTCAGTCTCTGCCCACACTTGGGATCACCCTTTCAGAGGACACCCTCTTCTGCAGGCCTCTCTTCCAAGCCGTCTCTGCTGTCCTCTCTTCCCCTGACCTGCTGTTTCAGGTTCCCCATTAAGCAAGTGTATCCCCAGCGTTGGGGAGAAATGGATTTAACAATCCTGTCGCACAACGGATTTTTCAAAGTTTGACAGAAAATCTGAAAGCCATAAAGAGAAAGATGATAAACTTCACATTCAGAGGATTCTGCAAGGAAAAATAGCAAAAATAAAGACAAATAATGTTAGGAAGAAAACAACTAGTGCAGCTTACAAGGCAAGAGACTAGCTGCCATAACACAGTAAGCAAAAGCATCCACAGATTAGTGAGGGAAAAAATCCAGGAATGTGACAGAAAAGCGGGCAAAGGTTGGGAAGAGACAATTTAGAGATAAGGAAACATAAGTGATTCTTAAATATGTGAAAACATGCCAACCTCACTGATAATACTCAATGCAAAATGTAAATTAAAACTGGAGTGAGATATGAAATACAAAGTTTGATAACTCACTATATTGAGATGGATATAAAGAAATAAGAGCCGGGTTATAAATTGATACAACTTGGCAATATCTAAGAAAACTTAAAATGCAAATATTGTGTAAACAATTCTCCTTCTAGGAATTTAGTCCTACAGACATTCTCAAAACATGTATGAAATATATTGGTACAAGATTTAGAAAGCAGTATTGTCTCTAATAAAGTTAGAGGTATGGGTATTATAGTGCATTGGGTTAAGCTGTCATTTAGGATACCCACATCCCATATTGCAATGACTAGTTTCGAGTCCTGGCTACCATACTTCCAATGCAGCTTCTTGCTAATGAGTCCAGGAGGCAGTGATGATGGCCCAAATGTTTGGGTTCTTGCAACCCACATGGGAGACCTAGATGGGGTTCCTGACTCCTGGTTTCAGCCTGGCCCAGCACTAGGTGTTGTGGGCATTTGGGAAGTGAAACATGGGATAAATGATCTGTCTCTCTCTGTGTGTCTCTCTCTCTCAAGGTCACTTTGCCTTCAAATAAATAAATAAATAAATAAATTCTTTTATAAAAGTTTGGAAGCAATGTACTTGTACAACAACAGATGATGTATAAAATAAATCATAGTTATCCAAAATTCACAAGGGAACACAGTGTTACACGAGAGTAAGGAAACTGCACATACTGACTTGGAATAATCATCAAAATATATCATTATGTTTTAAAAAAGGCAAAATACTGACAGTGTGAATAAAAATTGTGATTTGCAGAGGCTGGCATTGTGGCATACCAGGTACAGCTGCCAGCTGCAATGCTGGCATCACATATGGGTGTCCATTTGCCTCATGGCTGTTCCAATTCCGATCCAGCTCCCTGCCTAATGCACCTGGGAAAGCAGTGGAGGATGGACCAAATGCTTGGGCCCCTACATGTACATGGAAGACCAGGAAGCTCCAGGCTCCTGGTGTCGCTCCCCGTCTTCGTGGAGGAACGACACAGGACCCTGCGCTGTTCTTTTGTCTGCTCGGCCCTCCCCGGGTTTGCTGCTGGTTCTTCCCGGGTTGGCTACTGTCCCTTCCACCTCCGTGGAAGGGCGGTTCCCCCTGGCCGCTTTCCCCACTTCCGCAGGGGAGCGGCACACCGCCGGCCGGCTTTCTCGGGGGCTGCACAGGTGTTCCTTCAGCTAGATGTTCCCCTTAGATGTTCCCGGTGCATGCCGTCTCTCTCCTCCTTTATAGTCCTCCTCTGCCAATCCCAACTCGGCTGCCCACACGCCGAGTACGCTGCTCTCCTCCAATCAGGAGCAAGTCCTACAGTTTATTGGTTGAACTGGAGGCAGCTGTGCAGAAGCTGTTTACTTCTCTCCCAGCGCCATATTGTGGGAGAGCAGATGCATAGAATAAGTCCTAATTCCAGTAACTCAGTCTAGTCCGGATTGCTCCCCACATCTGGCTTTAATCTGGCCCAGTCCTGGCCATTATGGCCACTTGGGGAGTGAACAAGTGAATGGAAGATTTCTCTATCTCTCCCTTTCTCTCTGTAACTCTACCTTTCAAATACATAAATCTTTTTATATACATATATATAATTTGCATAAAAACAAAAAACTGTGTGTTCTAAATATATATGTGTACTTACATTATCAGCATATGTATACTGTGTGTATGTGCATAAATGTGTGTGGGTTTATATATCTTCTCACCTATATAAATATATGTTCTTATAAAATATCCATAAAAAGGATACCCCAAAATGGGAACAATGTCTGCTGAGAAGGGGAACTGGTAGTTGCACATCAGGGGTACATTCTTTTCTTTCTTTAAATTTGTATACTATGTACAAAGAGGAAGAACTAAAAAAAAAAAAAAAAAGAGTTCTCAATGATTCTCTTTCAAATGGCCAATGTGTGTTTTGAGGTTTGCCCAGGGTGTCATGGGACCCCCAAGGAAGAATATCTTTTTGTGGCATGTAGGAGGGGAGAAATTTCAACCTTTAGGGTGTCAAGGGCTGTTGACCCTTGAGTGAAGTCCTAAAGGATGAGTAGACACCAACCAGGGAGATCCCAGGTTTTTCCGTCTCAGGAAATTGCATTGTCCATTATGCATAATGCATTGTCCAATAATTGTCCATTATATATTGCTGTCCATTAATGTTAATATCTTTTTTTTTATTTCTTTGAAAGGCAGAGAGACAGAGATCTCATTTTTTCTGGTACACTCCCCAAATTTCCACAACTGCCAGAGTGGGCCAGGGTATAGCCAGGAGCCTAAATTCAATCTAGGTCTCCCACAAGGGTGGCAGGAACCCACTGTAGGGAAGCCATCACTGCTACTTCTCGGGGTGCACAGTAGCGGGAAGCTGGAATTGAAAGCAGGGGTGCTGGGACTTGAATCCAGGCATACCAAATGGCATTTTAACCACTGTGTCAAATGCCCACGCCTCACATATTTTGAATACTCATCTTTAAATGCTTCAGTGTCAGGCACTTATTAGACACCTAATATCTGCTGAAATTGAGTGACCCACAAGCAGAAGAGGACATGGATCAGGGATTCTCAACCTACTCTAATGGTTCACAGATTAATTGTGTGCAGTATCACAACATTAAGGAGCAGGAGGAAGAGAGGCAGTGGAACAGGAGGAGGAGGAGTTTAGTAAAGGCTCTGCTAATTAGCAGAACAATCACACTAATAATGGATGTCAAAAATCTGTCACAATTCTCAAAGCACATTTTCACAAATATTATGACCGCCATTCTGGGATAACGAAACCAAGGAGTAGAGTGATGTATCCAAAGTCACTGCCGACAAGGGGCCAAACAAGACTCATTGTTCCTTCCCCTGCTCCACAATGGCTTCTCTTTAAACCATCACACATTAAAGCCTTTTGCTAGGACGTGTGTATATGGTCCATCTCCTTCGATACAAAAACTTTGAGCAGAAGCCTGTGTGATATAATCAACACATGACACACACGTGTGCTCCATTCTCTGCCATTTAATGTATCACACTGCACTTACATTATTGCCTCTGTTTAACATATGTAACTGTCGTGGTATGTGCGTGCATGTGTGTGTGTGTGTGTTTGTGTGTAAGTTCACACCAAAAAAAGAAGTATAAGTTCTCCCCAAAAGTTACAAGATTAAAATATAAGCCAGAGAATTCTGGTCTCTCTGGGAAGACGTTACTCTTCACATCCACCTCTCCTGTCGTCCTAAGATCTCCATCCTGAGATGTGCGGTGTGCATCAAGCAGGCAAGACCCAGGAGAGAAGTGTCATTACATCTAATGACAACCACATTCATGATGGTGCATTGGTTTCTCTCATACCCTTGAAGGCTAACAGCTACTTTCTTGGTTGCAAAGGCCTTACCTTCAAGAAACCCAAAAGATTAACTCGTGATGTTTTCAAATTTCCTCAGGTGGCAGATCACAAGCAATTAATGTAACAAACATGACAAACCGATCACAGCTGAAATTAGACATGGTAGGCAATGGGGACCACATGGGCAAAGAAAATCTGCCTCTCCCTACCTTCCGCTGATGATTGACTGGCCTTCTATAGTGCCAGGTAATGCCTGTAGAGGGGTGTTCACCACCAGGCAGCATGGCATCCATCCAAGTGCATATATGTGGCCAACAGGCAAAGTGAGAAGGGATTACTTTGCCTTGACTTTGCAAACAGAACACCTGCGTATCAGCTCTCTGACAACTGCAAGTATTTGAAACATGGCTGTGAACTATTGAAAAATAGTTCAAGGTTTTCAGCCGTAAAAGCAGAAGTCATAAGACTCATGCCATAAAGTTCATGTATGTCAATTAGAAGTCAAGCTGCCAGTCCTATACTAAAGACAGAGTTTTTGGTTTACACATGGTTTTAACATGCCTTTCAACCACGATAGCATCTTATGTTAGGGAGACTCTGGGTATCCTATTAAAATGCCAAGAAAGTGACTTATTCTCACTCTCTTGCACTTTTTTTGTTTGTTTTTAAAGAAGGGAAGAGAATCTGGCTTTTACCTTTTTTTATGTAAACATATGACATGTGCTTGGGAGGATAATACATGAGGAACTGGGTTTTCAAACACACAGTTGATGAGCTGGGAGAACACTCCATTCAAATATTTTATCCTTGACAAAATTACAACTTCCCTTCTCAGGAAAAGAGGTTTGGGATTTTTGTTTTTAAGGGTAACAGGGTTCATAATAAAACCAAAAAGTCTTCTTGGATGTCAATGAGCTCATAAAGGAAAGACATTTAGATGAGTTAGGCATGTAAATCAGAAGCATGCAGAATTCTTCCAACTACTTGAGAACTTTCAGAAACAGCACTAGTATTTCCAAGACACCCTACTTACACTCCTAAGGGCAAATTTGGAAACTGGCAATTTAGCTTGGCATTGGAGAGTCAAAGAATTACAGGACAGGGTAGGGTGGGGTGAAGCCCTCCCTAGACTTTCATGTCTGAAGACCCAAGTTCAAAGTACACCTTGGAATTCCAGCCAAAATATCCTCCCATCCTGGCCTTCTCTTCTGGGGCAAGTCTTTAAGTGCTCATGTCAACCAAGAAAAAGGCTCAAACTGTACCCAATGCTCTCAGTGTTCCTGTGACCATGTCAGAAGTTACAGCTCCATGCCTCAGAGTGCAAGCCAATTTCATATAAAACATATGGCCCTCATGCCCCCAGATGAGGGCACCACAAGGAAGGTATATAGGAGTGGTATATAGGAAGGTATATAGGAGCCCCACTTAAGGAGCTGACAATTGGAAAAGAGAAAATAAAATGGAGGAAATTTGAGGTGATGCAAGACTGATTTTAAACTCAACAGAAACAACTGTATGGCCAAAAAGCATTTGGGGCAATGGGAAGGACAGGGGGCTAGGAGCACGGCAGAGTGCTCATTGTGTTAAGCTGATTCACCAGTATCCACATGTTAGTCCCTCCACGTGGACTTCACTGTTAAGCAGGATTGCCAACAGAATGGGAGAGACAGGGTGATATCCAGTTACCTCCTCCTACCAAACTGCTGTTCTGAGCTGGGTGATGTGCACGATGCGAGAGCCAGAAATGGCATAAACTGAGAAACTGTTGAGGGAAGCAAATACTGTTATGATTCCACTCATTTGCGGCACCTAGAGTAGCCACAGTCATGGGGACAGAAAGTAGATGTTGGTTGCGGGGGGCTGGGGAAGGAGGCAGAGGGATTCGTAGTAATAGGCACAAGAGTTTTAGTTAAGATGGAAAGTTCTGGAGGTGATCAGTGGTGATGGTTGCACAACAATGTGCAATGTACTTGAGATCACTGAACTGTATGTCTGAAAATGTTTAAGATGGTAATTTTATGTTATGTATATTTAACCCCAATTTTTTTTTCCCCAAGAAAGGGGTGGGATTCCCATGGCTGGAAATGTGCAGAGACTAGATGTCCCTGTGTCAGAGACTCTGAGGGAGGGATGATTATCCTGGGAAGGGCTGGGTTAAGTGAACTGCAAATCCCTTCCAACTCTAAAGTTGTATGACAAGATAAGCACGTCATCAATTACAGAAATAAAAAAAATTGTTTCATTCTTACATAAAAATACAGACTACCTTTTATCCTGGAGCTTCCCAGCCTGGACCCTGAGACAGCTGGGTCCCGGAGTTGATTTACAATCAGATTCTCTTATTGTTTGCAAAGCACATTACCAGAAAACCATTTCCAGCTTCATTTTAATGAGGACCAATTTGTTACCCTTTTTTTCCCTTTTTTGCAAACCCCTGACTTCCATTGTTATAGAAAAGATACAAGACAAAATCTCAGTCTTGCAGTTCAAGAATTAATGAAGGCCCTGAAACAATTATGCCTTAAATATACAGAGGTCTCCCTAATGTAAATAGACTGTATTTCACAGCAAATCTTCTCAGAACAAGGGATCCATTTCAGCATGACAGAGTGGGCAGTGCAGCAGGGCTATAGTCTGTGCTCAATTTGTGATTTTACTTCCGTTGACGTTGACTAATGTACAAATAGCCTGGCTTAAAGGATCTGGAAAACACTAGGTCACAGTGTGAAATATATGCTAATATAGCACAATTTATATAAAAATAAGGAATGTAAATAGCTAGCTGAAGCCAGAGGTAGTACTCCAGCCAAGTGAGGACTGAGGAACATTGAGAATGCAAAGAGAATGTTGTTCTTGCTTAAATCTCTGGGCACACTACCTTCATGTTCCCTTTAGCTTAAACGCAATGATAAACTGAAACTGAATTTCTGCAGCTCTCTGAAAACATGTGTATATTTCTGCATTTCTGATCAGAATGACAGGTTTCAATGATCTCAATGAAAAGTCAGTCTGATACAAAGATTAGCACTCTGTTCCCACAGTGGAGAAGCTGAGTCGTGAGGATAAGCTGAGTGCACACATCCCTTCAACAAGGACAACAAGTGTTCAACCAGCAGACAGCATAAAGAAGTAGAGTAGGCATGGGTAAAAGCAACTGCTGTTTATTCAGCGCTATGAGTCAGATCTATCTGAATTTCACACTCATGATCTCAGGTAATCCTCACGAAGTGGGTTCAGGACCAGTACAACCTGGGACTTCATGTAGTCAGTAATCTTTCACTGAAATCATTCCATAGTGAAACAATGGTTGAGTTGTTCATTAGCCCATACCCAGAGTCAGGTACTTTGCAGGTTCTGATTGGTTGAATTAGCATAGTAGCACTCAATGGAAAAGAAGAGCAGAGGCAGAAACCACACAAAGGCTGTTAAGAAAGTCTGGGTATGGGCACCATGGTGTAGTGGGTAAAGCCACCGCTTGCAGTGATGGCATCCCTTATGGGCGCTGGTTTGAATCCCGGATGCTCCACTTCCAATTCAGCTCCCTACTAAGGTAGCTGGGAAAGCAGTGGAAGTTGGTCCAAGTCCTTGGGCCCCTGCACCTGAGTGAGAGACCCAGAAGAAGCTCCTGGCTTCAGATGGACCCAGATCTGGCCATTGTGGCCATTTGGGGAGTGAACCAGTGGATGGAACACGACTCTCTCTCTCTCTGCCTCTACATCTCTGTAACTCTGCCTTTCAAACAAATAAATAAATCTTTTAAAAAAATGAAATTCTGGGTAATTAAGACAGAAAGCCCAGAAGTTAAGGTCTACAGGTAAAGTTGAAAACTACATATAATTTATTAGATACTGTGAGTTTGGTTCTCTGTTGCTTTCTTCTTTCATGCCACAATTCATCCATCACACAGCCTTGCTTTTCTGAGTCCCATGGTCAGAACCTTTGCTGGTTATCTCTTGAACAAGAGATAAAATTTGAAGTTCTCAGAAGAGCATGCAAAGTCCTTTCCAACCTCATCTCCCATCTTTCAGTGGTGCTAAATTATGGCTCACCACTCCAAACATGTGCTGCCCTTTCATTTAATGATTATCTTTATTGGGATGCCAATTCCCTCCCCTCTGCCCCTCCTCTCTATCCATTATTCAATATTCCAGTGAAAAGAGAGATCACATGTATAATATTCACTACTGTAATATGTATTGTATGGTTGGTGTCAAAAGAATATTTACTGAACGTAGAAATGAGAGAAATACAGAAAGATAGAAATTAAATAAAGGCAGGAACTAGAGAAATTGTCTCTTACTGTCCTTATCCTTCCAAGTAGACATCATTCCCTCTTCTGAGCTAATAGAACATAGTCATAACACTTTTACTGTGTTTTCAAGTTTATCTATTTCTGCGTTTTTCACCATCTAGACTTTGCCTCCTCAGGGCAGGGACTACATCTGTCTAGACAACCAATGCACAGCTCAGGGCCTGGCAGGAGACAAGGAATAACGGAATGAATCTTTTTTAAGTCCTTTTGTAAAATCCCACTTAAAGGAAGCACATGGGTAGCAGCAACTTGGACATTCCAATCAACATTTAGATTGTCTTCTGGAGACTCCAATTCAGCAGACTGGGTAAACAAACATCTGGCAAAATAGAGTCCCAGGTTAGGACCTGGGCTTTCTGTCCCGGTGACGCCAACCTAGATGAATGCATTGAAGCTCTCACTCCTTAGAAAAGCTCACAAGGTCTTATTCAGAAGCTGTTTATGTGCACTTTGCACAAGCTTGGTGATCAGATTTCCCAGTCCACAGCTGACTAGACACAACAAATGGAGAGCAGGAAAGGAGATGGAGGCAGATAAAACAGAAACTGCTCTGAGGCAAAAGTGCAGAGACCAAAGACGTGTAAAGCTGCACAGCTCAGGGTGATCAGCCCAGGGTTCAACAGCCCCTGGGTATACACCATTGGTAGCTCTCAATACTGATCTCACAGGACTGCGACCAGGTGGCCCTCCTGAGGAAGGCAGAGGTGTGTGGGCCATCCATTAGGACAGCTTCCATTAAATAGCAAGCCACTTGGCATTTAATGGGGAATGTCTTGACTAGCTGGAAAATTCACTTAGATGGAACAGTTAATGACCTGATCATGCCAAATAAATAATATGTTACTATAGAAACAAAGGAGACTTCATATTGTGCATGTGTCCATTTCCAGCTATCCAACACATGGAAAAGGATCACAAGAAACAGCAGAACCAAAAAACACAGTAAGTCAGAATCCTAAATACATCCCCATACATCCCCAAGCCAGCTTTGAAGGCCAACTGAGCCCCTCAATGGCCTTGTGCACAGGAACTCTTTAAGGGGCTATGTTTGACAAAAAGACAGTCAATGGGAAGACAACAAGAGCTATGAGCTCACACACCCTAATAATATTTATAGGAGTAGCCAGAGAAAATGCTCTGTGTGAGACACAAAGCAATCACTATGCACTTAATTCTATCCATGGGGTTCCCTTTCCAAGCATGGACTAACCATAAGCGTTAGATGTGACCGGCTGTGGTCTGGCTTAGAGGGGGTGGGGGAGACAGATATTTACTTGGAGGAGAGCAATATGCAGGCCCCAGAGCTCTGCTTCTCACAAATTAGATCCACTCTACTCCAATCTTCCATACAGGCTCTCTGGAATTTGAGGTTCCCAGGAAAGTTTTGGGGACTCCTCTAGAGGAAACACTACCAACACCTTGCTAACATGCCCTCATTCATTCCACTGATTTACAGCCCTCTGCATCTGCCCAAATAAATTGAGCAGAGTAGGGGTTGTGCTTGCTTTGGGGCACGGGTTGCAAAGGAAGGGAGGGAGTGCATGACTCCCACAGATGAAGTGCTAGAGCCTCAGAATAAGCAAAGTAGGTGGGAGTCTCTCTGACAGCCCAGGAGCCCTCGTTTCCATGCCACAGATCTTTGCTCTCTAAGCTGGACAATTTCACAGGGATGATCTCATTTCAGTGGCCAAACTGGGAAAGTCATGCTTCAATTTGGTCTTCATGAACCACAGAGGTCATCCAGAGAGAGAGAGAGAATATTAATAAATACAGGAAGGCCTGTTTTGAAAGGGCCATGCGTGTCTTGATACGAGAAGGAAAAGCAACCAATGCTTAATAGTCCCTTACTGGGAAGTACCCAGGCTGTGGGGTACTGTGCCTCTGCATCCCTTTGTACTTGACTTGAACTTCACAATCACCTGGCAAGGAGGTCTTGTTCAGTAGATAAGGAAACTGTGGCTCTAAGAAATTAACCTCAGCTCAAAATTGTGCAGCTGATTAATGACAGAGCCAAGATTCAGACCCCAGCCTGTAGATTTTTGGAAGCCAAGTATCCTTTACTTCAATCATCACATTAAAAAATCAGGATGTTGATCTTTTGGAAGTTTTAATACTGTAGGCTGATTTGATATCACTTTAAATCAACTCAGTTGGAAATTGGACCATTTCTGCAGTACTGCACGGTACCAATCCACACTCCAGGACTACTGAATATTCCTAAAGACTTAAAATCTGGTTGAAAGAAGCTTCAAGAATAGCTCTATCAGGTAACTCTAGAATACTGAAAAGGTATAGAAAGGCCAAGCCCAACTTGTCTAGCCATTGCTTCTAGAGAATTCTACATGACTTTCTTGCCCATCTCAGCAGTATAGGCTAAGCTCAAAACATTAGCCCATCTTCCTAATTCTCAGCCTCAGTCAGATTCAGGGACAGAGAACTTTTCACCAGCTGTCAGGCCCTGGGGGTCCAGAGAAGTATTACACAATAAAGAAATCTCAGAGAGCAATTCAGATTATCAAGGAATCCTCTAGACTTCAGATTCCATATCTGTAAAATAATCAGGGGTGAGGGATAAAATATGTTTCTGACAGTTGTTATGGTGATTAAAAGGATAATGCATATAAAATGAGATGCATAATACCTTGCACATCTGACGCCTTAATTAATAGCTGAACTTAATATCTTTAGCATTCTACTCCTGAATTATTCATGAATATTTTGCATGCTTAATAAACACAATAATAGCATGAGGTAACTTTTATCTAGTGCTCTCTATGAGCCACATATCATTCCAATTACTCAATCATGCCAACAGCCTCACAAGGTAGAGGCTATTATTAATTATTCCCATCATACCGATACGAAAACCAAGGCAGAGAAAGATTAAACAGTTCCCCAGCTCCTATCTAGTAAACTAGGACTCTGGTTGGATCATGGATATTCTTGACACTGCTCAAGATGTAACGTAATATAATTATATTATCATTCTGAATTATTATAGCTCCTTTGAGTACTGAAGAGATGTCCATTCACCTTCTTAAAAGCGGATCCTAGGGATAGTCTAACTTATCAAATGCATATATTTTCAACCCCCCAAATCTGTGAGAAGACATTTAATTCTCTGACACTTAATGCAGTCTCTTCAGTTTAACTTCCTGGCTTTTTAAAGACTTCTTGAGCTTGCTCCAAGTTTGCTGAGCCTACCCAGAAAACAAAACCTTCCTAATGGCTTTGGTTTTGTGGACTTCATAAACATTCTTAGAATGATAAAAGGATCACATGTGGTGTTATCTTATTGAATAATGGCCTGGTGTGTCTTCTCTTAAATGAAATGTTTGAGCAGTGTTTTTGTAGGCCAGTGATACATTAGAATAATACCATATATTTATATAGTGCTTTGCAATTTTCAAAGTGCTTTCCCAATTACTGTCTCATTTGATCCTCACCGCAGGCTTGCAAAGCAAGCAGGGCAACTGTTATTACCATCCCCATTTTATAGGCAATGTGGTCAAGTAGAAAGAATCCCTAGCTTTGAAGGAAAACAGAGTAAGGTTCTGTTCCCTGCTCCTTGATGTTCTAGCTAGGTGACCTTGCACTAGTTTCTTAACCTTTCCAAGTTTCAGTTTCTTCATCTTCCAGTTGGGGACAATAATTTATAATGCTATACAGACAATCAGTTAAGATCATCTCTTTAAAGCAACTACAATGGTGTTTGTCACCAATTATTATTAATAGTATTACTTTACTATTTCTTTTGTTTTTAGTACAATTTGCAACTAGGACGAAGCATCCCCAAAAAAGAGAAAAGCAAAAGGAAGGCAACCAGGGCAAAGTACTGAAAATAAATTGAGCAGAGTAGGGGTTGTGCTTGCTTTGGGGCACGGGTTGCAAAGGAAGGGAGGGAGTGCATGACTCCCACAGACGAAGTCCTAGAGCCTCAGAATAAGCAAAGTAGGTGGGAGTCTCTCTGACAGCCCAGGAGCCCTCGCTTCCATGCCACAGATCTTTGCTCTCTAGGAGCAAGTTTCAACCCCTAGGACCCGTGCAGCCCTGCTCTGCCTTTCACCACCTTTCACCCCAATGGACCAGACTCAGCCTCCTGGTGCAGCTAAAGGATTGCAGGATACCAGGCCCTCCAACTATGGTGAGGGAGCACCCCATCAGCCAGGTGTGCAGGATCTGTGTCCCTCCCGGCTGCGTGACTGGATGAACTCCTTCACACCTGAGTGGTCCTTTCAAAAGAGAGCACAGGAGTTCCATCCAAGCAAGGGGACAGCAACGCCAACGAGAAAGCACTGCTTTTGAGACAAGCTCCAGGTGAGCCTCAGAGAAGTTTCTTAGTCCCTCCTGGGAAGCTCCCACTGTTCTGGCTTCCACCCCGAGACCTGTCCTCATAGTGAGGGGAGGCTGGTGGACCTGGCTCACCTTCTGGCACTGCACTTGGCTGAGCGAGCTGCTCAACCTACTTGACTTCAGTCTCCTACCAGCAGAACACAAAGTTGTTGTGAAGAGCAAATGAGACCATGGTTTTCAAGCTTCAAGCTCTGTGCCTGTTATAGAGTAGGTAAACAAAAGGTGGTGGTAGATTTTTTCATTACTATGATAGGCTAAGTATGCCTTATCTGAAATGCTTGGGACAGAAGGCTTTTGGATTTTGCTTTTCTTTCGGGGCAGGGAGGTTGAAGTATTTGTATGTATATAATGAGACATTTGGGGGATGGGACCCAAGTCTAAAGACAGAATTAATTTATGTTCACATGTCGCTCCCCCTCTTCATGGAGGAACGACACTAAACCCTGCCTAGGCTTCATATCCGAGTCATGGCACCATTATGTCGCTCCCCGTCTTTGTGGAGGAACGACACAGGACCCTGCGCTGTTCTTTTGTCTGCTCGGCCCTCCCCGGGTTTGCTGCTGGTTCTTCCCGGGTTGGCTACCGACCCTTCCACCTCCGTGGAAGGGCGGTTCCCCCTGCCACTTTCCCCACTTCCGCGGGGGAGCGGCACACCGCCGGCCGGCTCTCTGGGGGCTGCACAGGTGTTCCTTCAGATAGATGTTCCCCTTAGATGTTCCTGGTGCATGTTGTCTCTCTCCTCCTTTATAGTCCTCTTCCACCAATCCCAACTCTGCTACCCACACGCCGAGTACGCTGCTCTCCTCCAATCAGGAGCAGGTCCTACAGTTTATTGGTTGAACTGGAGGCAGCTGTGTAGAAGCTGCTTCTCCCTTCTCAGCGCCATATTGTGGGAGAGCAGATGCATAGAATAAGTCTTAATTCCAGTAACTTAGTCTAGTCCGAGTTGCTCCCCACATTCACATACATCTTTTACAAATAGCCCAGAGGTAATTCTGTACAGTATTTTTTAGTGTGCTTATGATCTGACTGTAACTTGTCATACAAGGTGAGGTGTGGACTTTTCCACTTATTTTTATTTAAGATTTATTTTACTTATTTGAAAGAGCTACAGAGAGAGGTAGAGACACAGAAAGGGGTCTTCCATCCATTGGTTCACTCCCCAGACAGCCGCAACAGCTGGGGCTGTGCCAATCTGAAGTCAGGAGCCAGGAGCTTCTTCCAGGTCTCCCATGTGGGTGCAGGGGCCTAAGGACTTGGGCCACCTTCTACTGCTTTCCCAGGCCATGGCAGAGAGCTGGATCGAAAGAGGAGCAGCCAGGATTAGAACTGGCGCCCATATGGGATGTCGGCACTTCAGGCCGGGGCTTTAACCCACTGCGCCACAGCGCTGGCCCTGACTTTTCCACTTATGACATTCATGTTTAAAACTCAGGAAATCTGGGGATTTTTGGATAAGGGATGCTCAACTTGTACTACCCTGTGGTTGTTAAAAATCGCCAATTCGGATTTCGCTGATCTGGCAGTGTGAGCAGCCCAGACTAATGTGTATTTTCTAACAATCCCCAGAATCCCAAGCCTTGCTGTGCCCTTGCACAGTCTGCTAACAAGATCACTCTGGCTTGGTGGCACTGTTCCCATCCCTGCTGTCTCCTGGAAACCGAGCCTTTCCTCCCTTCCTAGCTACACAGGGGAAAGGAGTACGTCATGGGGGACACAGCACTCCAGCCCCAGAGACGGGGCTCCTTAGTCCACTTGTACAGAGCCCCAGTTTGGATAAGGCTACCACCACCTCCTTCCCTTCCAAAGCTCGGCAGCTGAGATCATGCTGCACCCTCTCTGGCTAAATCCAAACTCCTTTTCTAAGCTTCTAAATAAGCCGAGTGAGGCTCCTGTTGACTTATGTTAAAGGGAAGGAAAGCTACCTTGGAGATAACAGCTGAGGCTTGTCTTGCCCAGACCAACTAGACAATTACCTTGCCAGTAAAACGAGGCTATTTATAGAAGCTTAGGCTAACAAGAGCTACAAGGCCAATGGCAGTACTTTCCTAAAGTCAGTCCTCAAACTCAACAAGTGGCATGTCAGTATTTGGAATTCTTCTCTGGTTGCCAGGGAAAAACACAAAAATGATTACTGTAATTTGTGGATCAAGTGTCTCAACAAGGTGGGCTCAAGGCAGTGTCACTGAAGACAGAGGTCTACATCAGAATGTCCCTGGTCTCTCTTTTCCTCAAAGGATCCCCCACTACCTTCATACCATTGGGCTGGTTCCTCAGACTCCTCGGGCCTTAGCTGCTCCATCTGTAGGAGTATTGTTGAGTAATTAATGCAAACCATGTATTTTCTGTTTTACATTAAAAATTTTATCTTTTAATATTTTATTATTTTATTTATTTGAAAGGCAGAAAGATGGAGAGACAGAGAGAGAGTCAGAGAGATACAGAGAGTTCCTATCCATTGGTTCATTCCACCCAATGCCCACAATGGCCAGGGCTGGGCCAGGCCAAAGTCAAGATCCAGGACCTCAATACAGATTTCCCATTTGGGTGGTAAGCACCCAACTACTTGAGCTATCACCCACTGCCTCTGAGGGTATGCATTAGCAGGAGGCTGGAATTGGAAGCAGAGCCAGGATTCAAAACTAGGTACCACAATATGGGATGCGAGCATCCTAAGTGAGTGTCTTAGCCACTATACCAAAATGCCTGCCCTAAAGGATGGATCTTTGATACAGGGGATTCAGTTATCACTCTCCGATCGCTTAAATTTTGTCCACATTTGTAAATAGTACCTTCATGACTTTTTATTTTTGTCAGGTGAAATCTTATGAGAGTACCACCTCTTTCCTCTTGGGCACATATTTGACACACTATCTCAGAGTCTCAGAGTCAGCATCCATTAAATTTCATCTTATAATCTTGCAGGGATGACATGATGGTTAATTTTATGGGTCAACTTGGCTGGGCCACAGGGCCCAGATAATATGGTGAAACATTATTCTAAATGTTTCTGTGAGGCTATATTCAGATGAGTTTAACACTGAAATGGGTGTAGTTGGAACAAAGAAGATTGCCCTCCATAACATGGGTGGTTCTCATCAAATCGGGTGAAGCCCTAAGCAGAGCAGAGACTCAGCTCCCTGGAGCAGGAAGGAATCCTGCCAGTGGACAGCTTTCCAACCTGAGCTGCAGCATTGGCTCTGCCCTGAACCTTCAGTCTGACAGCCCACCCTGCAGATTTGAGACTTCCAGCCTCTGTAATTGCATCAGCCAGCTCCTTAAAATAAATTCTTACCACCACCACCCCCCCAACAGGTCCCATTGGCTCTGTGCCTCTGAAGGGTCCTGACTAATAGAGATGGGTGCCCAGATTGCCTCTAGTCCCCAGCAACCACCAACAATGTTGTGCTGACCACACACACTTTCCCTTACGGGACCACATGAGAATATCTTTAGTTTATATATCCAGTGTAGGATACTAACTTTTGGTGTTATAAGCACTGTGCTAAAATAAATTTCTAACATTTTACAATTATTTACAAAGGGTTCACTAAGTGCCAGCCACAGTGTTTGGAAACTAGAGGCAGAATAGCCTGCAAAATCAATGTGACCCACATTGAACTTTAAGCCAAAAAGTATATTAATGATCCGATAAATGGTTAGTTCCAAATAAAAGCATAACTCTTTTTGAAATCAAAATTATCTACTCCACACAGCTTACTGCCTATATTAATATGACTTTATTATTCCACTATCATAATCAACATGACTTTACTATTACAGGAATTTCTTGACCAGGGAGATAAAGGTTGCAAATAATTTCCTGAAAATCCCTGTCAAGAACCACTGAGTGGATCGATTTTTTTCCATAGATTCTTTGAACAGCCTATTTGCATTCCTCATCCCCTCCCTAGGTGCAGAAGTAAAGAGGTGGTTCAGGTTGAAGTTAAGAGTCCTGGGA
This sequence comes from Oryctolagus cuniculus, assembly GCF_051225735.1. Lineage (NCBI taxonomy): Eukaryota > Metazoa > Chordata > Mammalia > Lagomorpha > Leporidae > Oryctolagus > Oryctolagus cuniculus. The sequence continues at coordinate 109,416,840 of NC_142873.1, forward strand.
GCTGATCTTAGCTAGGCTAACCAGATAACCTCTAGTGTACATCCATCACTCCAGCACTAGCAGAGGAGGAACATCTCCACACCTGAGTATTCTCACTGTAAAATGGGGGGACTTTTGCTGAAGATCCTTAAGGTACTCCCAGTGGTGAACCATATGGAAATCTGTGCACTGTAATCATGAGCGATAAAATTGGTGTTTCTTGGGAGGCTGAGCTTCAGTTTGAGTCCTGGCTGCTCCACTTCTGATCCAGCTCTCTGCTATGGCCTGCAAAAGCAGTAGAAGATTGCCCTAGTGCTTGGGCCCCTGCACTCATGTGGGAGACCCGGAAGAAGCTCCTGGCTCCTGACTTTGGATCTGTTCAGCTCTCACCTTTGTAGCCATTAGGGAAGTGAATCAGCGGACAGAAGACTTTTCTTTCTCTCTGCCTCTGGCTCTGCTATTCTGTAACTCTGCCTTTCAAATAAATAAATAAATCTTAAAAAAAAAAAATGAAGATACTGGGGCCAGTGACATGGCAGGTTAAAGTGCTGCCTGCAATGCCAGCATCCCATATGAGCACCAGTTCAAGTCCTGGCTGCTCCACTTCCCATCCAGTTCCCTGGGACAATACAACACCTGGAAAAACAACAGAACATGGTCCAAGTGCTTGGATCCCTGCCATCCACATGGGAGACCTGGATGAAGCTCTTGGCTTCAATCTGGTCCAGCCCTGGTCATTGCAGCATGTGCAGCATGCAGCATGGAAGATCTCTCTCTACCTCTCTCTCTCTCTTTTTCCTCTCTCTCTCTTTTATCTCTCTTTCTCCTCTCTCTCTCTCTCCTCTCTCCCTCTCTCTCTCTCCTCTCTCTCTCTTTCTCCCTCTCCCCTTCCTCTCTCCCTCTCTCACTGTAATTTTGCATTTCAAATAAATAAACAAATCCTTAAAAAAAGAATGAAATATGAAAAAGAAGATGTGTTTTCCTTCCATAAGAGAAGGAAAAAGAATTTTTGGTACAGATGTGCATGCAATAACCACACGGCCTGAGGGCTGTGCGTGTTACAAGCTGGGACAAGCAAGGCAGAAGCACAGGCTGATGATGGCAGAAGTGCGGAAGGAGCCAGAACAGACTGAGAATGCCACAGCACTAGCCCTGTACCTGGTGTCCTTTCTAAGTTTCATGCACTCACTTGGTTCTCAAACCCATCCTACAAGGCCTGCACTCTCACCATCTCTACTTCACAGATAAGGAGATTTGGTGAAGACAAACAATTCTCCAGAGCTGCAGAATGACAGCCCACTTGCTGGTGTTCACTGAATCCCTTTGAAGGAGGTGCTGAATAATAAACTAAGTGGCTGATAAAGGGAAGAAGAAAAAAGAAGACACTGAAAAATCAGGGATATAGATTCTCTTCATGCTAGAAATTTCCTCCAAATAGTGGAAAGTGGATGATGGTGTACAGTACCATGGTTTAACAACAGTGTGTGTGTGTGTGTGTGTGTGTGTGTGTGTAGTGTATATATATATATAATATATAATGTAGATGATATTGGATTGGAGAGATGTATATCATATATATTCCGTCAAATTGTATCTCTGTTTCTATGTATTTTCTGGAATACTACTGGCATAGTGATTTTTTTAAAAGATGTATTTATTTGATAGGCAGAGTTGCAGAAAGAGAAAAGGCACACACACACACACACACAGAGATGGTGGTGGTAGGGGGTGTATTCCATCCACTGGTTCACTCTCCAAATGGCTGCCCATGGCTGGGGCTGAAGCCAGGAGCCAGGAGTTCCAGGTTTTCCCTGTGGGTGGCAGGAACGCAAGCATATGGGCCATTTCCCCTGCTTTCCCAGGCACAGCAGTAAGGGAACTGGATTGGAAGTGAATTAGCTGGGAGGTTAACTGGTAGCCATATGGGATACTGGTGATGCTGCTGGCTGTGGATTAACTGCTGCTCCACAGAGCCAGGCCCAGCACTGTGACTTTTAAAGTGGGCAACTCTTTGGATCTGGTATTGTACAGCAATAGGTTAAGCTACCTGCTGTGAAGTCAGCATCCCATATGAATACTGGTTCAAGTCCTGGGTGCTCCACTTCCAATCCAGATCCCTTTAATATGCCTGGGAAGGTAGCAGAAGATGGTCTCATGGGAGATCCAGATAGAGATCCTGGCTCCTGGGTTATGGCTTTGGCTTGACCCATCCCCAGCCATTGGAAACCATTTGGGGAGTGAAGCATCAGATGGAAGATATCTCTCTCTCTCTCTCTCTCTCTCTCTCTCTCTGTTTGAAAGGCAGAATTACAGAGAGTTACAAGTAAATCTTTAAAGTGGGCCATTCTTCCCCATCTGAGTATCTGTAATTTTCTGAAATCAAATTCTATGCTTAGAGGAAACAGTGAAAAGCACACGAGGTGTTTTGCATTCAAGCCTCATCAAGGGTCTTCTCTACCCTTGTGCTTCAGTAACTTGCTGCAGGCTTAGCAGGAGTAGGGAAGGTTACCAACCAGACTCAGACTCATGGCATGGCTTTCTGTCGGTTCTATCCCTAGTGGTTTGCAGGCGTGTCTCGTTTTTGTATGTGTTGTTATTTAACTTACACATGCATGTATTGGCTCTTGAAAGGACAGTAAATTCCTTGAGGGCAAAAGTTGTACCATATACTTTGTTTTTGAAGCCATATAAAATACATTTTTTTAATTCCCTACGGCACTATTAGCCCAGTGAATGATTATAAATACTTTCCAAGTGAATGAATGTACCATTGCAAGTTGTAATTTACTCTTTAGCCAATAAATGCTGTGTGTTTCAGCAATCCCAGCATGAATTTTGGAAGATGGCAGGCTGCTGGGTGTGGACGGAAAGGATGGGAGTTTCTGACTTGATGCCAATCATAGGCCTCTAATACTGACAAGATGTCACTCACCGAGGAAGTGCCTGGTACAATACAATCTTAGCAGATTCGACCATACCGACCTCAAGCCAGCATCACGAGATCTCACAGCCAGGAAGAAATTACATAAGGCTCAGAAATTTGCTTTGGCACAAAGTGAGGACACTGTGGCACCACTCCGTGTGTGTTCAGCTATTTCAGCATCCCATGATTTTTCTGTTTTATACTTCCGGGCATGAAAAAAAAATAAGATTTCTGTATAACTGCTTAACTGGGAGACAGCTGACCCAAAAGAAAAATTGATTTCCGCAAGCTCACCAGGGTAGCTAATTATGCCATCTTAGGTTTCAATAATTCGTTCTTTCAAGATGGAAGATCTTCCACTTTAAAAATCCAGCTTTCCTTTCTATTTCTATGGGAGGAAGACATAGAAGCAATTTAATTATGGATCTGCCTCTCTGTTCCAGTGCTAGCATGATTCCATTAACAAGATATATGGTATGGTCAAACTATAGTCCTGTAAAAACATTATCAACTTTTATTCATTTGGAAGATATTTCTGGCTTGAAAGGAATCCAGATTCCTTGCTCCAGTGAATTCTTCTTCCTCTTCTTTGTACAAGCCATTTGGTTTAACTGCTCATCAGCACCTCCAAGGAGAGGTACCGAGAAAGGGAAACCAGTAAACTGGGCCCCTGCTGAGCAGTTCTGGCAAATGGACTACTAGGCTAAAATGATACTTCATCTTGCCCTAACTAGAATCCATTTATTATCGACAATGAAGAGATGGCCTGGATGCAAATAGCAATGTTGCAGTTGGGTGAAACCTTGTAACTCTTTCAGTGTAACCCTACTTCACTGATTTTAAAACTGAGACACAATGAGTTACAATATCTTGAACAACTTCACAGAGTCAGAAGCAGGGTACAAACACAAGTCTTCCCACTCCTAGTTCTGTACTCTCCCCCCTTCTATGTGAGAAAATAAGAGCGTTCATTTCTAATTCAAGCACTGCTCACCTACAAGGCTTTCATGTTCAATTAAGATTTTAGGAAGAGTCATGTTCATACTCAGCATTTCTTGACCACTATTATATGCTCTTTATGTTTTCTTATATGGTCTTCAGCGCAGCCCTGCAAAGTTCATTTTAGTGTTTCCATTTTGCTGACAGCAAGGCTAAGGCTCAGAGAGGCCAAGAGATTTGCTCAAGTGCACATAGCTCATAAGGATTTACTTCCAGATTTCAATCCAAGTTTTCTGGCTCGCTACAGAACTTTTTCACTGTTCTCATTGCTTTGTAAATGTTACTAATTCACATTCTTCCTTCATAGTTTTGGGTTCTAGATTTACTATTTACTTAACATTACCCTCTAAGTAGATTTAATATTTTTATTTAAAGAAAGGTAACCTTTACATAAGTAATAATATGCATGGAATGATGAGTTTAAACATGTGAGTTTTATATGTAAGTCAAACACAAAACTTAAAAAAGCATTTTTGTTTTAAGTTTCTCCATGTGGCTCCGAAGATACCAGTTGGGGACAGTGATATCCTACACTTTGGGCAACAGGCACCTCTTAGACATGGTGTAAGGAACGGACTCTTAATACCCACATGCACCAGAGTCCTGATATACTCATTAAAGCACCTATGATCAGATGCCATGCCTGGAGCTGGGCTGGGGTCCAGGAATGGATGTTTTTAAGAGAAATCCGGCCACTTTGTCGCTGATGCGCCTCAGATGGTATGTCAAGCAGCTCCGTGCTCCACCACAGGGGACCACACGACCTGCTGCAGCACATGTCACCTAGAACCACTACACTCACTAGTATTTTAAATGAGTACTGTTACTAATTTGTAGTCAGCAAATCGCAGAGCTAAAGAGAAACTTCCAAACGGGTTGTCACGGATTCTGCTCTCAGAGGTCTTGCTTTGGTTGCTCCTTTACAAATCTCTGTTTCCCCGCTGGGACTGGGTAGAGGTCTCCAATGGGTAGAAGTTCACTCTCCACAGGCCCCACATTATCATGGGTGGAACTTCCCAAAGCGGCAAAGTCATAAATATGCTCCCAGCGGCTCAGGGGGAGCGTTTGATCTTCTGCCCAGTGATCTCTGCTTGTCATCTGCCCAGCCTCATTCATCACAACAAAGACAAGGAGCTCAATTAGAGAGCAAGCTCCAGTGTCAGGGACCTCTGTGAAGGAGACAGCACAGCCACCACCCTTGCCGGCAGGGAGGGAAAGTGAACGGGCCAGGAGGGCCAGGGGCCGGGAGAGGCCTGCAGGTGAGCGAGACCTGCGTGGAAGACTACTGCCGCTGAAGAAGGAAACAAGGAGCCACCTTGGCCTCTCCTTGCAAACCGTGGTTCCATGGGCTGTGTGGTTAGCTCAGTTCTCAGCCCCTCAAGGTGGCAATCTAATCATGAGCCCTGAGTGGCTTAGCTGCAGCCTTCTTAAAAAATTAAAGTCGTTGCCAACATTGATGATAAGGAAATTGCACAAGTCTAGATTTCCAGTTTTCACTGAAAAAAAAAATATTGAAAACCCCAGCATAACAGGCCCACATTCCAATATGGCAACAATTGGCTAATGTTAAATTGTGGTCACTTCCATCAGACAGAATGTTGATGCCCAGTTAGCATGAGTTCCCATCACACCTCAATTGATTATACCTAATTTTTTTTTCTTTTTAAAATTTTTATTAACATAAAGAGGGCAGGTTTCATGTATTTCATAGGTACAGTTTTAAGAGGATAACTATACTTCCCTGCCTCCATCCCTCAATCCACCTGCCTGGACCTGGTAGGCATTTGGTGTGTGAAGCTTATGCCATTGATGTTGCTAAGGAAAACAGAAACCCTATAATCACAGCACTTTCTTTCTGCAATTTTATAAGCATCTCCATTTGTTTAATGCCAGTGTCCAAAACCTAATAGTTTGTAATTTGAAGGAAATTGAATGAATAGAGAAATTTATTGAGCCTAAAACCAAGTGAGGCATGGCGAGAGAGAGAAAAAACCATGCAAGATCTGCTGCTTGACTTCAAGGACGGTGTCTGGGGCAGAGAAGGCAAAGCTGAGGCCCTAGATTTGTGGTGTGACTTGGCTTTGTGGCTTTAGGCTAATCATTTAACCTTTCTGAGTCCTGGGTTCTTCAGCAGGGAAATGAGAATGTCTGTGATAACCACCATGTAGGCTGCTTTAAGGGCTAAATAAAAGAATGGATGTGAAAAGTGGAAATGTTGGAGAGCAACAGGCAAGAGGGGAAATCCCCTACAAGGACAGCAAAGTTAAACATGAGAGGTAGGCACAGGGAAGAGAAGGAAAATGTAGTGAAGAGGCTCAGAGAAAGCTTCTAGAAGGAATGGTTTAATCCAAGCCTTGAGATACAGACAGGTTCAGGCCTCACTGAGTTATGGGTGGAGAACAGTGCTGAATATACAGTGGAAAGGTGGGTTTTGACCATGACATGGGTTGCAATCAGGCCCACAAATTCCAGGCTATGGACTGAGAAGCAATGACATTCATCATACTGCTCTCCAAATGCTGGCATAGGCCAGACTGAGGACAGGGACTTTACCCTCTGCTGACTTGCCTTGAGCCTGGGCCAACCCCTCCTACTCACACCCATCAGGTCGGGAAAAGCCCAGGGTTCTGTGACCACACACACACCATCAGACACACTGTCCAGATGCTCCCTTTCCTGGCATCCCCATTCGAATGTTCACACTGAAGGGCTTTAAACCAATTTAAGCAGCGGTCTTTAAACTTGGCCCAACTTTTAGAAGATTTATGAAAACCTTTCAAGTGGGGTTTTGCAGATGATTTATTTTCATCTCCTTGGGTTTCATATTATATTTATGTATGCTTTTAAGCCTATAATGAGATGAAAAACCTGTAGATTTTAGCATCTCGACTGGTAGTCAAGCTATCTTGGTTATTTTTATTAAAATCTTATTTATTTATTTATTTGAATAGTAGAGAGACAGAGACAGACACAGACTGACACAGATCTTCCATTCACTGGTTCATCTTCTGAATACCTACAACAGCTAGGGCTGAACTTGGCTGAAACCAGGAGACTAGAATTCAATTGAGTCTCTCCAGTGGAAAGAAGGGGCCATCAAAGAAGGATGTAATTTTCTCTGAAGGGAGGAGAAAACTTCCACTTTGCAAATGGCCCTGTCTAGAAACCAATGGAGTTTATGGACTCAAAAGGCTTCCATAGCCTTGGCAGCTCTTGTCAAGAGCCTTGGGTGATCACTGACTTCATAAATAAGAGTGTCAGTTGTTAAATCAACAGCAGGAGTCACTGTGCACTTGCTCTCCATGTTGGACCTCTGTCCTTAATGAGGTGTACTATGAGAATTAATGGTAAAACTTGTCTTCAAACTGTACTTCATACTTTGTGTGTCTGTGTGGGTACAAATAGTTGAAATCTCTATTTAGTATAGAGTTGGTCTTCTGTATATAAAGTCAATTAAGAACAAATCTTAATGGAAAATGGAATGGGAGAGGGAGTAGGAGGTGGGATGGGAATGGAGGTGGGAGAGTGGGAATGGGGGAAAGAAACACTATATCCCTAAAAGCTGTACATATGAAAATTTATAGTCATTAAATAAAAATATTCAAAAATAAACAAATGAATTATATAAAGTATCTTGTAAATAAAAAAAAGAATTAAATCAGACCTCCCACATGGGTGACAGGGATCCAAGTACTCAATTCACCACCTGCTGCCTCTCAGGGTATACCATTAGCATGAAATGGATAGTGGAGCTGGGACTCAAGTATAGGTACTTTGATGTGGGATGTGTACATTCCAAGTGGGGTATTAACCACCATATCAAATACCTGCCCCTTGTTCTTAATAATCAAATTACCCCAATACCAGCTTTAGTAAATATTAATGAAATTATTTCAAACTGCAAAAATACTAATGCAAACTTAGCACTTATTATGTACCAAAGCCTTGTTCTCATTCTGTTAACCCATACAACAGCCTATTGGTTATGTAATAATATTATCCTCGTTGAACAGATGTGGAAAATGAGGCATATGGGGACTAAGTAATTTTCCCAAAACCATATACGTAGTAAGTGGCAGAGCTGAGGTTTGAGCCAAGGGAGTCTGAGTGCAGCCTTCTCTTTTAAAGCTTTATGCTGTATTACCTTACAACAATGAATGCAAATATCCACGCAGGAAATAAGCACAGGTTCATGGAGGGCTTCGACGTGAGTACTGACCCCATCAGGGCCAGGTCCTAGAGCAGCCAGGGGTAGTGGCTACAGGAGCGGAAGCCTCCAAATGGTGAATGCCTTGTTGACTGCAGATCTCTGCTTTTGAGAATCAAAGACAGAAGGCCCAAGATAAAGGTTCTTTAGAACTCACCTAGAGAGGCAACAAGTGTGGGCCCCAGAATCAGACTGGCTGGGTTGGTTCCACCACTCTCTCTGTTCTATGCCCTCAGCCTGGTTACTGAACTTCTCTGGACCTCAGCTTTCTCATAGGTACAATGGAAATCATGATACTTAGCTCACAGAGGAATTGGGAGGATCAAAACAATTCACATAAAGCAGTTATTGGGTGCCTGACATGTAAGAAGTTCTCAACAAATGTTAGCTATCATTCTTTTTTAGGCACCCCTCCTTTCTGAGCAGACTCTTACACCGCAGCCCTGTGTAAGATTATTTTTATTCTAGTGTATCAGTTTCTAAGTATGTTTGGTGTTAGAGTTCAGTCACACCCAGGCAAGGCCTAGATGATGACATGAGCAGAAGGCGGGGAGTCCAGTGGCAGGGAAACTTGACAAAGGAGTTAGGGTAGAGAGTACGGGGCTGGCATGGGCAATCTCTACAAAAGAGGGGCAGTCACCACAACCACATGGTTCACCGGATATGGAGGGCAGGAAGGCAGAGGAGCAGAGATCGCTGGCTTGCACACTGGGTAGAAAATGGGGCCATCATTGGAAATGGGCAGCACGGCCAGAGAGGTTGGCATGGGGAAAAAAGAGAGTGGATGACAGCAACCTGGCTTTGGGACGAGCCAAGTTTTCAGTGGGTATTTGGGTACTGGACTCCCAAGGGGAACTGCCTGGCTGACTCTTGGCTCTACAACTCTGCAGCTCAAGAGAATGCCAGAAGCTGTACTTACTGATTGGAAGCCATCACTTGTAAGCAGTACCTGGAGGCATGGGAGGAACCAAACCTCTGAACCTCTCGTGTGAGGCTGTGGGACTTATGGCAAGAAACCCTGGAAGCAAACCTTCAGGAACAGCAGCATTTAAAGCAAAACAGGAGTTGCAAAGAAATGAAATAACATGTCTGCATCTCTCTCCGTCCACTAAGGGCATTAAATTTCAGGAGGGCAGGGCCTTCACCTTGTTCGTTATTTTATTCCCAGCACCTGGCACAAAGCAGCAATTCAGTAAATAACTCTTGACCAAATGAGCAAGGTCACACAACCAGAAAGTGGTGCAGCCACCGTAGACTGGATGACCCCCCCCCCCACCACCAGATTTCTCCTCTTCCCCTGACCTCTGTAGGTTAAGAGGATTTCAGAAGAGGGGGTCCCTGCTAGCTTTACAACTGTGCTATTCCAAGGAAGTCCCTGAGTAACATTCCCCTTCATAAGGGAAATTAAACTCACTCATTTTATTATTACCTGGGTCTGCACCACCTTCTGTAAACACTGAACTCCACGGCGAGTAGATGCCTGCAGGACTGGATATACACTGGCTGTGCTGCCCTGGTCACCAGCGGCATGGGGCACAGTGACCCCCTCTCTCTGCTGCAACCTCAGTGCCAGGGCATGGATCCCAGCCAGGCAGCTCAACAGACAACACAGTTAGCGCCTTTCAGAGATGGTCCTGCTGCCAACTCCGAAACTACTGGGTGTGTACAATAAACCTGGGGACAGAATAGTTTGATTCATCTCACTCTTTTCTGGCATGGTAGTTCTCATGCAAAAAATCAACACTGCTGTTTGTAGTGTTCATTACAGGAATATCTATATGTTGGATAAAGTTTACATACAAAATAACAATAATAAATATGTTCATTATTTTAAAATCTTAGAAATGTTAATAAGATAATAAAAATACTTCATGATCCCACAATCTATAAATAATTGTGATCATCATTTGGGGTTATTTCCTCTACCTTTTATATTTGCTATTTTAAATAGCTGAGATTGAACAAAATATTTTTGTACATTGCTCCTTAATATTATATTCCATTTTATATACATACCAAATTTATATAATCAACCCTTAGTTGCTGAACATTTATTTTTTACCCAGGTTTTTGGTACTATAAATAAGACTGTTAATAACTTTATCCGTAAGTTTTTATCTACCTTCTAGGCTACTTTTTACAAGATATTCCTAAAAGTGAACTACTAACTCAGATACAACCATGTAACTTTCTTGATCTGATAGGAAAATTCTTACCATCTACATGTAAATTATGCATAAGTATGCACAGATACACACACAGAGATATACATACACATCCTACCAATTCCTAAAGGCCTTTCAGGGTACACAAATATTATGAGAACAAAATGTAATGAAGATTTTATCCATCAGTTCTAAGAGGAAGCTCTTAAACAAGCTATTATGCCTAATGCATTTCCCAGAATAAGAAAAACTTACATAAAAATATATTTCATCTTCAGTGAACATTTATACATAAATTGCTATAGCACACACCACCCACCAGTCAGCAGAAACTCAATTGCCAAATGGGATCACAAAATTTCAGAGCCTGAAGGGACTCAGGAGGAGCTCTGGTCCAATTCCCAGGAGCAAGATGCATCACTGACTTTAGTGCCAAAGTCACACAGTCATTGGCAACATCAGGAATGGAGTGGGTCCCTGTGGGTCAGCTCAGTGCTAGCTGGATGTCTTCCACACATTAGGTTCTGCAAAAGTGCTGGTTTGGTGATAGCTGGATGGGATGGAGAAGGAGAACTGACAGGAGGAGTGATGAAAGGTAGTTGTTGTCCTTGGTGAGATGGTACCTCTGAAAGATCACCTTCCATCAAATGCAGAATTTGCTTTTTCCCTCAATCTGGATTCTAATGATGTCATGACTCAAGAAGGAATGGAAATTTCCACAACTGGGTAGAGGACATAAATAACCGATCCACCAGGTTTCATAAACTGACGGAATAATGACAACCACCAGCACCACAATTGCTAACATTTATTAAGTGCTTACTATGTGCCAAGCACCATTCTAAGCCCTCTACTTAGAGTAATTCATTTAGTTTGAACTTCTCTTAAACCATAGCAAGTTCCCTTAGGATCTAATTTTAGAAAATCCCAAATCAGATGATGCCAAATAACTAAATCTCATTGAGCCTGCAGAATCCAGTCTGATGAGGCAGCACCTAATCAACATAGAGAATTTGTACAACCATGTAAGTGGGGAAGATAAAGGTCATGAAAAACCAGATGTGAAGGCCTCCTAGAAAGGTGATATCATCTGGCACAGGAAATTGATCCAAAGTCAGAACTTTTCAGTTCAACTGGTTCAGTGCTTGGTCATTTTCTAGTTAGGAAGATTAGCCTCACCTTATTCAACGCCAAGTTCCCTCAATTGAAACAGAAACTTCAAAGTTGACTAACCTGAAACAATACTATCTTATTTCTCATTTGGGAGGTTTTCAGAGACAGTGAAACAAGCAGAGAAATAGCTAATTACAAAAGGACAAACAGCAGAGGCTCCAAATTAGTAGCGCTTGGTTGAGAAGGGGAGAAAATAGTCCCTTGGATGTGAGAGCGGAGGGCACAGCATTTGGGCCTCATTGCAAGAGAGATACATTGAGCCCTTCCTTATTTCCTTCTGGTCTGAAATCTCACCTTAGACAAGGTTGACATTTTGGAGTCATCAAGTAGATCATACTGCTCATAACAGGTTGCCCAGCAGGGAATTATGCAGACCTTGGCATCTGTTCATCTCTGTGCAAAATTTAAAAGCTTCAGGATAGACTGGATTGTTCTCAGCAACAGCCACAGCAGTGGTGTTATGTCAACATGCAGTGCTGGGGAGTGTTCTGCAGGCCATGATGGCTGCCTGCAGGGGACCCAGGAGGCACCATCCTGCCATGCACAGCTGACAGTCAATGACTGTGGCTTTGATGAGTCTGCATAATTGAACCAACAGAGCAGCATCTCCCATCACTCAGCATTTCATGAGTGCTTGTTCAACAACTTCCAAAGGAGCTAACTGGTTCTAACCACATGTGAGACATTCTGTGACAGGGCCCAAAGATCAGAATGATAATACATCGTGAGCAGCAGGTCCTCAGCATAGTCTTAGCCTAGCACGTGCTGCTATAACAAAACAGCACACACTGCGTGATTTATAAATAGCAAAAACCATGTCTCAGGATTCTGGAGGCTGGAAAGTCCACTATCAGGCTGGCAACATCTGTGGAAGCCTTACTGCTGTGTCATCCCAACGCAGAAGGCAAGGCAGCAAAAGAGCAGGTTTATGTGCATGTGCACACGCATGAGAGAAACAGGGAGAAAGAAAGGGGGACCAACTCACTCTTTCATCAGAAAGCCACTCCAAAGATGACTAGCACTAATGATGGCTTATTAGTGGGATACCACCACCCTAATCCAACATTGTTGCACTGGGGATTAACTGTCCAACACAAGAACTTTGGGGGACACATTCTCACCATAGCAAGGGTTTATCCTGTGCCGGGCTCTGCACCTAAGCTTTAGCATAGGGTTTAAGTGTCACAACAGTAGGCTGAGGAGTTACTATCAGCAGTGGTCCTACAGGTATTGCCATTTTAAAGAGGAGTAAACTGAAGCCTATAGAGTTGCCCAAACAGGTAGTCGGAAGATAGAATCTAGGTCAGGGGCTGGCATTAGGCAGAGCAGTACCACTTGGGACACCCACATCCCATAGTAGAGTACCTGGGTTAAGTCCTGGCTCCTCAGCTTCCTATAAATGTGCAGACTGGGAGGCAGCAGAGGATGATTCAAGCACTTAGGTCCCTGTCATCCACCTGAGAGATCTGACCTCCTGGCTTTGCTGTAGCTCAGCCATGGCTTTTGCAGGCATTGCAGGAGTGAACCAGGGTGGCAGATTCTCCCTCTCTCTTTCTCTTTCTCTGTATTTCAAACAAAGTGAAAATAAATAAAAAATTGAAAAAAATATAATCTGGGTCTAACTCCAAAGCCCCCATAGCATTCACTGCTTCAATCATTGCTCCCATGTTTAGTTGAAGAGTTCCTAAAGCTTAGTCATTTTGTCGACTAATCTGAAACCCAATAGTCTCCAAGAAGGGGCTATCCTCTTTCACATGTAACTGATATGCGAAGGTCAAGCCCCAAGACACAGGAAATAAAACTCCAGGCTTATACCAAATGAGGCCCTATCTGCCCGATAGGATGAAATAATCTCTCTAAAGACTTCAGCTTCCCAGAGACCATGACATGCAACCATACAAGCCTCTTGTGGAAAGAACTCTTGAATCATCTTTATAGGCTTTTCAAAAAAGAACCCAGGATTTGATTTTTCTTCCTTTAAAGAAAATATTACAAATTGTGGTGAATTTGCTCAGAGGTTTCACAAGTTGGGTGTTTTCCTAAACAAACGTAATGTCTGGGAAAATGTTAAATGTAGGAACACTATTGGTGAGGTGGCCAATAACAACACTATTTGTGACAATAACCAGCCAGTCCCAGCCACTCTTGCCAAGAGCAAGTGCTAAGAGGAAGCGAGATGGCCTGACCCTTCCTGTCCAGCCTCAGTGGCAACAGATTGTGAGTGTGGCCCTGCATCTAAATCACTAACAGGGGCAGGAGAGTTCAGTGGGAAGCCTTGGAATCACTCAGAGCTAGATTTGAGCCCAAGCCCTGCCATTTACTAGCTGTGTTAACTCTGGGCAAATTGTTTAGCTTCTCCAAAATCTGTCTCTTCATCTGTAATATACAGATAATGATACTTCATGGAATTGTTAGAGTGGTCTTTACAGAGCATAGCATACTGTGAGGTGCTTACTTACTAACAGCATAATTGGAAATGTTTGTTTATGAACAGTAGCAATCAATAATGAACTCTATGTTTCCTGTGCCTGTTGGGGTAGACAGCCATGGCAAAAGTTAACATCCAAGTAGATCCTTAATGAACCCCTGGCCTAGGATTTCGATCATGAAGCCTCTGAAGGCCCCGCTTAGAAGCTTGCCCTTAGGCATCAAACAATTGCCGAAGATCATGTAGCTTTCAGCTTCAGCCTTTGGCTCATGCATGGTCACTCCTGTCCCTCATCTGATTGATGCCTGATTATTATTTCAGAAGTGGTTAAATCATCACCAACTCCAGAGGGGTCTTTCTAAGCCACTGTCTCACTTCCTGCCTCTGCACTGGAGGTAAATGCCCACCCTCTCCTGATCTCTTAGCAGCCCCTCTGCATACAATTTCCTTGTGCTAATGTCTCCCCATGGCAGTGAACTGTCCACCTTTTCTCTTCCAGATTTTGTCTTTTGTCTCCGCATTCCCAGTGCTGGGCACATCATAATAACATTCATTTCTTCACTCATTCACTTGAAAGGATCTCTACTAACAAGTTACATCCACCTTCTGCTCTCAGACCTTTTAATCTTAAAAGTGCCTAATAGAAATTAAAAGAAAAGGAATCAAGAAAAGAAAGGATGGAGGAGCCAGGAGGACAGGGGAAAAGGAGAAAGTTAAAGACAAGAAGAAGGAGGAATGGGAAGAAAAAAGAAAATGCTAGCTCAGCCATCTGGTGCATCAGATTGCTTAGCCTCATGATACTCCTTAAAATGTTTGAAAGCTGCTGTCATATTCTTGTGAATTCTCCTCTTTTAAAAATATTTTAGACTTTTCCTCCAACACATTCTCTAATGTTACTTCTACACGTACTCTCTTCATTTGGAAATCTCCTTGCTTCCCAAGGTTGGTCTCCTAATAATAAACATTTCTCCTAGAAAATCTAATCCGTTTTGTATTTTTTAGGAAAAATGAAACTTAAGCATATCAGCAACTGGCGATGAATGGAAAGGCTGGGAGTTCAAAGGTTTAAAGGAGCCTTCTGAGGGACTCTGTAACACAGGACCCTTTTAAGGGGCCTGCAGAGGAATGTTAATTACTTAAGCAAAGTCATGCATGACACACACTTACACCAAGTGTCTGGTCAAACTCTAACAACAAATGTAACTTGAGGTCTCCGGCTCATCTTTCTGCTAAACAGAGCTCTGGGATTCAAACAGGATTAGCGCCAAGGACCCATTCCTATTCAAAAATAAACCATTATAGAAAGCCCAGCATTTTATTCAAGTGGCTGGTAGGATCTAGTAAGCCCCTTCAGCTGCACAAACTACAGAACCTTCTCACTTGATGGTCTGGACCATGGAGTTTAATATAGAAGCAATTCCAAACAGGGTTGATGCTTTGGTGAAGGAAGGAGACACCATCACCATTATATGACTATGAGAAGCTCTCTCATCCCCAAAAGGATCAGCCCACCAGAAAAATTCGGCTACTTTCTCTGTGGATCTAAGCACCAAAAGGTGTCATTCATTCATTCATTCAACAACAAGAAACAAAGTTTCTTTGCCTAATAAATTCATTGTCTAGCCCTGGAAGAACTCAGGGTCCAGTCGGGTAGGACAGGCTCATACATTAAGACGGATGAGACAAACACTGTCCCAGCAGTGTATTCCAGGGACTCTGACCTTGGAAGAGAGGGGAATTAGGAACACTCCTTGGGAGAGGCAAGGCTTGAGTTCGGTCATTTAAACTGAGCAGCGTATGTCAGAACGAGTCTGCAGAGGAGAGAAGTGAAAAGATGTGGAGGACAGTCCAGGCCACAGGGGCTGCTGTGCAAGCCTCTGGACTTACGAAAGGATGAAGTAGAAGATATGAATTTGGAAATGCGATGGTATAAGAATTTGGACCAGGCAGAAGAGCTTACAGTTAGAAATCTTCCTCTCATTTTCCCCCTACTTTTCAGTCCTGTTTCTTAAAAGTCAAAATGGTTACCTGCACACCCTTCCAAATTTAAAACATAATGACTATGCAAATGTCATGGAATTGAACACACTGTCTTTCAGATGTGCTAAAAAAATGCAATATCTTTTATAATTAATTGATTAATGGGTCTTGCTCAGAGCTACCTCCTTCCTAGTTGGTGTGGGTCTGTGGAAGTGGGTAACAGGCTTGAATTCAGCTCTGCCCTTTATACTTTTGACATCCCCTGCAGTGAACTTTCCTGGGCTGTTCTTGGGCTGGTGTCTGTTAAGGAAGTCCACACTTGGGAACTTGTGGTAGTTCCGGTGGAAGCCTCATCCAAATCATATGTAGTATGCAATGCCACAGGGTAGGAGTAGAGGGGAGAGGGGATGAATATAGAAGAAATGCATGCAGAGTCAGAGTCATGCCCTCCCCATGTCTTTGGAACATCTGTGACCGCTCCCTTCCCTTAGGTCCAGTGTGTGCTGAAGCTTCCAAGGGCCTCAGACATCCTCTGGTATGAGCTCCATGCTGCATGGTGCTCTAGCAGCACCACCAACACAAGTCATACTGTCCGTGGGGTCAGACCAGCAGAGAGAGTCACAAGGGTGAAGGCAAAGTGCTGGGGATGCCCCTGGACCTTCTCTTCCCAGTCACTCACTGGGCTAATCTTCATGAGGATAATTCTGAATTCAGTGTGCAGGATCAACAGATGGCCCTCAAAACCTGGCTCAACTGTTTTTGTAACTAAAAGAGCCCTGAGCCACAACTCCCTTCTCAATGGACTTAGGATATCAAGAATTGGAAAGGTGGGTATATGACACAGTGGTTAACATGACACTTGAGATGCCTACATCCCATATTAGAGTGCCTGGGTTCAAATCCCAGCTCTGCTTCCAATTCAGCTTCCTGTTAATGCATACCCTGGGAGGCAGCAGAAAATGGCTCAAGTACTTGGGTCCCCGCTACCCATGTAGGAGATCCAAATTGAGTTTTGGGTGTCTCACTTCCAGCCCCAACTGTTATAGGCATTTGGGAAATAAAACACTAGATGAAAGAGATCTCTCTCTTCTCTTTCTCTGTTTCAATAAATTACATAATTTTAAAAGAAATAGCTATGCATGGATTTAAATTGTTTTGCACCAAAATAAACATCCTTTAATTTGATATTTTCCATGAACTTTTTTGAAGTCCCCTCAAGTGTCTGCCTTGTCCACAGCCTTGAACACCAACTCTTCACCTAGCTCAGCCATGGCAGGGGTGGCAGGACTGTGAGAAGACCACAGTGTTCCTCATTTCACTCCAGGTCTGCTAAGGAGGGAAGCTGCGCTAAGCTCTCTTCTGGTCCTGAGGGAAAGATGGAATTTTGGCATTTTTCATTTCCCTCCAAAAAAAAGAAAATGAAACACAAAAACAGGAAGCAGCTGAATTTATTCCTCCTATTTTGATTTACA
This sequence comes from Oryctolagus cuniculus, assembly GCF_051225735.1. NCBI lineage: Eukaryota > Metazoa > Chordata > Mammalia > Lagomorpha > Leporidae > Oryctolagus > Oryctolagus cuniculus. The sequence continues at coordinate 109,434,166 of NC_142873.1, forward strand.
CCCCCTTTCAGCTCACAATCATTGTTTTTAAATTAATATTTTAACTGTCTCTCCCATGAAAAAGGAGGGATAACTTATCTGTTTTTAAAAAGAAAATAAGTCCAAAGGGCAAAGAATCTGCCCCCTTTGAAATAATTCTATTCTGAAAAGCTATAACTAAGATTTCTGGTTCGAAATTGAGATAAGATTATCTGAGAGAGATGAGGGGGGAGAGGAACTGCCAAAGAAACAAATTTATGCCCACATTAACAAACTCCCAGAAAGGATTCATTCCTTTCAGTATAAGAGGATTTTTTTTCTTTAAAAGCTTCTTCCCAATTAAAAAAAATATAAAAGTAATATCTGTAAACCCTTTCAGACACATGAACTTCACTTCACTCAACCTGGCTGGCCCCTGTGAATGCCGCCCTCTTCCATGTCCTCCGCCTGCTTAACCTCTCCCAGGTGACCCACACTGCCTGCACTTGGCCAGCCTCGCCCTCCACAGATCTGCCTGTGCCGGGTCCTCCCCAGGCTCCCCACGCTCTACAAGTTACTAATCACCAGATGCAGCTCTTCAGGATCTGATACAGCCAACCAGTGCTGCATCTCACAGCCCACATCTGCCGGTTTTGCTTACTTGTTGATCTTTCATGTTTTTCTTTAACTTCTTAGATCCTTCCTTTTACCACAACAGAATCTCATATGAGTCCAACTGATTATTGCTGTAACTTTTACTTCGTGATCTCACAAAGTAAGTCTTTAAGTAATAGTGCAGTCTTTATGTAATGGTGTATGTGTCAGAGACGGACAACTGTCTTGATCACTTATTCTTTGCCTCTTCAAAAAAAAAAAAAAAAAAAAAAAAACCAGAAATGCAGCTAGGAAACAGATTTCCCAGAATAAAGACTACATTATCCAGCCTCCCTTGCAGCTAGGTGTGACCATGAAACCAAGCCTGCAGGATGTGAGAAGTGGTAATTGTATTGTCTAAGTTGTGCCCTCAAAGAGGCTGCATGCACCCTGTTTTGACCCTGTTTGCCCTCCCTTGTGAGTGGAATACAGGCACACTGGACTGTTGCAATGAAGTCTACCCATTAATAAAGGCAGAGCAATAGGACAGGAATCAGAAACCCTGGATAGTGTGTGTTCTGATTTCTCCCTTGTAGAGTGATGATGGTACTAAACACGTATGCTTAGGCCAGGTCTCACCTGTCACATCTACTGTCTCTCTCCAAATCTAGAGATAACCTCCTTTGGCCGCCATCTCAGATTCCACCTAAACCATGATTTCTTTCTCAATCCACTTTATTTCCAATTGCCCTTTTTTGGGGAAATCTAGTTTCAGACTCCTTCCTGGTATCTTTCAGTATACTTCCTTCAGGTCTCACATGCCATTCAAAGGTTTTTTTTTTTTTAAAGATTTATTTACTTATTTGAAAGGCAGAATTACAGAAAGAGGGAGGGAGATAGGAGGAGGGAGGGGAGAGAGAGAGAAAGAGAGAGAGAGAGAGAGAGAGAGAGAGAGAGAGAATCTTCCATCTGCTGGTTCATTTGCTAAGTAGCTGAAGCCAGGAGCTTCTTCCAGGTGTCCCATGTGGGTATCAGGGACCCAAGCACTTATGCCATCCTCCATTGATTTCCCCAGTGCCATAGAAGCCATTACTCAAACCAGAGCCAATACAGGATGCCAGTGATGAAGGCAGTAGCTTTACCTGCTAAGGGTTTTTTGTAAGCCTCTCAAAACCACCTCCAGCACTACAGAGTCCACCTTTACTCCTACGAGGACCTTTATTGTGGCAAGTCTGCCTTGTGATAGTAACCACTTTCTGCCTACTGTGCCTCTCATTTATTGCAACTCCTTAAGAACCACCATCCATTGCACAACTAATGCCTGCATATTACACTGAACCACAACAACTAGTGAGGTAGGTGTTGGTATTCCTCAGATCAAGAAACTGAAATTCTAAGTGATTAAACAAAGCCTTTCCAAGGTCACACAGCTTTTAGGTGGTAGAAATAGTTTGGACACAGGAATGTCAGTGTTGCACTCTACCACTTGGTATGTTGGAGCAGTCAATAAATAAAAGTCCAGTGAATAAAAGGGTGAAAGCATGAATGAAGGATTGCCTCTCCACATGCATTGTTGCTGAGCTTTCCAACTCACAGCTTTTGGTCCACAATTTTCATTCTCCCAGGACAGAGCCAAGCACTAGGCCCCCATCATTATCATTGTCCCCTCTGCCCTTTATCCAAATAGGATTTCATCCAAATAAAAGCAGTGTGCTTGCCCTGCAATGGAGCTTCCCAGCAAGACCTTGAATCTTTACCACCACCTTCCCCTCCCTAAAGCCACCCCCAATGAACACATGATCCATGGAAAACTCTGGCTCGCTGGTTCTAACACAAATCCCCTGTACTTCCGCATCACTCCTACCTCCAACCAGACAGCAATCCTCCAAACACTCACAGACAGAAATTTTGGAATTCACCTCTATTCTACTCATGGCACCCAAGGATTCACATTTATAAATATTAAATTATAGGGTGGGTATTAACGCTGGTGTTTAAGGCACCTGTGTCCCACGTAAAAGCACCTGGGTCCAATGCCAGGCTCTAGCTCCTAACTGTAGCTTGCTGCTAACATGCAGTGATGGCTCAAGGAGTTGGGTTCCTGCCAGCCATGTAGAAGACTAGACTGAGTTCCTGGCTCCCACTTTTTGGCCTGGCCCTTCCCTATCTGTTGTGAACATTTAAGGAGTGAGTCTGTGGATAGGAGCTCTCTGGCTGTCAGTGTCTGTCTCTGTCTCTCAAATAAATATTTTAAACTGTACTTTAAAAACTACTAATGAATATCAAATTCCCCTCACTGACCTTGCTTCAGCTCTCCATGACTCAGGCCAGCTTGTCTTTGCAACTGCATCCCCAGTCCTCTCCTACAGAGTACTCTGGCTCCAGATGGTGCCTGGCCGCCCCCTGGCCCACAGTCAGGTCCCGTTCTCCGGCAGTGGCCCCTGCTTGGCCTTCTTTCCATGCTGAGCTCTGCCTAATCTACTGGCCCAATCTGAAGTCAGTTCTCCTCCCCTAGATTTCTACAGCACTGGTTGTCCAAAGGCTGCCCATTGCTCTTAGGAGAAAATTAAAACTACTTACCTAGAGCCTCCATAACCTCATCCTGCTTTCTTCTATATCTAGTACTTTTCTCAAAAAAGGCCCACATGCTCCGGTTTGGGGGCCTTTGCATTTGTTGTTCCACTGCCTTGAGTGTTCTTTTTCCACATGGACTACCTTTATACCTCTACCAGATCTCGGTTCTCCTGGGAACTAGGAGAAATCTTCCTTGTCCACCCCTTATAAAACAGCAAACTCTCCCTGTCCCACCCAACCTCTGACACTGCATTCCCTCCTGGCCTACTTCATTTTTCACCATTGCCACCTGGCTCATTATCTATGTGTTTATTTATTTTCTGTGTCTCTCCACTAGAATGGAAGCTCCATTTGGACAGAAACTTTATCTGCTTTTTTGAGTACCTGGCACTGAATAAATGAGTGCTGAATGAATGAATAACAAACCAACAGAAGAATGAATGAGCCAAGTTCCACACTCCATATGCAGCTCTCACCATATCAGTTTTCTTCTTTAAGTTCTTAGAATGCACCAAGCTCATCCCTGCTTCAGGGCCTTTGTACTTCACAATCTCATGGGCAGATTCAGGTTCTATGGGCCTGAAGCTTCATGGAAAAATGGAATTAAAAGATAAGTTGATTGTTGATGTAAAAATTTTGGAACCCATGTATAGTTTTTACAGAACGTGCAATCTCTGTGAACTTTTGAAGACCCCTCACATAACTCAGAATGGGTGGCGAGAAGAATGTGTCTTCAAGAAAAATTACAAATACAAAATAGCTAAGGTCCCTCCCAGGGCCTTGGAGAGGCTATGTAAGGTGAAGCCAAGAATATCAGCTTTATGGCTCCCTGGGAAATTCTCCTGCACACATCTCCAGTCCCTTCACTGCTCTGTAAGACTCCTCTCTCCCAGCATTTAACATGGCACTTGCCTTGCCAGCCAGGCCTCCATTCAAAGTTGTCCTCTGCTCAGAGAAGACAGACTAGACTCCCTCCAGCACCCTGTAATATTTTCTTCATATCAATTATCATTAACTGGCATGAACTTTATTAATATTTCATTCCCTTGTTTATTGTCTGTCTTTACCACAAGAATGTCAACTCTTAAGAGACTTGGCCTAGTTCAACAGTGCAGGGTGTCTGGAACAATGTTAGCCACATAGTCATGCTTTAAAAAGATTTGCTGCTAAACAAGAATGGGCCCGACAGCCACCTCCCACGTTCTCTGAAAATCCAAATGATAAACAGGATTAGGGCTTCTTCTCATTGCTTCCCTATGACCTCTGAAAAGGTGGGCTAGGATCATTGCTAAAGACCTAAGACAATGGCTCACCTATTGGCTTTCAAGGTGTTCCTTCTGGCTCTAGCTCTAAAAAGTTTAGCATTATTTGAAGAGAGCAAGCTTTTTGCTCATAAAAGATAGAGTTTGGGGCTTTATTTGGCATGTTATCTTTGGAGACACTAAGACTTTCTAGTAAATTCAGCAATGTTTGCTTGTTTGAAGGCTCTGGGTTGTACTTTCATCATTGTTTCCTAGGATGAGTGGTGATCTCGCCCTCCTACCTCCAAGGCTTTGATGAAATTCCAATGCTATTTTCTGCTTCCTTCACTGTGGTTTCAAAATTGGCTACCCCCCACAGGGCATCCCTCATTTATTTCCTTTGAAAGTGTTGGACAGCCCACTGGCTCTTGAATCCGGCTGCCCTCACTTTCATCTACAGTGCTCGCTATCAACAGACATTTGGGGCTCAGCCCTGGGTCTACTTCATCCAAATCTGTTCAGAGACTGTCAGGGCATCCCATGTCTAGTAAGCACCCCAGGGGACTCTGACCTGCAGTCAAGATGGGAACCACTGTGATTCCAAGAAATTCTGATAGTAAGGAACGAGTTAAGATATTTACAAGATAAAGGTCAAAACAAATGAACTGGGGCAGGATTGTGGCACAGTGGGTTAAGCTGCTGCCTGCAAAGTAGGCATCCATATGAGTACCAGTTCGAGTACTGGCTGCTTTGCTTCCAATCCAACTCCCTGCTAATGTGCCTGGGAAGGCAGTGGAGAATGGCCCAAGTCCTTGGACCCCTCTACCCATGTGGGAGACCTCGATGCAGTTCCTGGATCCTGGCTTCAGCCTGGTACAGTTCCAGCCATTGCACCCATTTGGAGAGTGAACCATCTGATGGAAGATCTTTCTCTCCCACCTCCCCAGCTCTATAACTGCCTTTCAAGTAAAATAAATAAATCTTTAAAATAAAAAAAAAATTCTCACCCCTCCCCCACATTCCCAATGTTCTAAGGCTGCAATGAGGAATTCAAGAAGGAGAAAATCGCAGAAGTCCTCAAGTTCCCATCCTGCCTCCTTGAGAAACTGAAGCCCTTCTGAAAATGGTGTGAAATCCTTGGTTTTGAGCGAGCCAAGCAGGTCACTGATGGGGTGAATCACTAAGCCCTTCACAGCTGGAAGAGGTCTAACACTAGCTACTGATCCCAAGAATGCTGTCTACTTGGAGCAGAGGGCAGCAGAGGAGGTGTGCACCAGAAACTAGAAGACCCAGCGTGCTATCGCCTGCAAGCTGCCCCAACACTCCAAGCCTCAGTGTCTTCGTCTAGAAAAAGTAACTTAAAACCAGGCTTCCTTGCAGAACAAAACAGGTTCAAGGGCATACATTCAACAGTATGCAAATGTGGCTTCTCTCCTCCAACCTATCCAAAGCTAGCCTCAAACCTTATCAGCTCAGGCAAAAACCTGCCTTTCTCTTGGGAGATGGAATGGGAAAAAGCAAACTTGCTGACCAGCGAGCAGGTCATCTGGAAAAATCACCTCATGAAATTAAACTTGCACCTAACTTAATTTACTTTAGCTTTCCCTCCTCCACACTCTTGCCTTGGGCCTCCTTTCTCTAGCGAAGTCTCCCTGCTTCCTGCATTATGTGGAATAGTTTTCCTGCTTGTGTAGGGACTGAGGGACGCACACCACATTCACTGAAGATTTGCCTACCACACTGAGCTATGCACCATTCATGAAGAGGAACTTGTGAGATGTGTTGGGCAAAGTCTCTAAACATAGCAGGAATTCTGGTGTAATTGCCCTAACCTATATATTACACATCTTAGTCTCTTCAGGCTACCATAATGAAATACCATACACTTCATGGCTTGTCAACAGCAAAAACACACTGCTCACCATTCTGGAGACTGAGAGGGGCCCCTCAGGCAAGGGAGTTCTCTGGGGCTTCTCCTACAAGGGCCCTGACCCCATTGGTGTGGGCTCCACTCTCAGCATCTGGGCACCTACCAGAGGCCTCACCTCCCAATACCAACACAACAGTGGATAAGATTCCAACACGTGAACCAGGGTAAAGGGGTGCAAACATTCAGTCTTTACACTTATGTGCGTCCACCTACGTTCCCAGACTCTCTCATCACCTTCTCTAGCAAATGTCTACTGGCACTAAGCCTCAATCTGGGAATATGCTGGTGAACAAATCAGACCAAAATATCTGCCTTCAAAGACCTAAAATTCTCAGGAACTATCAGATTTCTTATGACATTATCAATACCATCTACTTAGGAGGAAGAGAGTGGTTAAGTACAATACACTCCCAATTTGTTTGAACCAAGAGCAAAAAAAAAAAAATATTTCATCATATAAACCTCTATTATGAGGGTACTTGAAAAAGTTTGTAGGGAAATGGAATTAAAAATATGACATTATTAGGGCTGGGTTTGTGTCACAGTTGGCTAAACCATCACCAGCAATGTCACCATCCCATAGAAGAGTCTGTTCATGTCCCAGCTGTTCCACTTCTGATCCAGCTCCCTATTAATGTGCCTGCCTGGGAAAGCAGCAGAGGATGGCCTTAGTGCTGGGGGCCCTGACACACAAGGGGAGACCTAGATAAATTCCTGGTTCCTGGGTCTGGCCTGGCCCACATGGGGTCATCATGGCTATTGGGGGAGTGAATGAGCAAATGGAAGATCTCTCTCTCTCTCTAACTCTATCTTTCAAATAAATAAATAAATAAATCTTAAGGAAAAAAAAAAGTATGAGCTTGGAGCCAGTGTTGTGGCATAGAGGATAAAGCCACCTGTGAAAATGGCTTCCCATATGGGTGCCAGTTCATGTCCCTGTTGCTCCACTTCCAAGCCAGCTTCTTGCTAATGGCCTGGGAAAGCAGCAGAAGATGGCCAAGTGTTTGGCCCCTGTCACCCACATGAGAGACTGGATGAAGTTGCTGGCTCTTCGCCTCAGCCTGGCTCAGCTCTGGCCGTTGCAGCCATCTGTGATGGAAGATCTCTCTCTCTCTCTCTCTCTCCTCCTCCCTCCCTCTCTCCTTCTCTGTAACACTGACCTTCAAATAAATAAATCTTAAAAAAAAAAAGGTATGGGCTTATTTAGGTTGCAAAGAAAAATTTTGACACAAAAATTTTTTTCATAGTATATGGAAAATGTGTATTATAAAAATTATGCATGGATTTCAAACTTATACTTAAATAAACTCATGCTTTTACTTGCATTTTATGCATCTTTCTAAGTATCATCATATATAAATTCACATACATGAACTTCTAATCTATTATAATATATACTGTAAAACACACATAAATAGAAATATAAAAATGATGAAATTAAAAATAAGTACAAAAATAAGTCCTAATACTTTTCTTTTTCGTCATTATCCATGTGAATCACTTTACATAGCCCTAATCACATTATTTTAAAATCTCAGGTCAGCCATTTACAGCCTGTGTGATCTCGGACAAGTCATCTAACCAGGCATGCTCTCGATTTCTCTCTAAAACAGACATACAGCAATATCCATCTCGTAGTTATTACTAAAAGGGACAAAAGGAGATAATTTAGGTAAAGTAGTTAGTCCTGGCTTATTACGAACCTCATGATGGTGGCAATCCTTATTAACATTGGATTATCATTTCTAAGTGGTATTTGTTCACAAGCACGATTTCACACGACAGATTGTGTCCCCTGATACAAAACTCTAAATGGCTTCTTAGCCATTGGTATCAGGTATCAGGAGGGCCAAGGGTTCAAGACCCCGCTGGGGATCATATTCTCCATTGGAACAGATGCAGATAGGACATGACGGTATATGATATGGGTCCCCATTGTAAATCTTCTTGTTTTAACTCCCAGGAAGGTGCTCTAGCTGGGACCAGTTCACACAAGTCTCAACTGTCACCTCTTGCCTGCCGCCCCGCCTCCATCACAGGCAGCCCCACCCCTTGATCCATGGGGGGCCTGCCGTGGAACTGGCAGCCACATGCATTGCAGGCTATTAAAGGGCATGGAAAAGCGCTCAGGCTCCAACGTAGATCCAAGAGTAGTTTTCAGATTTGCCTGTTTGGATGGGAATGCTTTAAAGCTGAAGTATGTTTTCCTTGGCAAAGGTACCCTCCATTAGATGCAATTTCTTCCTGACATTTCAAGAATTGTTTTATGTCTGTGTTCTCTATAAGGACTGTCCATGGAGGTCAGAATGGAAATTATAGTTCTAAGAATGCTCACATTAGCATAGAGGGTAATACACAAGCCCCAAGCTAAATCTCTCCATCCTGGCCAGCCTGCCAGTGTTATGATTAACAAGTTGGGCTGCCACACAGGGGACTGCACTGGGCGTGCTCCCGGACTGCTGCTCTCCAGGCCAACACGGGCAACGTGTGTTTAGTCTATCAGAGTATTTATTCAGGACGCCTATCACCGTGGAACCGAGACAGCCGTCTGAGAGAGGACTCCCTGAATCCCCTGGAGAGTGCAAGAGGTAGATCTATTTTTCCACTAGATTCCTTTCCCAGGGTAACACAGCCTCCACTGCCAAGAAGGACTTGTATGTCGGTCAATCATGGCAGCCTCAGGCAAACTTGACCCCTAAAGATAAGGCTTCAGATCTAGTGAAGGGAGAGTATTTTCTGCAGGTGAGTCAGGCACTTTGGGGTACCCCTCAACTCTCCAACCCTTGCCAAGGTCATGGCTGGCATTAGTGCTTCTTTGTTTTTCCAGTCTTTTGATCTTGGATCCAACATGCTTTGAGGAAACCAGGTTCACCTGTGCCTATCACACACATGCCTGTACAGAGCCAGCATGTAGAAGAAAGGGACCATGACTTAGAAGGTAAAGACCTGGGTTCGAATCCTCCCTCTGACACTTAATAGCCATGTAAGTCTCACCATTTTCAGCCTCTATTACATCCCCTTCATATAGTAGAAACTATAGTATCTGTCTTTAAGATTGCTTTAAAAAATTAAGTGAGAATAACAAAAGCCAAGATGTGTGTTGAATTATGTTGAAATTTGATTTTGCCATTCCATAATGTGTTTTGTGTGTGTGTATATATACATATATGTATATACATATATACACACACATCAAAACATGCTGTATTCAATAAATACATGTCATCTTTATTTGTCAATGAAAATACAAATTACAATTGATTCAGTGCCATTGTCAAATAAAAGTAAAGTCAATAGAGCACAAATTAAGCAGACAAAAAATAGGCATTGGTGAAAAGCACTGGGGAAATCTTTTAGAAACAGTTGTACTAGGAAGAGAACCTCCCCATGGCAGTAAAACAGAGAAAGAAGCAGCAGGCATCTGATCAGGTTGAATGTTACAGAGTACATCCTGGGGGAGAACCACGAACCCTGTGCACCCTCCCACCATCACACTCCCCTAGCAGGAGCAACAGTGAGCCAGGGCTAAAGAATATAATAGAAGATGATTCTGGACTGTGATAGTGAAACTCTGTAAGGGTGCGGAGTCAGAGGCTGAGAATTCTCTGTAGCTGAGGTAACACCACTTAGCAACACGAATGGCGACAGGGACCAGAAGGCACAGAAGAGGAACTGGGCAGAACAAGAGGGACATGGGTCCCTTCAGCAAATCTGGCCTAGAATCCCCCTTGCCCCCCGGTCTCTAAAGAGGAGGAACTGGAATTTTCATCAGCACCACATTGCAGCTGGAGCTATCTATTCATTGTAAATGCTTGCATTTTTAGCAAAGAGCCTCTTTAGTAAACTACATAGGATTCAACTGGCAATGTGAGTTCAGTTTGTTTCCCAAACCCCATATGAGGTCTAGGTATAATGTACCAGATCTACCATTTCAGGGATTAGAATGTGGAAATAAGAGCAAGGCTCCAAATCACCCAGTGAAGAGCCCCAAATGAGTTCACGACCAGGCAGGCTCTACTGGGCATGTCTGACATGGCAAGCAAAGATGAAGGAAGAGGGCAGAAGGTGACCAAGGCTGGAGGAGACTCAGTCTGGAACAAGAAGGAATCAACACCAGAGAGTGGTGAGCCTGCGCCCAGACAGAGGCCAATTCTCTATAGGTTTTATTCCAGCTGTAGGTCAGAACTCACTCCCAGCTTACTAATCAATCCCATGATCCTCCACCAACATGAGGATAAGAAAAAAATGAGACTATTGGTCTAACAGGCGATGAAATAGCAAAGAAGAAAAAAGAGTGAATCAAAGAGAAGAAAGTATTGTTCTGTAAAGGCTGGATTTACATGAATTTCTTATTTTTGCTTACATGCAAATGAATATATTTAGGTGTGACTCACTGTATATACTGGCATGTGATTTTTTTTTCTTTTTAGGTTATTGTAATAAAAGTGTTAAGTCCACTGCCTTACCAGTCCTTTCCAGGTTTCCATGGGACACCATTTAAAAACCATACAGGTCCATACTAACATGAGTAGTTTTAATCTTTGCTTATCACTTGCTTTCTGAGGCTTCCCAACATATTATCTCCTTCATGTTCAGTGGTTTACAACCCTGATTACAACAGAAATTCTTAAGATATAAAAATTACCAACAGCCAGGTCCACCTCCCTAGATTCTGATCCCATTGGTCAGAATGCACTCCACAAAAGGTTTTTTATTTTTTTGCAGTTCCCTCCCTTCCCCAAGGTAATTCTAATGTGCAACCAAGGTTGAGAGCCACTGGATTAGGTCATTTGACACATAGAAGATCCCCGTGGGAGAAGCAGAGAAGAGATGATTATCCCTACTTTCCAGACAAGGAAATTAAGGTCCAAGGCAACTTGGAGATTTGGCCAAAGTTGTATCCATTATGTCAGTGTCAGAACTGGGTGAGAAGCCAGGTCTCCTGACTCTGGGGCCAGTGTGGTCTCTTCCCAGCGTACCATACTCACCACTTCATCCAATACCTCTCAGCTTCAAGTGCAGTTACCAATGAGAGCACAGAGGAAAAATGATTAGAATCTCAGTATGTCTTTGCACAATCATTCTCAGAAATGCATCAACAAATGCAAGCCCCTCCTTCCTGGAATAATGAACTAGACCACTTAAGTAAATCAAACCATTTGATGGAGGCCAAGAGAGCTATTGATACTAGTTTGCTTGTCTCCAAGGAACAAAATACTGAAAGGAAAGGGCTTAAAATGAATGAAAATGTATCCAATGCACAATCAAATGAAAATGTTGTGGGCCCATGGCCAAGGATCATCTGCCAATTGGATCTCTTTCAGCGCCCTAAATTTAACCAGCTGGGATTCTTTTTTCTCCCTCCCTTTTTTGTAAGTATCATCTTTTTCAACCTTCAGAAAGGAAGAGATTTTCCTTTTAATGGGAAATCTGTATTTCATCATAAATATGGAACACAACGTGCTTAGTTTTGCCAATCTCCTGGGAAGTAGGTTCTTTGTGTATTGTATGCTTGGCATAAAAGAAAGACTCACATTCCAGCAAGGTTTCAAGCACTACAGACCAGAAGCATGTATCTGTGGAATTCAAGGTGTAATCCCACCTCCATTCCTAACCTACTAATAATACTTTACATTTGTAGATTACTTGATTGCCCTCACAAATTGAGATAATCTCTAAATTTCCAAACCGTTCCAAAATACAGTGAATAAATGGAGGTAAAGATGTGTATGTGTGCATGTGCGTGTGTGTGCCTGTGTGTTGGGGAAGGGAGGAGGAGGTAACAGAAAGAATAGACCTAGGTGTTCACAGTGCTTAAGTATGAATAGGATTACTGATATTATTTACTTTCTTTTTGTTTGTTATTATCACAGCTTTCTTGCAACCAATACTTAGTACTTTACAATTGTTTTAAGATTTATTTATTTGAAAGGTAGAGTTATGGGGGGGGGATGGGGAGGGAGAGAGAGGGAAAAAATATATATATATTCTATGTGCTGCTTCAACAGCCAGGGCTGAGCCAGGCTGAAGCAGGAGCCTGGAACTCCATCCCAGTCTCCTACATGCATGGCAGGGGCACAAGTCCTTGGGCCATCTTCTGTTGCCTCTGTAGGCACATTAGCAGGGAGCTGGTTTGGAAGCGGAGCAGCCAGGACTCAAACCGGCACTTACATGAGATGCCAGAGTCACAGGCAGCTGCTTAACCTGCTATGCCACAATGCCAGCCCTATACTTTCCAATTTTAGAAGAAAATTGTTTTAACCAAAAAAGAATAAACATAAATCACAAGTGAAAGGTAAAAATGGCTCTACCCGTGAGCAAATGACAAGGTCAAGGTTCTCTTCACCTATGTGACCAGCCAGCTTGGGGAGCTGGGTAACAACATGTCTTCAAATCCAGCCTGCAGAGGCTGAGCCATCACCTGGTGTCAGTGTTGCTAAGGCCAACATTTACCAGAGGAGTTTTTTTCCCTCCATGCACCTGAGGAAAGTGACTTCCCAGGAAAGACTTGGAGAATCCATTAGGCAGGGGCTGGATCAAGGCTGCAGAGCTTACGGGTCTGCCCTGAGCAACATCCATGACAAGACCATCTGCTCTATCCTGAGCAGGGCATTTGGAGTGTGAGTGTGACGCTCTGGCTCCAGCTAGACCTCCATGGGCTCCTGCCCTGAGAAGCATCCACGCTTCCCACAATCCAGAAGCAACCTTAGTGGCACAACACGTACAGGGATGAGAGGAGTCCAGGAAGGGATGTGGCTACCTACCCGTTTATGTAGCAAACATTTCCCAAGTACCTGGTAGGCACGGCTGTCACACATCATCACTTAGTTGTGGACAAGGCAACATGATAAGCTGCAGAAATAAAGCTCCATTTGCCAGCAACTGGGTCCCCAGGGAGAAGACTAGTCCTCTAAGAAAGGGGTTTCTTCTTCCCCTGAAGGTATCTGCTGACCAACTGTGTCTGCAGAGCTGCACCTGGCTGGAGGAAGTGCCTTTTTTTGTTAGCAATGATCCTAAGGCCAGTGTACTGGGCAATAAGGATACAAATATGAAAATGGCACAGCTCTTTCCCATAGGAAAAATCAATATAAGTGGAGGCAGAAACAAATAAATAACTATAATAAAGGCATCACAATAATTATAAAAGCAGACATTTGGCTTAGTGGTTGAATTGCCTGTTGGGATGCCCATGTCCCACACCTGGCTTTGAATCCCACCTCCAGCTCCTGATTGCAACTTCTTGCTGTGCAGACCCTGAGAGGCAGCAGTGATGGTTCAAGAGACTGGGGCCCTGAAATCCATGTGGGAGACCTGGATTGAGCTCCAAGCTCCAGATTCAGCCCTAACCCAACCAGAAATCATGGGCATTTGAGGAGTGAACTGGTGGATAGGATCTCTCTCTGTCTCTGTCTCTGTCTCTCTCTCTCTCTCTCTCTCTCTCTCTCTCAAATAACTAAATTAGGGGCCACACTGTGTTAAGCTGCCGTTTGCAATGCCAACATTCCATGTCAGAGTCCTGATTTGAGTCCTGGCCACTGCACTTACAATCCAGTTACCTGCTAATGTGCCTGGGAAAACAGCAGATGATGGCCCAAGTACTTGAGCTCCTGCCACCCATGTGGGAGACATGGATGGAGTTTTGGGCTCCTGGTTTCAGCCTAGCCCAACATCAGCCCTTTTGTTCATTTTGGGAATAGCCAGCAGATGGAAGCACTTGCTCTCCCTCCTCTCTCTCTCTCTCTCTCTCTCTCTCTCTCTCTCCCTCTGTCACTCAGCCTTTCAAATAAATATTTTTAAAAATTAACTTAAAAATTTCATCATTTAAACAAATGGTAATATATAATAGAAGCCAGAGAAAGAGAACACCCAGTTAAAAACAATATTAAAGCTGTCTGCAATGAAATATTTAGAAGATAGGATAAGAAGAAACAGATGAAGGAGAGAAAGGAGGAGAATCGCAACCACTTATTGAGAAACTCTTCAGGGCCACAACTGTTCTCATCAAACATAAGAACTGAGGCTCAGAAATGTTCAGTGTGGATTCTAAGTCAAGTCCCAGTAGTTCCAGAGCCCTTGCACTTTCTAAAACACTTTTCTCCCAATACTCAATCTGCAGACATTTACCAGGCCTGGAGCAGGCCATGCCAGGTAGGATGCTGGGCACAGGAGAAGAGATGTCTGAAGTACTAACAGGTTCTGATTGAGAGCATAAACTGAGAGCAGCCTTTTGCTCAGTCCCCTTCTTGGTAGGATATAGTTAACAACAACAGCACAGTCAGCTCTCCCAGATCCACAGGTTCCCCAGCCATGGATCCAACCAATCAAGGACTGGAAATGTTTTTTTTTTCAATTGCATATGTACTAAACAGATACTTTTCCTTGTCATGATTTCCTAAACACAACAAAATAACAAATTTTTGCATAGAGTTTACATTGTGTTAAGTACTATAAGTAATCTAGAAATGATTTAAAGTATATTGGAGGATGTACATATATTATATGTGAATGCTAAATCAATTTATATAAGGGACTTGGCCATCCAGAGGTAGGGGTTTCCACAAAAAGATGACTGTCTCTACCTAATACGGTTTTTGTAAGGATTAAATGATAATAAATATGTAAAGTACTTGAAATAATGCCTGGCATACAGAAAGCAGTATAAATGTCATAGACTACTATAGAGGTGTTGAAGAGTGCAGTAGTAGTAGTAGCAGTATGATAACCTTATAATTTATAAGTTCAAATTACTGGCACTTAAGACAGAGGACCAGTGCCCCAAGATCAATACAAAGTCCTACAGGTTTGGGAGCATTTGGATTAAAATATCACTAAAAACATCTGAAGCTCTTTGCCATTAAAAAGCCTGTCACACACCTCAACTTTATAAAGCAGAAGGGACTTGTATCATGTTAGCTTCTTTGAAATACAAGAAAACGGAGGATTACAACTTCTCAGTTACTTGTCTAAATGAAGACAGATAAGTGGTGGCAGATGGGTGGATTCCAACTATTTACTATATTCCAACACTTTTCAGAAAGTTTTATTTTGAAATTATTTTAAATTTGCAGAATAACTTCAAGACTACTCCAGATGACTTGTGCAAGATTTGTCAATGTCAACCTTTCACCAAGCTATTGTATCATTCTGAGAACATGCGTTTAATTTTTTCTGAACTATTGAAGATTAAGGTATTTATGTATATCACTTCTTTGCATCTTAATATTTCAGCACCTATTAATTAATATTGCCATATATCTAACCCAGATACCCTGTTCCAGGGCTTTCAATAGTATTCTCCATAATATTTTCTTTCCAAAACAGAAGCCTAGTGCAGATCACATATTAAATCTAGTAGTCATGTCTCTCCAACTTCCTGTAACTGATTTTCATGGCATTGGCCTGTGAGCAGTATAGGCCAGTAATCACACAGAATGTTCCTCACTTGGAATTGCCTGATATTTTCTTACGACTATGTTAAGGTTATGCATTCCTGGACAGAAAACCACACAAGTGATGCTGTGCCCTTCTCAGTGCATCACAAACCCAGACCCAGACATCTTGATATTTTAGGATGTCTGTCTGCTTCTCACTGGTGATATTAATCTTATCAGCTGGCCGGCCATTGGAGGGGGAACCAACGGCAAAGGAAGACCTTTCTCTCTGTCTCTCTCCCTCTCTCACTGTCCACTCTGCCTGTCAAAAAATAAAAAAAATAAATAAATAAAAAAATCTTATCAGCTGGCCAAGATGCTGTCTACTTTGTCACCATATAGTTATCAGTTGCCCACTGTCAACCAAGGAGCAATGTGTGGTAGGACCACACCAATATCCTGTTCCATACCAATCCTTTCTCCCCCAGATTTAACATCTATTGGTAATTCATGCCCAAAAAATTCTAGGGTGGCAGAATGCCAAACTGACAACTTTTCAAATCTACTTCTGCTTCCATATCTATCAGCTGACACCATGCTATAAGAAAGAACCCTACCTTTCACCCCAAATGTCTGTCTATTTATCTATGGACTTTCCATCTATCATATCTACCTACCTACCTACCTACTTATATGCCTATCTATAACAGAATAGGGTCATGGATTCCTATTTTATGCAATATATTACAATGTATTTTGGCCCTTATTTATTTTATGATGCAAATTGTCCCAGATTTGGCCAGCAGGAACCCCTTCAAGATGGTTCCTTGTATCTTTCTGACAGCACTGATCATGTTTCAGTACTTTCTGGCAAAATAAAATGTTCTAGGCTTAATTTGTACTTTCCCTGCCCAAGCCATGGAACTGTTTTTCTTTTTTTTTCTCAAAGATTCTCTGGTTCTTTATAGTGGAAATGGTATAATCTGATACTTCTATTCTTGGTCTGGCACATAGTTATTTAGTGAATGACTGAATGGTTGAAAACCCGCCTTTCCCTTGGGGCTCATGAGTTGCTGTAGAACCAGAGAATTGTCATCTGACTCTTTGTGAATGACGGACATAGAACAGTACACTCCTAAGCCACACCTACTTCAGGGCACTCAGGTCCAACTCCTAACTCCTTCCCTTCCCACTCACGCTTACATATTTCACAAGACTGAGTGCAGAAGCCCACCAAATCACCGTAGTTATTCAGAAAGCACTCTTGGGGAATTAATCTTCTAAGCCTGAGATCCCTGCAGCAGGCCTATCTCCTCTGGTGACAAGTTTAGGAAAGGGAGCTGAATCCATTAACTCAAACCATGTAGGAAGGGAAGGGAAGGGAAGCCAACATTTAATACTAGGTCCTCCTAGGACACTACTTCTAATCTTTCCAACACCTTCCCATTTAGTTTTTTTCATCCATTTTCACATATGTAACTGAGAGAGGTATAATGTTCCCTGTGTAACGTCACACAGCTGGTGAGTTGGTAGATATTTTCCTTCCATTGGTATCTTTTGATTTTAACCTATATGGTTTTTATGACTATCCAAGTCCTCTTTCTGTTGCTATAACTAAATGCTACAGGCTAGGCAATTAATAAAGAATAAAGGTTTACTGGGTTCATAGTTCTGGAGGCCAGGAGGTTGAGGGGCCACACTGGGTGAAGGCCTTTTGCTAGTGGGGACAGAGTTCTCAGGCAGCTCAAGGCGTTGCATGGCAAGAAGGGTACATGCCAGGGACAAAGCCAAACTAGCTTTCATAAGAGACCCACTCTTTTTGGTTAAAATTTATTTATTTATTTGAAAGGCAAAATTACAAAGAGGAGATACAGAGACAGAGAGATCTTTCATTCACTGGTTCACCCCCCAGATGGCCACAATAGTTGGGGCTGGGCCACGCCAAAACCAGGAGCCAGGAGCTTCTACTGGACCTCCCACATGGGTGTAGGAGCCCAAACACTTGGCCATCTTCTACAGCTTTCCCACGTGCATTAGCAGGGAGCTGGATCGCAAGTGAAGCACTGGGATTTGAACCAGTGCCCACATGGGATGTTGGCACTATAGACAGTGGCTTAACCTGCTGCGTCACAGAACCAGCCCAGGGACCCACTCTTGAGATAACCCTTTAATCCATTCATGAAGGCAGAGTCCTCATGACCTGATCACCACTTACAGGTCCCACCTGGTCTCTTAATACTTCACAGTATTAACATGCATTTTGGTTGGAATCATTCAAGTCAGAGCAATGATAACATTTTTTTCTGATATGTTTGGATACTTTCTCTTTCAGTAAAATAGAAAGCAGGCTGTGTTCTCAAAAAATATTCATTTGAGTTTTCTTTCTTTATATTTCAAGAAAAAAAGCAAAGTTTGCACTCTTTAGTGATTATATATCTGATTACACTGCCTTCACAAAAATATAAAAAAAATACACTAGGATGCCCTAACTTTGTTGCACTTTGGGGTCACTCAGGATCCTTTAAAAACTGCTGATGGCAGTACTCCTACCCCCTGATATCTGATTTAATTGGTTCAATTTGAAGCTGACCTGGACATCGGGATTTTTTTTAAAGATCCCCAGATGATAGTAACATTCAGCAAAGGCAGGGAACTACTGCCAGAGACAGTAAAAAAAAAAAAAAAAAATGGGAAAAGCAAGCACTTTTCAATTCTTCAGGGAATGACCAGGCACTCTGGAAATCCACCTGACCCTTTTTGCTTTGGACAACCCAGGATATTCTAGGAAATGAAACTAAAGCAGAAATTTGCTTCTTAATAAAATCTTCAATTTTAAAAATGAACAAAATAAAAACTAAAGCAAACTTTAGAACACAGCTTAGTGAAAGATGTGATTATCATTGTGGGCTGATCTGAGACTGCATTGAAAAACTGTGCAATCCCCACTTATGGAACAATGCATCTTGTAAGGCACACACTTGGGGCCAAAAGGAGTCCTGACTAAAAAGACAATGACCATAAACAGCAGTGGGTGCTGAGGAAACTCACCAAGGGGAGGGACAGAAGGTTCTGAGAGCACAGAGCCAGCTATATTCCCTAGGGGAGTTCAGGGAAGGCTTTCTGAGGAAGTAAAATCTGAGCTGAGGCCTGGGGCAGGGATGGCGAGAAGCTGCTAGTTTTAAGTATTTTGGAAGAAGAGCATTGCAAGGACCCGCTGTGAGATTTCTCAATGTTTGCTCACCCTTGGGCCTGTCTAGATGGCAACAGGAACTACATCAAAACTGGAATAAGCAACTTGTAGTTTCATCCTTTGAAATCCACATCATATGAACACACCAACAGGGACAGGCACTGTGGCACAGTGGGGTAAGCTGCCACTTGGGACATACTTGTACCCCATTTTGCAGCACTGATTTGAGTTCCAGCTACTTCGCTTCTGATCCACCTTCTGGCTAATGCGCGTGGGAAGGAAGTGGATGGTGGACCGAATATTTGGATCCCTGCCACCCAGGTAGAAAACCAAGATGGAATTCCTGGCTCCTGGCTTCAGCCTGGCCCAGCTCAAGGTGTTGCAGCCATTGCGTGGAGTGAACCAGCAGACAGAAGATCTCTCATTCTGTCCCTCCCTCTCTCTGTATCACTCTGCCTTTCAAATAAATAAATCTTTAAAAAGTAAAATAAAATAAAAACACACCAACAGAATACTAACTTCCTCCTCTAACATATTTCTAGCCTCTAGGCTCAGATAATCCTCATGCCCCAGGAACACAGGGGACTCTGATTCACAACCATAGCCAGGTGACCAGTCTCTTCCTCTATGCAGGTTTAGGAGTACCCATATCTCTGTGCAAGCCACGACCCAAATGGAGCAGTTTGCACAAGGAAATGAAACACAGACACCATTCATGTGTAGGTGATACAGTCATGCGGTTTTTGGTCTCAAGTCTTCACTGACATCTGCAGAAGTTAGAGGACTGTCTGAGTGTGCAATCAGAGATTATACAATAAACATGTCCCAGAATGTGGAAGGTTCCACTTTGTGCAGTGTCGGCACTATAGAGTATCTGCAGAGTGGAGGAAGAGCAAATGCACAAACCTGTGGAAGTTCAAATCAGAATTCAGAATGGGAAGTGGCAACAGGTCTAGGACGGCAGCAAAGGGGTGGCCCAGGACTACCGAAATGCCACCCAAAAACATTTGCTCACTGACAAGAGCAAAACCTCATACTTGGCCCTGGTGGCTAAGAGATGGAAATATGAATGAGACATGACCCTGCCCTTGAGAAGCATGCAAGTAGAGTCAAGTAACAGAAGCAGAAAATAGATAAGATCTTGCCCATTTCCTGTGCCAATTATCAGGTGTTTCCTGATTAAGAGACTACATCATTTGCTCCTAGATTTGAAAACTATCAACCAAAAGCTTCAGGAAGGAAACTAGGCCACTGACAAAATGTGGTTGCCTACGTGCTGACTGCTTCATTTATTCAACAAATGGCCCTGTGTTTGACAATGGGAATACAGAGGGGCTGAAGCAGACACAGCCCCTGCCTGCAGGGAGCTTACATTCATGACAGTACATTTGCTTGACACTTTTGCTTTCTGTATACCACAGAACTCTTTTTTTTTTTTTTTTTTTTTTAAATTTTTTGACAGGCAGAGTGGACAGTGAGAGAGAGAGACAGAGAGAAAGGTCTTCCTTTGCCGTTGGTTCACCCTCCAATGGCCGCCGCGGCCGGTGCGCTGCGGCCGGCGCACCGCGCTGATCCGATGGCAGGAGCCAGGAGCCAGGTGCTTATCCTGGTCTCCCATGGGGTGCAGGGCCCAAGCACCTGGGCCATCCTCCACTGCACTCCCTGGCCACAGCAGAGAGCTGGCCTGGAAGAGGGGCAACCGGGACAGAATCAGGTGCCCCAACCGGGACTAGAACCCGGTGTGCCGGCGCCGCTAGGCGGAGGATTAGCCTAGTGAGCCGCGGTGCCGGCGGCCACAGAACTCTTTTTTAAAAATATTTATTTTATTTATTTGAAAGGCAGAGTAACGGGGTTCGGGGGAGATCTTCCATCTGCTGGTTTACTTCCCAAATGGCCACAATGGCAGAGCTGGGCCAATCCAAAGCCAGGAGTCAGGAGCTTCTTCCTGGTCTCCCACGTAGGTGCAGGGGCTCAGGGACTTGGGCCCTCTTCTACTGCCTTCCCAGGAGCATCAGCAGTGAGCTAGATCAGAAGTGGAGCAGCCAGACTCGAACCGGTGCCCATATGGGATGCCTGTGTTGCAGACAGTGGTTTTACCCACCAACCCACAAACTGACCCGATGAGAGAACTCTTATACACAGAACTTCCTTTGTTCATGATAGCAACCTTGTAAGGAGCTAAAAGAGGTGCTTATCATTCCACAAGGCACAGAGTCACATCACTTGTTCCACACCCCCTAGCTAGACATGGCATTGGTAGGCTGCAACGTTTCATGGCCACTTCTCGGCTCACTTCACAGGGGGTGTGACTTGCATGCACAGTAGCAGACAAGGAGAGAAGGAAGAACAAACAAATCCGGGTAACGCCAAATACAATTTCTTTCTTCCCAATTAACTTCTTTTCCAGTGTCTATAACTTAAGTGGAAAAAATGACGCTTAGTTGTGTATTGTACAGAATGCTAACTTTCCAGAATATTTTTTCAAAAGTAGTCACATTCCCCCCAAACTCTGTATTTTATTGTTGAATAAAACAAGGATTTCCTTGTAGGGAGGTGTAAAAGAAATAAAATAAAAAAGAATTCAGCAAGCAGCTGAATCCGGGGTATCTACATTTCCACTTTAAAGCATCCGTTTCTTTCTTAGTTGTGATAAGCTGAGGCAGGAAATTAATAGATTATGAGTGCTTTGTGATAATTCATTTGGAACCAATTGATTTTTTTCACTTATTTCCAAACAATACTAGATCAGCTGGAAAACACTGGTCGAGTTTTCCATAGCAACTCATGACACAAAAGGCAACCCATTGGAAGGCTGGGGCATTAATCCTTTCTCCATGATAGCCTTTCAAATCAGCAGTTGACACCACTGTAGTCCAAGTCAGTACTTCAATGGTCTACCCTATTTGATTCCTGGCTAATCTCCCTTTCACTCTCTCAGAAATGCCAGCAACATCCAACTGGGGCTTGTTACCAAAGCCTTCATAATTTATAGGACTTTTTTTTTCTTTTACATTAGAAACCACAGCTACCTCATAAATAACTCCTTTTATCACAAGTGTAGATGTTCCTGTAATGCTACCTGCAACACGTCAAACTTCTCCAAAGTTATCTAATGTGCTAGACAGAAACTGCTTTTGACCTCTGAGTTCAGCAAAGCTAACCAACAAATCTGGCTGCCTTAAAGGCTCCCTCCTGTCCCAGCTGCCACTGCAAGCTATAAATTACTGCCACTCAGGGCAGTGACAAGACAGGGTATCAGGACCTGTTCTGACACTGTACAGCTTGTGATTAAATATGACCTTGGCTTCCTGGCTCAGGCATCGAGTAGGTGAACATTATATATAATCCTGAGATGCCTTCTTGGGAACCTGACCACAGAAAACCAAGTAGCAAAGGAACAGAACAAAGTCATATTTTAACCAAGATGAGGGTTTCCATTGGAGAAACTTGCTTTTCCCAGGTCCTGACCACTTTACCGCGCTTACCAAGTGCCATGACGTCTCGTCAGCGGCATCTTGGCTCCGGCTCTGCCCCTTTCCCTTCCTCACCTTCCATGCTCAGTGTAAGTGAAACTTCGTTAGGAGACTGGGCCCAGCATTCCCGTGGGAAGTGAGCTGCTGTAGTTGGTCTTCCCGGTGCACCTGGGACATCTGTTTGAGCGCATACTACACTATATCCCAGTGAGCCCCTTAATGGGCTGCCTTAATCACTGGGTGGCATTGCATCATGGTTTGGAAAAGCAGAACTGAGTCTGAATCCCAGCTGATCTGCTTGCTCCTTTGTGCAGATTTGGGCAAATGCTTCCTATCAGGGTCCTTTCCTTACCATATTAGTAAGAGATTTAAAAAATAAAAACCTAAAAAAAAAATAAAAATAAAAAAATAAAAACCTACTATAACCAGGTATTCATGGTCTTGATGATTAAATAAAGGACAGAAAGTGACTGGCACAGGTGCTGCACAAATGGTACTTTCTTCTCCATTCCCTCCATCACCATCCTCATCATCAAGTCCCAAGACCCCATCAGAAATCCTGTCGTATACTCCTTATTGTACTTTCAGACCCTAGAATTTCAAATATAATATTAACTACTCAGCAGTGCTTGCTGAATTTTGAAGACAACACAGTTGTACTACTTGTTACCAGAGCCTGGTTTTTAAAAGTTGAAAAAAGGCTTCTTAGCCCATCTGAAGCTGGCAAATGATTGCTGGGCTTGCAGAGCTAAGTTATAAGCATGAAGTTCTCTCCAATCTGTTTCCTTAATTAGAGGCTTGGGGCCAGCGTTGTGACACAATAGATTAAGCTACCAAGTACAACACCAGCATCCCATATGGAAGCTGGTTTGAGTACTGGCTGCTCCATCTCTGACCCAGCTCCCTGCTAATGTGCCTGGGAAAGCAGCGGAGGACGGCCTGAGTGCTTGGGCCCCTTTACCCATTTGGGAGACCAGGATGAAGTTCCTGGCTTCAGTCTAGCCCAGGCCCAGCTATTACAGACATTTAAGGAAAAAACCAGAGGATGGAATATCTCTCTCTTTCTCTCTCTCTCTCTGTAACTCTGCTTATCTAATAAAAATAAAATAAATATTTAAAGCAAACAAAAACCCTAGAAGCTGAAAATTCATTCTTACTGTTTAGGAATATGGACATTATTTTTTTGTCTCTGGTGTATGGAGGTTGGAGAGATGGTGGATTATTTATGAAATTCACATTTCCACAAACAAATGAGTTACTTTTAAATATGAGTACACAAAAATTCTCCTCCTCCACCTATGCTCCCTGCCACTGCCACCGCTCCCAAATCACACAGAGCTGGAGATGGATGTCAGATTGCTAAACTCTTGCCAAGTCAAAATGTAGAAGACTCATGACAAATTGTTTCTTGGCTCCCTCATCTTTCCTTTGAAAAAATAATTTACAATGTGAGATGGGCTAACTCCCCTTTACATCATAAATCCCCAGAAAATCTATGGCAGGCTCTGTCTGAAAGGCCAATTTAACCTGGTAGGCCTGACTCCTAGAAGATTTTCTTAGCCCCAGACATTAGACACGGGCTGTCCATCCTTCAAGACCCTGGTTTCTCAAAAGCAAAAAGTTGTAAATAACTTTTGTGAAAAGGAAACCCTATCCAAAGCCAGCCCATGTGTTTTCTTACTGAGAAATTAAAATGCATGCTAAATCAGATTCTGTCCAGCAGTCCTTATCTATTTATGTAGGGGTAAGAAGTTAGTAAACAGATATATCTGTCAAAATCATCCCTCAAGATCCATTCAAGAAATAAGTTCAGAGTAGAATGTGACCTTTTGGTCATTGATCATCACATTGATAAACACTTGTTGTACATTTGCTATAGGGGCCGGATACTATGTTGAAGATTGTACTGGTCTAAAATAATTTTGATTCCACCAAACAAGCCAATGCAGTTGGTGTCAATATTGTTGCCACTGAATGGATGAGCAAACTAAGTCTTAAGGAATATAAGTCTCTTGCTTGAAGTCACATAGTATGTGAATACCAGGGCTAGTCCAAGTCAGGACCCTCACAGAGAAGCTTCAGGGTTCCTTGCTCCATAGCATCCACCTGGTTCCATACCCATAGAGTTCACTCATGGGATCTCAAGCTCATCCTAATCATTGAATCCTTTATGTCTGAAATCACTGATGCTTGCTTCCCCTGACCTTGCTCCTTGCCACCATCCTGAGCACAAACTGCATCTCCAAAGTTGCAGTTAAATGGAGGTAAAGGCTGAGACAAAGCCTGGCTCCCCAAAACTGGGGCTCCCATCAGCCCTCACCCTGCTTCTCTCACTGTAGCTCTATATGAAAGCCATACCTATCCCATATGCAGACACTAGAGTGTAGATCTTTATCTGGGTCTTATATGTTCAGGTCAGATAGATGGCATGTCTCATATGTGATATGTGGACCCAACACTCTCATCTAGTTTGCATTCATTGTTGGAAACACAGTCTGGAGTCAGCTCTGGATACAGATTCCAACTCTACCACTTAGGTGGGTGATCTTGGTTTTCTCACTGAACCTCTCAGAACCCTAACTTCTTAACTTAAAATATAAGAATAATGTTTTTCAGGATTGTTGTCATTAAATAAAACATGTAAAACACTTAGGAGCAGCTGGTGTCTAACAAATGTTAGACCTTTGCCCACTGAGAGGCAGGATCCTAATGGCCTCTTATCCTTTCTGTGATGGTGCTGAAAATTTTCTGAAAGAAAGCAAAGCAACCACATTCATTCATCCAACACATACTTCTTGAACATCTATTATGTGCTGGAAATTTGAATGAGGGTTTGAAACACACACTAGGCCATCAGTGTTCACTTCTGTGTATGGAAAGAGACATTGGGTAATTAAGCTCCTGCCTAGCAATAGGAATTGAACATGGAGGATCTTGCTAATGGTCACACCATTTGAAGCCAATGGATGTAACTGCTGTACAAGTATGAAAATTAGACTCTGAAAGGCCTGGAAGCTTGGCCAAGTTCCCACAGCTATGAGAAGTTGTCCCACTATTCAAGTTCTATTAGATGCCAGGTGCAGGAATCTTGGTCATTCCCTATCATCTAATCCTTCCCCAGTGTTTAATTTAGGGCAAATTAAAGAGAGGATCAGTTTTTGTAACTTTCAACACAGTTGATGAAGGCTGGCATGGTCCCTGGCCTCAACCTCAGGCCTTGCAACTGGGTGGTGAAGGCATTTTTCAGGACTCTTGGTAATTCCTGCAGAGATAAAGGGCTGCCAGACAAATGGACAAAGAAAGCTCAGAACTGTCACCACCCACTCCAACAGCTCTTTTTCTGGGTCCACATCTGCCCATCCAGCACCTGAGCCCAGTCTTCAAGCTTCAAGTACAAATCCATGGTGTGAAAACCCAGCAGACAGAATGAACACCCAGCGAGGCAAAAGGCAGGAGGGGCAAACACCCTGGCATAGCACCTGCTCCATGGCGAGAACTATCAAGTCAGTGGGATGAAGGTTCAAATCTTGTCATTGTTATTGCTGGCCAGAGGACTCAGCTGCCTTCTCCAGGACTGTAAAGTGATGAAGAGGATGCTGAATGATGAAGACAGCATCACCTGGGGGCCTCTACTGAGAAAGAGGCACAGTCTGCCCTCAGCAGAAAGCGCCATCAGAAGGCATTTTCCTTTGCTGACTTCAGTAGTGGTCAGAAATGCTACGGACCAGGCCAGGACAGTGGGGAATGCGTGATGTAGGGACTCACACTGCCAGGTCTCACCTTCCATGTGGTACCCTGCAGCTGGAAGCAAGGGAGGCCAGGCTGTCCCAGCCAACATGTCGGTGCCCCCTCTTCTCCCCACCTGCTGCCTAAGCAGGACTACCAGGACATCAGAACGCTGTTAGGCCCGTCACATAGTGGCACTGCCTAAACTTTACATGCAATGATGGCAAGTGGGTCTCAGAAAGAAGAGATTCCATGAGGACAAGAGGTTTATGGTGAGTTTTATGCTCCCTGGCTAACAAACGTACTTGTGAACAATGCAGCCCATATGACTCGCTTCCATTGTAACATGGGTTATACTCAACAGAATGTGACTGTAGCTGAATGCCCAGTGATTGGGTCAGTTCATAGTAGAGTCCAAGAAGTCAGAGCTGCTCCCTCCAAGAGGAGAACCCATTAAAAAGCCCAAAGCTCTCCCTGAAGTCTCCCAGGGAGATGCTGCCTAGTGTCATTGCTAAGGGACCAGCTTCTGAGTCCCATGGCCAGGCTGGAATTCCAGAGCGAGTTGTCACCTCATCTATAAAGTGGTGATACTGATTATATTTCCTCAGCCACTAAGGAGAGCACACGTGGAACAAAAGGAAGCCCTCGGTCAATGTGAGCTGTCATGCCGGCAGAGGGGAACAGGCAGTGCTGTTCAAGCACACAGAGGTAGCCCTCATTTTATCACTTGCCATTTTCTTTTATTCACTTTTATTTGCCATTACAAATCAACAGAGAGCCCAAGTACCAGGGCAGATGGAAACACATGAGAACTACCAGGTATCCCCTACACTGCTGCCCTCAAGGGGCTGCTGGTCTAACACATGAGTCAGAAAAACAGACAGTCACAACCCTAATAGGGTTAAAGGCCAAGGTGTTTGGGGAAGCAACCAGCAACAGGAGAAGCAGGAGGAGGAGGAAGTGAAGAGGAGAGGGAAAGGGAGGGGAGAGGATGAGTGGTGGGGGTGGGAGGAGGAGGAGGAGGAGAAGGAGGAGAAGGATGAGTGGTGGGGGTGGGAGGAGGAGGAGGAGGAGGAGGAGGAAAAACTGCCGGCTACATGGGGAGAATTCTGAGAAGGCTCCTAGTGGAGGTGATATTTCATATGGGTTTAGAACACGCAAATGGGACCTTGCCAGGCTAAAAGCTCTTCATGCTGCAAAATTTCCCAAGGTCAGGAACCACGATGGCCTCCAATGGATAGGTGCTTATTATTTAGCACTTACTGACAGACAAAAGAAGAAAAATTACATCACACAGAAAGAGGGAGAAAGAAAGCACACATTGATGGGCAGCTGTGAAGGGCAGAAGCCACACCTTTGTGAGGCAGGAAGTGCCAATCCACCCATTGGCGTGTTTGCCGGTCTAAACGCTAGTGTAATCCTTTTTATCTGGGACGGGCCAGCTGTGGTCAATTTCCAGACCTTTCTCTCTGACTTTTACAAGCTTCGCTCTCTAACAGGGGCCAATCTGAGGGCACGCTGTGTCCTCCCATTGTTAGGATGAGGTGAAGAGCTGTGGGCAGTGTGGCTCAGATTCGGGCGTGTCCCGACGGTTCTCCCAGGGAGTCTCCTACAGACCTCGCAGGAGCAAACAAGGGGTGAATGAGGAAGGCAAGATCTAGCTGCAGGTTGGTAGCAATGCTGAGAATCAGTCTGTTGAGCATGATGTGCTAGACACTCTTCCCAGCGCTTGACCTGCCTGGAGCCACTGATGACACCGCTCTACCAGGGACACGCCATCTAGGAGAACAGGGAACTTAGTCATGGGATCACACAGGATCCAACCACCTTCCCATGTGACTTAGCAGAGACTGACAACAGGTCTTTCTGGAAGCACGCCTATGAGCCAAGTCGTATGCACACATTAGAAGAAGGTGAGCTACGACGTCCATAAGTTGGGACTTCTGCAGGATGCTGGGTATATCAGCTCCACTTCCTCTAATAATCACATTAACATCTTGAATCTGCATGTCAGGCACTTCTGCCATGCCTGCTGTAAAATGACTAAGTTGCTAATAAAAGCAATGCCTCTCACTATGACCGATGCCAACTCCACTTCTCTAAGTGCCAGTGGCCTCTTGGCTTTTCCCACCAACTTTTCTGGATGGCCCTAAGCAGACAAACCACCCAGACTGCAGCAAATGTTACTTGGAGATGAGCATGTGCCAGGATCAACAGGAAAGAGGGGCCCACCCTCATTGCAGTTGGAACTTTCCTAAGTAAATCCATCCTCCAAAATAAGTTAATTATTCTTACTCGGGACTCTGACAAAGCTCGCAATTGCCAAGTACTTCAAGATCAATTTCATGAGCATTTCCCCAACCCCCTCTATAAAACCATATTGGCCATTTCACAAAGGTTTTGGTGGCTTGCATGCGTGTGGGATGCAGGTACTCAGAGGCAGCCTCCAGGTTCAAAACCACTCAGCTCCAGTGTGCCAAATCATTAGGCTGCCTGGCAAGAAGCATTCGCTTACATTTTGGTTTCTCATTTGCTAGGAGATTTCAAAGGCCTAGGGATGTTGAGACACTGTGTTAGGATGGAAAGGGGCATCAGCCAACTTTTTAACTCCTTAAAACCCGGAGCTGGCCATGTGGGTGGAAGAAACAAAAGCAACAGGACAGAATGGCCCAAACCTTAAATTCCTCACAGTCACATTGGGGCAACATCTCATACCTAGTACATGTGGGCGACTTTATTAAAAAGACAGAAAAAGAAAAAGTTGTCCTCTGGGTAAAAAAAATCCCAAAAAGCCAGCCCCCTTGCTGGCCATCCTGTACAACCTTGCCCTGGCCTCCAGGGATGAGTGTGAGAAGTCTATGAGAAAATGCAGGCAAAGTCAGGCATTCATCAGATTTACTTTAAGTGTCACTTCTTGTTTTAGTAAGTTTCTTGTTGCTATAACAAAACACCTGAGGCTGAAGACTCTCTGAGGAAAAGAGGGCATAGCAAGTTCATAGTTTCAGAAGCTGGAAACCCAAGATAGGGTGGCCCATCTGCCCAGCTACTGGTGATGGACAGATGTCAGGAGCACTCATGGATGAGACTGCATGGAGGAACAGGAAACCAGACAGGCTCTGGAGCCAGGCTTGCTCTTTTTATAACAATCCACTCTCACAGGAACTAAGCAGGGTCCCTCAAGAAGACATGAATACCTTTCAAGTGCACAACTCATTGAAGACACCATGAGACACCATGCCTTCAAGCTTCTACCACCTCTCAACATGGGCACACTGAGGACCCAGTTTCCAGCACGTGAGCCTTGGGGAACACTCAAACCATATATCCAAACCATAGCGCTCCCTTAGAGAGTGAACCTGATCTCCCAAAATAGGGCCGGCTACAAAATGCCCCCAGGATCTCCTCGTTTCCCTGATTAAATCCATGTGCTCATTGCATCTGGTAACGGCTGTGCTCGATGCTAGTCCCTGCTGCCCAACGAGGAGCTCGACGAAGGCAAAGCCCGAGTCTTTCCTGGTTAGCAGCTATGAGTTCAGCACACAACAACCTCTTGTTGATTAACTGAACAACGAAATCAAAGCATTTGCAGGCAGGGGTTGAACAGATGGCCTCTTGTGACACCCCTAATGCTTGGACAATGGGCTGTGCCCTACACCCACCCTTTCCCATTGGGACCATCCATGACCACCAGATCTCAAGCCACAAGTTGAAGAAAAACATTGAAAGTCTCCCATCTTCTTTTTTAAGACATGTTTATACTCAGGTTTACTTTAGAAAACTTATTATAAGGATAGCATTGATTCAGTCAAGCCATCTGTTTGCTGAGTGCCTCATGGAGGCCAGGCACTTTGCTCAGAAGCAAGCAGGAGCAGAGCTATTGCGTTCACCTTCTGGCTGGGAGAGAAGCACTACAAATAAACACAGGAAAAGACAGTTTCAGGCAGTGATGAGTACCTGAAGAAAATTAAATCAAGGAAACATGTAAGAATGTAATTGGGTGACAGTATGTGGTGACTTTGTATGGAGAAGTCAGCAGGCCTCTAAAAAGGACCATGCAGAAATCTTGGGGGAGAGTGTTCAAGGCCACCAGGACAAACAGCAGGGGCCAAGATCATTGGGCCCCTGGACTCAGTGCATCCAAGGAACAGAAAGAAGGTCAGCATGGTTGGACCACAGTGAATCTGGATCACAAGGCATCCTGGGAAGGTGGGGAAGTGGGCAGGAACTACAGCAAGTAGCAACTTGTAGGGTAAGAAGTACAGATTGCTTCTAAGTGCAATAGGAAACTGCTTGAGGATTTTAAGGAAGGGAATGGATGGTCCAGTTTATATCTTAATAAAATCACTCCAGAGGCTCCAGCATACATAAGTACAAGCCAGAGACCAGGTGGGAGGTGAGGGCAGAAATCCAGGCTTCAGATGAGCCTGGCTAGGACTAAGATGGTAGTTGGGCATGACATAGATTCCTTCCAAGTATAATTTAGAGGTAAATGCAGAATTTGGTGACAGGTTTTAAGGGGAAAGAGAGGGAAAGGAAGAATAACCAAGGATGATATAACCCAGAAGAAAGCACACTGCAATGATTCTCGTGGTTGTGTACCTACTGTGGATGGGGCACCACTGGGCCCATAAACCCCGCATCACTCTGAAAGGGCAGCTCTCTCACAATCCCCACCTAGATGAAAACACTAACCCTCAGATTAAGTAACTAGTCCAAGCCAATAGGACTTGGTGTCTGCAGTGCCATTCAAATTCACAGGATCTCACAGTGGGCCCCTGTTCCAGTGGAAACTAGAGTTACACGGCCCGCAGGATGCCCTTGTGGGGACCCCTATTACCTAGCTGGCAACCTAGTGATCTCTCCCCAGCACCATGCTGGGAAACCCAATGGCAGGTGTCACATGCAATGTGTTTTACATCAGTTTCCCAGGCTTATTTCAGCTCTGTGATCTCACACACTCTCTGATGTGATGGGATGTGACAGGGCCAACCAAGGAGGCCTTCCTAGCAGCAGAGGATGCTGGCAGGTGTTTTGATCATCATTATTATTACTAGTTTAAGAGCTTTCCATTGTGAGCCACTTCTAATTTCTAAGCCAAGTGGTCACTGACAGTGGTGAACCCACTGGGTAGGGTGGTATAAGGGAATCAGCAGGAGTGATGAGCTAGGAAAACCAGAACCACAGTCCAGGCTGTCCCACTTGGGAGGTGTCAGGCCTTGCATATGTCTCCTAACTCTCTATGTCTCCAGTTTCCTCTTCTCTTAAGTGTAGGTAATGGGGCCAGCACTGTGGCATAGCAGGTAAAGCTGCTGCCTGCAACACCAGCATTCCATATAGGTGCCACTTCATTTCCAGGCTGTTCCATACACCTGGGAAAGCAGCAGAAGACTGCCCAAGTGCTTGGGGCCCCTGCCACCCATGTGGGTGACCCAGAGGAAGCTCCTGGCTTCAGCCCAGCCCAGCTCTGTCTGGGTGGCCTTCTGGGAAGGGAACCAGCAGAGGAAGGATCTCTCTCTCCCTCCCTCCCTCCCTCTCTCCCGCTCTCTCTCCTGTCTCTTTCCTCTCTCCTCTCACTCTGTATCTCCCTCTCTCTGTGTAACTTTCAATAAATAAATCTTTAAAAATAAATAAATAAAAATGTGGGTAACAAAACCACCACTTCCTAGGGCTATTTGAGGATGATGTGGGTGATCCGTGCACATGAAAATTACTCAATAAAACCCCATCATCATCATCACCATCAGCACTTAAAAAAATATAAACCTGCTGTCTTTCGTTCCAACTCTCTCTGCTCTTAGGAGAGTTGCAGGACTCTTTTTGAAGGCCTGTGAGTTCTGAATTCAAAGAATTCTGAAAAAAAAAAAAAATCCTCCAATGCTGTGGCAAGAAGAGAAGTGGTCAGTGCAAAATTCTTAGCTTCACCTTAAGCTCATGATATTGATCTCTGGAATAACAGACAAATGAACTGTTAACCAGAAAGCAGAGGTTCTACCTTTATAGTCCTGTGAAAGGGAAGTAATCACAATGTTAGGGCTTCAAAGTTGGAGAGGCCTCCCTTTTACAAAGAGGAACCAAATGAAACTCCAGCAATGGAGCTTTATGTGCCTCCTCTGTGAAACTGGGGTAATACCTTCCTCCTAAGGGTGTTGTGAAGATTAAGTAAAATAACTCACATGAGGGACCAGTGTTGCAGTGCAGCAGATTAAAATGCTGTGTGCAACACCGGCATCCCCTATCAGAGAACACCGTGGCCCAAGCACTTGGGCCCTGCCACACACGTGGGACACCCGGATGGAGTTCCAGGCTCCTGGCTTAGGTTTTGCCCAGTTCTGGCCTTTGTAGACATTTGGGGAGTGAACCAGCAGATGGAAGATCTCTCTCTCTCTCTCTCTCTCTCTCCTTCTCTCTGCCTTTCAAATAAATAAATAAATCTTTTAAAGAAAGCTCTCTTGAAATGCTCAATAAATGTCACTTTCTCTCTGTTGGTGCCCATCCCCAGCTCTGAGCACACCTTCACTCTTCAAGCATTTGGTACAGGGAAGAACAAGCCATGATAATCTGGGGGTTTCTATTGGCCCAGCAGAGGTTAAAGTGGCCTGTTCTGGAATACCATCGAAGCTAGCTCCCCAAAAGCTGTGCATATCTCATGAACATAACGTATGTTGAGAACTGTCAAAACAAGACAAAACAGGAGACAAACCAGAACTCATGAGATACCCTCTGTCTCCTGCCTACTGCTGAAGACCCTGTACTCTTTCATTGTAGACTTGCATAGCTGTAACATTCCTTTGGTTTCCATGAGCTTTTGCACACCCTACCTGATCTACTAACCTCCACCGTCCTGGGGTGGGCAAGGCAGATGCTGCAAGTCTGCGTCACAGATGAGGAAAGCAAGACACAGAAAGGCTCAGTGATTTAACGAAGGTCACACAGCAAGTAAATTAGCCCTGACACAGACACAGGTTTCCCGGCTTCAGGTCTACTAATTTCAGTGCCCATCTCATAAATTATGTTTCAGGACAGCTCTCATTCTTCTTTTAGGAGTTATAGGCTGTGCCACTGGGCTTGGAGGGTGCAGTCTCTTAGATTCTTGCAGGTGCCCGTGGAAGTGACAACAATGAAAATGATCACACTAAGCTGAGATCATGGCCAAGTGCATGCTGGCTGCGCCTTCTGTTTTGAACATGACATTGTGTTTCTACCTTTTATTTTTCTTGTTTCCTTTGCTACTTATTTAGTTTTCTAAACACTGCTGCTTCAAGAGGTCCCTTGGATGTGCACCTGAATTTCCATCCCCTAGAGCTTGCTGGAAATGCAGGCGCTCAGGCTCCACCACAGTGCTTCCAAATCTGAATCTGCAGTTTAACACGATTCCTGGGTGGTTCATATATACACTAATGCTTAATAAAGCACTGTTCTCACAAACTCAAAATGTACTGAATAAACAAGTAGTCAATTCAGAGTGTGGGATGCTGATAAAGTATCTGTACTGGTAGTTAGGATTCAATTACTGAGTTATTCCAATCATTAATTTCCTGTTCATTAATTTTGCCAGCACTTAATAAGGCTGCCTAAGGGCCAGCATTGTGGTGCACTGAGTTAAGCCATTGCTTGCGCCAATGGAACCTCATATCAGAGTGCCAGTTCCAGTGCTGGCTACACTGCTTCCCGTCCAGCTCCCTAATAATGTGCCTGGAAAGGCAGCAGATGATGGCCCAAGTGCTTGGGGCCCTGCCACCTATGTGGGAGACCTGGATGGAGTTGTTAGTTCCTGGCTTTGCCCTGGCCCAGCCCTGGCGCTTGCAGACATTTCAGGAGTGAACCAGTGGATGGAAGCGCTTGCTCGCTCTCTCTCTTTCTCCCCCTCTCTCTGTCAACTCTGCCTTTCAAATAAATAAATCAATAAATCTTAAAGGGGGAGAGGGTAACTGGGCATAGAATAGGCTCTAAACAAATATTTATAGGCCTAATTGATGATGAATTATTCAATAAATCAATCTTTCTGTAAGGTCTATCCATCTCCCTTCACTCCTACTATGCCTCCCTTCTGGTGAATGAAATGAATTTGCACATGGACATATTAAAGGACTTAGTGCCCAGCACATAGTTAGTGCTCAACAAGTATCAAATATTAGTGTTATTAATAGGCTGTTGGAGGTGGCTGCATTTATGAGGGACCACGCTGGCTTTGAGGAATAGGGAACACAGGCCAGTTTGGAGTTGTGTGGGAATGCCACTTGGTTAAAGGAATACAGCCTTATCTCAAGGAACAGACCCTCTGAAGTATACTTAGCAATGCACAGAAAAATTATTCCAGTGGATTCCAGGGAAATGATTAAGTGTCCAGGAGAGGTGGGCTGACAGATTATCAGTGTTGGTATGTAAACTATGTTTGGCATAGTAGCGAAAGGCAAAGTACTTCCTCCTATCCGTATCTGCCTCTTGTCTTCCTTCTGATATGAAGATAAGAGACCCTGGGGTAATGAATCATGGTGGGAGAGAATGGCATGATGGACAGGTCTACTCGATCCAGCCAGCCAGCCACTTCTGGTTCAAAGGCAGTCGTCCATGTTAATGAGCCTTCACTTGCTAACCACTTTTCCTCCCTGCTGCCTTGTTCGTTCCCACTGCACCGACTCTGCTATTGCCATTAATCCACATCTATAACAAGAGGCTTTCCTGCTCTTTTCTACTCCTCCCGTAAACACCAGCACAAAACCATGGCAACTCCCATCACCGATGCTTCAAGCTCGGGGTCTTTCCTTCCCTACTCATTGGCAGCTAGATGTTATTATGCTATTTTATTTTTTCCATTTAATTTCCCAAGTTACACTGAAAAACCCACCAAGGCATGGATTGTATGGTAGATTTCTTTGACCTCTCCCATAATGCCTGTGCCCTTGCACCAAACAGGTGCTCAGAGTTTATGGATCAACCCAGCTATTTTCACAGAGAAAGACTAGAGATTCCAAAGGACTTCCTGTCACTGTTAATAAAATAACTGCATTTCTATACCATTTCAGAGAGAAAATCAGCTTTCGGTGTTTTAAGCTACATTTATTCTACATTTGTGACTCTTAACATTCGGTGGTTCTAGATAGCTGAACCTTCTTAACTTTCTGCTTACCCCGACCACCGTTGGATCATAAGAAGGCAATCTTCAGGGCTGGTGCTGTGGCATAGCAGGTGGGGTTGCTACCTGCAGTGCCAGCACATCCCATATGGGCACCAGTTTGAGTCCCGGATGCTCCACTTCTGATCCAGCTCTCTGCTATGGCCTGTTAAAGAAGTAGAAGATGGCCCAAGTCCTTGGGCTCCTGCACCCATGTGGGAAACCCAGAAGAAGCTCCTGGCTCCTGTCTTCAGATTGGCCCAGCTCCGGCCATTGCAGCCATCTGGGGAGTGAACCAGAGGATGGAAGACCTCTCTCTCTCTCTCTCTCTCTCTCTCTGTCTCTGCCTCTCTGTAACTCTTTCAAATAAATAAATAAATAAATCTTTAAAAAAAAAAAAAAGAAGGCAATCTTCGAGGCAAGCTTGAAGTTACATATAGCTGTGCCTTGCTAATATTTAGTGAATATTCAATAAGTGCCAAGGATCGGTTCTGAATTCTTTAGGTGCAGTAATCATTATGACAACATGACGACGCTGGCATGGTTACGATCCCCAACTGAACAAAGAAAAAGGCTCTGGGAGAAGAATTTACTTAAGGTCACAGAGCTAGGAAGTATTGGGCCAATGGAACTGATCTTGTCTTCAAAAAAAATCACAGAGTTCTCCCATTACATTCTGCTGTCTTGGTTTAAGTTTTCTTTATCCTTCTGAAACACCGAAAAGGTAACCTAATCAATTGATATTGGGTTGTTGTCTTATGCAAAAAAGCCAACTCAATGAACACTGCTCATAGGAAAACTCTACCTTTAGGCCAATTCAGCTCAGGCCATAAAACATACTCTCTAGGTTGATTTTTGGCATAAAATGTCAAGGACAAAATAAATTTTTTGCTGATTAAAAGAAAAAAAAAAACCTCTCAGTGGCGGCTATTAAATTTTACAGCCAAAGAAAGAAGGCATTCATCGGCATTGGCTCTTTTTGGTCCTTAATCATAATGCCTAAGCTCCTATTAGTTTTAGAAAAACAAAAAGTAATTTTTTCTCAATGTGTCAATATAATGCAGTCCTCCCCAGAACAATGCTAAATACAAATGAGGCACTTGAAGAAATGCTTGAAGAGAACCAGTTCTAGCCTTTGACCCCGTGCACTGAACCATCATTTCAAAGACATTTCAAAGCATTTTACTCTCGAGATACTCCTGCCCTTTATAGGAAGTGTCGGGTTTTTAAAAATCATCAAGATACGCATTATCAGTAGTTTATACTGACTTTTATTTCCTTAGCAAATTGATCTTTTTAAGATGATCTCTTCCTGCTGGTCACTGTCTCCTGGGGACAGCACCGTCCTGTCCTGACAGTGCACGGAGCCCCCCGGGCCAACGATGAAACCGTTCCACACGCTCAGCCTCATGCCTCACTACTTGTGTGGGCAGCACTTGGCCTTCTCTCTATTTACACAAACTCCCTAACGGTCTCTGGCACCACTGACGTCTCAGAGGGAGGCACAGTACACAGAGTGTTTCACGAGAAAATCTTTAAACAAAAGGAATTAAAGAAAATCCCTGTTTAATAGAAAGTTTTTACCAAGCTCCTAAATTCTCGAGAGCATGTGAAATATTAACTTTCCCCAAATGGGAGCACAGAGCCTGCCTTGTTTCCAGTCGTACTGTTGGGTCACTAACGCCCTAGAGAGCAGTATGACTGCTTCTGAGAAGATGTTCATACACAGTGGTTTAAAATAAACCACAGGGTCTGGATTCAGACAGACACGTGTTCAGATTCTGGTTTCTACACTGTCCAAGTCCCGGGCACCTAAGTATAAATTAGGGCTGAGGGCTCTAACTACTCCTTTGCTTTGTTGTGAGGCTGGTAAGAGTATAAGGTGGCAACTCAAGGATCTGATGCTGTTGGCGGGGAGGGAGGGTCACACGTTGACATGCAGTCAGCTT
The DNA here is from genome assembly GCF_051225735.1 of Oryctolagus cuniculus. Lineage (NCBI taxonomy): Eukaryota > Metazoa > Chordata > Mammalia > Lagomorpha > Leporidae > Oryctolagus > Oryctolagus cuniculus. Next base: position 109,471,284 of record NC_142873.1, read on the forward strand.
GCCCCCCCGGAGGGACAGAAAGCACAACACTGTGACCCTCGAACCCAGCTCCTAGAGCATATTCCTGGTGCAGTCACCCAAATCCAACCCACATCTGCCCGTGGTCCCGGGCAGGTGCCTGGGTGCCCAGTGAGGCAGAGCAGCCAGAGCAGCCACAAGGGGGCACTAAGCCAAACTCTCAGAGCCCTCCCTCTCCCCAGGGCTGGCTTTTTTTTCCCTCTGGGCCCCAGGACTAGGCTGGAGAGGGAGCGCTAAGGGATTCCCTCCCCTCCTGGAGTCACCACTCATCAGTCCCCCAAGCTCTCAGAAAGTCCCAAGGCAGCCACTGTGCTTGCTGCCACCACCGCGCCGGCCGAGGTCCTGCCACAATGCCCCTGCGGCTTTCCTCATAATATTTGCACCCCACCAGGAGCGGCTCTGTAATAGCCCCTCCACTTTCTGTGTGGCCAGCCACAGCCAATTCAGTGGCCAGGACTCTCCTCACGTGGTCTGTGACTCCCTCTACCACATGTCTCCATTTCCCTGGGCAGTCAGTCCTGACTTCACATCATCCATTCCTTTTGGATACGGTAAAGTTCTGATTGGGTCAGAAAATGGAACAGATTTTCTGATACTTTTGATATTTGGGACTAAGAATAAAGGATTAGTTAAATAGAATGGTAAAACACTAAGTGGATATTTAATCTTGTCCACATTATTGAGAAAGTCTTAATATTATTTTATAGAAAAGGAAAAAATTAGAAAATGTGTACATAAAAATCAGAAGTGAATTTTTTTGGTTGTAGGATTACTACATTTTTTTCTCTTTCTCTTCCTCTTGCTTATCTATATTTTCTAAATTATCTGTAATACATTCAATAATTCATTCACTGAACAAATACTTACTGAGTACCCATCAGGCACGTGCAAAATGCCAGGATCACCATGGAAAATGAAGTGGCTGTACCCTCCCATTGGCAGAAAGAGACATTCATCAAGAAATCACACAGATAATTCCAAACTGGCACAAAGGAAAAGGTAGGGGCATTGTAACCAATGTCACAGGTGACCCGATCTCCTGGGTGTGGGGCAGGTTCAGGTGAGCACCCCCCAGTGAGTGACAGACACGGCTGATTCGTGGAAAGACTTGAAGGGTGAAGGGGAAAGGAGGAGAAGAGCTTTTCAAGCAGAGGATGAGTAAAGGCCCTGAGGCTGACAGTGCACAGGAACAGCCCAGGAACCCAAAGCAACCTTGGGCAGCTACAGCTGAGTTTCTAATGAGAGAAGGAAAAAAAAAAACAAAAAAAAAAAAAAACCAGGCAGGGGTTTGGGGGAGAAACTCAGGGTTTCCGTCTCCACCCTTCATGTAGGGGGACACTTTGAAGCATGACAGTCACATGCTGTCCTCCAGCACGAGCGAGCCTTCCTCCTGGCCAACCATCTCTCCTGCCTGCTCAGTGGGCAGCCAAGGGGTCCCTAGGGAAGGCCTGGTAGCAGCAGCACCGGCTGAGGGAAAGCAGGTGAGTTCCCTCCTTCCTTCAAGCTGCTCGGACACCCCTATTCTGCTGCGGGGGACTGGTTGGGAACAAGGTGTACAGTCCGTGCCCAGGCAGCGGCAAATCATACTGGCGCAATGCTCAAAACTCTGTTTTGTCGGAAAACCTGTAAGTAGCACTTGGGAGAGCAAATGGCAGGTGTATTTACATTAAACACGAAACTCATTCAAGCCTGTGTTTGTGAAGCGCTGGCCTCTTTTATTCCCAGCGTCAGCGGGGTTTTGTGGTCTGTTATCTCCTATTACTGTGTTATTAGGCTCCCCTTCCACCCCCCACCCCCCAATCCCTCCTTTCAGACTCTGGGCAAGTATGCACCACCAGGTCGCACCTTGCCCAGCCCTGCTGAGAGCTACAGGGCCCCCTGAATGCTCTTTTCATCCTCTTCCCTATCACAAGAGTTGCCAGATCATTTTGCAGGCTTTGTTCAGGCAAAGAGGAAGGTTACAACAATCTACTTGGGCTGCCTTAGAAAAACAGGGTAGGAATTTTTATTTTCACTTCTAAGCTTTGGGAGCAGCTTGTCCTGGAGCCCCAAGGGTTAGGGCCAAAACAACTAGACCATCCTAGAGTGTCTGGCAGGGAAAAGGTGCCAGGGACACAATCGGGCTTTCCAGAGGGCCACTGCAGAGGCCGGGGGCGGGGGGGGGGGGGGGGGGGAGGCATGCTTCCCTGGCAGGCCTGACCCAACAGTGCAGGATATGTCATCCTGTGGTTCAGGAGGCACCAAGGACTGATAATAGCACACTCCTTCACACATGCCCCGCCTATCCCCTGCCACTCACTGTGACCATCAAAAATGTTTCCAAGCCCAGGGAAGCACTGGTACCCGAGGGGAGACATACTGGAAGGGTAGCTGTCCCTGTATGAGCCTGGCTACTGTCTTCTGTTATAAAGGGCCAAGGGCAGGGCCACAGGAAGGGCTGTGTAAAGAGCCCTAAGTCCTCAGTAATAACAGGAGTGACTGAAGAACCCCACCACCACACCCACACTCACCTACCCACACCCACACCTACACACCCATACACACACACACCTACACACCCATACACACCCACACCCATACACACACACACACCCCTCCACCTCATACGCACCCAGCCACACACACACACCTCTACCCCATACATACCCACACCCATACCCATACCCACACAGACACCCATACCCACCCACCCACCCCACCCCCACACACACCACTCTCCCTGCACTCCCCCAGGCCTCTACTCACAGCATTTCTTCCACTCCCTTCCAGTCTCCAACTCTGCTGTAAATTCCACAAGTACAGAGGAGGCAAGCACTGACCACAGGCATCTCGATGTCCCCAGGAATAACCCAGATCTCACATTGCGTGCACCTTTGGAGGGCCCCCATCCCATCATACTGCACACACCAGCTGGCAGTGACTGGATGAGAAGCTGGGACACCAAAGGCCCACGTCTCCTTCCCAGCCGTGTGCATGCCTGCCCTCTGGCCCCCTGCTCAACAATATGGTGTCGTGGGTTAGGACGGTGGAGTCTGAGCTGGGCTTAAATGCCAGATTCTCCACTGACTGTTTAACATGGCCTCCAGCAGCTGCTTCTTAACCTCTCGAAGACTGGGCTTCTCTAAAAGGAAGATGGCCATTAATACCTGCCTTCAAATGGTGGTTGGGGCGTCTCCAATAAGGGGCGTCAGGAACAAGTGGCTTTTGCACATGCTCCCACTTAAAACCCTGTGCCAGTTTCCTTCAGGGGCTCTCCCAGGCCCCATCTGCCCTCCACGCTGTGCCTGTCCACTCCAACGGCACTCACCAATCGAGTCAGTCACACAGAAGCAACACACGCACAAGACCGATTCTGCTGCGGGGGTGGGGGTGGGGGCAAGGAGGAAGCCGGCCAGCGTCAAACCAATTTCTTTTTTTAATGGCTGACTTCGTTGATCACTTCTGAACTCACCAGTAGAAGACTTGTTTGCAAAGTAGAGAAGAGAGCTCTGAGGGTGGGATATGAACAGACATCTGCTCTTGGCCCGGTTCACGGAACAATCTGGAAGAATAAACTGGGATCATCTCAAGAGAGCTCACCTATCTTCCTACCTCAGTTCTCAGCTTTGTCTAACAGCTCGCTCCTGCTCTTTCTCTCCCTCTCCTTTTCCCTTTCCCTTTCCCTTTCCCTCCCTCCTAAGAAGTCTTTTCTGACCCCAGGCAGGAGCTGAGATTCTGGGGCGGGTTGCGTCCTGAGCTCACACAGCAGTACCAGCGGATGCTACCTTCTCTCTGCTGCTGCCTGCCCTCTCTCCCAGGAAGAGGAGCCATCCTGTAACCGGAGCAGGGGTTTTCTGCTTCCCTCCACGGCTGCCGTGAACATTCTCTAAGTCAGCACAGCCCTGTGCATCTGCACCTATAATTTGTCACAACGAAGAAACCTGCTTCCAACAAGATATTAACACTGTGCTTCACTTTTGTGAATACGCAAGCTCATTTTAGAGCTTCCGGGTATTCGATCAGTGCTAAAGTGGAGAAAGAGAGCTAGTGAAGAATGATTTTTTAAAGCTTTTTCCCCCTTTCAAAATACCTATTCTTAAAACATGGATACAAGAACCTAACCTACAGCTCCTGCCTCAGGTAGGGGGCATCTCTGAGATTTATGTGCATTCCCAGAAACAACCAGAGCCTTCCCTTGAACTTGAGGCTGCCTAGCAAGGGAAGGCTGCGGGGGCAAGGCTGGCATTGAGAGGGCCGCTGCCCTGTGCAGACATGGCTTTGAACTGCAGATAATAAAGTGCTCATCGTGTGTGAAAAGCCATTAAGAACCGCCAGCAGGAGCCACCTTGGCCATGCCATCCTCCTGGGTTTATTATTGTCTTTCCCGGCTCTTATCCAAACAGCCTGGACGGTTTGTTTATGGAAGGCTCTGGAGTGGCCCCACAGGCACAGAGGCGATGACAGAATCACAGGGTGTTGTGGCCACACGGGGTCCAGCTAAGAAAATCTCAGGGAAAGCAGCGGGAACAAGCCAGGGATTGGCTTTCAGGCCAAAATAAGCCTGCCTAGAGAAGTGACTGGTTGCTGAGTAGTTGCTCAACCAATACCAGCTGAATGAATAATAAAGCAGCCGTGAGGATCCTCACCAATCAGCGAGAGTTCCCAACAAGAGAGAAGCCAAACTCTTTCCAAAACACACAGCCTACCCCGGATTCTACCTCTTCCCTTCCTCCCAAGAAATCTGTTTTTGTTTCTGAAGTTGAGCACAGGGATTATACTGGGAACTTCTGTTGAGATTTAAGATTTATTTGCTCTCTGGAAGAAAAAAAAAATGTGGAAAATAAAGAAGAAAATCTTGTAACCTAAAGGGTATTTTATGTTATATATGCATACATGGTTTTCCTTTTATGAAATTCAGAACATGTTGGAGATATGGTTTTGTGACCTACATTTACACACTATGCCCTTTATCAAGCACAGAAATATCCAGAAGCTAAATTTTTCTTCACTTTTTACCAGAAGTAAACCCACATTGCATTCCTGGAGATGAAGCCTTTTTTTCTGCAACTTACTGGAAATATAAGTTATTAAATAGAGGGAAGAAAGTAAAAATAAATGGCCCCAGCAAGTTAAGATAGGGAAGATGTGGGATTAACAGGAGCAGCCCCAGTAGAACTGGCCCACTTCTTATCTGAGGTGCTTCTCCTCACACCACTGGTGAATTTGCTTTGTCAGTCCCTACCAGATACAGGCTAGCTGTGCAGCCAGCAGGTCTTCCTGTGCCCTGTAGTAGCAGCAGTTCAACTCAAAAGAACAGAGAGAAGGCGTATATCAGAGGGGGAGCTGCCTACACTGTCCATTCCTTAAGAAGGGCCATGGCCTCCTCCAAACTCAAGAGAGACACTCCAACATAGCCAGCAGCACAGAGATCTGTCTGCAGCCCCGTGTGCTGTATACAGTCCCTCTGCCTCCAGCCATAGCCAATAGCACATCTTAGCATGTTTTATCTGCCATCCATCCACTTCACTCCCCAATTGGCCACAACGGCTGGAGCTGCACCGATACAAAGCCAGGAAACCAGGAGCTTCTTCTGGGTCTCCCACGTGGGTGTAGGAGCCCAAGGACTTGGGCCAACCTCCACTGCTTTCCCAGGCCATAGCAGAGAGCTGGATCAGAAGTGGAGCAGCTGGAACTCGAACCAGCACCCATTCGGGATGCCAGCACTGCAGGCAGCAGCTTTACATGTTATGTCACAGCGCCGGCCCCCAATGATACCTTAATTTACCTTGGCCCCCCCACCACAAACACACATGTGCATGCATGCACACACACACATGGCCTGTGGGAGGGACTCAGGAAATGTTTGATGAATGAGTAGAAAAAGCCAGTCTCATTCTTATGGCCCAAACCTGATTCTTGGAGCTTGGGCAGGAATTCCTTCCCCATTCCCCCAGCATATCCCTTGTCAAGGTCAAAGTGTTTCTTCTAATGTTTTATGGCCCAAACTTTGTATTCATTCAACTTTTTGTTTCTTCCTTTCCCTTGAATAGGAGCATTAGTGATTTCTTTGGTCTAAAGAAACAATGATCCAACACTACAGGTAGCAATGCCTACTAACAGACCTGCTATCCGAACAACAACCCTTGAGAGATAGCACCTGTTATATCTATTTTACAGATTGAGGAAACCGAGGCACAGGGCCAGCAGGCCATGCTAGAGGAGTGAGCAACAAAGTCAAGACTCAGACCTGAGTCTGTTTAACTCCAGAGATTATGCCATAGACTTCCTTGGTTTAAAAACAAACAAGCAAGCAAGCAGTACTTGAGGCTGCAAGTTTTGAAATATCGTGGTGAAGGAGAGTTTTCAAGTGGCTCTAATTTCACTCTTTTCCCCAAACATCTGAAGGCACCAGAGTTTGTAACCAGCAAATAACTTCCCTGCAGTCACCAGGTTGTAGAGAGAGTCAGAAACAAGCACGTGGGGAACGGCCCTGTGGCACAGGGAGTTAAGCCACTGCTGGAGATGCTAGCATCCTGCATCAGAGTGCTGGTTCAAGTCCTTGTTGCTCTGCTCCCCGTCCAGCTCACTGCTAACGGGCCTGGAAAGGCAGTGAGGATGGCCCTACTGTTTGGGTTCCTGCCACTCAGGTGGGAGATCAGAATGGAGTTCCTGGTTCCTGGCTCACATGACTCTGCCCTGGCTTTGATAGGCCATTTACAAAGTGAAGCAGTGGATAGATCTCTATCTGTAGTTTTCTCATTGAAATAAATAAGTAAAGCTTGAAAAAAGAATCACTTACATAAAATTAATTGACACCCCTCTGATATAAAACTCCAGAAGCTCGCAGTCCAGGGCTGCTGGGAAGGGATGTGCACCTGAAGTGATGGAGCCACTATTCAACCCACTGCACCGGATGAATGTCCTCATCCTTCTGAAACTCTGGGTTGACAGACACTCTACAAAGAACCCTGGGGGTCACACGGACACAACAGAAAGTGACCAGGCATCTGTTTTGGCACAGCAAGTGAAGCTACCACCCACACCATCAGCATCTCTTATAGTGGAGCACAGATTGGGAGTCCCAGTCACTCTGCTTCTGATCCAGCTCCCTGCTAATGAGCCTGGGAAAGCCGCGGAAGATGGCCCAAGCACATGGGTCCTATTACCACCCACTTGGGAGACCAGGATGGAGTTCCAGGCTCCTGGCCTGGTGCAGCCCTGGCTGCTGTAGCCATCTGAGCAGTGAACAAGCAGACAGAGATTGATCTCTTTCTCTCTCTGTGTCTCCCTGTCTCTGCCAGTCTGCCTTTCAAATAATTTAAATAAATTTTGGGGAAAAAAGAAAAGAAAAGGAAGAGGCCAGGCTACGTAGACTTTCCTTCACAGTCCAGAGAAGGCTACCAGGCAAGAACACAAGTGGCCCTCCTGGGGCAGAGCCAGGACAAAGGTCTCCCAGGGGCCACAGATCATAGGAGGTCCAATAACTGATGCAGAGACCAGGAAAAGCCTCCCAGAGGCCTCAAAGACGGGACCAGATTTCAAGAGGCCAAGACCAGCATTCAGTTTTCTCAGTCCATACGTCTACTGCTTCACACTCCTCCTTCCCTAGGGGACCCTGGACACCGCCTCCCTTCACCATTCCATCTTCACAGGTCTCTCTCATCTCTGTTTCTAGCTAGGCCAGCCAAGCAGCCTTTTCTGTGGACACAGAGCTCTGTCTGAAAACAGGAAGTTGTGCAAACAAGTACATCATCCCATTCACTAACTGTTCCTATATAAACCATGTTTCCACCATGACTGAGTCAGCCAACTGAAAAATTCGCCGTCTACTTCATCATTCAAAGAGTTTGCACAGGACCTGTCAGACGTAGCACTGCAGGAAAACACGACGGTGTGCAGGAGGATATCCCAGCCTTGGGAAACAAGAGGGAGCCAGGGGAACACTGCTCAGTTCATTAAGTGCCCTGAATTACGGACTAGATTAAGTGTCTCTTCGAGAGAACTGTAATCAGCAGGCAAGAGGCGGCTCTGTCTGCTGAGACCGGTCCCCCGCCCCTTCCCTGCCCTCCCACACTCTTGCAAACCAGGAAGCACAGTGTAAAAGTTCCCTCACGTTAGAGAACACACCATATTTTTTGCAGCATGCCAAACAACTCCTAAAGATTGCTCAAACTCTTTGAATGCTTTAAAAATAAGCCCAGGAAGTGAGACCAGAGAGAATAAACAAGTGCAGATCACTTTCTAGCATTTCCAACATATTTATTCCATTTTCTCCACGGTTTTATGTAGCGGTTACTCACACGGATTGACTTAAAAAAAAAGAAAAAGAAAGAAAACTGGAATAAAGCTGACCCAGATGTGTACAGCGCCTCGCCCAGAGAAAATGTGTGCAGACTTCAACCCTCCTGGCACACACACAAACACACACACACACACACACACACACAAGGCAATAGGAGGAAGAGGCTACATGGGTGAGGTTTATGTCTGAGAGTCTAACTGCAACAAGAAGGTCAAGTAGAGGGTAAAACAGCCGTAGCGAACTGTATCGCTGTAACCTGCACGACCCAATGGTGGCTTCTAGACCTTGAGGACAAGAGGGTAGGGAGGGGCGGGAAGGGGCTTCAAGGGGTCCTTCAAGCCACCTATCACCATGTGCTATCTGAAGACAACATCAAACACGACTCGCTTCAAGTGCATACAGATGCTGTTATATTCAATAAAACCCACCTCCGTTCAATGACTGCATTTTAAGTATTGCTTTTCATATGCGTTCACTGAACAGAGATATCATAAATGTAATGACCTACATCTTAGCTCAGTTTCCTTGGTGAAAATAAGAAAGGAAGGGAGGGAGGAAGGGAGGAAGGAAGGGAAAGAGGGAGGAAGGAAGGGAGGGAGGGAGGGAAGGAAGGAAGAAGAAAACAGAACCTGAGGAAAAGTATATATGCTAAAATTTTCCAAGAGGCAGGAGGGTGCAATGCAGGGTACAGGCAGTCAGAGAAGATGGGAGGTGAGGCAGCAGAGGAGATAAAACAGTTCCAGCACACTGATTTGGTCCCCAAGCTGCCAGAGCATCACGGAAACTGTCTGTGCCAGGTCACCAGAAGGAAGCTGTACAGAACTCAGCTGGCTCAGAACCACCTGTCCCTCCCCTAACTCATCTTGGTCACAGTTCACTCATGGGCCTTAAGTCCCTGCACTTCTGGTTGCATCAGCCAGCCCCCATGAAGACTGCTGGAGACGCCATGCCCACCCCCAGCACAGTCTTCATCGGAGACTAGCACAGTGGGAAAAGCCAGGGCTTCCATGACCTGGGGCAGGTCAGGCCTGGGAGCTGGCACTTCTGGGCCAGCTACATGGGAGCTATGCAGGCTGAGCTGCAGGCCTGCCCTGGGGAATAAGGTGGTAACAGGTGCCAGTAATGACAGCTCTCTGTCCACCAACAAGTGGCCAAGAGTCTGAGGGGTGGGCAGTTGAACCACTCAGGGGAGGCACAAGATTCAGGTCCCCTACAACCACCTGTGGGCAAGTAGGCATGCCATACACTGTGACTAAAGTGAGTCCCACGGAAGACAGCTTCTGAATACACATGCACATCATTCAACAACATGTACATTCATAAACAGGGCCTGGGGGAAGTATCTTAAAACTTACTGCACCAAAATATGAGCACTGTTTATCTGCAAGTACAATCAATTTTCAGTGTCTCCTGCACAAATATATTTTGCCTACATAAACAAGGAAAAATCGTTTCCTTGGAAAAATATGTCTTTCTATAAAAAGATGTGGGAAATCCCGGATCCCAGCTTCCAATCCTGTTGTGACCTCTGTCTGTGTCTTGCCTTGTTTATATACAAGAGCTCTGGCATTTCAGCAGGAGCATGCTTCAGTAGGAGAAATGCATGTTTCTGTAGCACAAGACCTGCATATGAACCCTGCATCTCACAACTCTTAGCCACCCAGCCCTCAGTTTCCTGATCTGTAAATTGGGGGCAATATTAGACCTATCCCGTAGAGTTGTTCTGAGGAGCAAGGGTAATAATACAGATCAAAGTACTCGAGAGATAACCGTGCACCACTATGTGTTAGATAATATTATCACAAAGGAGTCAGAAAGCTCCGATGAGTTAGAGGTACAGGAAAATATAGATTTTGGATATGGGAGGACCATATAAAGACTAGGGAGTAATAAAAGAGATTTCTTTCTCTTGCTTTGGTACCAGGATCAAGAGGACTGCCTGAGATGCCAGATTCACTCTAAGTGGCCCTAGAACACATCTTAACACCGTTCAGAAGATGGACTGCATTGAAATCCACAGGTGAGAAGTGTTTCCAGTTCTAATAGCCTCCTGGCAAGAAATAGAAGCTGAATTCTGGCAATTCTGCCCACTGCTAGGCATAGAAAAGACTCTTAGAGTAAACCAAGGTTTAACAAAACTCAGCAAATTTTACAATTAGAAGAAACTACAGCTCAAAATTTCATATTTTATACATGATAAAACCAGCATCCTACCCTGGTGACATATTTTATACATGATAAAACCAGCATCCTACACTGGTGACAAATCCGAAGTCACATATCTGGATCTTGGCAAAGCTATCTTCCGTAATAATGAAATATCAGCGACCATTTGAGTGCAAGGTGCCAGGCATGAACCAGACCATGTACACACCTTTAGTTGGCTTCTTTCCATCTTAAACCAACCCTAGGAGGTGGGTATCAATGCCAGAAGGAAATGTAGGGTCAAAAAGTTTCTTCTGCCCAACAGAATCCCAGTCTGGCACAAACACCCATGGCAACCTGGCAGCAACACCCATCTCCAGGGGCACAGCCAAGTCCCTCTCTGACAAGCGTCTACTGCACTACACTCCCGAGCAAGGGGGAAACCAAGTGATCTAGGATGTTCCATGTCCTTTCTAGCATAAGTGAGACCTAGAGTACTTGAGGGCGGAAATCATGCTATTTATAATCTGAACAGTTTAATACATTGATGTTTAAATAACTCTTATTTTCGACCCATCAAATTCAGCCAACAAACAACCACTGAGTTCTCATACCTGGGGCCATCATTTTATTTGTCTCCTGGTCTTCCCTGAATTTGCTTTCCACACTTTTATCTCCTGCCTATCACTCTGGATAAAGTAACATTTCAGTATTTACTTTTATTTAAATTTGGGAAAACTTGTGGCTTCTCTTTGGAAAAAAAAAAAAAAGAAAGAAAACAGAGAAAGAGGAAGAGGAAGAGGAAGGGGAAGGGAAGGGAAGGGAAGAGAAGGGAGGGGGAGGGAGGGAGGGAGGGAGGGAAGGAAGGAAGGAAGGAAGGAAGGAAGGAAGGAAGGAAGGAAGGAGGGAAGGAAGGAAGGAGGGAAGGAAGGAAGGAAGGAAGGAAGGAAGGAAGGAAGGAAGGAAGGAAGGAAGGAAGGAAGGAAGGAAACCATGTGTAACCAAAAGAGGATTTTCTGTATTTTGCCTATGCCTTGGTGGTGAGCAAAATGGAGAATGTTAATCCAGAACTTGAAAATAAAATGAAAGTGCATATGTTCTGTAAAAAGCATTGTTTGACAAGCTTGAATTACCACAGGCCAGGGAAGCAATTTCACTAACTGTGCCTCTTTGGCACATCTAAATCCCTCCCACCCCCTGGGACTCCACTGGAGAGAGTGGGGATGCAAGGGGTTAAACCCCACCCAGGTGCATCTGGGTAATTACCCTCTGGACACTTGTTGAAGAGCTGACTGCAATGCTTAACCTCCAGCAGACACAGGAGGGGTTAAGGGAACTGACACAGCTGGATTTGCGTTTAAGCAAAATCCAGGGAACAGGCTTGTACAGCCACAAGCTGTGTGAGAGTCTTGGAAAGGTCATTCAAAGGCGTACATAAAGTGTCTTTTATAAACATACGCATGCACACACACACAGGTCTCGATAGCACATGTGTGTTTCTTCCGTAAGACCAGATGTTTCCAAAATGATCCTTGCTTTCTACAAAAGAGGTCACAGGAGGAGTGATCACTCCTGTAATAGAGACGAAGGCATGGGTCTGGGGTTATCAGAGCCCCGTCTTGGAGGGGCTCGAGGGGGATGGGTTTTCATCACCAGTTTTTTTTGGTGGGTGCCCTAGAAGAAGATCACTAAGCAACCCCACTGGCCAAGGATCTGTGCTTCTCCATATTCTGAGTGTTGGGTTTCACCTGTGCTTGTAAAATGACTATAGGAAATGGCAATAAAAATCCTCATGGGAAGGCATGATCCCATTTGGCAGAGGAATTGGTAAGAACTGTGATAGTCCCTGATCTACATAATCCCCATAATCCCAAGAATATTACTGTATTCCAATTATTAGCAAGTTAAATAGCAACTTGCTATCCCTGTTACTTGAAGAATTAAATGGTAAATTATAGTGACATTTTCTCATTTTTCTTATGAGGTTATTTGGGTACAATTTCTGAATCGCGTTCTGTTTTTCCTAATTTTGAATTATACGCTTCGTCATCTTCTTTCCAAAGCCAAGCCAGAACCCCAGAATCCAGGAGAAACACATCATACTCAGGTTTTCTGTATAACAGCTTGTCACGTCACATTCCTCCCCAAAGACTCACACTTCGGTGACACAGTCAGGGCCCCTACATCCACACGGGGCCTCCCTGGGCTAGGCCCTCCTCTCCTCTAGGAATGTCAGGAAAAGCCCTCCCATTCCAGCCGTAACTCCCATTTCTAAATCCCTGCTGCAGTGCATCTTCCTTCCAGAGCCTTCCTTAAGCAGAGGTGGTCTCCCCCTTGTATTGGTTTTACCTTTTACAGAACATTTGTCATTTTCCCTAGCTTCAGCATTATTTCTTTTCTTAAAAAAAAAAAAACAACCTTTTAATTATTTATCTATTTATTTTGTTTTTTTTTCTTCTTATTTTATTTTATTTTTACCTAGAAACCTTTTATTTAATGTATACAAACTTCATGCATTTCCTATATACAAATTTAGGAACATAGTGATTCTTCACACCCTCCCCCCTCCCCCCATTTTCATTTGAAAGCCACAGAGAGAGACAGACTGATAGAGATCTTCCAGCTGCTGGTTCACTTCCTAAACATCCCACTCACAACAGCCAGGCTGAGCCAGGCCAAAGCCAGAACTCCATTCAGGTCTCCTACGTGGGTGGCAGAGACCCAAGTACTTGAGCCATTACCTATTGCTCCCCAGGGTGCACATTAGCAAGAAGCTGGAATGGGAAGCAAAGCCAAGACTAGAACTGGGCATTCAGATGTGAGGTGCAGGTGTTCCAAGTGGTGTCTTGACCACTGAGCCAAACTGCTGCCCCATTTCACTTCTTATAACTACCTATGCAGACCCTTGTGTGTAAGAGAATCAATCTATAGTATCCGACCTATCGTGTAAAGAAAAAAGGAGAAGTGAAGAAACTTGTATATCTAAAGCTACACAGAAAAACACAGGAAGGTTAAACCAGAGCTAATAAGATGGGCTGCCTTTGGGGATAGAGGAGAAATGAGGGGAAGTGGGAGAGTGGAAATAGAGTAAAGGGATATTTAGGGTGGAGATGTCTTTAAGTGTTTCTTTCTGTATAGTTCTGACTTAAAATCACATTCTTTTGCACATACACAGAGCAATACACAAGTAAATAAACCATTAAAAATGGGTCAGTAAACAAGCATTCTGCCTAGTGTTTAAGATGCTCACATCCCACATCAGAGTAGCTGGAAACAATTCCCAGCTCCTGATTCAGCTTCCTGCTAATGCAGACCCTGGGAGCAGCAGTGACGGTTCAAATAACCAGGTTCTTGCCACCCACATGGGAGACCTGTGGTGAGTGCCCAGCTCCTAGCTTTAGCCCAAGCCTGGCCCAGGGGCCTTTGTGGCTATGAGAGGGGGTGAAGCAGCAGATGGGGCACTCTCTCTCTCTCCCAAATACTTAATAGTAAGATGGGTTAAAATAAGCCTAAAATGGACTACAAACTAAACAAATGAACCCAACTATATTTCAAGTGAATATCACCAAGAGATAGGGAAAGAGGGAAAAATAACGCTGGCACTGGTATCAGGATTCCAAATACAGAAAATACACTGCTACCTGGGTATGGTTCTGTGAAGACTTAGTGGAGAAAAGGAAAGGAGGGTGCATTCAAGAAAAGTTAGGTGACCTCTGACTTAGTTCATTTAGATCCCAGCTTCTAAGCAGGACTCTGAGATTCCTTCCCAATATGCAGCTTCCCCTCTTCCTCTTTCTTAAGAGAAGTCCAATTCCACAGGTAACAGCGATGTACTAAATGAAGACATTTTCCCAGCTTCCCTTGCACCTGAGGGTGGTCATGTGACATGGTTTAGCCAATGAGGTGAACTTGGATGTAACTATTTAGGGTCTCTGAGCAAGCTTTATAAAAGGGCCTGGTTCAGCTCGGGGGCTCACACTGTTGTTTGCCCCCTTCTTCTTAGACAAGAGGCAGACGGGGACCAGCCACCTTCTGAACACAAGATGACAAGCAAACACTATGAAGACTGAGGGGAAAGACTAATGGTGCCTGGGTCCCAGAAGACATCATGAGATGAAAAATCTCTTTTTTTTCTATTACCTGTCTCATCCTTGCAGTACACAAGGCAATGAAATAACATGCTTCTCCAAAACTTGGTAAGGTAATATTTTTCAGTCCTCTATAATTCTCTGCTGGATACAGACTGTGACACAGCTGAGGCTACCGACAGAACTAGATTTGGAGTCTTCACCTCTGAACTCCCGGTTCACAGAACTTTCAACCACACGTGCTGCCTTCCAGACCCCAGTAATCCCTATGCTCCTGTCATGGATCCAGCACTGCACAGATCCAGCCTTCCAGTTCATCCAAAGAAAGGGTGGAAGAAAAATGGTCTGACTGCACTGAGATGGGGAATTTTCACTAAATGTTTATCTCACTAATTCACGTGAAACTCTGGATTTCATTTAAAACTGAGCATATGACAATTCTCCCCTCTTTATCTCTGGAATAGTAATAAACAGAATTTTTTAAGGTTGAAAAGAAGCTCTTTCCCCACACCTATGGAGTCAGACTGAATATATTTACAAAGGCTTTAAGGCCTAACCCTTGACTATATCATGGTTATGATGTTTCAACAACATCTCATCATAAAAACATGTTCTCCTATTCCCACCTTCATACTCAACCTTCCTCTACTGACCACTGCATTCTTTGTTTATCTTCCTTACTAGTTTATTAGGGCTTTTCCCCAGTATTTATTTATTTATTTCAAAGGCAGAGACACAGAAGGAAACAGATAAAAATTCCATCTGCTGGTTCACTCCCCAAATGCCCACAATGGCTGCAGCTGGGTCAAGCTAAAGCTGAGAGCCAGGAACCCAATCCAGGTCTCCCATGTGTGTAGCAAGGACTTGAGTAGCTATCGCTGCTGCCTCCCAGGGTCTGCACTGGCAGGACGCTAGAGCCAGGACCCAAATCAAGGACCAAACCCAGGTACCCTGATGTGGGTTGCAGGCATCTTAACCAGTGTCTTCACTGCTAGGCCAAATGCTTGCCCTGCTTACCAGTTTTTGGAGGTCAGGTCTAGTTTGTCAATGAAGAGCACAATCTCCACCTCAAGGGAGTTGTATACATTAATCAGCAATGGGAAGAAGTGCATATAATGCTTATAGAAGGGATTATGCTGGACCCTAGAGAAACAAAATACATAGTTAAAAAGCTTAATTTTGTGCCCTTCAGAAAAAATTTGTAACAAAAATAAATTTCACTCTAAGTCAGGAGAAGTATATTTACAGGTTTTTTTGGATGTAAGATATTCATTTTGAGTCACTGATTCAGTAACCTCTCACAGGAATATTTAAAAGTTTTTTTTTTTTAATTATTTGACAGATAGAGTTAGACAGTGAGAGAGAGAGACAGAGAGAAAGATCTTCCTTCCATTGGTTCACCTCCCAAATGGCCACTACAGCTGGTGCTGTGCCAATCCGAAGCCAGGAGCCAGGTGCTTCCTCCTGGTCTCCCATGCGGGTGCAGGGACCCAAGCACTTGGGCCATCTTCCACTACCCTCCTAGGCCACAGCAGAGAGCTGGACTGGAAGAGGAGCAACTGGGACAGAATCCGGCGCCCCAGCCAGGACTAGAACCTGGTGTGCCGGTGCCGCACACGGAGGATTAACCAAGTGAGCCATGGCGCCGGCCCCAAAAATATATTATTTTTATAAGCTTATTTTTAAAAGTTTTTACTTATCTATTTGAAAGGCAAAGTGAAAGAGAGAGAGAGAGAGAAATAGATATCTTCCATCCACTTCCCACAAAAGCCTACAACAATTGCTGCTGGGTCAGGCTAACACCAGGAGTCAGAAATTCCCACGTGGGTAGCAGGAACACAAGCACTTTTAGCCATCATCTTCTGCCTCCCTACATGCACATTTACAGGAAGCTGGATAGCAAGTGGAGGAAGGACTTGATCCCATGCACTCCAATATGGGATGTGGGCATCCCAAAGAGGGGCTTAACCCACTGAGCCCAATGCCTGCCCCCTAAAGATACTACTGAAATCTGAAAAGCAAGATTAATTTTTACTTAGCCCACTTGGCTAGAAATTCCAGAACACATCAAGGAGCACGCTGGGCCCTTCAGTATACTGGTGTTACATCCGCTATTACAGCTACTGACTTAGTAAAAGAATATAAATTGGGTTCAAAGGGAGTCATCCAACAACACTCCATGTTAAAATCTTTCTACACCTGCAGGCCAATAGCTGCTGCTTCATAATCCTGGCTGGCATAGAGCTCTGCAGGCCTAGAACCTTCAATGAATAATTCACAGTTCAAGTATGAATGACTAAATTCCCCATACCAGAAGGACCCGTTCTCATTCATCAAGTTAGTCTCCTAAACACTGACACTCATTCAGTATGCAGGGTTGCCAGCTTACTGCAGACCAGGCTACATCCCAGGGGACAGAGAAGTCACACAAACAACATGGGTGACTGTTCTGGCTCTGCCACTTTCTTACCATGTGACCCCATGGGTTAGGTGACCCCTCCAGGCTTCACCGTCCTCATCTGTAAAATGGGGATAATGGTTACAATTATGATTGTAAGGATAAATGAGTGACTGCTTATCATGTGCATAGAAGTGTGGCTGGTACTTAGAAAGAATCATGTTGAGTGATTGCTATCTCCATTACTTGTTGAAGACAGGAAGAAAGAAACAATAACATAAAGAAGTGTTCATGATATATTTAATTTTTTAAAAATTACATTTTCAAACAGGTATGTACAAAAAGATGTCAAATTTACATACAATGGACACAAATAAAAAATGAATGGACAATAAAATATTAACAGTGATTTTGTCTTATATGTGGGATTACAAATCAGTCTTCGTTTTTCTACAGTTTTGTATATGTCTGAGCATAAGAAAAACAATAAAATCCTAAGTATTAAATGTAAGCTTCAGTTTCCTAATCCATGGTATGGGTGCAGCACCGCCTGATCTCTAAGACGGCCCTTGCACCTCATTCTCCGATACAAACACGATGCCAGCTTCCTAGCCAAAGAAAATGAAGTCACATACACAAATTAACTTCTTCCTTGCCTGATGGGAAGAATGACCTCTTAGAAAGATCTTTTCTCAAACAGAATCAGTGGTAAGCATGGCAATGAGTATCAAGAGTACACAGACTTGCTTTAGAAAGTGAATTCCAGCAACGCCAGTCTCACTAACTCCTAAATCCCTCGATACCCTACTTCTCCCAGCCTGGGATTATGTGGTGACAGATGGTTGCCGAACTGGAGAGGGAAGAAACAGCACACTGTCTGCAAAGAAAGGGGTGGGGGTGGGGGGACCTGCAGGACAGTGTCTGCTCTGCTACTCCAGGGCTTTCCCCTTCCCTAACACCGAGACATCCTCCCCCACCTTCACCTGGCCCCATACTTGTTGTCAAGGGTAGCAATGAATGTGCGGTTTTAGCAATATTATAACCCTCCCAAACTGCTTTATCCAATCCCATGTAGAAATTGGAAGAATTCTGTAAACCTCAGGCCAGCACAAGAAGTTAGCCATATACAGAGCAAAGAATATTTAATTTACAACTCTGAATGCCAGTGTGACCCATGCCCACGAGTGCTCTTCTGAATCCACAGCTACATCTTTGAGAGCATGGTCTTAAGGCTCTAAAGAATTCAGACTGATAGGCTGGCACCGCGGCTCACTAGGCTAATCCTCCGCCTTGCGGCGCCGGCACACCCGGTTCTAGTCCTGGTCAGGGCGCCGGATTCTGTCCCGGTTGCCCTGATGGCCCAAGTCCTTGGGCCCTGCACCCCATGGGAGACCAGGAGAAGTACCTGGCTCCTGCCATTGGATCAGCGCGGTGCGCCAGCCGCAGCACGCCAGCTGCGGTGGCCATTGGAGGGTGAACCAACGTCAAAAGGAAGACCTTTCTCTCTGTCTCTCTCTCTCACTGTCCACTCTGCCTGTCAAAAAAATAAATAAATACAAATTTAAAAAATTAAAAAAAAAGAATTCAGACTGATGCGGGGCACTATGAACAAAGCACTGAACCTGTCTGAGCCTCAGCTACCTTATCTATAAAAATGGGCATGTTGATATCACCTTCACAGAACTGCTGCAAAACCTGGTGGAACCGAATGCAGTCTGTAAAAATGCAAATTTAGGGGGAACAGAGGGGTGACATGTGAAAGGCACCAAAGGAAACAAGGTAGAAGGTGGGACAAGGCTGCAACTAACCACGGGCTGGGGGTGTGGGTGTGGCCTCCTGTAGGCATCCAAGTACGGTGTCTCCATGCCCCAGTGCAGCCACCATCAATCACATCATGGAAACACAGAAGTGGATCCTGTGGACCAGCTCTATGGATCAGGAGCTAAAGAGGCTGATTAGGGAGGCAGAATAAGCACAATATTCTGGGGCCCTCTGAAGCCCTCGAGTCCACACCCCAAGTCTGAACAACTGCGTCTAGTGGTCTGAAACCACTGCCAGTTTCTGGGAGCCACCTTCAGAGGTGGTGGGAAGGATGCAGTGAGTTCCTGGCCTAGCTCACTCCTGCAGTGGTTGGTTCCCGCACTGTGAATACCCCACCTGAAACCTGACCCTGTCTTGAAGGTGATGGCCTGGACCATCACGTGCCTCCAGGAGCCAGCGGCTGCGCCTGAGGCTCTGCCCCTGCCGCTGCTTCTCACTGGGTGGCAGGGGCACTTGCTGTGTGTTTCCATAGAGAAGCACACACTTTGCGGGAGATTTATGCACTTCATCCGGGAGACATCTGTGGGCAGATCATAAAGTTGCAGAAATTAGGCCGAAGGGTTGGGACGGAGGGAAGCCAAAGCAAGAGCTCTCTGGGAAGCCTTCCCAGCCTCCTAGCTGGACAGCCCCGCCCTCTTTAGAGAAGCAGGGGCCACACAAGGGCCTCCTGTGCTGCCCCCACCCCTCATCTTCCTCCCTCTCCCTTTTCCTGTCTTCCTCCTTTTCCCACCCCCACTCTATCCCCCATCTCTCTCCTTCCGTCCTCCTCTTTCACCTCATTTCCTCTCAATTCTCTTCTTCCCCTTTCTCCTTTTCTTTCTTTCCTCTTCCTTTCTCTCTCACTATCGCCTTTTTCAATGAGTGTTCACGGAACACTTACCATGTTGGCATCTCATGCCAGACTCAGTGCAGCTTTAGATACCAACTGATTTCTTCCTCCTTTCTTCCTTTCCTTTTTAAAAATCCCTTCTGCTGCATCTATTGTGGTGTCAGGCACCTAACTGAAAAATGTTTATTTCAACTCAGAGAACATTTGTTGGACTGTTGTACCATGCTGGGAACCAGGAATACAAAATCGAGAGAGATGGAGCCTCGGCCTCCAAAGAGCTCACAGAGCATGGGAAGTACACCTGTGAACAGCAAATAAGTGGCATGCAGACTAGAAGGTAGGATGCCCAGCTGCCCACGTCCAAGCACCCATTTCTAGTTGCAGAGTTGTTACTTAGAGGTGACCAGCAAGGGTCTGTGTTTTCACCCCACCCACAACTGGTTATCTAAATGCGGTCAGGTCACACCCTGATCTTTGGCCAGCAATACCCTCTTGTGTAACCCTTCCTACTCTCCCTCTCCCCAGTGTCCTGGCTGAAGACTGTCTAAGGTAAGACAACCAGCAAATTCACACACTGTGATGGCAGACCCCCTGTTAGTCTGGGTCCCGGAATGGCTGTGTGCAGCAGAATCTCCAACCCACTGCAAATCGGTCCTCATAGGAGTAACAAATGCACATTTACTGAA
The DNA here is from genome assembly GCF_051225735.1 of Oryctolagus cuniculus. Lineage (NCBI taxonomy): Eukaryota > Metazoa > Chordata > Mammalia > Lagomorpha > Leporidae > Oryctolagus > Oryctolagus cuniculus. The sequence continues at coordinate 109,491,550 of NC_142873.1, forward strand.
TGAATCCACTGGACTTGAGGATTTTCAATTACAAAAGCTAGTTTACCTTAACTAACACAATGTGGCAGTTCATTTGACAACTGACAGGAACCTCTCTTTGCCAGATCCTGTTCTTGGCTATATCTATGAGCAAGAGAGACAAAGACCTCTGACCTCCTGAAGCTGAAGTCTCCTGAGTACATGGCACCATGGTAGGTGCAAAAAAAAATACTGGAAGTAGAACTTAAAGACTCATGGAGCTTGCAGTTTAGACAAAAGATAGAGGAACTGCTACAGAAACATAAATAAATAGAATAAGGACATTTTCAGAACACAGCCTCAATTTCACAAAGCCAGAAAAGCCTCCCTCCTCCTCAATCTGTTCATTCAGAATAAACCCTGCCACTGGTCTGAGGATCCACAGAACCTGGCACGGTGTCAAGCATCTCATAGGTCTCAATAAATGTTGAATAAAACACAGTGTTATGCTTTAAAATGTATATAGGTTATGTCTATCCTTTTATTTTATCAAAGATTACATTTTTAAAATAGTACAGAATTAGATAAAAATATTAAAACTATCAACTTGTTGGGGAGAGCGGGGCTACCCAGGGGAAGAGTGATGAACACCACAGATGACTACGTGGAAGGGCCACAGGGTAGTGCCAATGGTGACTGTTGAGAAAAGAGAAATTCTGAGCTGCAGGAGCCAGGAAAATTTTACAGAAAATACCGTTAATAATAACAGTTCGATTTTTTATGACCTTGTAGTTTTTACAAAGCATTCCCACACCTATTACCTCATTTGGCACATTTAATAGCTCTCTGGGGGTAGTTATTATTAACCTCAAATAGATCAAGGGATTTCCCCAAGCTCAACAGCTAATAATTAATAGAAAGTCAGAACTCGAACTCTGGTCCTTCTATTCTGCATTGGGAATAAGACCCTGAGGGGCGGTGGAAAGTGCAAGGCCTACTGACAGAGCTCTGCAGGAAACAGCCTTCCTGGAGCACTCACCATTGCCAGCAACTGCTTCCCTCTGCTGTTTTCAGGCATCTCTTACTGAAATAACCAAGGGCAGGTCAGTGTCTCCCCAGCACCCTGAAGGCAGTGCAGGAGCTTCACCAACGTCACCATCTAAGCCTGATCACCTCATTAGGAAACAGAATCCAGCTCCTTGGTTGGATGAGGGAGGAACACTTGAGTTCCTTAGGTCCCCTGAAAATGATGGGGGAAGTGGAGACAGCAGTGCCTTCCCAGTGTGATGGGAATCTTTCAGGGTAAGAGGAGGGGAGTACCATTTATTTTGGAAAAAGCTTCAGAGAGCATGGATTCAAGCTATTAAACATAAATTGGAAAAACCTCGAGGGTTCACTGGTCTTTTTTCCAGAAACGCCATCGCAGTCCAAACAAAGCCCTCCTGACCCAGGTACCAAAGACATCACCTAAAGATTCCACCTGCTATCCAAAGAGCCATCAAACAATTTCAGAAAGAGCATGCATGTTATTTATCTGAATATTTCCTTTCAACAGTATTGCAGAAGTTGCTGAGTGAATAGGATATAATATGAATATATAATGAGAGTGGCTGCTTTGAGTAAAGAGGAAGCACCCTGTGAATTAAGGATTTGAGGTAAGTAGCCACCTATCTAGGACACGGTGAATAGAAGCACTCACCACAGAGGAGGTTGAATTTTGTGGTCTCTAAATCCAGTTAGAGACCTGCACACACTTTCCTGAACAGAAAGCATACAGGGTTCGCAGGGGTCACAGTTCAATCTCTGAGATGCCATCTCCAAGACTTCTCTGGATATTAGTTCTTGAGCAAAAAACACCAAGTCTCAAACAATAGAATAAAAATGGTGAGACAAAATAGAAAATCATCATGAATCTAGAAGCAAGAGAAAAAAGTCCTAAAATTTTCTAACAATTTCCAAAGGAGGAACAAGTCTACTTAACAGCTGCTAAATGCTCAGAGCCAGTTATTTCAACTCCCCAAGCCTTGTTTCCCTAGCAGTAACGGATGGAGTGAAAGCCTCGAAATTCACCCTTAGCTCAAATGGTCTGTGATTCAGCAACTTCCAGAAAGACTATTGATGCACTGTATACCAAATTGAGATGTGTGGATATCAAGCCTCAAGCTTCATTTTTCCTATTAGAGAAACTCAACCTGCTAAAACCTCTCTGACTCCATCAGCCTGAAACTCCAACTCGGTCAAGAGGGTTATCCCTTTCTAAGTTCTTCAACCATCTTCTTACTGAGATCATTTTGTTGAGTAAATGTTAGCCTTTCCCCAAAGATTCAACTCCATGAATCTAGCCAATCTAAAGACAAAATTATACCCATGTGGATAATTTGTTTGTATTTCTTCTATCTGCAAATCAATCCCATGTTCAGAAAAGAACAAAACATGTAACAAGAATGCAACACTCTACTAAGTCTGTCCAAGGATCTTCATCAGGCACCCGCCATGCTATTGAATGCCATCTCTGTCTCAAAAGATTATGAAATTTTATCTAAAAAGCTTGATAACTATTCCCTAGGCAAATCACATACTTAAACAAAATACAATCAAGCCACAAGACTCTTGTCAGTGTTATATGTCTCCCAAATATGGCATAAATAATGTGAACTAAAAGCTCCCATATTTCACATTCAAGAGTTTTTCTACACTGAAGGAAAGTAAGTACTACAGCATTTCCAACACCCTTGTCAAAGACTTGAGGGCCTTAGTGTACTTGGCAGAATGAAGAAAGTGCATGAAGATATATGGCTCTTGCCAGAGAAAAAGTGTGCTGACCTTCCGGCCAAGCAGATTCCAACCAAATGGCCAACTCAAATGAAAACCAGCTTTTATTCTACAATGTAGAGAATATTTGTAACTACCATTCTGTTCCTTCCATTTAGCCAGCTAAGAATCCAGTACCACGAGGCAGAGGTTTCTGTGAATGAACAGTAAAGAATCACATCCTTTTTGCTGTTCCTTCCTTATGTTCCTCTTCTGCACATAGCCCAAAACTTCCCCCTGTGCTATGGGAGCTGCACCTTGAACATGAATAAACCTCAGGCTCACAAAAGTTACATGTATGTGCTATGCAGAGAAGATGGGAGGCTGTATGTGTATGTGTATGTGTATGTAGAAAGGAGGGAACAAATGACAAGTGTTGCCACAAAGATGAACACAATGGCATTGCCATCAAATTGCTTTCTCTTATAAACTTTCAGAATACATCTTTTGGGAGCCAGAGTTATAGCACAGTGGATTAAGCTGCTGCTTCTGATGCTAGCATCCCATATCAGAGTGCCAGTTTGAATCCTGACTAGTTGGCTTCTGATTTGGCCTCTGGGTAATGTGCGTGGGAACGTAGTGGAAGATGGCCCAAGTATCTGGGCCCCCGCCACCCATATGGAGTACCTGGCTCCTGGCTTCCGCCTGGCCCAGCCCTGATTATTGTGGCCATTTGGGAAGTGAACCAGGGGATGAAAGATTCCCCCCCCCATCACTTTGCCTTTTAAATAAATAACTAATTTTTTACAAGACAAGAATACAGGGGCCAGCACTGTGGCATAACAGATAAAGCTGCCACCTGCAGTGCTGGCATCCCATATTGGTGCCAGTTCAAGTCCTGGCTGCTCTACTTCTGATACAGCTCTGCTATGGCCTGGGAAAGCAGTGTAGGATGGCTCAAGTCCTTGGGCCCCTGCAGCCACATAGGAGACATGGAGGAAGCTCCTGTTTCCTGGCTTCAGATCTGCCCAGCTCCGGCCATTGCAGCCATCTGGGGAGTGAACCAGCAGATGGGACCTTTCTGTCTCTCCCTCTCTCTCTCTGTAACTCTACTTCTTAAATAAATAAGTAAATAATCTTTAAAATAATACATCTCTTGACTCACTTTAGATATTACCACCCAGAGATGACCAATATTTTTAATGTCATTAATTCATGGAGAGACTGCTGCTTCCTTTATTTCCTAGAAACACTGAAGCCTGTAAATCCATGGGGAAGGGCCAAGCGAAAAAGAAATAAATATTTACATTGAATCCCTATTCCGTCAGTAAAATACAGAACAAAGAAGTTCACAAAAAACAAAAACCTTTTTTATCTAAGGTGGTGGAAGTTACACCTGAAACAGAATTTACATATCAGGCTTCTTCCATTCACTTGGCAGAAAAGCAATCCTTGAAACAGATTAATAATTGTCTTCCAGGCCAAACCTGACAGCTGTCCCTCCGTCTCCAGGAGGGCACCTCCAGGAGTTGCGCTGTATGCTGACTGCTCTGTTTCCCCACGTGTCTGAGCCAAGCTTGAGACGCAGACGCCTGAGCTGGGGAACCCTGGCAGCAAGCCCCTGACATCACTCTGGTAACAGGAAGTGCCACAGAAGGCTGAGGTTTCACGCCTCACTGCCGGCTCCATACAAAATCTTCCCAGCAACACTGTGTCCGGAAGATGTTTCCTGCCCAAGTGCACAATCGCCCCTCAAAGACACATAGACTGTGCCCACCACCGCAGAGACAGGGAACCAGACACTCCATGGCCAACGCCGTAGAAATGAATCCATCTGCAAATCTCCCCCTTCTCCTTTTTGCATTCACCTGCCAAGCTGGTCCTTCGTCAAGCAGCCTGAGGAACCCAGGCACGCCCAGTTTCACAGGCCTGGGAAAGGGTGGGATGGGGAGGTGAGGGCGGAGGAGAGGCCGTGCCTTGGGGAAGCCAAGCTGACCACAGAGTGAGTCTTGTTCTGTTTCCACAAAGCACAGAGGGTACAGCTGGGAGGGTCTCGAATCCTACTCTCTCCATGCTTCAGATGAGAAATGGGAAGTTCAGAAACTCTTGGCAACTTGTCCAAGTTCAGGGGGCTCATTAGTGGTGGCAGGGCTGGGCCAAACCCAGGACTGCTGGTTCTAGTCCAACACAGACTGGCCCAAGCACTGGTTTTATAGTAAGAAACAAATGACAGGGTTTAGTCCTGGAGATGTTACTCCCTAGTTGGTGGCCTTGGGGAAATACCATTTACCTATCTATGCCATCTCACCTGTAAACTAGACAATAAGTACAGCTACAGCGCATTTTATGGATGTGCAACTGTTAGATAACATGCTTCAAAGAACTTACAGGCATAAAAAAATATACTGCTGTTTACGCAAATCATACTTTGCAAACCCTACTCAACTTCTGGGCTTAAAGACCCAGTAAATCCCTGGGGCAGATGTTTCTTTTTTTTTTTTTCCTTTTTAACAGGTAGAGTGGACAGTGAGAGAGACAGAGACAGAGAGAAAGGTCTTCCTTTGGTTCACCCTCCAATGGCCACCGCGGCTAGCGCGCTGAGGCCAGCGCATTGTGCCAATCCGAAGGCAGGAGCCAGGTGCTTTTCCTGGTCTCCCATGGGGTGCAGGGCCCAAGCACTTGGGCCATCCTCCACTGCACTCCCTGGCCACAGCAGAGAGCTGGCCTGAAAGAGGGGCAACCGGGACAGAATCCGGTGCCCCGATCGGGACTAGAACCCGGTGTGCCGGCGCCGCAAGGCGGAGGATTAGCCTAGTGAGCCACGGCGCCGGCGGGGCAGATGTTTCTTACTCATCTTTTCAGACTCAACTTACTACTGAGAGCATCCCCTGTCCTACCAGATGTAGTGAGCTGTACACCCTATTTTTGCACTATAGAACAATGATTCCTTTTCTCTTTATCCTGTTTGATCGTGAATCTCAAGAAAATGGACCAGGTCCTAATCATCTTTGCATTTCTAGCACCTAGGACAATTCTTCGCCCATAAGAAGTGAATTAATGAATGCTTCTTCAATCAAAGTGTAAGTGAAGGGGCCAGTGCCGTGGCTTAGTAGGTTAGGCATCCACCTGCAGCACTGGCATGCCATCTGGGCACCGGTCAAGTCCCAGCTGCTCCACTTCTGATCAAGCTCCCTGCTGATGGCCTGGGAAAGCAGTGGAAGATGGCCCAAGTCTTTGGGCCCCTGCACCTGCATGGGAGACCTGGAGGAGGCTTCTGGCTCCTAACTTTGGATTGGTCTACCTCTGACTGTTACAGCTGTTTAGGGAGTGAACCAGCACATGGAAGACCTCTCTATCTGTAGCTCTGCCTCTGAAGTAAATAGATAAATCTTTAAAAAAAAATAAAAAAAGAAAGCATAAGTGAATAAAATCATGAAAAGAAAGAAACAAACTGAAGGTGACTGACTACCTTCGTCTGTTGCCTTGTTGTATTACTTAGGATTCTCCAGAGAAATGGAATCAATAAGATTTATACAGTTGTGGAAAAAGAGATTTATTATGGTAAGTGGTTCATGTGATTATGGATGCTGAGCAGTCCCACACTGTGGTGTCTGCAAAGTGAAGAACCAGGAAAGCTAGTTGTATGATTCAGTCCAAGTCCTGGAGCCCAACAGCCTCGGGTGGGGACTACTGGTGAGCATTCCAGAGTCTGAAGAGCCGGAAGCCAGGAGAAGTAGGAGCTCTGATGTCTGGAACAGGAGAAGATGGATAGCCCAGCCTGAGGTGACACTGAACCCATCGATCACTTGCTTTTCTGTTCCACGGGGTCCTCAGCAGGGGAGGGTGGACCTTTGTCATTCAGGATACTGATCCGAACATGAATCTATCCAGAAAACATCCCCATAGACGTAATCAGAAATCTTCTTTGAACAGCTATCTGGGCATCCCTTAGCCCGGTCAAGTTGGCATGGAAAATTAACTCTCACACTTAGAAATGCTGAAATGACATTCCTAGGCAACCACTCACACCTGCAAGTCTGCCTTTGCGGCACACATTCAAAAAGCAGATCTTCAACAGCTCGGCGTGCCTCAAAGGACTCCTCACCACCACCTGCAGGCAGGCAGCTTGTGACAATTCTCCCAAAGTGTTTTCACACATCACTCTTTTGTCATTCTCTAGCATATTTATAATTTATCACACAAGAAAAGAAAGACCTTTATCTTCCTATTTCTTTTAACCAGGAGGTGGTATGATGCAAAAAGATGGAAACCACAATGTAATCAGGCAAAGGAGAATCTCTTACCAAACTGGAACGTGTGTTTCTGTAAATCTCAGGAACCCCCAGAGAATCAGCATTTGGTGATTTGACTAACAAAAGTGGTTTGATACGAGAAGTTCCCATACTGGCTCATGGCGAGCCCATGTAACATGTCATAAAGATGTCCCCAAGGATCATGAAAAACACCAAGCAGAAAATGTGGTTTGAAATATTATTAGTTATGGCAATGAAAAAATAATAAACTCTGCCAATTTGAGTTCCTTTTCATGTACTGTATCTTTGGGGATAAATAATACAACTTTTGGAAAAATCATTCAACAGTCCTAGAAAAACCCAGCATTCCAACTGCTGAGAATGTGGAAGGTACTGGAACGATCGTCTCTTAAGGCCCATATAACTTGTTGTTCTCAAGCGGCACAGGCCACCTGTGCAAATGATTCCTTCTATCTGGAATTCCTCTACCACTATCCCAACCTTTCGTTTTCACTCCCTTGCTTATTTTGAGAATTCCTCCTCAACCTGCTACACTCCATCTGGGCATCCTCACCTCTGAGGAATCTTCCAGCACCCCTTGTCCAAGCAATGTGCTTCCTCCTCTATGACTTCAAGTAAACCAAAAGGTATCTGGGTTGTCAGCATCTTCTTTTGATTGAGGTTCCCATTGGACACTGAGGTCTCTGCAGGCAGAAAATTTGTTTTTCTTTTTATCCCCAGTATCTATTATGAAATTTTATACCTATTACTTCTAGCACATGTCTAAAATAAATGTTAAATGAATGAATAAGCAGATGAACAAAACTTCTCCTAACCTGGGTAGGACAGATTGGCAAAGTAACAATAAAAAGAAGGAAATGGTGACTAGGACTAGGAAGACGACGTATTCCTGTTTCTGTAAAATATTCCAAGATCTCTAAAGAAAAGGAGCTTGAGAAGCCTGTGTAATTTTTATTATTTGCTTGATATGGACATGTAGAAGTAGATAAATGTTTACATTTTTAATGGGCCAGCTAGAGACCATATAATCTCCCCCAATTTTCTCACTATAATGAAACTCACTTAAGTAGGTCATGACAGGAAGATTTATCTTAGTGGTCAGGTCCTCTTGCAGTAGAGGCAACTATAAAAACGCCCTTTGCTGGATGTGGTAAGCCAGGGTGGCTTGGGATGGTCTGGGAAAACACCATCTACACACTAGCCACCTAGATCTGAAATGTAACTAGACTTTCACATGGTTTATTAGTGTCCTTGTAGATCTCAAAATATTTTTAAGTGGGATATAATTGCACATTTACTCAAGCAGAGGAAAGTCAAATATTGCCTTGAGGGTCCTTTCATTCATGTGCAGTTAGAGTACTATTGATGTACTCTACTATCTGAACAGAGGTTTAGAAACACAGAGGGAAATAGGAAGATCTAAGCAAAAGTGATTTAAATATTGAACTTACGTAACATATCTGACATCAATTCAATTGGCAGGTCTTTGGTTGTACCCAGCTCCCTCGGGACCACAGTTATACAGGGTAGCTATCTATGAGGACACCCTCAGCGCACGGCAGGAAGCAAGCCATGGCAGGAGCAAGGCCAGACGCACATGTGGTTTGTTCCCACTTCAGGCTTCCCTGCACCAGGCATTCACTCTGGAGAGCATATAGGCAGTGCAGTTAACAGATCACTGTTCATATCCCAGCATACATCCTGCTCTTCACACCCTTGTGTGGTTCCCTCTCGTGTTTTACCGTTTCACAAGAGTCAACCTCTAGGACCAGCAGCAGCCACCAGACAAGACGGAGTGCCATGTCTAAGGTTAGGGTATAAAGGACAGTGCATCCGCCTCGGGCTCTCTCTTATCACTCACTCTGGAGAAGTCATGTCATGAGCAGCCCTAAGGAGATGCTCCCAGATCAAGGACCTGACACGTCCTGCCACATCACAGAGTGGGCCTGCAAACACAACTTCCACCCCTAATTAACCCCTCAGAGACCACAGGCCTGGCCAACAGCCTGACACACCCTCATGAACCACTCAGCTCAGCCACTCACAGTCACCTGTTCCTTAGAAACTGAAATGTTTCTTGCTTTCACCTGCTAAATTTTGGGATTGTTTGTTAGACAGCAATAGATAACTAACACGACACCCATTATGGACAGTTACAGTAAAGATTAGAAATAGTATGTCCGATACAGTGCATCTACTTGGCACATATTAGGTACTCAAATGGTAGCTATGAAAATTAAAATTATATTATTAATAATTATTATCTTAATCAATAATCAGTCTTATAATTAATTATATAAAGAAAAATTTATTGTAATCATTATGCTTTTCTGCTTAATGACAGGTTTTTTTTTTTTTTCTGTATTTCCTGTTGTTAGCACAAGGTCTAATCTTGACACCCATCATTCTAAGTTGCAGTGTCCATGAGAACAAGCATTCTGAGTAACTGCAGGCTTTTATCTATATAAATATTTAAACAAGGAAAAAAAAAGATGAAAAGGAAAACTGTAATTTCTGACCAATATAAGCTGTTTTTAAAATAATAATGCCCTCTTCTTAGCTGTGCCATTAGTTAACAAGAGCCCATCAGCCTAGGCCAGCTCTTGGTTAAAGCCCTGGATGCAAGGCTTCTGCTTTTCCACCACAAGTGACGGTTCTGTGGTTGAGAGTAAGTTACTTCACTGCTTCGAGCCTCCGTTGAGTCTTATGCAAAATAGGGAAACCAGAATTTATCTTAGGGTGTCGTTTTTGAGTCTTAAGTAAGATATAGAAGGAAAATGCTTAGAAGAGTGCAGTGTAGGAACCAGCACTATGGTGTAGCAGGTAAAGCCGCCGCCTGCAGTGCCAGCATCCCATATGGGCGCTGGTTCGAGTCCTGGCTGCTCCACTTCCTATCCAGCTCTCTGCTATGGCCTGGGAAAGCTGTGGAAGATGGCCCAAGTCCTTGGGCCCTTGCATCTGCATGGGAGACCTGGAGGAGGCTCCTGGCTCCTGGCTTTTGATCAGCACAACTCTGGCCATTGCAGCCAATTGGGGAGTGAACCAGCAGATGGACGACTTCTCTCTCTCTGTGCTTCTCCTTCCCTCTCTGTGTAACTCTAACTTTCAAATAAATAAGTAAATCTTTAAAAAAAACAAACAAACAAAAAAGAGTGCAGTATAGCCATCAATGAAGGCATACATGTATTATTACCATTATCTGCTACATGGTAGGAATTTTTTTTTTTTGGACAGGCAGAATGGACAGTGAGAGAGACAGACAGAAAGGTCTTCCTTTGCCGTTGGTTCACCCTCCAATGGCCGCCGCGGCCGGTGCACCGCGCCAATCGATGGCAGGAGCCAGGTGCTTCTCCTGGTTTCCCATGAGGTGCAGGGCCCAAGCACTTGGGCCATCCTCCACTGCACTCCCTGGCCACAGCAGAGAGCTGGCCTGGAAGAGGGGCAACCAGGACAGAATGCGGCGCCCTGACCAGGACTAGAACCCGTGTGCCGGCGCTGCAAGGCGGAGGATTAGCCTAGTGAGCCGCGGCGCTGGCCAGTAGGAATTCTTATTACACCCACTGAGAGATGAAGTCATCGAAGATTTGCTCTCGGGGAAAGCTGCCCCTAACTTGATCTTCTTGGTTTTCAAAACAGGGTCCTGAATGAAATGTAACCTTCACACATGTACACAGATCGCAGTGGATCTAAGTTTTTCAAAGTGGCCTCGTGTATAATCTGTGCTGAGAGAAGTTGGGAAGAGATGGCTCCTAGGTGAAGGTGTGGGAGAGGACTGCAGGGCAGTGAGGGGCACCAGAGAATTTCTGGAATGAAGAGAACATTTGATTGCTTGCTCCAGGTAGTGGTTTCACAAGTGGACACAAGTGTTAAAACAGATGGAACTAAACACAACTAATCCATGTTAAGGATGCCTCAATAAGGGGGTAAAAGCAAATAGAAACTAAAAATACCACCTTATATCGTCAAAAAAGTGTCGGTCTTCTTCATGACCTCAAACCCACTCTCTTCATCTTGTTCCTACAATCTTACGGGCAGAAAGTATAGTAGCTATAACCCGCTGCCCTTCCCAACACCCTCAAAACCCCAAAACAAAATAAGAAACAAGAAGGCAAAGGTAGGTGAGCTCCAAAACGAGGCCCTCAGACAAGTTCCTCTCTCTCCCTCAGAGGTGGTCTGTGCCCACCCTCCAGAGACACACTCCATGCCATGCATGTGGGCCATCACCCAACCTCTCCCAGTGGAGACAGAAGGCCTCCATCTCCTGGGCTGTCAATCTAGCATCTCCAGCAAACCGGAAAAAGCATGGAAGGGTCAGGGTCTTTCCATCCTTCTCTTCACTGGACAGAAAAACACCAGATCCCCAGTTAACTGCAACAACTCCGAGCTGCTCCTTTTCCACTCCTCTTCCCATCCCACTGGCTCAGAGTTCCCCATTTAGGCTGGAAATGGGCGAGAGTAGAGGCAGGTAGTTGAGTACAGAGGATTTTTTTTTCCCTAATTTTTTTTTAATCAAAGTGTCTTTTGGAGAAAGAGGAGTAACAGCCTTAGGGAGAAGATGGTTTCCGTCTCTAGATATGAGGGGAGATGGTGCAGCAGATGACTCTCAGCACTCTGAGACCTTCGCATCTCCAGGTCACAAATGCCACAAACAGAGAGTGCGGGTCAGGTGGCCAGCAAGGTTTCCTCCCCAGCGACATGACTCATGACTCATTCGTGACAGATCCCGGCCTCAGCAGAACCATTGAGGACCATGAGCCACAGCCATGCCGAAGTCCCCAGCACACGGTGAAAACAACGTGTATACAATCCACACTGCGGAGGCCCCCGAGAACAGCAATGTTAGATCCACTAAGGACCTTAGGAATCAGCCACTGCCACTAGCTCTTTTTCCAAAACAGAATGCAGCCCATGAAGGGATGGTCTTTCTAACATACATGAAGTTTCACATCCAGAGGACTCAAACCTGCCCTGCTGCATTGATTCTCTATCCCAAGGTATCTCTGGGCACCTTTTCCTGGGGAGCAGGAAAGTAGGTTAGGGATGCTAATGAGACCAAGAGAGACAACTGGAACCAGGTAACAACATCCTCCACTGTCCAAGGCAGCACCTCAGGTCACAGGCATCAGCAAATACACCCTCCTCACTAAGGAGAAAGGCTATTTCGGAGCAAGGGCCAAGGCCAGAAACCATCATTGGTCTCCCAAAGCACTACACACTGACAGTGCCCCCTGCTTGTCCAGTGGAATACTCCTCCTCTGTGGTCCCAACTTGGACAAAGCCATGAAAGGACTTCCTTCTTCCCCAAATCTCTCCAGGTTGTATCTGGCACTTCCACCCACATGCCTGGTTCCCTGGGAAGGAACCCCAAGCAAGACCACCACCTTCCTTGGCAACCATGCTGATGTTTCTGTATCTTTGGTCACCAGCGAAATATGCAGGTTGTCTACTACACAGCCTACTATGCAAATACAGCTTTTTGCCAATAATAATAATAACAGATGTTATATGAGTTTGCTCCCATAAGATCAAATACTTTTTAAGGGCTTTGCATATATTAACCCACTGAACTCCTGCAATAAATCTAGGAGATAAGTAACGACAAATTTTTCTACTTTCCAGAGTAGGAAACAGAGACACAACGAGGTGAAGCAATGTGCCCAGCAGGGCAGAGAGCTTGGACTCGAGCTCAGCCTGTCTGGTTCCAGGGCCCACCCCCTTGGCCACTCTGTATTCTCTTTCTGGATTAACTCGGTGCCTCTCTGTCCCTTCTCCCACAAAAATCAGCCAGGCCCTTTCTCCTCTATGCTCCCCTGGCACCCCCTTCTTCTCTCCATCTGCCAGCACTTTCTACACACAGTCAAAGCTATCTGCAAAAAGGTGTCCCCTCCCCTGAACTAGGAGTTGATGCACAGATTTCTTTTGTCTTTCAATGCATTAAATGTTTGCTGGATGTCTGAATAAACGGTTAAGCGAGTGAAATCTCCATTTCAAAAGGGGCAATGCTTAAACCCAAGAGAGAATACACACCCTCAGAGTGTGCATCCTTGGGCCAAGGTTTCAGGACCAGGGCCTGTCACCACCTTGCTGTGTGATCATGATCAAGTTCCTTCACTTCTCTGGGTAGGCTGGACAATCTCCAAGTTCCCTTTGAAGCTGAGACATCCTAGCACTGGGCCACTGGGGTGGGCAGTGAGAGGAGACGGGGAACATGCCAGTTTGTCATCTGGACGTACAAATTCCACCAGTCTGACTTTGCAGTCACCAGGAACAGAAGGCAGAAGTGAGCACTGGGAAGGGGTGAGGTGAGAGAGCGCAGACAAATCCGGTGGCACTGCCCTGCACATAGGAACTCCCAGAGAAGGGACATCAAAGCAAAGCAAAGCGCCCAACGGGGGCCGCTGGCCATCAGTGCGAAAAGAATGCAACCAGCCACTCTGTCTGCACCAAAGCCACCGAAATGCCTGTAGATCAGGAAGGGATTACTCCACTTGAGCAAAACCTATGATGTTCCTTTCACTGCCCTCCACCCCCTCCTTCCCTGCTCGAACCACCATCATTACCCAGTGGAGCATTCTTGGCAACAGTAACAGGTGATTACCAGGCAGGTTTTGGAAGAAACCAGTAGCAGGAGCTACACGGGTTGCTCGGGGTGTGCTTCTGCTTGTCCCTCCCCTCCGCGCTCTAAGAGCTGAACCAAGGATGGCCCTGGGGGCCCCAGTCATGCTGCCCCAGCAGCTGCCCAACCCTCTGGATGAATTCTTCTCCTGGGCAGGGGAAGGCGCCTCGTGAGGGTGGGAACCTCTATTCAGCAACAAGATGAACCTGGCATGAGCAATCAGACTCAGAATCGAGCCTGGCAAAGCCTCCGATGGGTGCTGGCGGCCAGAGACAACATCGCATGCTGCCCAGAGCCACAAACGGCTGAGAGCGCCAATCAGCCGAAGACTCTCTGTGTTTTCTGGCTGTTTCTCTGAGGCCAGCTCATTTCACTCAGTCATAACACAGGTTTTAACAAAACTTCTGAGTTGGGAAATGAGGCTTTTGTGTCTTGTCCTCCAGGTTATAGGTATTTTTACTGAAAGGTTCCTTTTCTTTTCTGGGCAAATACTTTATTATGAGATGTCTTTGAGTGAAGTGGCTCAGAAAGTAGAGGAAGGAGGAATTTTTTATTAAAAAAAATTAAAAAGAGGATGAGGACTCCAAGAATAGTACAGCAAGGTCTTAATAAAGGACAGGGCAAGTCAAGATACCTGTCCTAACCAGATGTCAACTCAACCAAGAAACTCAAAGGTTGGGCTCAAATTTATAGATTTCATTTCAGTAAAAACAATACAGTATTCAGCTATTTTTCCCTCTAAAATGAAAAAAAAAAAAATAAAGCTTAGAGTTGGAAGGGCCTTTTGGGCCCAAACACCTATCTGGTATATAAATCCCTTCAACAACATCCCCAAGCGCTAGCCGTTCCCGCATCTTCAGTTCTGGAACAGCAAACTTACTGTCTGCCCTTTCCCCCTTCGCAGAGACTGTCACCAATGCAGACTTCACCCAGAAACTGGGCTGAAATGTGCTTTCCAGAAATGTCCACCCAGCGTTCATCATTGCATACAACAGAAGCCTATTCTTCAAAGGTTGAACAACCTCCAAAATCACCAAACAAAATATCTCATCATCCCAATTGTTTTCCTCTGGACACATGTCACCTGATTTTTAACTTTTTTTTTTTAAGATTTATTTATTTACTTAAAAGGCATAGTTATAAAGAGGCAGAAGCAGAGAGAGAGGTCCTCCATCCACTGGTTCACTCCCCAAATGGCTGCAATGGCTGGAGCTGCGCCAATCCAAAGCTAGGAGCCAAGAGTTTCCTTCAGGTCTCCCACATGGGTGCAGGGGCCCAAGGACTCAGGCCATCTTCTACTAATTTCCCAGGCCATAACAGAAAGCTGGATTAGAAGTGGAGCAGCTGGGACTCAAACCAGCAGCCATATGAGATGCGGGCACTGCAGGTGGTGGCCTTACCCACTATGCCAATAGCGCCAGCCCTGATTTTTATCTTTGAATCCCTCAGAAAAATGAACATTCCTTCTATGGTCTGACCGTGACAGAAGTGGACAGGATTATTATGTCTTTTCTTTTTTTTCTTTTTTTTTCTTTTTATTTTTTTGACAGGCAGAGTGGACAGTGAGAGAGAGAGACAGAGAGAAAGGTCTTCCTTTGCCGTTGGTTCACCCTCCAATGGCCGCCGCGGCCAGCGCACTGCGCTGATCCGATGGCAGGAGCCAGGTAACTTCTCCTGGTCTCCCATGGGGTGCAGGGCCCAAGGACTTGGGCCACCCTCCACTGCACTTCCTGGCCACAGCAGAGAGCTGGCCTGGAAGAGGGGCAACTGGGACAGAATCTGGCGCCCCAACTGGGACTAGAATCCGGTGTGCCGGCGCTGCAAGGCAGAGAATTAGCCTAGTGAGCTGCGGTGCCGGCCTATTATGTCTTTTCCAGAATGTATTATGCCCATCCATCATAGCTGTTGTCTCTGTGTAGCCATACTATGCTGTGGACTGCTGAAGTTTGCAACCAAAACCTGATCCTTCTCATACATATTATTGCTAAATCAAGCATCTCTCCAGACTGTGCTAGTGCAAATGGTTCTTTGAGCAACGTACAGAATTTTACATCTTCCTCTGGTAGATATTCTCTGGTGGGAGTCACTCAAAGTACCGAGACCTCTGGTTCCAGCTGAAGTCATCCACAGGATCACAGATCTTCCAAACATTAAGTCTACTCATCTGTTGGTGGAATACAGCTCAGAGGTGGGGGCTCTGAAGACCACCTGTAAAAAGCCTTCTTTCCAGATCAGCATGTTTCCAGGAGCTGCTACTGTCTGTTGCTGTCTCATCCTCCTGCTGGGCTTTCCCATGCAAACCCCTCAGTGTGACCTGGCCTTGCAAGGCTGTTCATCTTTCCTGAGTAATTTGTCTTTCCCACACATATCCTGTGAGTCCTGACCCCCAGGAGTCCTTTGCTTCCTTGGCCTAAAATGCTCCTTACCAGCTTGTTCACCTGGTGAGCTCCTACTAACTTTTCAGGTCCCAGCAAAAACTTTCCCCTGCTCATGAAACCATGCTCTGCTCCTTGAGTACTATGTATGATCTCAAAGCTAAAATCGTTCATTGCAACTGCCTGCTTGTCTCCTGGAAGGCAGAGGCAGAACAATGACAGCCTATCTGCCATCCTTAGCCCTCTCCTAACCCTCAAGAAAGACTGTGCTAATCAATCGGTGCATCCACACAAAGCCTCAGAATCCTTCTCTACACAACCCTCCACGCAGCCACTACCAATTAACTGATTAGATCTGACACTCAAGTCGAAACTCTATGCTATTTTACATATTTCCTTAAGGGCAGAACCCTTTGTATTCCTAGGCCTCACAAAGTATCTGGCATAAAATTAACTCAATAAATGTTTACCAGTTAACATTTAGAAAAGGAGTTTCCCCATTTATTTATAACATCCTCATATACAAAATACTGGTAGTCACAGAAGGTGGCCCTTTGTATTGATTGTGATTACCACTGAAGAGGATTAACTGACACAGCCTAAGAGCTTGCCCTCCATCCCCCACTGCCCGACTGTGAGAAATGGAAGAGCCAACCTGATCAGTCCGGGTGTCCATAGCCCTTGTCTGATACACACACATGCAAGGCCTAAGAAGCCTGGAACCTATTTGAGTGCCTTCCCAGCTTCATGTAACCTGAACATCTATTAGTTGATGGTAATTTTAGGAGTCTGAATGCCAGGGTCGCAAATGCATCTGCCAAAGTTTTATCTATAAGAAATCTGTATTATGAAGATTGCTTCCCCATGGAACACTCTTCGGAGACAGCTGCCTGAACGAAAAGGAAAAATTTCTTGAGACTCATTTATTATCACATTCCAGCGTTGTTAAAACAAACCATTGGTGGGACTAGAGGCAGCCGTGCCCAGGTAAAGGTGACAAGAGGGCCGGCCCCACCACTACTATTATTCACCTAGTAAGCAGCCTTTGTATGGAAAGGAATTTTAGGTTTTAAGCTTAATCTAATCTCCAACATTAACTTTGCAGAATCACAATGTTCACAGAACAGAAGTGAAGACTTCAATTCTGTAACTTGCAGCAGCCTAAAGGATTCCTAATACTATATTCGGACCACATTCTGGGGCTTTGTGTGGGTGTTCTGTAACATGGAAGGGTGAGGAGTATTTGGCTACATAAATGTGTGTTGAATGGACAGATGGGTGGGCGGGGAATGCAACTTTGTATATGGAGCAACCAGAAAGTTAGACATCCTGTCTCTGGATTCGACTGCCTGGAAACCAAAAGGAACTTGGCATCATCAACAAGAAAGGCAACACCTCAAACAGAGCTCAAATTAAGACATAGGCAAACTTAATAGACGCAAATTCTTTTGTAGGCGAAGTCTCATTTAAGGCAACAATTTTAAAGATTATAAAGCATGCCCGTGGCTCCTGCTGTCGGGGCTAATGATGATTGCTGACTTGGATGTCCTTGCATGCAGCATGATTCCACAGCAGCGTCCTAAGAACACACAGTGTGGTCCTCTCTACTTGGTGCAGCCTCGTGTTTTGCTCCAGCTGGGAACGTACTTCCCATCAGCTTCTTCTAAACACATTATCACTCACCTCAAGCTGGAAAAGGCCCCACGAGAATATTTTAGCTGTCAGATGTTTCTGGATTTTGTTATGAGTAAAGGCCTCTGATCTTTCAATGCTGAATAATTCTTGGGAATTGTTTAATTGATAATACTATTAGCCAACACTTATTAAATTCTTGCTATTTACCAGACACCGTAAACTGCTTAGACAAGCACCATTGCACCAAAATCTTAGGAACATCATCACTATCACAACTCACATTTCACAGATGAGAGAGCAGGCACAGAGATGGCAGAAGATACCAGCTGAGACACGGAAGACCTGGATTCACACCCAGCAGCCTGCCCTCCTGACACCAGAACCCTCCATTAAGAGTGTGGCCCGCACCATCTCCATGAAAGGAAGACTTTGACCCCTCACTGCACTTGCCGGACATCCCACTCTCCACACCCCACTACCAGAATAAAGGAACAAGACAGAATTCTGTTTCAATGTCCTTCTTAACAAAGGAAGTAACTGAATCTGATCGAATGGTAGCGCTTTCTCTCCTCAACTCCTAAATGAACATTTCCCTAGGTCTGTTCTGAGGGATTCTGTACGGTTTCTGGGGTCCAATCAGTTTGAAGATGGTGGATCTGACTGCTAACCTACATCTGTTCACAATAAGACTTCTCAGGGTCTTTATTTGTAGCTGTGCATTACCTACCTTCAAGAGCAGACCAGGAGGCAGGCATGTGGCACAGCTGTTAGGATGCTGTTTGGGATGCCAACAGCCCCTATCAGAGTGCCTGGGGTTGAGCCCCAGCTCCACCTGTGATCCCAGCTTCTTGCTAATGCATACCCTGGAAGTCAGCAGGTGATGGATCCCTACCACCCTCACTGTGTTCTGGGCTCCTGGCTTCAGTCTAGCCTAGCCAGGGCTGTTGTGGGCATTTAGAGAATGAACCAGTGAATGGGAGTGTTTTTCCTTGCTCTCTCATTTTGAAATGAAATAAATAAAAATCTTTAAAAAAAAAAAAAAGAGCAGGACAGAATATAATATGCAATATTTCATAAACTTATCAGGATACTTTGAAGTCCCACAGAACACACATGAGAAACGCAGCCGGAAAGAGAGGCAGACTGGACCCTCATCTAAGGGCTCATCTCAAACCACAGCATGCCTCCAGAATTGCCTTCAGTTGTGTATAAATTATACACAGGCTTTCACCTCCACGTCATCACAACTCACTTCCTCTCACAAATACTGTCACTTTGGCAAAACCAAAACAGAAGACATTGTCCACAATGGGAGACAGAGGGTTTTGTTGGGGTTTTCCATTTGTTTGTTTGTCTTTTCCCTTATGGATTCATTTTTATAATTTTCAGGTCATATTTGGTGCCAGGCAACAGGCATCACTCCAGATGAGCTTCCTTTCACCAGATAACAGGTGCTAAGTAATCCAGTCAAGTTTCCTTTCTCTCCTTTCCTTATTACTAGGCAGCAACAGAAAGATGTAAGTACTCATATCTATGATATCAAAAGTTTTTGCACCAAAAGCTTTTTGTATCAAAATTGTATCTTTCTTAATGCAATTCTTCACAACAGCTTTGAAGTACTCTCATATAAATAAATTTATATAAAAGAAGTAGACAATAAGGCCAAGCATTGTGGCACAGAGGGTGGGATAAGTGGCTGCCTGTGAGGCTGGCAACTCATATGAGCACCGGTTTGAGTCCTGGCTGCTCTACTTCTGATGCAGCTCCCTGCTGATGCGCCTGGTAAAGCAGTGGAATGTGGCCTAAGCGCTTGGGCCCCCAGCCGCTCACATGGAAAACCCACACTGAGTTCCTGGCTTTTGGCTTTGGTCTGGCTCAGCCCTAACTGTTGCAGCAATTTGCTGAGTGAACCAGCAGATGAAAGATCTCTTTCTCTCTCACTCTCTCTGTCTCTTTCTTCTTCTCTCTTCTCCCTCTGTTGCTCTACCTGTCAAATAAAGCTTTTTTTTTTTTTAAAAAAGAAAAAAGTAAAGAAATAATACTTTCCTCAAATCTTGCATCCTGCTCAACTATAAGACCCAACTCATTCCAAGGATCTGTAGGTTCTATTTCTCCTTCCTCTGATGGTTAATTTTTTTAAACTTGTCCTCCCAACACAAGTTTTAATATTGTAGGCCGTCAAACCCTTAGGGAAAGGAGTCATTCACTAGTTAAGTTATTCCACAAATGGATGTTGAGGACCTGTGATGTGGCAGGCTTCCCATACTACAATGACTGAAGAAACTTTGGCCTCTAACCTCAGGAGTACACAGTCTCATGGGCAAGATAGAAAAAAAAAAATAAACACATGACTCTAGGAGGCTACTTTAAAAAGTTCATGGAAAATGGAAAAAAAATTTATTTCAGTACAAAATAAATCATAGAAATCTACACATAATTTTTTCATAATATGCATTAGCCATGAATGTCCTGAAGACCTCTTGTACAAACAGAATTCAAAAATTTTTGTACCAAAATAATTATCTTGCAATCCCATTCTCCCATAAACTTTTAGACGTTTACTTATTATTTTTATTTACTTGAAAGGCAGATTGAGAGAGAGATCTTCCATCAGCTGGTTCACTTCTCAGAAGGGAGCAACAGCCAGAGCTGGGCCAGCTGAAGCCAGGAGTCAGGAACTCCACTTTGAGTGGCAGAGGCCCAAGCACCTGGGGCAATGGCCTGAACCAGCAGGAAGCTGGATGGGAAGTGGAGCAGTCAAGGACTCAGACAGGCACTCTTAGGTGGGATGGGGGTGCCCCTATGCCTGCCTCTCTGCAAACTTCTTGCAGTACCCTCATACTATAAGGTACCCTCATCACAAGTTGTGATGAACACTTATTAATGCTTACACAGAAAGAATGGAAGTCATGAGTGAGAACAGGCAGGGCAGCAGAGGAGGGCAGAGGGCCATTCTGGTGAAGGAGGAATGATGAAAGTTGAGAAAGGCCATGTTATGAAGCAGGATTAGAAGAGGCCAGACCCACAGTGCTCTGTAAGCCAAGACGCAGGCAGAGTTTCAGCCCTTGGCCATGAACAAGAGTAAAGGAAGAAGCCGGCGCCGTGGCTCAATAGGCTAATCCTCCACCTTGCGGCGCCGGCACACCGGGTTCTAGTCCCGGTTGGGGCGCCGGATTCTGTCCCGGTTGCCCCTCTTCCAGGCCAGCTCTCTGCTATGGCCAGGGAGTGCAGTGGAGGATGGCCCAGGTGCTTGGGCCCTGCACCCCATGGGAGACCAGGAAAAGCACCTGGATCCTGGCTCCTGCCATCGGATCAGCGCGGTGCGCCGGCTGCAGCGGCGGCCATTGGAGGGTGATCCAACGGCAAAGGAAGACCTTTCTCTCTGTCTCTCTCTCTCACTGTCCACTCTGCCTGTCAAAAAAAAAAAAAAAAAAAAAAAAAGAGTAAAGGAAGAGTAAAGGAAGGTGGCTCAGGGGCTGGCGCTGTGGTGTAGAGAGCTAAGCCTCCACCTGCAGTGCTGGCATCCCTGTGGGTGCCGATTCAAGACCCAGGTGCTCCACTTCCAGGCCAGCTCCCTGCTAATTCACCTGGGAAAGCAGCAGAAGATGGCCCTGCACCCACATGAGAGACCTGGAGGAAGCTCCTGTCTCCGTCCTGGCCCAGCCCCGGCCGTTGTGGCCATTTGGGAAGTGAGCCAGCAAATGGAAGATCTCTCTCTCTCTCTCTCTCTCTCTCTCTTCTCTCTCTATTTCTGCCTTTCAAATAAATAAATATATCTTTTTTTAAAAAAAAGGCATTACTCTACATTGCCAATTAATTACAGAGAGACAACAGTGCTAGTTTCAGCTACTTAAAAAAAAAGGAAGATGGCTCATGATCAGATTTCCATTTCTGAAAAAAAATAAATCATGCATGTACAATGTGGTGAATAGATTAGGAAGGGACAGAGAAAAGTGCCTGGAGACAGCCGTGAGGCTGCTGCAATGCACCGTAGGGCTTCAGTTGTTCAGCCATCACAATCAGGTTTATTTCCAATCAGTGCTTCGTGGCCAAGGGATGGCAATGGTGTTTGCAAAGCCAAGGGTACACAGAGGCATAAGCAAAGGCCCAAGAATACACAGGTTGGTTTGGAAATTAAACATCCCCAGCATCTCACACACATCTCCGAGGAATCCCTTCTGCAGGCCGACCCTACCACACGCGCCCTGCTGCCTAGGATATGGGACCAGGACACTCAGCCGTCCTCAAGGTCACATGGTGAGGGTTGTGAGCAGGGCAGGAAGGTTCTCACTAAATCCACCAGAGTTTAGAAACTTTGGGCAGGTTCCATTCACTTACTGTCCCCCCTCCACCCCAAATGTTTAATTTATCATTTATCCTGAGTTTAGGAACTGATCAATTTTCCTCAAGATCCCTTAAATTTCCTCTAGAAACAGTAAAGAAAAATACCAAGGACTCCTCTGGCCTGCAGTAAGAAGCAAGGTTTTCCAGAGTCTTCAGAACACTTTGTAAACCTCGCCACACCTGCACCTCCTTCCCACAACCACCTCCACCACAACCCTTCCAGGACCAATCCTTCAAGGGTAATTTTACAAATGAAGACAGAGGAGCCAGCGCTGTGGCTCACTTGGTTAATCCTCCACCTGCAGGCGCCGGCATCCCATATGGGCGCCGGGTTCTAGTCCCAGTTGCTCCTCTTCCAGTCCAGTTCTCTGCTGTGGCCCGGGAGGGCAGTGGAGGATGGCCCAGGTCCTTGGGCCCTGCACCCGCATGGGAGACCAGGAGGAAGCACCTGGCTCCTGGCTTCGGATTGGCGCAGCGTGCCAGCTGTGGCGGCCATGGAGGGTGAGCCAACGGAAGGAAGACCTTTCTCTCCATCTCTCCCTCTCACTGTCTAACTCTGTCAAATTAAAAAAAAATTTAAAAAAAAATGAAGGCAGAATGAAAATTAACAATGCATTTGACTCTTACCAGGGTCCAGACTTCACAGTAGCGCCTTATAAGCATACACACTGTCACACTGTTAAAAAAAAAAAATCATCTGGTGTGCATTGCTATCCCCATTATACAGACGAGGAGACTGAGACTTGGGTTCAGCATTTTGCCCTAGTTACACGTTGAGCCGCAGAGCCACAATGTGAATCCTTGTCCATTTGGTGCCAAAGGTCAAGTTTTCAACCACTCTGACTTTCCACTCCGAGGAATGTAGTGCACCTCCAGGAGAATTTTTCTTTCCATTTTGGGCAAAGCTAATAGCTCTTTGGGCCTTAGTGACTGAATAAGAACAAAACAGGAAGCCACTGCTCTCTCCACTACATCAAATCTCCGAAGGAAAATGACCCTACTCTATAGAGAATGCAAAGCCAGACGTCTGAAATAGAAAAGGAAACACCAGTCCTGGCAGCCCTTCATATCCTAAGAATATTTTTCAGAAGAGAAAAAAAAATGCTACTTTCTTTGCAGAAAAGAGTCAATGCATTTAAGCCAAAGCTACCTATTCCCCCTTTTCTGGCAACCTCGGTGACAAGCACAAGAGCAAGACTTGAGATTCTCACTGGATGAGCTATGCAGTCTTCTACTTGGTTTATTTTGGGTATAGAGGGTGAAGCAATAAGACCTCATTTTTGGAAAACCAACCTAAAACACAGCCTTGAGACTACAGCAGAAGAGAAGAAGAGACAGATAGATCAGAAGAAAGAACTGATATAAACACAGGATCCCTCCCCCTCTCCTTTCTCTCCCTCTCTTCCATGGAAACAGTTTCCAATTTGCTTCACAATTGCTTTGCAGGATCTAGGCTAATATTCAGACCATTTCACAAATTCACTATGCCCCTTACACACAGGAAAGAGGCATTTAAGAAAATTTCTCTCCTCTCCAAATAATCTCTTTCTTTTGGGCAGTTAGAGGGAGTTTGAAAGGAGAGGGGGCAGAAATTTTTGGAAATCACAATTGATGAATTGCAAACGTGTGCAACTGATGCAACTGATGGGAGGGAGTAAAAAATGAAATTCTTCTGTGAAAATAGTGCACATGTCCTGGGAAAATCAGCCACACATTTTTTTACGAATCACTTTCTTTATATGTGCGCCAAACTGCATTTCTGGGTAACAGTTCCATGTCTCATGAGGTGTAAGCCACTTCACTCCATCTTATTAGAAACATTCAAAACAAGGCAAGGATTTTGAAACCCATAAAATTTATGGAATTCTAAGCACACCAAAGACAGAATGGACGAGGGACTCCTCTATTTAACTGGTTTTCATTTAGCAGTTTAAATCACCTTTAAAAACCAACCAAAATTTGAAAACATTAATAACTATAAACCATTCTTTAAAATAGTCTCCCACTTTCTCAACAGCCTCACAGCTCACTTGCTTAAACCTTTAAGGACACAAGAAAAATGAATCCCAGAGTCCCAGGAAAATTGGCTGTAACCTTTGTCACTCACCTGATTATTTACTTACCTCACAGGCCATTTCAAAGACCAGTGGGCAATGTATCTACTGGCCTCAATATTCTAGACAGCAATTAATGAGGAGAGAAGTGATCAAGCAAACCTCTTGATCCTGAAGTGCAAGTAAACCAGACAGGGCCCAATGGCCAAAAGAATACAGTGTTCCGAACAACAATGGAACAATCACAACCTTGTGAGCATACACTTTTAGGGAAGGGCAAAGAATTTCATTTTTCCACAAGACCCTCAAAGGGAAAATTCAATTTAAATATTTACTCTTTTAATTTAGCAGTGCCTCAGTGTCCCTTTCTGCAAAACTGGGGATACTTGTAGTACTTATGTATAAGGCTATTTTAATGAGTCGATGAATTAGCTTATGCCAAGTGCTTACAACAGTGCCTAGAACAATATAAATATGCTGTGTTAGCTTTTGTTGACCCTAACGATGTAAACCATCTCTGGCTTACTATCTGAAATTCACTGAACTTTTTTCACTGAGGTTATAGAATTGGGGCTATGTTTAAGTCCTAGCTCTGCCACCACAAAGTCCGGTGTAAGTCATTTTACCTTCCTAAGCATATATTTCCTCTCCTGCAAACAGGAGATAAAAGAATAAAATCATTTGGGCCAGCGCCGTGGCTCACTAGGCTAATCCTCCACCTTGCGGCGCCGGCACACTGGGTTCTAGTCCCGGTCGGGGTGCCGGATTCTGTCCCAGTTGCCCCCCTTCCAGGCCAGCTCTCTGCTGTGGCCAGGGAGTGCAGTGGAGGATGGCCCAAGTGCTTGGGCCCTGCACCCACATGGGAGACCAAGAGAAGCACCTGGCTCCTCCCATCGGATCAGCGTGGTGTGCCAGCCGCGGCGGCCATTGGAGGGTGAACCAACGGCAAAAGGAAGACCTTTCTCTCTGTCTCTCTCTCACTGTCCACTCTGCCTGCAAAAAAAAAAAATCATTTGAATGTTGAAATCCCCGAGGGCAATAGTCAAAGTTTATTCTTTGCCTTTTTGAAAAAACAAACAAAACAAAAATCCTCTACCTAGTATGCCCTGTGTATATAATCACTGCTAAATTAAAAGAGAAGAGAGTCGGAATGCAGAGACAGCTGAATTCAGGATGTTCTCTGCCACTCCACTGTCTACCTGTCTAAACCTGGTGGCCCCAAAGGTCCAGACAGTGCTAGTTCTATTAATAGTCCAACAACAATGTTCAGAACCATAAGCGAAGTGCTTGGCCATACTCTGTGCTCATCAGCCTGCCCTTGGAGCATTTCATTCCATTACTTTTATAGCATTTTAAGAAAAGCACTGGGTGTCCCAGGTGCTTGGGCCCTGCACCCCATGGGAGACCAGGAAAAGCACCTGGCTCCTGGCTCCTGCCATCGGATCAGCGTGGTGCGCCGGCCGCAGCGCGCTGGCCGCGGCGGCCATTGGAGGGTGAACCAACAGCAAAGGAAGACCTTTCTCTCTGTCTCTCTCTCTCACTGTCCACTCTGCCTGTCAAAAAAAAAAAAAAAAAAAGAAAAGAAAAGCACTGGGGCCAGCATATATGTGACATAGTAGGTAAAACCGCTGCCTATGATGCCAGCATCCAATATGGGCGCCAGTTCATGTCCAAGTTGCTGCACTTCTGATCCAGCTCCCTGATTATGTCCTGTGAAAAACCAGGGAGGATGGCCCAAGCGCTTGGGCCCCTGCCACCCATGTGGGAGACCTGGATTCAAGCTCCTGGATCCAGGCTTCTGCCTGGCCTAGCCTGGCCTTTGGGGCCACCTGGGGAGTGAATGAGCAGATGGAAGATCTCCCTTTCTGTGGCAATGACTTTCAAATAAAAATAAAATATTAAAAAAAAAGAAAAACATTGACAAATTGGGACTTGTCCAGGGGAGAAAAAGTTCTGAGAGTATGGGGCTGTTTTCTGGACAAGGCAACTGCAAGGGAACACATTTATAATCTTCTAAAAATGTCAAAATGGCCTACAGATCCTAGGAAGAAGTAGGAAGCAGCCCTGGGACCTGACTCATTCATCATTCATTTGCACATTTATTTACTGAATGGCCATGGAGGCCACTTCCCACGCAGGAAAGGCTCCCTGTGCTAAGAACTGCATTTCAGAAGTAGAAGTGCAGCTCACTTATCATCCTTTTTCTGGACTGTACCCAGCAGAGGTGAGCAGAACAGAGAAGAAAGCCCAGCCCCACAGGTGACCGGTGAGACCCTGCTAATAAGCAGCTGTGATGACCTGTCTAACTTGTCCTGCACATCCTCAGCCCAAAAACGCCCAGAAATGCTCATGAATTACCACTCTTTATCATCTTCAAAAGCCCAAAAGAAGCCGCTCCCCCATACTCCCCAAGAAGAAGAAAAAAAATCATTTTAAGTGGGTTTTACAACGACAATCTGACATTCTGGAGCACAGGGGAAATATGCCAATGTTTGAAAATAAGCCAAGATAAGAGAGCTCTAAAACAAGAGCAGATATTTGGAGGAAGACCCAATCTCTCTCTCCTACTTGCATTCCTCAAGCCCTCTCATTAATGAAGTCATAAGCACACCTCACCAATAACTGCACTTCGAGAGCATCTTGTTTGTTTATGTTTTCACTGACACACAACACTGCCATTGGCATGGAGCCTCCATGAATTCCAGCAGCAACGTATGCCCTTCAGGCCTGGACCCACCTTGCTGCAGTAGCAATCACCACAGGGTCCTCGAGCAAAACATCTTCCAGTGCTGGAGTCAGGAGAAACAGCAGAGGGCAAGATCCACAGACACAATGCAGAATCTGAAACACTTCCCAGTGAAAAGAACAAAAAAAGCAACCTGCAATGGCCTTAAATTTAAGCCCTGCAGCCGGTGTTATGGTGTAGCAGGTTAAACTGCCACCTGCAGAGCTGGCATCCTATATGGGCTCTGCTCTGTGTCCTGGCTGCTCTGCTTCCAATCCTGCTACCTGCTAGTGCACTTGAGAAGGCACTAAAAGACAGCCCAAGTACTTGGGCCCCTGCCACACCTCCATGGGAGAACCCAAAGAAGCTCCTGGCTCCTGGCTTTGGCCCAGCCCAGCCCTGGCCACTGCAAACATTTAGGGAGTGAACCAGTGGATGGAAGATTTCTCTTTCTCTCTGT
Organism: Oryctolagus cuniculus; assembly: GCF_051225735.1. Lineage (NCBI taxonomy): Eukaryota > Metazoa > Chordata > Mammalia > Lagomorpha > Leporidae > Oryctolagus > Oryctolagus cuniculus. The sequence continues at coordinate 109,518,742 of NC_142873.1, forward strand.
CTTTCCCTCTCTCTCTCTGAAACTCAGGTAAATAAATAAATAAAATCTTAAACAAAAATTTAAGTCACACAATACTTCCTATGAACAGCATTCTTTGTTAAAATTAAGATCCACACTATTTTCAGTATTATTACTATTTTTAAAGATTCATTTATTTACTTGAAAGTCAGACTTCCATAGAGAGAGAGAGAGATCTTCCATCTGCTGGTTCACTCCCTAAATGGCCACAACAGTCAGGGCTGGGCTACACCGAAGCCAGGAGCCAAGTGCTTCTTCCAGATCTCCCACACGGGTGGAGGGGCCCAGGTCCTTGGGCCATCTTCTACTGCTTTTCCGGGCACATCAGCAGGGAATGGGATGGGAAGTAGAGCCACCAGGAATCAAACCAGCACCCATATGGGATGCTGGTGGGATGCTGGTGTCACAGTTGGCAGCTTAACTCACTATGCCACAATGATGGCCCCACTCAGTATTACTATTAATAAGAGACTTTTTTTGGTTAAATATTTTTAAAATTTCCTTTTTTTTTTTTTTTTTGAACAATGTATAGTGTGAGAAAGACGGGATAAAGATCTGCAGCTATTTTCGGGCATCATTCTAGATAAGACAATGATAATGATATTTTCTCCTGAACGAATCCTGGAAATTTTTAGGGTTACTTTTAGGGGTGGGGGTGGGGTGGATCTTTATCAATAGGACTGGGAGATTTCCATGAATCAGTCTAAAACAGTTGCAATTAGCCTGCAATCATGTGGTAATAGGATTCCACTGTGTCAGGAAAAGGCCTCCTCACTGCTTCTGGATGCTACTTTATTTGTTTGTTTTGTTTTGTACTTTATGGACTGGAATGGAGGAGCAAGTGTGGTAGATGCACTAAGAAGTGAAACATGCTCTCCTAGCAAAATTATCTTTCTCTGCAATTTACATTATTTGAAACAGAAACACCATTTAACCAGAGCCAGAATCACTCAACCCTGAATCCAGAAGCAAGCATATCAATGGAAGGCACAAGTCTTCTTGCAGCATTTGGTGAAAGCATGTCTAAGCATGGATCTCTTATCGCTCATTACCTTTCCAATAGAAAGAGAAAAAGCGGGGGCGGGGGGTGGAGAATGAAGTTACTTCTCTAAAGGAACTCCCTCTCTAAAAAAGTAAAATCATAACTATACCCTGATAATCTTGGACTGTAAATCACCTCTCAGATTATCTTCTCCCACCCTCTCACTATCTTTATCTGGATTGGGTGTGGGGGAAACCAAAACAGATCATAAAAACACAATAGACTCTTGCTCTTGTGGGATTCAAAGAAACTAAGAGATTATGACTAACAAAGTCTAAGAAGATAATTATAGCTTCATTAACACTGCTAATGAAGGGAAGATGTGAAAGATACATAATGGACAATTCAAAAACCATTTGTATTTGATCCTGCAGCAAGATAGATGGGATCTCTTATGGTAGGATTGCCTTCCGAAGTATTCCTAACCCCCTCACCCCCAAACTGAGCCATGATAACATCAGACTGCCTTCAAGAACACACACTGACAATGGCAGAGAAGGCCAAGAAAGGCTGGGTGGCCTTGGACAAATATGGGAGAAATTTAAGGGGGTGGAATGCTTGTCTTTAAATCTACCCTTTAGTGAATACCACCTCTGTGTCACATGTGTTCCAGCTACTTACATCCAAGAATTTAGGTAGCACAATCCTATAAATGCTATCACTCCCAGGTTTCAAGTAAGACAATCAAGGCAAAAAGAGGTTAAGGAATTTACTTGGCCACCAACTGTGTAAGAAGAGAACTGGAACCCACCTACATCTGTTTGGCACGTGCCTATAGTCTTTCCACTACACCTTGCTGCTTCCCATTTTTAAGAGACAATTCTCATAATTTATAATCCACAGGCAGATAGATCATCCAAAGACAACGTATACAGCAGATACACAAGCATGTAAATTTATCAGAGAAGGGTGATACATAATTGCTTACTGATGGCATCTACTATAGACCACCTTGGTAAAATATAAAACATTTTTACAATGAATTTCTTCATACAGATATATGTTGACAGCTTCTGTTGAAACTAAGCAGTTTGTTTGTTTCTATTTCTCCACCAAGTTTAACACACAGTATTCTGCAAAGCCACACTTCAGGTTGGATCTTACATTTTGGCAAACACAATATAAGGCTGGTGTTTAATCTTGACAGCAGCTCATTAGCGTAAATTAGTGACTCAGTATTAAAACTAGAAAACAAATGGTTAAGAGGCTCCACCTAAGACAAGTTTCATTAAAACAATGACTTAATACACCCTGTGCCTAGTTTCAGAAAGCTTCACATTCCCTAATCATTTTCTGGATGGCTTCCATTCCAACCAGCTTCTATCTTGATATAAACCCTTCAATTCCTAGTGAGGAGGAGCATGGGAAAATGAACATAATGTTAAGTCTACACAGACCTTGTTGCAATGTCAAAACTCAGTGACGTCAGTTTAAATTACAGCTTTAAAAAAAAAAAAAAGTACTGTAAAGACAAATGTCTCTTGGAGCCTGTCTGGCTGCCTGGAGCGAATGTTCTACCAAGCTGGGTAGGGAAACCGGTTTCCATGTGCCTGGCAGTTTTCTCACCGCTTTGAGTCTTCCAGGTTTTCTCACTGCCTCCAAAGTGCTTGGCAGCGTGTCACACTCTTCAGCGTCACTGAGCACCTGGGACTCCAAAGGGTGTCGGCTGCTGGTGCTTCTCAGGGCGATGGTCACTTGCAGCACTCAATCCAGTCTTGTGCTTGTAACACCCCTCTACTTACTCCCGCTCTTACTGGAAATCCAAGCTCTGACTTTTTTTCTGGCACCAAGGAACTCTTGTTTCTTTTCCCTCAACGGGTACCGTATGCTTACTATGATGACCAGCTACTTCTCTAAGATTTGGAAACATTGAAAGTTTATCACAGACCCCATTGCAGCCTGGCCCAGGGTTACCAGTATGGAATACAATAAAGTTATCATGTAAAAAGCAGTAAGTAACCATAATGTTTCACACTTATTGAGTACTTAACTGCTTAGGCCAGGCATTGTGCTCCGAGTATTGTTTACATCATCCAGTTTAATCCCCACAACCACCATGTTCTGTGGACACAGTCATTACCTTCCTTACAGGATTCAGAAACATGAAGTAATTTGCCCAAGGCCACCAAGCAAGCAGCAGAGCAAAGATGTGAACTCTTTCTGCCTGACTTCAAAGCCAGGGCTCCTCACCGCACAGGTTGCCCTGCCTCTCACTCCCAGCAGCGTTTCCAGCTCCTTTTGGGGAAGGTCAAATGCACTCTGCCCACATGGATACTTTCGCAAAGGTTCATCTCATCATCTCACCCCCCTAACGCCTCTGTCCCTGGTCCGAGAACCAATGCTGCTCATCCTCAAAGGACAATGATAGAGAGAGGGAAGGGCAGACAGAGACAGAGCCTGGAAGAACACAGAGCACCCAATGCTGTCAGCCCAAGGAGCAGCATTCCAGAATAAACCAAGGTGCTGAGCATTGTAGTCACTGTTTACCTGCACCTAACTTTCTCCTAAAACCAACAATGTAGGGTCCTTTCACCTCATGGACACCGCAGAGCCTTTCAAATACTTTCTTCTAAACTCTCTTCTTCGAACCTGAAAGGCGGAGTGGCTTCACTCTGACAATGTCTCCAGATGTCTGATGAAATTACCAAGACAACCTTGAACAATGAACTCTGGGCTTTCGTGCTACCATCCCTACTTCCTACACTCACTACAAGGAGAAAAGAAGGCACCTGAGTAGAAAAGGGGTGGGAGCTTCCTCTGGATGCTCAGAGTTCAAATCTTGAGTTTTCAAAGTATGGTTAAATGTCTGCATGCAGATACTAATTTTTGGAGATCACATGAATTATATTACAGTATGCTTGGCAGATGGACAGAATAACAAATGGTATCTACAATAAGACTTCCACTGACTGTAAAAGCAATGGATTCTCAGACAGAGATTATTAGTGAACCCAAAAATATATTGAAAGTTTGGTGTATACAAATGGTGAGCCCACACACACATTTTTTTCTTATGTTCTAAATTCAGTTTCTTTTGTAATATTTGTGCAATAAAGGATAATTTAAAATTCATATACAGAGTGTATGTGGCACGACTATAACCAAATTAGCTTTATAACATGGCAGCCAAGGTTTAGCCACTTTGGAAAATAATAGCCAGGCTGCCTATCTGGGGTCACTAACTTATACCTCTCCCTCTCTCAACAGGAACTAGAGCAGCCACAAGATTCCTGTCAAGCACTCTCTGTGCTTCTAGGCATAGATGCTGTGGACAGTGTTCTACCTCTACTAGGAGCCCAACAAGTGTTCTACAATAACAGAATGACTCTCAGAAAAAGACTAGCACGATGGCAATTACAGGGGATGCAAGGCAGGTTCCTAACAACCCAGCACCACAAAGCCAAGTTCTGGGCTGGGAAAGAAAGAATATTTGTGAAAAAGCAAGATTCAGATTAGGAAGTGCAGAAAGGCAAGAGCACTGAGAATCAGATTTTGGGGAGGATCTCCTGTTTTTCCTCGTTCTGAGTCACACATGCCCCCCACTTAGCAGGCCTAAAACGAGAGAACAAGGTGACAGTTATCTCAAGGCTTGATAGGCTGGCACAGAAGCTAGGCACACAGACACACAAACGGGTACAAAGGCCAAAGTTAGCCCAGCCAAAGGGAGCTTCTAGCCAGTGTGCAAAGACACTGGACTGGTGCCACTGTATTCAGACTCATCAAGGAGGAATTCTGGTGGCTGTAACAAACTAAAACCCTGGATTGTTCAAAGTTGCAGATAATTGATAAGAAATACAACCATCACTCTCCTTGGTAGGGCTTGTCATGTGTGTGAGGACATCCTGCTCCAGCATCATCCCCCTAGGCTGTCACCATGCTGAGAAACAAAAAAGGCCTTGGGGTCTGGACACCTGCTCCACAGCACCTCTGATTACAATGAGGAGCTGGAGGAAAACCCCGCTGAAATGCAGAGAATTCAACAGGGCCACATCACGAGTCTCTGCAATCATTCAAGTGATGCTGTCTAGAGAGGGACATGGAGGGATGGGGCAACAAAAGAAAACAAAAGAAATACACAGTTCCTTGCATTGGGCATCATAGCCAGACCTCATTAACCTCAAGATTTGATTCACAACCTGCAAATAAAATTGAGGCAAAATGACTGCCAACTAGCTAAAAACAAACCAAAGATGTAAAAATACATAGTATTCTTGAATAGTTTCTTCTCTGTTCTCCCTCACCATCTCCTACACCCTGCTCCTCCCCCCAGGCACAGATGTATGTCCCCCTTGAAGCTCCTGGTCCCTTCTCTGATCCTCTCACGCCTGTCCCAGTGGTCCAGGGGTGTGGAGACCATGTTCTGTGAACTCACAGTTCTCTATACCTTGCCAGAGACAACAAAATAAGAATTGCCATTTACCCAGTGTCAGCTCTGTGCCAGGTCTTTTTCTCACCTTATTTCAAATCCCATAACAACACTTCTAGGAAGATATGTATGAGAATACATTACAAAGTTCATGGAAAAATGGAATTAGAAGTACGAGTTTATTTGGGTACAAAGAAAATACAGTGCAAAAATTTTTTTCTTTAAAATATAGACAATGACTATTCTAAAAAAATAATGGGTATTTGTTTTTTGCACCCAAATAAATGCCTCCTTTTAACTCCATTTTCCATGAACATTTTTGAGTACCCTCATTATTATTCACAATATAAATATTTAAAAACTGAAGTTCAACAAGATTAAATAACATGCCAAAGACAAAAGAGCTAATCAGTGGTACAGGCTGGATTCTAACTCAAATCTATCAGACCAAAGAAGCCCTTTGCTCTACATACTATGGACTGGCTTCTCTCTGCCCCTACTTCTGTCTCTTACTAGGTAACAGCACCCTGGAGGACCAGACTTGTGTCTGAGTCACCACTCATTTATGAGCTGCTCTAAGTGAGCTTTCAAATACCTGGTAAACAGAACACACACTAGATACTTAATAAACACTTGCTGAGCAAATGATAAAATGACAGAAAACAGCTAAAAGGGGCAATCATCAGTAAGATGGCAACAAAAGACCACCCTCCTGTTTTTCTGGGTCTTTCATTATGGAAAATTCTCCTTTGCACTGGACCCAAGTTGATTTCTTAGGAACAACTACCTCTGCATTAACAGCCTTACTCAGCCACACCCAGGGCTCTCCATACAGAGAGAGTAACAGCCTGAGTTTCTAAAGGGGCCTGACTCCATTAAAGCCATTCTCTGCAGCAACCTCCACTCCCAGGGTTTTATATCCCCCAAAGAGCTGGATTCAGGAAGTGATAAACAAACCAAGAAAGGTGGAATATTTGGCCCCTGCCTGCCATGTACATTGTCCAATAGTAACCTATGAATCTTACACTAGATTTATTTTTTTTTGTCAAAACATAAAGGACAAGTGGTCAGGAGCAGGCCCATAAATTTTTTCTGACTTTTATTAGATGGCGAATATTTTTGCCTGAGAGGTCACCAAAACTTGGATGAAAAGGCAAAAAAACTCTCCCAAAGTGAATTACCATGATACCCCTGAGGTAACACAGTCCTGCTGGCCACTGACAAGTGAGTCATGTGATGTTCTGCACACTTAGAACTCCTTAAAAGTTATCGAAATGGGTTAACGTTTCCCATTCAGTGTTATCTTTCCCTGTGGTTCACATCTCATACAGATTCTATGTGGAAAAGAACATGACCGGAAGTATCAAGTAGCTAACTTCCTTAATGACCAAAGAAACTGGACTCACTACATAGACCATCTCATAAGATGAAATGAAGCAGTGAAAGACATAGGAGCAAGGGCCATAAGCCTACTCTAGGGCTTTATTTTGAAAAACCACCTGGTCTAACACTCAAATGTCTTATCCATTCATTTTTTAAAGTATTATGTGTCTAATGGGGTGCTATGAACCAGAATACAGGATTTCTTCAAAACCTCTATGGAAATGGCATATTATGAAAAAGCTATGTATGGACTTCAACTTTTTTTGTGCTGAAGTAAATTTATCTTTGAATTCCATCTTTCCATGAACTTTTTGAAGTTGTCACATACAAGGATGAATAAGCCTTTGTCCTGGTCTCCAGAAGTGCGCAGGTTGGCAAGAATGAGATTGTCTAGGAAAACAGATCCCATTCAGTGTAAGTGCAGGGCAGAAGATTGTACCAGCTGCTACACCACACCATTCAACTGCATAACTGCCAGTATAGCACACTGTAACTAAAATTCATTAAAATAATGGTTTTCATTATGCATACCCAGTGATCTTACCTATGTTATCTGATTTCATCCCCAATTAATCCATCACAAGAAAACATTCTCCTGAGGGGGAAAAAATCTGATCTATCAAATCCATTCCTTTCAAGTCTATGTAAAAGAACACCTGGAATTTCACAGAAAATAAATTTCTGTACAGAAAGGAAATAGTTTATGACAAACTCAGATATTTCATGAGATAAACCACAGCTTCTCCATAAAGCCTTCTTCATAAAATAGTTTCCAGCCACTGTGCCGGCCTACTCTAAATCAGTAGACCCCACAACCATAACTAATGAAAGATACCTTTTTATTTCAGAAGGAAATTTATAAGGAAAGGAAGGGAAAAAAATCAAAAACTAAGGTCACCAGAGCTTCAAGGGAAGGAGAAAACTGCCCTCTCTTAAATTTGACTGACAAGTGGAAATTCAACCAATTCTCATTTGCTCTGGGTATAGGAAAAGGAGGGTTCTTATTTTCAAAGGAAACCACTTATCCGAGATGATCAAGTGGAAGTAACATTCTACGTCATTTGGGGAGACGTGGTAGACACCTTGGTGGGTTCTGCACTGAGCAGTCACATTCTTCTTGCCCATAGTTCTTAATGTTTGATACTTGGATTACCCCAGCAGGAAACGAGCAGTCTTTGAATGGAGGGTTTTGTTCAGAATTCTAATAGCTTCCAGCATTTGCCCCAGACCACAAGAAGCACACCAAATTTACTTAGACATCCAGGCCAGACGTGAAGAATTTCTCTGTCAGATCTCGTAAGCTCCACCAATTTAACATTTTGGCTTCTCTTGGGCAAAGAGAAGACAGCCAAACAGCACTGGTGCCGGGGGGCAATCTGGTGACATGTGGCAGTTCTTGAAAGAAAATTAATGAACACAACCAGTAACCTTTCGGCCCCTCTCTGCTCTCCTCATTCAAAGGAGAGAAGCAAAATCTCAGCCACTGGAGGACAGGCAACCGGTGCTCCGTAACACAGCTTCAGAGCTGCTGGGCTCCCCAGCCCCGCCCCCCCAGACTTGCCATATTTCATTGTTTGCCTTCAAGATCACCTCACTCTGAAGTCTGTTGACTTAAAGGTAGAGCCATCATTTGTTCTCTCAACAATTTCCTCCTTGTTAATGTAATGAATAAAAAGCTACTGCTGGCAATATTGATTCAATCACCAGAGCTAACTGTATACAATCAAATCCCATAAAATGTTTGTAGAGTGCCTACAATATGTCAGGCACAGTATCTGGCATATTACACATATTAACTTGATGATGATTATAAAAATCAATAAAAACAGCATCACCTATTAAGTGTTTGTTCTGTAAAAGCAAAAACAGGGCTGAACCAACCTCGCTCCACCTAATGCCTTGAGCAACACATAATTATTACTTTCCCCTTTACAAGGAAAAAAAGGACTCCAGCAGATTATATATTCTTGCCCAAAGTCACACACTTTGTAAGTAATAGAGCTGTGATTTGAACCTGCATCTGTCTCCAGAGGCAATGCCTGAACTGTAATAAAGATTTCATGAAAGAAAATAGCATTAAAAGCTTCTTTGTAGCATATGACGATGAGATCGATGGGAAAAGATTGCCAGATGACAGCAAAAGAGACATGCTGGTTGTATTACTTATTTGGTCCAAATCATAACAAAACTACTTTGTAGTATAATTTTGTCATCTCTCTAATATTTGAGCAAGTACAATATGTGTGATCTATTTTCAGTCCCAAAAGGACCTACCAGAGTAATGAACTCAGAGACTGGAATAGATTAGGCAAGACACAATAATAAATTTGCAACACTTAAGAAAAAATTTTCCTTGTAGATACAATCAATTTCTGTGAACAGAAGGTAAACTGCCTTTGAGAATGTGTGTGTGTGTGTGTGTGTGTGTGTGTGTGTGTTTCCTGTGGATCTTCTAGTTTTAACACTGGATTCTTATGTTAGTATATGGTAAAACATTCTTTACAAGGTTTTGAAAGGACTTATCTTAACAAAGAAAACATTCATAAAAGTTAAATAGGAAATTGAACTCATGGACTGGATGAGTAATAAAAAGCTTATGAACGGCTGATTTCTGAATAAAACCAGTAAGGAGGAGGTACAACAAAGCAGAAGAAAAAACTTCCAAATGCTGAGGTTCCAAAATTTCAAGGGGGAAAAATGATTGAAAAAGTTGGAAAGCTTCAAGGAAAGAAAATGGCATTGTCCAACTGCGCTTCAACAGAAAAGCTCCAAAGAGCAGAGGGACATTTGGGAGGTCTGGTTCTTCCAGGTTCCCACAATCACTGTTCAGTGGGTGGCTATGTACTAACCTCCAGCCCCAGAGTACTCTTCCAGATTTAAGGCTGACAAGGACTTGTCTAGTTAGGATGGTGCCAGTGACAGCAGAGGGGGCCCTTCAGATAAGGCACAGGAAACCATCCGAAACAGCACACACAGACACATAAATACAATTGGCACACAATTTCCAAGGTTCATGAATCACCTGAGACATGGAATCCAGACCAAGAACACTTTTGCATAGTAAGAATCCTTACAGCTGAGAATCGGGCCAAGTGGAAAGCCGCAAGCGAGATGGTTCGGCTGCTTTCTAAGTCTGTGGCCTGCTCAGAGGCCCGTTTCTTGGGTTACTCAAACATGAGCTGAGAGCGAGCAGCTTTTTCATTTAGGAGCTGCTCTAGCCATTAAGGGCATGGCTGCCTGCAACCAAATCCTGCCTCTACCTCTTCATAGTTTTGTGATTTTGAACATGTTTTCATTTAATTTCTTGTGCCTCCATTGCCTTATCTCTAGAGTGGAGAAGATAATAACACATGGTTCAAAATGTTGCATTGCTTAAATAAGTTTTCATAGAGAAAGCACTTAGAGTGTCTACCTGGCTTACAGGCAAACACTAAATAAATGTTAGCTGCTAATAAGCTTACAGTCCTTTTCGGGGAAAAAAGGAAATTGACTTAATACAAAGAATCCCACCCAAAAGGCACAGCAGAACTGCAGGGGACAGCAGGTAAGGTCAGCATTTATATCACGCCCTACACTAAATCACCATCAGATGTCCATTTCTGCTGTTTCCAAAGTTCATCACTAAGTTAACTAAGTATGACCATCCTCATTCCAAAACAGTACAATACAATGCCAGAGTTGAATGTGAGAAAATGTAATTCGCCTGTGAAAATAACAATAAAGAATATAGGACACAGGCCAGCGCCACGGCTCACTAGGCTAATCCTCCGCATGCAGCGCCAGCACCCCGGGTTCTAGCCCTGGTTGGGGCGCTGGTTCTGTCCCGGTTGCTCCGCTTCCAGGCCAGCTCTCTGCTGTGGCCTGGGAGGGCAGTGGAGGATGGCCCAAGTGCTTGGGTCCTTGCACCCCATGTGAGACCCGGAGGAAGCACCCGGCTCCTGGCTTCGGATTGTCGTCATTCCGGCCGTAGCGGCCATTTGGGGGGTGAACCAATGGAAGGAAGACCTTTCTCTCTCTCTGTCTCACTGTCTCACTCTGCCTGTCAAAAAAAACAAAAACAAAAAAACAAAACAAAAAAAAAGAATCTAGGACACAAATAACTACGAGAATATCTCATTAGATGGATAACTTTCCTTCGCTTTGTGAAGGTCTGGCAGGCACACAGCTTTGTATTACCATAGACTCACAGATGATGACAAAGTAGAGGAGAACTCAGTGATGGCGATCATTTGGTATATCAAACCTAGGCCCTCACTGGTGCACTGGAAACACTGAGCTCAAAGACATGCATACTTGCCCAGAAAGACCTCATTTGATAGTAACAGAGCCAAGAACTCCAACTCTTGGATGCCTGTTTGCTCGCTTGTCTCCTTCCACTAGACTGTCAGCCCCCAGGGGGCAGAATCTAGTGATATTTATCTTTGCACCTTCTTGCCAGCTTAGCACATGTAGACACAGAAGGCTATAGCAAAGGAGGGTTGCAAAGAATCAAAGGAGTACAGCATTAATTTGCTTCTCCTATGGTACCATTTTTCCCCAAGAGAGGAGAGACTGTTGATGCAATGGTAAAACAGAGGATAAAGTGCACCTGAGCACCATGCTGGTCTACAAGCAGGGGAGCTGAGCCTCTATACCTCCACCACCCCGACGTGTTGTGGAACACTGAACAGGCACTTAACTCTTCTAAAAGGAGCTCACTAGGCAAAATGCTATCCTTGATAGAACTGAAACGAAGAAAAATTTTTGAGGTCACAAAATGGAATTCAATAACAAAGGTTATAATTAATTGTATGCCATTCTATGTTAGTAATTCTCAAAAGGCTTCTTTGTACATTACCACTTAATCTTCAGAGTAACATTAAGTAAGTTGGAAAATATCTTACAGTTCCATTGCACAGATGGTGATATTGAGGCTCAGATAGGACATAAGTTATATTAGAGTTAAATATGAGAAAAACCACCTACGCCAAGAGACACAATTCACACAAATTCACACACCTTTGGTGGTAAGGTAAGGTCCAAGAAGAGGCAGCACAGGGTTCAAGCTGAAATTAACCAGAAACCACAGGGCCTTCATCCTATTCTAATTTCTGGATTTCTTTACTCAAAATTCTACTTTCAAAGAGAGGCCTCTCCCACAGCCACAGGAAGATCAGATGGGTTATGGGAGATACAAAATCAAGACATTTGGTAGATAGATCAAACCTAGAAAGGGAAGACATCTTCTTAAAATGTATCCTATCTGCAATAAAGCAAAATGTATTTTTTAAAGATTTATTTATTTATTTGAAAGGCAGAGTTACAAAGAGGGAGAGGCATAGAAAGAGGTCCTCCATCCGCTGGTTCACTCCCCAAATGGCTGCAACAACTGGAGCTGCACTGATCCAAAGCCAGGAGCCAGGAGCTTCTTCCTGGTCTCCCATGTGGGTGCAGGAGTCCAAGGACTTGGGCCATCTTCTACTGCTTTCCCAGGCCATAGCAGAGAGCTGGATTGGAAGCAGAGCAGCCGGATCTTGAACCGGCACCTATATGGGATGCCAGCACTGCAGGCAGTAGCTTTACCTGCTATGCCACAGTGCCAGCCCCTCAAAATGTATTTCTAAGCATTTTATTGAAACTTCACAGGAAGAAAGATGCTGGAATGGGAGAAAGAATTATAAATGTGGGGCTGGTGCTGTGGCGTAGCTGGTAAAGCCACTACCTGCAGTGCTGGCATCCCACATGGGTGCTGGTTCGGGTCCCGGCTGCTCCACTTCCCATTCAGCTCCCTGCTATAGCCTGAGAAAATGGTAGAAGATGGCCCAAATCCTTGGGCCCCTGCACCCATGCGGGAGATCCGGAAGAAGCTCCTGGCTTCTGCCTTCAGATTGGTGTAGCTCTGACCATTGCGGCCATCTGGGTAGCGAACCAGCGGATGGAAGACTTCTCTCTTTCTACCTCTCCCTCTCTCTCTATGTAACTCTGCCTTTCAAATAGAAAATAAATCTTAAAAAAATAATAATAAATGGAAAGTATGTGATATTCATTATTTCTTCCTTAAGCTGAGTTAAAATGCCATTAATATTCACTTTCTTTGTAGAAGACACCATTTTAAGTCTTAATTTTAATAAACCTTAGCAAATACATACAATCAACCCTAGATTAGCAGGGAAGGGCTAGCCATCTCCAAAGCCCCTCATTATCTCAGAAAGCCAAGACTGACCTACTGGCTAATTGAAACAGACATTTGATTTTCAAGACGTCCTTAAACCTTTGAAAGACTTTCTCAATATCCTGACAGCTTGCTCCTTTATTGATGAATGCCATCATCTCAAGGTAGAAGCCTAGAAAACATTATTTCCCAGCATTCTGACAGTAAAACAACCATATGCCCCTTTGCAAACCATGGATGTAGAAAAAAGTAAAGCAGAAACTCCCTTCGGGGAGGCAGATCACCCAGCAAGCCCCACTGGTATCTTGTTCCTGAGCAGTGTTAGTGTGCTGCACACTGGTGTCATGACATTTTCTCCAGACCAGTTTCACAATGTTAACTAGACGTTGCTACAGAACGTTCTTAGTTATGTAGCATCCAAACCTGGCTTTCTGGGGTAGGCATTTGGCACAGCAGTTATGTCACTGCTCAAGAAGCCTACATCCCATATCAGGGCTCCTGGTTCAAGTTCCAGCTACTCTGCTTCTGATCCAGCTTTTTGCTGGTGCACATCTTGGGAGGTGGTGGGTTATGGTCCAACCCACATGGGAAACCCAGGCTGAGTTCTTGGCTCCTGGATCTGGCTTGGGCCAGACTCAACTTTTGAAGAACGAACTAACAGATGGAAGATCCCACTCCACCTGTCTCTTTGTCTCTCTGCCTTTCAGATAAAATGAAAATAAATAAACAAAATTTTCAATCAAAGGGGGGAAAAAAAACAGAAAGAAAAGAAACAAACCGGCTTTCTGGCCCCCCTGAAGATGTAGCACTCATGCAGACTTGACAGAGCAATACTCAAAATGAGAAAGAAAGAAAATCCAAGGGAAAAAAAAACCAAAGGAGTGACTATTAGCGAAATGGAAAATGTTACTCCCAATTTACATTTGCAACATTTAATTATTTCTCCCCAAAACACAAGAGAACCATAAAGATTAAAGTGCTGGCAGCCATGTCTCTTGGGCAGCTTTGTTCCATCACAGGCTTGTAATAACATCCTTTTTCTGCAAGTGAAACACTGGGGACAGGGTGGGGAAGGACGGGAGTTCTTGGACTCAGCAGCCCAGATTCCTCCTGGAAAGTTGTTCTCTTCCCCTGGAGTAAAGCAGAGTCCCTTCCCAGAGACTGAAAACGTTGGATTGTTCTGGACCAGCTATTTTCAAGCCAAGTTAGCCAAATTCACTCCAAACTTCATCAGGCGAAACAGAATCTGCTGGCTGTTACCAGCCTGGTGTCAAGGTCAAGCAAAGGATGACAGAGGACAGCTGAGACTGCATACCCTCCTAGTTGTTCATCATTATTGTAGGGATGGCCGGGGAATGGAGGCATTTGTCATCTCTATTTCTTTGCTCAAAAGCACTATCTGCCAGCAAGAACACTTTCAAATGCTGTCTACCACCAGACTGTACCCTTCAATTTGGTTCAGCTTCTTTCCAACTTTCCAATACAGAATTTCATTAACTGGTTTGCCCCTCTGGCTGGTATTTTCTATGTTCCTAACTTTTCCCATTTTATGAAAGTCTGCTAAGCATTTCCCTATACAGACAGTACAATCACCCACCTTCCCTTACACAAAACCCATAACCAATTAAATCCAATAAAAGTTTCTTGGACATATGACTCACTGTTAGTCATTATAGTAGGAAAAGGTATGAGTTTTAAAATAGCTACTATTGTGTGTCAGGGATCTCAACATGTTTGCACATGTGACATAGCATGATCCCGCAGAAGGGTAAGGAATGTGGTCTCTGCTCCCTGATGGGCCAGGGCCTCGATTCCTAATAACATGTGGCAACTCTCCCTATTATCCCCATTTGAAGAACCTGAAGGCGAGAGCTAGCACTGAGCGCAGCTGGGACTCAGATCCACAGAGACCCAACGTCAAAGCCCTTGCTCTTTCTCTTGCCTCCCCTCAACCAGGAACATTGAGGGAGGGCACACTGCAAGCCTGGAATCCAGCGCATGGGAGGCCATGCAAGGTCTAACCTCCCACCACAGCATCTCTGAGAAACTGACAGCCAACTGACCTTGCTGCTTGCACACACACTCACAGCCTCAACCATTTCTGTATCCTCAGACCTGGAGCAGCACCAACAGACATGCATGGTGAATGCATGGCTAAAAGCAATTTCAATGAAATCATTATAGCCAAGTATTGAGCACAAACTATGTGCAGGGCACTATTCTAAGGAATCAGCCTGTCCTAGAACATGTATTATTTAACTTAAAAATCAAGAAGGAAGGGGTGGCGGCATATTTTCATTGAAGAGCAGCTACTTAAGGTGACTTAGGGGACAGGAAGCATTAGACAAGCTTGTAGAAGAAGTGAAGTACATCCCAGAAGGGAACCCCATGAGCAAAGGCCAGGAGGTGGGAATGGTGAGCAAGGTGTCATCAAGGGCTTCAGGGTAAGAGCAAGGTCAGGTGAGAAGGTGTCTGTGGGGACATGGAAAGAAGTGAGAGCAGATGACAGAGGAGAGCCAGTGCATGCTCAGCCTCAACACCATGAAGGTAACCAGCCCTGACTCAACCAACACAGGGAAGCTCAGCAAGCTGCCCACAGCAGAAGGACTCAGCATTCTACTCTAAGGCTTCACAAAAACAGACAAGTATCTCCAAGAATCTGAATCGGATTCAGAGGCAGACAGAGGCATCACAAAAGAGTCCCAAAGACATGGAGGTGGCACTGTGGTGCAGTATCGGCATCCTACATGGGCACCAGTTCAAGTCCCGGCTGTTCCACTTCCCATCCAGCTCCCTGCTAATGCAGCTGGGAAAGCAGCAGAGGATGGCCCAAGCCCTGCCACTCATGTGGAAGACCTGAAAGAGGCTCCTGGCTCCTGACTTCAGCCTGGCCCAGCCCTGGCCATAGCTGCCATTTGGTGAGTAAACCAACGGTTGGAAGATCTCTCTCTCTCTCTCTCTCTCTCTCTATATATATATATATATATATATATATATATATCTACCTCTTGCTCTCTGTAACTCTGCCTTTCAAAGGAAAAAACAAATCTTAAAAAAAAAAGAGTCCCAAGACAGAACAGAAACACTGACTAGGATAAGCACAATTCCCTCCCCAAGAGCAGACAACACAAAAACCCATAAGGATCAGAAAACAAAAGACAGGATTCTCCAGACCATGGTGTTGTGGTCCTGCAGAAGAGCATACAATCCACAGAGCAATCAAGGACAAAAATAGACCCAGGACTCCCCCAGCTCACCAAGCATCGAGGCATGGGACAGCACACATCCAACAGAAGGGGCATCCTTCCAAATTGTACAAAACACACTGTGAAGCCTTTGCTTGTTATAACAAATGCAGCCAAATTCCTTATTCAATTAGTTCATCTCACGATCCAAGACACACACATTTAAACTAGTAACTTGGAGAGGCTTAAATCAATAATTATGTAAATATACTTATTTGGGCAGTCTTATATACATAAATTTTTAACATACAGGGTGCTATACTCAGTATAGTGGGAGACAGCAGAGTTTACCATCAAATGAACATAACTACAAGTATCATAAGTGATAGGGCAAAAGGGGGTGGGACAGGCATTTGGTGGGCAAGCTCCCATCCCATACTGGAGCACCTGCCAGTCTTGGCTCCTCTCTTGATTCCAGCTTCCTGCTAATGTGCACCCTGGGAGGCAGGAGATGATGGTTCAAGTTGCTGGCACCCTGTTACCCACATAGGAGGCCCAAATTGAATTCCCAGGCCCAGGCTAGATGGCCTAGTATCCTGGCCATTCTGGGCATCTGGGGGAAAGAACCAGCAGATGGGACCTCTGCCTCTCAAATAAATAAAGGAAAAAAATAATAGGGCAAAAGAAAATAAATATCTTAAGAAGCATGGTGAACAGCATCAAGAAACCTGCCACCCTGGTCCCTGAGACATTAGAGTTCAGGACAGCTCTACCAAGCCAGCAAGGAAAAAATTCTCATCTAAACAAGACAAAAGGAAAAACAACACTATCATCAGATTTAAACACAAAGTGCACTTGAAAGTTAAACTCAACTAGTAGTTTCAGAGGCAACACAGTTTACTGTTTAAGCAGAAAGTCAGATTTTTTAAAGTAACAGGGTCTAATCTTGGTTTAGCCACAGAATCACTGTGTCATTCTAGGAAAATATGCAAAATGCACCCAGCTTTCATTTGTGCACCGGGGAGAGGTTTAATCAATATCTGAAAAGTAGAATGAGAAATTGCTTAGCTAATGCAGAGTGTTCCTAAGAATTAAAGCCACCCTCTGCCTGGGTCACGGATTTGGGAGGAGGCTGACGCAGAGGATGGGGAAAGATGGCGATGTCTTTGAACACCTCTATCACCAGGCAAGAGATGTAAAAAGAAAGAAAAGAAAAAGAAAAAAACTTGTACCTTAAGTCAAGAAAATACCATTTCAGGAAAATAGGCACTTGGCCTCAAACCACACATGGATCTCAAAGGAAAAGCTGATAAGTCAGAGACACAGATAAAAATCACTCCATGTGTCTTCAATATTGGGAGCCAGTCAGTACAAGGGTCTTCAAAAAGTTCTTGAAATGCAAATGAGAGAAAAAACTGCATATGGATTTTGTAATTTATTTGCATCAAAATAAACTTTTTTAAACTTTTTTTTTTATTTGACAGGTAGAGTTAGTGAGAGAGAGAGACAGAGAGAAAGGTCTTCCTTCCGTTGGTTCACCCCCGAAATGGCCACTACCACCGGAGCTATGCCGATCCGAAGCCAGGAGCCAAGTACTTCTTCCTGGTCTCCCACGTGGGTGCAGGGCCCAAGGACTTGGGCCATCCTCCACTGCCCTCCCGGGCCACAGCAGAGAGCGGGACTGGAAGAGAAGCAGCCGGGACTAGAACCCGGTGCCCATATGGGATTCCGGTGCCGCAGGCAGAGGATTAACCAAGTGAACCACAGAGCCAGCCCTAAACTTTTTTCTTAATTATATTTTCCCATGAACTTTTTGAAGTACCTTACACATATCCGCTTGAGAGGCAGATGGCTATCTTTAATGTTATGTAGGTGGGAGAGGAAGGAAGAGACATTTCCTATGTGCCTGGAATTGTGGTAGAAAGCTAACATTTATTACTTCATTACTCCTCATAGCCATGTGGCAAGTAGATCTCACTGTCCCTATGACTCAGATGAAAATACTGAACACAAGCCGTAAGCCACTTTCATGATGACAACTGTACAGGATTGGGATATGGAGGAGGGGCTCAATCACCTTTGGAACTAAGAGCTGCGGAGGAAGTGGAGCAAGATAGTCTTAAAAGCCTTACCAAATATAGTTCACTCTACTGACTCTCAGAGATCCAAATATAGTATGAACTTGCACTTGATCATGGCCCCAGTGGCACATATCCTCTCTTCATTGTCTGTGGTTGGTTAGAATGCACAGACTCACAACTATTTGCAGGCCAGCTGCAGTCTGCTTGGATAAAAGACATCCAAGTGCATCCCACATGGAAAAGGCACTTGAGATCAAAACAACCCTCTCGGTAAATTTCAGATTTCGGATATACCACACCTGGGAGTTCAACAGAAAACAGGTAACCAGAAAGTCAGTCTTCATAATATAGTTATCCTGTTCTTAGTTCCTTCACTTCCACAAATGATTTCAAGTATCAGTTAGGTGGATTTTATTAGCCATCTTCTAATGAGATGATTCATGAAATAAACAGATTAAAAAAATAAACTAAGCCATCAAAAAAAATTGAGCATCTAGAATTTGAAAAGAGACATCAATCACATGTACAAAGATACACATTTAATCTCATTTCTGCTTAAAAAAAATGCTTTTGAGAGTTGTCCATAAACTCGTGTTTTGAAAATGGAACCCTATCTGTTCACTCATTCATTCAACAAATACCTATCGAGCAGCAATTAAATGCTTAGATTATGCTAGATATAAGAAATCCAGAGATAAAATAAGAGGAAAAACTAGAATAACAAAGCAGGGAGATGAGTACTGTGCTGACTTGCTGTGAGACTAGGTATCGTGGGAGACCAGAGAAAAAGCTCCTGGAGCAGGCGATGGTAATGTGGTTCCAGATGTCACAAATAAAATGGATCACTTCCAATTCTGGCCAAGGTGGGTAATAGGATGATTGTCAGGAGTAGGGTAACAGGTAATGAAACACTGATCCCTACGTGAAGGAAAACAAAGGACAGGAGTGCTGCGAGTTCCCTAGCTCACTGCCTCAGAGTGTGTCCAGGTCGCGGTGTACGCGGACAGGAGGAACGCAGGCAGAGCTCAGCGAACTCCCTGCATTGAGTAAGTGAAGCTACCAGTCCAAGGAGTTCACAAGACAAAGCACCAGCGAGGTGAGATTCCCACAGAGAGCTGTACGAGAGCCACACTCTCCTCAAGTATTCCACAGAGCAGTGGTCAGAGTGTGCACACGAGGCAACTGCCACAGGCTGGGGAAAGAAAGGATGTCTCCAAACTGGAAAGCCTCGCGATTGCCAAGGCCGTGGCAGAGTACAGGGAAGGAGTTCTTCTCTGTCCTAGCGAAGAATCAGCACCAGAGGGGCACTCTGTTCCACATCTGCGTCTGCAAGGCAACACCCACGAGGATGAAACTGCTTCTGGGCAACGAACTGCAGCCCAGGACAGAGTTCAAGAACATTTACAGAGATAACAAATACCCAGCACCTAACAAGTATAACTCACAACGTCTGGCATTCGATCAAACTACCAAGAAAAGCAAAAAGTGGGAAAATCTGACCCTTGGTGAGAAAAAAGAAAAAATCCTTTGAAACTGATCCAGAACTGACACAGATGTTAGAATTAGCAGACAAGAACATTAAAATTATTATAGAACATTATAGTTATTACCACTATATTCCATCTGCTCAAAAATCAAGTGGAGACATTGAATATAAAAAAAAAAAATCAAACTTCTAGGGGTGCAATTTACAATGTAGGCAAAGAAAAATGGTCTGTACGGGAGTAATATCAAATTAGACACCGCAGAAGGTAGAGATTCATGAAATTGAAAATGCAAAAGTCAAAACTATCCAAAATGAAACAGAAAAATGAGAAATGCTTATAAGAGAAATATGAGAAATGCTTATAAGAAAATAAGCAGAGCATAAGTGAGTCCAGGAACAACTTCAAGTGATCAATATACATGTAACTGGAGCCTCCAAAGGCAAGGAGAAAATTAAGTATGAAAAAGTAATACTTGCCCTTACCCTCAAAGAATCCACAAGCTGGATGAGGCAACAAATTCAAGTTTTTTAAAAGTCATAAAATATTTGAAAAGCAGAAACTATTACAAGAACACACAAAAAAATGTCATTAAGCAATTCATAATTAATCACCAAACAAACAGAACACCTAACTGTTGAGAAGAGAGGAAAGGATTACTTCATGCTGGGGAGGTCAAGAATGATAAAAAGAAGAAACACTTCAACTGTTTCTTTCTTTTTTTTTTTTTTTTTTTTTTGACAGGCAGAGTTAAGAGAGAGAAAGACAGAGACAGAGAGAAAGGTCTTCCTTTGCCGTTGGTTCATTCCTCAAATGGCCGCTACAGCTGGCACTGCGCTGATCCGAAGCCAGGAGCCAGAAGCTTCCTCCTGGTCTCTCCTGCGGGCACAGGGCCCAAGCACTTGGGCCATCCTCCACTGCCTTCCTGGGCCACAGCAGAGAGCTGGACTGGAAGAGGAGCAGCCGGGACAGAATCTGGCGCCCCAACTGGGACTAGGACCCGGGGTGTCGGCACCACAGGTGGAGGATTAGCCAAGTGAGCTACGGCACTGGCCTTCAACTGTTTCTTTAAAATGTTCATGTAATTTTTCATGTAACTGCTCATTATATCTACAACTTTCTTCCTTATTCATCCATTCAGCATTTATCGAGCAGCATTTATCTGCCATGTACTAAGCACAGACGTGTTGTCTGTACCCTTGGTGGGTTTATAATCCGGAGACACAGGGAGAAGTGGATACTAGCCACCATGCCGGTCTGACTCTGAAGGAACTACAGGTGGAAGGTCAGCAGGAGGAGGCAGGTAACTCCACTAGGGAAAGGAAATAGAGGAAAAATTCATGAGACACAAAACCATCAGCTATTGGTGAACTCTCCATGCTGTCCTGTTTTCAGATATGGCTGCCAAAAAGAGCCGCTGGGAAATAAATGGAGAAGTCTGTCCTGGGAGGAAACAGGAGGCCATGCAGGTTTTCTCTCTTGATTTCAATTCACTAATATGCTTGGGGAAGCATTCATCTTTCAGGGCAAGGAGCTACACCTCAGTGGTGCTGGGATTTAAATAAGCCCCAACAAGTTAAAGAATGCCTTAAATAGATGGGCAAGGTCAGGCGTTGGGGCACAGCATGTGAAGCCACTGCTTAGGATACCTGCATCCAATATCAGAGTACCTGGTTCAAGTTCCAGCTACTCCGCTTTCTGATCCAGCTTCCTGCTAAGGTGCCTGTGAGGCAGCAAGCAATGGCTCAAGTACTTGGATCTCGGCTACCCATGTAGAAGACCTGGAAGGAGTTGTGGGCTCCTGGCACTGGCCTGGTTTACATGGGCGTTGATGGAGTGAACCAATGGATGGAAGATCTCTCTCTTTCTGTCTCTCTCTCTCTCTCACTACCCCTTAAATAAACAAATACATTCTTTAAAAATCAAGGGCAAATGTCTCACTATGAACATTTCATACTGGGAAAATCTTCATTGACTTCTCGTTTACAATGAAAGATTCTTAATGTACATTGTTTAATGTTCAACTTACAGTCTATTTTTCCAAGAAAAGAAATAAATACAGGAGCAAAGCATGAGCTAAGCTGATTTCCTACACCTAAGATATATGCGCTTAAGTTAACCTCAGTGTTCTCACCTGTAAAATGAGGCTGAGCACAGTACTCACTTTCCAAGTTTTGAGAATTCATTGTAATCACTGATATAAAGCACATCACCAGATACATCACAGGAGTCCAAAAACAGTAGCAGCAGCATGGCTGTAGTGGTGACTCTGATGGCAAGGGGAGAGGACTGTTATTTTTATTTATTTATTTATTTATTTGACAGGCAGAGTGGACAGTGAGAGAGAGAGACAGAGAGAAAGGTCTCTTTTTGCCGTTGGTTCACCCTCCAATGGCTGCCGCGGCCGGCGCGCTGTGGCCAGCACACCACGCTGATCCACAGCCAGGAGCCAGGTACTTCTCCTGGTCTCCCATGGGGTGCAGGGCCCAAGCACCTGGGCCATCCTCCACTGCACTCCCGGGCCACAGCAGAGAGCTGGCCTGGAAGAGGGGCAACCGGGACAGAATCCGGCGCCCCGACCGGGACTAGAACCCGGTGTGCCGGCGCCCCTAGGTGGAGGATTAGCCTATTGAGCCGCGGACCATTATTATCGTTCATAGCTTGAGATTCAAATATAGTAGACAGCTTCTCCATTCTGCTTCTCAAAGAGAACTCAGGAAGATAAATATGCCAAGCTCTAACAACGTTATGCCATGTTGCTGTTGGGTGTCCTCTCCTTAAGAGTTTGTACCTTCCCATGAAGGTAAACCTTATATGTAAATAATAATGAGAGTTCCTTTTCTGAGCTGAGCAGGGCTGAGTTATTTGCCACCTTATGCTGTGAGTAGCAGGCTACGGAGCTTGATCATACAATGCAGGCACATCTTAATCTTCCACCTCTGTAATGTCCTTACACAAAGGCTGGGCTGTATTACAAGTGTCACCTTGGGTTTCCCATGGCTAAAATGTGTTATTATACTCAACTGCCTTGCCATGGATTTGTGCTAAAAGTAGACAGTGCACTCAACAACAATGTATAGTCTCCTTACGATCTGGTACATTTCTGACATTTTTTTTTTCTTCCATCAGTACCACTGGTTTGCATTAGTGAGTTTTTTCCACTTCTGGACAATTAATTTACATCATGTAAGACAAATCTTGGCACGCTGGGGCAAACTCAGCATGAGTCTAACATCCACATTTCCAAGGCATCTGTGAATAAAAACCCCTCGCCAAGCGTTTCAGAAAAGACAGCCTTAAGAGGAGAGGCGTAGGGAAAGGGACACTATCTTGCTCTACGCACATCTGAAGGCTGCCGCATGCCAGAGGGGGCAGACTACAGACTACGTGGCAGAGGCAGAGCAACGCGCAGCGGGCAGCTCCACGGACGGCAGATTCCCAGTGCGAGGGGACAAACACGTGCCTGTGCCAGTGGAGGGAAACAGGCTGTGGGGACGTCAGGCAGCACCAAGTAGCTCCTCACATGGGGCAAATTTCTTTTTTATTTATGCATTCATTTGAAACGCAGAGTTATGGAGAGAAGAAACAATGGAGAAATCTATCTGCTGGCTCACTCCCCAGATGGCCTCAATGACCACGGCTGGGCTGGGCCGAAGTCAGGAGCTGGATCATAAGTGGAGCAGCTGGGACTCAAACCAGAACCCATAAGGGATGCTGGCATTGCAGGCAGCAGCTTAACCTATGAAGCCATAATGCCAACCCCGGGGCAAATTTTTTAATCCATCTGCACTCTCAGCTATCGCTAGAATAGCTCCTCCGGCATCTCATAGTGTTCTCCAATTGAGGGAAGATGTTCAACATGTGGCAAACATTATAATTACTTCTACTCTTCTTATTACTTCTGAGTAAACAGGATAAATCTGTCCAGGGCCTTTAGATTAGGATCATCCACATGGCCTAATGGTTACAAATCTCCAGTTCTGCTTTCCACGTTCTTTTCTCATCCTAAAACCTAGGGAGAGAAGTTCAAGTTGAACTCTCTACTTTGCCGCTGCTTTGGTGCAGGATGACAGTCTAGCTGTTTCCGTTCTCCTTCGATCTTTGCAATAGCAACACATAAAGAATGACACTTAGCATCCACCAACTTAACTCGGGGAAGGATTACAAGGATTATCTCAGAAATTATTACAAATCACTTTTCATATACAGGTGTTCTCCACTTTGCCCAACATGTGTTTTGTGTAAATCACCTTCGTTTTTTCCTACCAAATGAGCTTATAATTGTTTGCATATGCTTATTATTTTATTCCAAGAATATTATTACATGGCCATTAAAGAAAATTTAGAAAACAGAAAACTGGGGCAATGATGGGGGTAATCACCCACAGTCCATAGACATTGTTATTATTTTTTCCTATCATTCCCATGCATGAGTGAAAGTGATCATTCTCTACATGATTTTAACTTAGATGGCAATTTTGAAGGTAACATTTTAGGATCTCTAAGTGCTGGTCACGTAGAGGTGGCTCCTGTATTCAGTGTCTTTGTTTTCAAGATAAAGTACCCAGGGGCATTGCCATTTACAAACATGGGATTTTTAAGCCAGAAAAGAAAATCAGCACCTGAAGATGGGAAGATTGAAGCAACCTCTCACGTTAGCACTGAATTCACTCAGGCCCAAGAGGCAGGTGAGCAGCAAGCTGCAGGAACAGAGCACTGGCCGCCTGTGCTGCGTGGCCCGTTCACGAAGCTGCTCTCATCAGGCCAGCGTGCCTTCGGCAGCCCACTCCCGATGCAGGTTCCATGGATTCAGATTTCCTATCTTCACTTGCCTTGAAAGGTACATAATGAATGCATTGTAAGCACGAAGCAAGCTCTGAGGATGACTTGACTCCATCAGAAACTCAAACCTTTCCTACTGCATAGATTGAATGGAAGAAAGAAAACATCTCAGTCTTTGTTCTAACATCTTTAATCAACTTTTGACATATGTCTATTCATCTGAATTATGATCATTTCATATCCATTACATAAACAAATATAAGAAATATTTCTAATGCCAAGAGTGGTGAAGAATGAACTGCAAGAAGCATGTATATACAGTTTGAGGATGCCCTAACGGAAAGCTCAGAAGCATTTTGGATCTTGAGATTTTTCAGACTTCGGTATATCTGCATACACAAAATGAGACACCTTGGAAATGAGACCCAAATCTAAACATGAAATTGATGTTTCATATATACCCTAAATGCATAGTCTAAAGGAAATTTTAAGCAGTATTTTTGAATAATTTTGTGCATGAAGCAACATTTCATTGTATGGAATTTTCCATTTGTGTGTCAGGTTGGTGCTCAACAAGTTTCAGATTTTGGATTTTAGACTTTCCATTAAGGATGCTCAAAATGTACGGTAGGGCACCAAGGAGCAATCTGCAACATCTAGGTAAGCAGAGGACAGTTTATTCCTAGATGTACAGCTTGGAGAGTTTTTTCCCAGGTGCTCACAAACAGGTCAAAACTTTACATAGCAGCACTGTTTATAACATAAGAAAAAATGAAAACAGAAGAATGGGCAAATTAATGGTGAAGTGAATAGTTACTGCAGAGGCTGGCACTGTGGCATAGCAGATAAAGCTGCCACCTGCAGTGCTGGCATCCCATAGGGGCACCAGTTCGAGTCCCGGCTGGTCAACTAACGATCCAGCTCTCTTCTATGACCTGGGAAAGCAGTGGAAGATGGCCCAAATCCCTGGGCCCCTGCACCTGTGTGGGAGACCTGGAAGAAGCTCCTGGCTCCTGGCTTCGGATTGGCGCAGCTCTGGCTGTTGCAGACATCTGGGGAGTGAACCAGCGAATGGGAGACCTCTCTCTCTCTCTCTCTCTCTCTCTCTCTCTATCTCTATCTCTTTGACTCTGCCTCTCTGTAACTCTGCCTTTCAAATAAATAAATACTTTAAAAAAAAAAAAAACATGTGGGTGCTGGGTTCTAGTCCTGGTTGCTCCTCTTCCAGTCCAGCTCTCTGCTGTGGCCCTGGAAGGCAGTGGAGAATGGCCCAAGTGCTTGGGCCCTGCATCCGCATGGAGACCAGGAGAGGCACCTGGCTCCTGGCTTCAGATTGGCGCAGCTCCAGCTGTAGTGGCCATTTGGGGGGTGAACCAACGAAGGAAGACCTTTCTCTCTGTCTCTCTCTCTCACTGTCTAACTCTATCTGTCAAATAAATTTGAAGTAAAAAAAAAAAGGATAGTTACAATAGTTTCTGCATACCAGTTAAAATAACTTCCTGGATTATCATGCTGTTCCTGGATTAACAAGATTGAATGTCAAATGTTGAGCAAAAAGAATACATACATATAGTATACTATATATTTTATATATCTTATATTTTATATAAAAATAGGGAAAATAATGCCATGTGATATTAGTGGATTTACATATGCATAGCCAAAGTATAAAGACATGCAAGAGAATGAAAAAAAAAAAAAACCATTTGGTTTGGTTGAATGATTACTAGAAAAGAAAAAAAAGATTAGGGAGGACAGCACTGGGCTTTAGCTGTATCTATAATTTTTTTTTCTTTAAAAAAAATCTGAAGCAGAATATAGCAAAATGTTTGTATCTGAAAAGGTTTTTTATCATTTTTGTTTGTTTTTCTGTAAAACTATAATATTCAAAGATTTAAAAAACAAAACAAATTGTCATGGCTTAGCCATGGCTTGGTCTGGGTATCCAGAAGTCTGAGAAGGAAGAAGTAACAAAGATTCATCCCCAGTTTCCGGTATTCTTAACAAACTTCATGGCATAAAAGGTTAAGTCGCCACCTGCAGTGGTGGCATCCCATATGGGTGCCGGTTCAATTCCCAGCTGCTTGACTTCTAATCCATCTCCTGCTAATGCACCTGGGAAAGCAGCAGAAGATGGTCTAAGTGCTTGGGCCCCTGCCACCCATGTGGGAGACCCAGAAGAAACTCCTGGCTCCTGGCTCCTGTCTTCAGCCTGGCCCTGCTTTAGCCATTGCAGCCATTTGGGGGGTGAACCAGCCGATGGAAGACTGATCAACATCTCTGTCTCTCTCTCTCTCTCTCTGTTTTTCTCTCTCTCTCTGTAACTCCACCTTTCGAATAAATAAATAAATCTTTAAAAAGAAAAAAATCATGGTCATCACAAACTCACTTGTGTCCCTGTGCCCACCACAGTGCCTGGTCAGAAGTGCACAGAGCTAAGTGTTGAGTGAGTGAACAAACACATGAACAAACAAACTGAATGTGTTGTTCTAGGTGTCTTTGATTAATAAAAATTGGATTATATAATTATTACTAATAATTTCTTTTTTATTTTTTGAAAGGCAGAGTTAGTGAGAGCGAGAGACAGAAAGAAAGGTCTTCCTTCCGTTGGTTCACCCCCCAAATGACCGACACGGCTGGCGCTGTGCCGATCCGAAGCCAGGAGCCAGGTGCTTCTCCTGGTCTCCCATGCGGATGCAGGGCCCAAGCACCTGGGCCATCTTCAACTGCACTCCCGGGCCACAGCAGAGAGCTGGACTGGAAGAGGAGCAACCAGGACAGGATCCGGCGCCCCGACAGAGACTAGAACCCAGGGTGCCGGCGCCACAGGCAGAGGATTAGCCCAGTGAGCCGCGGCACCAGCCTATTACTAATAATTTCAAACACTAATTATAAATATGGGCCCATGGAGACTTCTTAAAGGTGTCACTAACAGAAAAACATGTTTAAAACTAGTGGGCAAGGTAACCTTTGAGGATTTTCTATCCCTAAAATCCAGTGGTTTTTATTACAGTCCAGCACAGCACACTCATTCCCTTCTAGTTACCAAACAGAGCAGGGGTTCATCGGGAAAGCAGACCCCAGGACGTTGCCAAAGTCTGAAAGTCTTAGAGCTCTTCTAAGCCTCAAGCAAAGATAACTGCATTCATGCACTGTTCTCTCACAGTCATCTAAATGCTAGAGCACAACTCACCCAGACCAAAACTTGCCAGAATCATCCTCATGATTTCATATTCCTGACTGTTATAAAGAAACACATAGCTTTGGTAAAGCTCAGTAAAATTCTACTGTCATAGAGTTTTGCTACTCTTAACTTTTCACAAAAATTCAAGTGAGTTTAAAAAGAACCAAAATAAGATACATGATACATTCACCTAAGCTCAGCAATGAAATCCAAAAAAGCAGTTTACAATGGTTGAAGCAAAAAGAATAACTGTAAAAGAATACCCCAGGTCTCCCTCCACTATCTGAATGAAGCCAGTATTTTTTAGTTCCTTTTTTTTATGTTATCAAAATATTAATTTACTTTTAAATATAATCCTGAAGCTTCCTTCAAAATGCCCCCTCCGAGGAGGGGGCCTTAGATTTATAGTGTCCCTTTAAAGTTTAACAAAAGAAGGATTCAGAGGCAGTTAGCTCCACCCTGCAGCTCTTTTTCACACGTGTAATAGGATCTTACTGCAGTCACTCGGTCTGGTCTCCACACAAAGAAAGGCTGCAAAACATTTGTGTTGTGCTCCTGGAGTTAAAAATGAAGAAGTCTTTCCCTTTCCATCAGTTCTTTTTTATTAATAAGGTGGCCATTCCATGTCAGAAATTATAACCATCTGCTCTAGCCATTAAATGCAGATTCAAAGACCTAATGATAAAGCGACCTCTTTATTAATAACAGAGAGCGACAAGTGGCTTTTTCTGAGTGTTCAAGGAAATAAATCAGGCTGATGGCCCACCTCAGTAGTAAGGCCTCCAGTTTTTCTCTTTCTATCTGGGCTTTCTTGTTTTTACTCACAGGGGAACAAAATGAGCTCCCAAAGTACCTTTTGCATGGATTTTGTTCACCTCTGTTCTTGATGAGATGCCACTTACCACCTCACATAATTTGCAGTCAGTATCTTGTATTTCCCCATCACAAAGAAGCCTTGTGTGCATCATGTAACCCCTGAGTAAGACACATGGGACTTATTACCTGCAAGGGAGTATGTCTGACTGGGACAAAGGTACGGGAGAAAGGCAGGGCTCCAAAAGAGGAAACAGTCGGACCCCCACAGCTGTAGTCTAATATTGCAGGCACGTGGCCCCTTGCTTTCCCTGATGCATACATCAGAACTGCAATGATCAAGTCACTCAAGTATGTTCCACTGAAGTGGGCTTTACCGAACCAGCCTGGGAGGGCAGACAGAAGCCCTTTGTTGCAGTGCCAAATGCATGGAGGCTGGCATGCCACCCTCCACATCCTTGGCCTCTGAGCCTTCTGGCAGGAAGCCTCTGCCACCTCCTACAGCCCAGGCATCTCTGGGAGAAGACACTCCTTGGCCATTGTCCAAGGGGCTTAACTAGTGGGAGGACCAGAAAGACCTCTTCAGCAACCTGCTCTTCCTCCAATCCACAGGTTCATACCCAGAGAAACGGCAGAAGAGAGAACAGGAGGCCTGAGCCAGGTCAGCAAGGAAGAGTAGGGGTTTGTGGGTAGACTACTCAGTAGACAGAGTGTGGAAACCATTCCCCTCCCCCACCATAGGGGGAAGTCCCCAAGCCCACTTCAGTTTGAGCTCTTAAGGGGTCTACCAGCACCTCTACCCCCACACCACTGGTTCTACTCCCTTGCTTGGTTTCCCTGGCTCTCACCACAGTGAGAAGGCAGTCTCCACCTATCACATAGAAGGAGCCTGCCACAGGGCACAGGCAGGAACACAGGACAGGGAGCACAACCAGACACTGTGGGCGGCCAGCTGGGAGGAGCAGCAGGAAGCTCCTGTAACCAGCCAAATCCTACACATACACTCCATCGACTGGTGGACAGCACCTGGCTGCCCACCGGGCCTGCAGTCAGGAGTCTAGAAAAGAGACCAGATAGGGCCAGTGCTGTGGCATAGCAGGTAAAGCTGCTGCCTGCAGTGCCAGCATCCCATATGAGCACCAGTTCAAGTCCTGGCTGCTCAATTTCCAATCCTGCTCCCCGCTAGGGAAAGCAGTGGAAGGTGGCTCAAGTGCTTGGGCTCCTGCACTCCTGTGGGAGACCTGGAAGAAGCTCCAGGCCCCTGGCTTCAGATCAGTCCAGCTCTGGTTGCTGCGGCCATTTGGGGAGTGAACCAACGGATGGAAGACCTTTCTCTTTCTCTTTCTCTTGCTCCGCCTCTGCCTCTGCCTTTTTGTAGCTGATTTTCAAATAAATACATAAATCTTTAAAGGGGGGGGGGGGCGGGAGAGACCAGGCTGTGTGCAGCAACAAGCCATGAAGCCATGCAACATGCAGACTGTCAGCGAGCTTCAGGTGGCCTCACTGTTCGTCCCCGTGAATAAGCAAGCAGGGCTAGGTCGTGTCCCTGGAAGCTCTGACTTCTATAATGTGAAATCAGTTCCCTTGTATGTCAGCTCAGTCTCCTCAAGTATCAAACAGAGCGGTTGGAACAGATCAGTGCAAGGCCCTTTCCAACACCGAGGTTCTATGATCCACCTGATGACTCCAGATCACAAGCAAGGATTATTCTATTAATCTCAGCGGCTCTTTCCCTGCCAAATAATGATCGGAATGTGCTTCAGCTGAATGCCCCATCCCAGCTACCAGTGCATCTGGCTGGGAAACATACGGCTACTCTATCTGCCCGCTTGCCAACACGGAAATCTTCAAACTAAGGCAGATGATTAATAGCATCTTTAATGGGGCCCCCACCTCGACATTAAGTCTTGGGCTGAGGTTATCAAAAACAGCAAGTACACAAAGAACGTACTCAGGCCTTAAGAGCAAGCCAGGGGCCTTGCAGGTGGCTGGAAGGGAAACTGACATGAATTACAAAGAAAAGGTGCATTGAGTTAATAGAAAATAACTCTGCTATTGAGGGATGGGGGTTGAAAACAGATGTGAGAGGCTGGTCCCCTCATCACCACGAGGAGTTAAAGGAAAGCAAGAGCCACAAGTTTTCTCAATCACGAACACACACTTACATGCTTCTCTTCCCGCCCCCATCATTTTGTCTTTCAAATAAATAAGTAGGCCTTTTATAAAAATAAGTATCTATTAAGGTCAGTGTTGTGTTGCAGAGGGTTAAACCACTGCAACACATCCCATATCAGAGCTGGCATCCCATATCAGAGCACCAGTTCAAGTGCCAAGTCACAGCTGCTTCATTTCTGATTCAGCTTCCTGCTAATGCACCTGGGAGAGCAGCAGAAGATGGTCCAAGTACCTGGGCCCCTGCCACCCACATGGGAGACCCAGCAGGAGTTCCAGACTCCTGGCTTCAGCCTGGCCCAGCCCTGGACATTGCAGACATCTGGGGAGCAAACTAGCAAATGGAAGATCTCTCTTCCTCTTTCACTCTGCCAGTCAAATAAATAAATCTTTAATAATTAAATAAACAATGATGTTAAGGAGGCAAGAAACCGATTGCTAGATGACTAATAAAGGAAGACCTCATGTTGAGGAGGAGAGGTTATAGAGATATATTACAAATACCAATAATAGGTATGATTGCTAGGGCTATTTTAGGGTTTTTAGTTTAATTGTTTACCAATGTTTCCCAAATGATTTTATACACACACATACAGACACACACATAAACTCTGTTTTTTTCCTGTTTCAAAGGCAATAAAATCTGCATATTAAACATTTTAAAATATGCTGTTACAGTACTTGCTGTAACAGAGAACTTGAAGTCCTGGAGAAGATCATTGGCATTCTGACATTAAGGCTGTGTTCTAATTATTTGAAAGTTGTTATAACATTTATAGGAAATTCCCGTCGGTCCATAAACAGATAGGGAGAGCCTGCCTAAATCAAAAACAAGACATTAAACATTTCAGGGGGAAAAAATCCAAATTCCCAAAGAACCTCGATATTCGTAAAGGAATTAGACATGCTCACAAAAAATTGCAATTCCTCATGCAGGGTGCACCCGTGGGACGGTGAATCCAAACAGGGTGATCTGAGCCAGGCCTCGGAGATCTGGGGGACTCAAGGAGGAGGGGTATGATCACTTTCTGCGGCAGAGACAATTTAATTAAAAAGAAGCTCCATTGGACCCACTCCCCCAGGTAACAGAGAATTCATTGTCTTTTGAGGAACTGAAAAGCTTACAGGAAGTCAGATTCCATGACTTGCCATTTGCAATAGCTTCTTGCAGACAAAGGAATAATTAGGATCGCACAGAATGGGCCCACTTTATTTCACTGAGCAGAGAACTTCAAACAGGCCCACATGAGCCACACTCAACAAGCAAACTTCCTGTGCTGGACTCCTCCAGGGCCCTGCTTTCATCCCAGTCTGCCACTCACCAAGATTCCCTTACTGGTTAGCAAGCTGGTTAAGTGCTGCCTTCTGCTCATCCCCAGTCCCCAAATACCCCAGCAGATTGTCACCTCCTGGAATTCTTTCATGCACGCATTCACCACTTTTGTCAACACATGCTGTGTGCCAGCAATGCAAAGAAAAATGACAGCTCCAATCCTCAAGAAGTTGATGGTCTAGTCGCAATAACTGCCTCCTTTATAAACACCTAAAGCCGGGTGGCTGAGACATGGTGGAATCCAGCACAAGGAAGACAGGATGTGCTAAACTGCATGAACCCAGGCACTACGGACTGGGGGACATTCCAAGAAGAGGGGCTTGTAGGGACAAAGGCGCTAGCTGTCGTGAAAAGGGACACAGAGTGAGCAGAAAACCAAGTGGCCACATCCAAAAGTGGGGGATACAGAGTGGGAAGATACAAACAAAGCAGCCACAGGTTACTGAAGGTCAACTACATAAGAGCTGAATTAATTAATCTCACAGTTATCCCAGGAGGTGAGGACTATCCTCCTAACGTTATAGATGAGCAAATGGAGGCCATGCTAGTAACTTGGACAGTAACAGGCAGAACTGTTTCCGATGTGCTGCTTCCCAGGGTTATAGAGGTCAGCGGGGGCTGGGCTAAGAACCCCTATGGTGCCTGGGCTTTTTCCACAAAAAGGAGGCAGGAAATGGTTTTAAGCAGCACAAAGACAGAATCAGATCTATGTCTCAGGAAGCAACTCCAACAAGGTGAGGAAGACCAAGATCAAGAAAGACCCAACCAGAGTTAGAGAGATCAGTTAAAAACTGGTTTCAGGGGACAGCATGGTATAGCAGGTAAAGCCACTGCTTACAACTCTAGCATCCCATATGGATGCCAGTTCATGTCCTGCTGCTCCACTTCTGATCCAGCTCCCTGCTAATGCACCTGAGAAAAGCAGCAGCAGATGGCCCAAGAGTTTCAGCCCCTATCACAACATGGGAGACCTGGATGAAGCTCCTGGCTTCTGGGTTTTGCCTGGTCTGGCCCTGGCTGTTGAAGCCATCTGGAGAGCAAAACAGCAGATGAAAGATA
Organism: Oryctolagus cuniculus; assembly: GCF_051225735.1. Lineage (NCBI taxonomy): Eukaryota > Metazoa > Chordata > Mammalia > Lagomorpha > Leporidae > Oryctolagus > Oryctolagus cuniculus. Next base: position 109,551,795 of record NC_142873.1, read on the forward strand.
TTCTCTCTCTCTCTCTCTCTCTCTCTCTCACTCTGTGAATCTTTAAAAATAAATCTTAAAAAAAAAAATAAGTAGTTGCAATATTCCTGTGAGCAATGGCTCAGCCTCACCTAACAGCCTAAGGAAGGAGCAATGGGAATGGATTCAAGATTTATTTGTTGGGAGACAGTTCTTGAGTCTCTTCAGCTTCTGCATAGCTTGTGAACAAAGCACCTGCTGCCCTTGGTTCCATGTTATCTTTGCAAAGATGTCCATAAGGAGAACAGTCAGGAAAGAAATGATCTCTCTCAGGAGCAAAGGGAGAGCAGGTCTATGGCTCAGTATAAAAAAAAAATGGGTTCCTAAGCCCAAAGTTCCTTGTCCGTAACACAATTCACCGCCTGTGTAAGTGTCACCTGGCCCTCTTCATGACACCCTATGGAAACCAGTTTCCATGGTCTGGGAGAAGTAAGAAAATGCTGACGCTCTGGCTGTTGGCTGCTACTGCTGTGAGAAACAATGCCCTTTGTCTCTAACTGAGGAGTTTCTTATCTTCTGTCAGTGTCCACAAAATTACCACAGGCTACCTTGTTGTTTACAAGTAAAGTATCAAATCCTTTTGTTTAGGAGGAAAAACCAGCAGTATTGCTGACTGACTAAATGTAGAAGGCGAGAAGAACAAAGAATCGGATTATATTTAACGTCTTGGATTGGGTAAAGACGAGGACAATGGTGCCACCAACTAAGATGAAAGATGCAATGGGGCAAAGTGGAGGCACAGGTGTGCTGGGGCTTGGATGACAGGCTCAGTTTGGAAGTCTATAAGATATCCATGTGGAAGTATCCAACACAGAGCTGAAGAATGGAGTCAAAAGGGCTGGGTTAAAAATACAATGTGAATCATTAGCATCAGGGGTAGCTAACACCACAAGAGTGCAGAAATTCTCCTAACAGATAAAAAGTTTGCCAGGTCCTCAGTGAGCTAAGGGCAGAGCATTCAAAGGCAACATTACATCCTTAAACTTTAAGTGCCCTGCAGCAGGCTTGTCACAATGTATATGCCAAATAGTTTGTTAAACAAGTAGCCAAAATCAGATCTAGAAAATTAGTTAGAACCTTTGTTTAAATTAGAGTTTATCAGCAATCACCCATGTAATGATAAACCATATTTTCTCAATTCAGGGTCTCAAATACATGGTCTCTAGATTTTTATCATATGAAATACAGTCAGGCTCACACGCAAATCATAAATTTATTGTTGTCTCATATGCAATACAGAAGCAGAACACAGTTCCACAACTTATAATTCCATGGTCACTGAAAAGCAGTACTGCTGTTTTCTTATTGGAGAGAAGTTCCACATATCCATGGAATCATGTCTTCCTTCATTCATTTATTTAAAAATTGTTCTCTGAGGATCTACTATGCTGAAGGAATGTACTAAAAGCTGTAAGGGACCTAGAAAGTACCAAAATCCCCTCCTTAAAGGAACTGTTAAATCATAGAGGCAGCAAATTTGCCAGACCAGAATGTCGTTCCCCACAACCAAAATTAGCAATTTTATGACTTTGAGCAAGTTAATTAACCTCTATGACCTTTATTTTCCTCACTTGTGAAAGGTAATCATAAAAAAATGCACACCTCATCAACGGGATGAGACTATATTTTATACTAGAGAGAGCACCCGGCACACACTATTCGCTAAAAAGTGGTAGCTGGTATTCTCCCCATCATCAAGAGCCAGATAGGAAAAGAGTACTCAGAAAAGCTCTCTGAGAGACGGTGCAGAATACTACCAATGCCACTGAAGTGGTCCAAGGCAGTAGAAACTCAGAACTTTAGGAGTCTGGTGGTGAAAATAATAATAGTTAACAGTATTGAGTCATTCCTGTGTTTAAACTTATTTAAACCATTCTAACAAAGCTATGAATGAGTAGCATTATCCCCATTCTACAGATGAAAAAAACCCAGGCCATCCAGCAGGAAGCAGTGAAGCAGAAAATAAACCCAGACGAGCTCAAGTCCAATGCCAAACTGCCTCTTTGGAAAACTGCAAATGCATTTTTTATGACATATTTTTAAAGGAAGGGAGCAGAAATCTTTGGAAAGTTTTGGAAACCCACAATTACAAAAACCATTCAACTCAGTATTGAAAGATGATTCATAGATATCTGAACAGACAAACTGATAGATTTCTCTGAGTTGGCTGGGGTCCTATGTCACAGGGTAAGAGTACTGAGTTAGAAGGCTCAGTACTCCATGGTGAACAAGGTGCATCAAGGACTGACCCATAAAATGCAAAATGACTCAAAAGATTGGAGCTTCAAGCCTTGAAGCACCTTTATGAGACAAAATCCCTCCATTAATCTGTGGGCTGCTCATCAACACTTCCGTAATTTGAGTTTAACATACACTCCTCTCAAATGCAGACAGCAGTAACACAGACTGGAGAGGCATTGTGTTGAGTCACCCTGGACTTCAATCAAATTTTGTTCTCTTCAATTTTCTAAGACAGTGGAAGTGAAATAGCCTAAATATGCAACTAAATGGATTACGTAGGCTGTGACCATTCCATGTAATACCACACAAACATCTAAGACAATGTTTGGAAACGACTTGGGGGACAGGCATTTGGCCTGGCAGTTGAGATGCCTCTGTCCCACATCAGAGGGTTTAGGTTCAATACCTCCAGCTCCTGACTCGAGCTTCTGGCTAATGCACACATCAGCAAGCAGCAATGATGGCTCAAGCAACCGGGTTCCTGCCACCCACACAGAAAACCTGGATTGAGTTCCTGGCTCTTGCTTTCTGCCTCAGCCCAGTGCCAGCCTGTGGGCATTTGGAGAGTGAGCCAGTGAATGGGAGTTCTCTGTCTCTGGCTCCCTCCCTTGCAAATAAACAAGTAAATAAAACTTTTAAAGACTTGGAAAAAATAATATGTCAAGTTAAGTGAAAAAGCTTAAAATAAATAGCGTGTATATGATGATCACATTTATGGAATTTAAAAAGACGATGAATATAGCAAAAAAGCAAGGTTAGATGGAAAAATATCAAAATATTAAAAGCTTTTACTTTCATTTGTAATATGAGCCTAAGGGAAATGTAACAATTTTTCACTCAATATTTCTCTATTTTCTAAAGTTTCTTTGATACACATTATTTGTACTTCTTTTTGTTTGTTTGTTTCATTAAACTAATTTACAAACAACAACAACAAAAGGGTAATGGGGAGAAGGCCAGACTAGATCACAAGACCAACTCTAAAAACTTATCTCCACTAAACCCTTTCTAACCTCTTTCTTAAAGGATTGATCGTTTTCAAGATCTGTAGGTATTGTACTCTTTAAAAGTCCAGTGTGCTATCCATTGCACCTAGAACCTACTGATACTTTCTAAATATTGGAAATACTTGCTAGATTGACAGATAATATGGAACCAGCCATTGTTTTGCCATAAACATTCCAGAATATCTCCTCTTAGAAATACAGATTTTGCTCTGCCATCCAACTCAGTTGTCTCTCTTTGTTTTCTCTTTTTTTAGATTTTTTATTTATTTATTTGAGAGGTAGAGTTACAGACAGATAGAGGGAGAGACAGAGAGAAAGGTCTTCCATGCGCTGGTTCACTCCCCAAATGGCTACAACAGACAGAACTGGGCCAATCCAGGAGCTTCCTCCAGGTCTCCTACATGGTTGCAGGCACTTGGGTCATCTTCCACTGCTTTCCCAGGCCATACCAGAGAGCTGGATCAGAAGAAAAGCGGCTGGGACACAAGCCAGTGCCCATATGGGGTGCCAGCGCTACAGGTGGAGGCTTAGCCTTTCACTCCATAGCACCAGTCTCAGATGTCTCTTTCTTTAAACCCATGAACTGTCTGTTTTTTTAGGTCAAATTTGTTGACACACATTCTAGACATACATATCTGGCCTCTGAAATCCTGAATGGAGGATATAGGCAACCTATATATGTATGAACCAGTTACTCTACAAATGAGATGGGAAGAATAACTTAGCTCATGCACAATTAGATACAGCCACAATTAGTTTTCAGTACAAATCTTAATATGACAAAAATAAAGCTGCTTTTCACAAAAGGTCATCCAAATTTAATTTTGTTAAAGAAAAAAAAAACTACTCTGCTAGCCAGAAATTATTGAGTTGAGTCTGGTGAAATGAGTAGAACAGCGACACAAACTATGTAATGAACTTTAGTGGCTGTTTACATCTGGGAATGTACATCACATACACATGACTCCATATGCATCCAGTAATCCTTTAACCACTTTCAAAATACCAGGCATAACACAACCTAAAAAAGAATAATAGTATGCACATTAAAAAAAAAAGAATACAATTATTGGAAGAGCTTTGGGAAATTAACACAGCCCTACCGTGGAGGTCAAATTCATATGTAGTATAAAATGAAAACAAACCTGACATACTGAACATTTGTCATATGGCTCTCACTGCCAGAGCAAGCCAAATTTCAAAGCAGAATGGAAATTGGAATTCAGTGGGAAGTACAGATGCCTGACTACCTTTCTTTAAAAGGAGCAGAAACATTCTATTAGCTCCCTGCTGCTTTAACCAAGTTAAGCCCAGTCTCCCCTGCCACTCACCCAAGACAGGGCTCTAATGACCTGATGCTGGTTAACAGAAATTTTAAACACACTCACACTCTCCACTGCTGGAAGAGTTGCCTATATGTAGGCAAGCGACTGGCCCAAAAGCTTTTTACAAAATAAACATAAATTAATTGGAAGATAAGAAGGAGGAAGAGGAAGGGGACATTCTTAAAAGGTGGAAAGTCAATTGCATTAGTGGTCACAAAGGAACCAAAGGGTGTTTTTGTTTGGCTATGGAATAGCTAACTTCAGAATTTTAAGCTCTTTAAAAAGGCCTCAGTGACTTTGAGAAATTAACTTCAGGTTTGATCTGTGCCAAGTGCAAAATTCTGCAAAAACTGTTGTGGAGAACAGGAAAATTTACAGTGTCAGTTCCTCTTGCCTTTTACAACCTCTGGACTGTGGTGTCATTTCTTGGACTATCTGCAGAGGTCTTTTTATATTCATCTGTTCAGAATTCCCCCTGTGATTATGAATCCTAAGAAACTGGGTGTAGGAAAACATAACTTTCTTGATCGTAAATTTTTTTCCTCCTTATATCCTGATTCACTTGGCACCTATACGCCCTATTTATTGCTCATAAGGTCAGCTTTCCCACTGGTTCAGATATGCAGGCCCTAAAAATGATTCATAACATGTGTCTTTCCTTCAAACTGTCTCAAATCCTACAACAGCCTTCAGATACCACAGGGAGGGTACACTGTGGAAGGGGCACGGTGTCAAGGCTAAGAGCTTGGACTCTGGAATCAGACAGACTTGAGTTCAAATTCTAACTTTGTAGGTCCAGTTGTGTGACTTTGAGCAAATCTCCAAGGCTCGCAATGGTCCTAACTCCAATGGAGCTGTTGGGAGGACGGACTGAGATAATTTATACAAACTAAGCAGCCCATCTGAAATTTTACCTCTTGGGGCTCCCTAGGAATAATATTTTCAAATTATAAAATCTCTGCAGCTACTGTTGACAATGGGATCAAGAAGAAAGAGACAGCACTTTCAGCTGTAATCACTACCCAAATAGAAGCTGCTGTGTCTCAGCTTTACTTTTACCTAAAAATATATGAGGTATTAACCCTTCCAGGGCCCCATAGCTGCTGCTATAAAATGAGAGGGCTGTCGTGGTGAGGCTCTGAGTTTTGAGATCTGAATACTTGGAAAAATGCAATCCATGTTACTGTAAGCAGCCTAGGTTGACCAACATACAGTTGCCTCCTAACAACCAGATCTTTTGTCTTTCCATCCACTTTACCACGTTTAGATGTACCTCACTGTGCGGTGACCTTCAAAGGAAGGGACGGTATTGCGTGGTTTTTTTCTACCCACCATGCATGCACGTGTGTGTTTAACAATATCTGGTACTCAACAGACAGCCTATGAATGAATGAGTGATGGAGTCATCTCAGTATCTTCCCCAAGGGCACATGGCTTTTGCACACAGTAGGTTTCAAAACACGTTTCTTGATAGTATAGAAGTGACTAAAACTGGGAGTGCCTTTATAAGGAGCGGCTTCCTGTTCCTCATCTGTGCAACTCCTGGGCCTAGCACAACTAGGAAAAGCAGAAATCTGTGTTCTACAGACATGTGAATGGGGACTAAAGCAACTGACCTACCCAAGAGAAGCGGGGTGGCGGGTAAAGCTTGCATGGACTCCGGTTCTGGATGGCCTCCTGTGTGCCTAGCACTGCACTAGATGCTTCACGTGCTACTTTCTCAATGGTGCTGGTAGTTAGAGGTGATTGATGTCACTTTTAAAATGAGCAAGTGTTCAGAGTGATAAAGTCACGTGTCCCATATCACAAAGCTGATAAATAACACAGCTAAGATCTAAAGCCAGGATTCTGGAGCCCAGGCCCTTTCCTCTATGAGAGGCTAAGGAAGAGGGAAACTCACTGAGAGAGATGGGACCACCTTATCTGGAATTCTATGAGGGCACTTCCAAAAGTTCATGGGAAATGAAATTAAAGGATAAGTTTATTTTGGTACAAAATTGTTTTAAAGTCATGCGTAATTTTTTCATAATACACATTTCCCACGAACTCTTTAAAGACCTCTCATATGCATGGATTTTTTAAAAAATGTGCAAAGGAATAAACTTATCTTTTAACTCCATTTTCCCATGAGCTTTTTTTAAAGATTCATTCATTTATTTGAAAGGCAGAGTTGATAGAGATGTTGCATCTGCTATTTCACTCCCCAAATGGCGCAATGGCAAGAGCTGGGCCTATCAGAATCCAGGAGCCAAGAGCTTCTTCTGGGTCTCCCTAGTGGAGGCAGGGGCTCAAGCAGTTGGGCCGTCTCGTGCTGCTTTCCCAGGAGCGTTAGCAGGGCTGGATAGGAGTGGAGTAGGCATGCAGCGCCGCAGGTGGCAGCTCTACCCCCTGAACCACAGCACCGACCCCTCCCACGGACCTTTAAAACTGCCCTTTACGACTTTAGGGTAGGAAGGTGGTGGAAGCAACTGGTAGAAGAAACTCAAGAAGGGAGGCTGACCAACGGAGGCCACCTGCCCCAGACAATTAGCGAGCACAGGCTTGCCCCCTGCAGAGCTGGAGGGAAAGCATGCGGGTAAGAGCTGCTTTCCAAACAGGATTAGCCAGGCCGCTGGCTGAGAGTAACAGCAGTGCCAGTCTGATTCCCTCCTCATTCACTGCAAGTCCAGGCCAGCCCACCAGAAGGCCACAGGCCTGGAGCTCAGAACCACCGGTCCATTGCCCACCGGTCCTTAGAACCAATACACAGCACAGAGCTCCTGCGTGGAAAGACGATCCACTCTTCGGGCACAGAACTGGATGAAGAGGAGGCCAGAGCAGTTTGTCTCTGGGAAAGAAATGGAATGACTCTCGATTTGGGGATATATCAATTTAAGAGTCAGCCTAAATTTCATGTGCTTTTCACAAAAACAAAAAGAGGTAACATTTTCAAAGCACCAGGGCGGGAGAGCTGCCATTTTTAATGACATTTTGCTAAGTTTTGTAGAGCTTTGTTAATATTCAGCATGTTAAGCAGAACCTTTTCTATGATTAGAGGGGAAAACTAATTTAATGAAATCAAATATGTTTGAAACAACTTCTACTCTTAATAAAAACATCAAACAGAAACCTAGAATCTGTACATAAACAAAATACTCAGTATAATTAATTTTGAATGCATCCAGGGGCCCAAAAATAATCCTTGGATACCTCCAGCTTGCACACTCAGAGCATTCCATTTTAAATACTTGAGGCAGACCCAACCATTCCTCCCAGTGTCCTGTGCTTCCTGCTGCCTCTCCACCTTAGTGCTACTGAGAGAGTCTGAGAAAAAAGGGTCACATCCTCCTTATTACATGGACAAAAAGCTATTCGGGATGTTACAGAGAAATTAAAGCCAGATCAGCAAGTAATTGAGCTTTCTCCCTGATTTGAAAAAAACAAACAAAATCAAAAAAAAAGCAAAAGGGAAACAAGCACTCTGGATGGGAAACACTGATGTGATTTCACTATTCCTAAGTATGCCAGAAGCCATAAATATTTGTAAAGCAAAATCTTTATATTTTCAGTGTTCAAGGCCGTAACATAAATATGCACATGTGCTAACTATTCTAAAAGAAAAGGCAAGCGGAAGACCCAGGACTGAGGGAAAGATGGGGCTGTTTCTATCTGAAATGTACTCTGGCCAGTGCTGTAGTATCTAAAAAACCAGCAGAAGTAGGGGCCTGCATTGTGGCGTAGTCGGTTAAGCCACTGCCCACAACCCAACCATCCCATATGGGAGCACCAGTTCAAGTCCTGGCTGCTCTCCTTCTAATCCAGCTCCCTGCTAATGCATCTGGGAAAGCATCAGAGGATGGCCCAAGGACTTGGGGCTCTGCCACCCACTGAGAAACCCAAAGGGAATACCAATGGGTTCCTGGCTTTGGCCTGGCCCAGCCCTGGCCAATGTAGTCATTTGATGAGTGAACCAGCAAATAGAAGATTGATCTCTCTGTCACTCTGCCTTTCAAATAAATAGTCTTAAACACAAAAATAAAATAGAACATCCAAACCCAGCCTTGAGTCCTCTCTGCCTCTACGTCCCCAAGCAGCCAGGCGGAGCATGGAGAACAGAGAACATATCAGTCCTTAGGGAGCACTCAGAGGTTCTGGGTGCTGAGCAGAACCCTGGCCCTGGGAGCTTCTCCTGCCAGGCACTGAAAACCCCATAAAGCAAAGCAAGGCAGCCCTCTCAGTGTTGAAGCACATTCTCGTACCTCCTCTTTTGCTGCCTTGCTCTTTTCTGGACCTGCTACCCCAAGAGTGATCTAATCAGCAGATAGTTTAAACAGAAAAAACACCAAAACCCTTCTAATGAGGTACTCCATTTCACTTACATTCACAATCAAAGCCATTAAAGGTCTCAACTATGTGGATTCACATTGATAAAATGACAGCGACCTTTTACTGACTATCTGTACCTGCCAGGAACTGGGTTAGATGCCTTAGATAGCATCAGTTCTGTTATAACACCACATGCAAGTTCCAAAAACTCCCCCATACTATGCAAAACCATATGTAATAACGAAAAACAGAGCTTATGGAAAACTGAGATGGGGCATACCACTCAAAAACTGCATCCGTGACACAAAATAGAAGAATCGGATAATAATGGTAACATCAACTTATACACATTAAATGGTTAAGAAATAGGACACAAAATATGACACTTTATTTTTGAAAATGAACTGAAACTGCCTCGTGGAAGTGACCATCAGAAGAGCTGCAGCTTGTTGCTTATCATGAAGCGATAGAGAGTTCTCAGAAATCAGACCGAAAACTGTAACGTCAGATGAGGATGAATGTGGCTCCCAGTTCACAGGTGGCCTCAGGATGGTTCAGGTGTGTGTGTTCTATGCCTTTGCTATGCAGCTTGGTTTAGCTGGGTACTGACTTCTGAGTTCACCTATTGTTTGTCATAGATAAAATTGACCACAAGTGAACCCCAAATCAGTGTTATCCTCAAGTTTTCCCTCCTATATCAATCAAGTTAGAATAAATTTTATTTACAAAATGAGCATTAGAGCAGAACTGACTCTATTTACCTCTTTGAATCCTAGCAAGGCCAAAAGACAGGTAGCCTTAACTCCATTCTAAAGACAAGGAAACTGAGGCTCAGAGGGGTCGGGGGATTTCCAAAGCTGCATCACTGGAGACAAGGAAGTCACAGAGCAAGGACAGGGCCAAGGTCTGCTGGGTCTCCACTCCACCAGTTATACCCTAAGCTGCCATTGCTTCTTGGATTTGGCAACTAGCACTGGGTAATACATACGCTCACACCTCTGGGGCTAAAGGCAGATCAGAAAGTGTTCTACTCCTCCATTCTGTTTCTCCCACAGGGATGCAGAATATTGGTGCCTGCACTATGACCATGCCCCAGACCTCAAGCCATGAGCTATGCCCTCAAAGACCACTAAGCCTTTTTATGCAGAATTTTTCTTGCCTCTGGATTCACTGCTGTGACACTCACTCACTAGTCAAAGTCAAGAGAACTTCTGCAGATTTCATGGGGCCTAAGGATTCACGTTCTGGGAGCCCCTCTTTCTATTTTTACAACCTCCGTTTCCAGAGCTTGTTTGAGTTCCTTGGCGAGAGAAAAATAGCTGGCTCACTCTATAAAATGAGTGCTGTAAAACGAAAGACTGACCAAGCCACTGCTCCCCAGGATCCTTTCCAGGGCCCCATACTGCCCCTAGGATCAAATCCAGGCTCCTTGGCATGGCCTGAAAAGCTCCCCCTGATGGGTCCCCACATGTATCGCAAGCTACATCTCTGACCACTTCCCTGTCTCCACATGGATGTTCCAGACTGAATTACTTTCAGTTCCCCCTTCCTCCATGGCTCTCATTTCCAGGATGTGTGCTTGTTACTCTGGCTGCCAGGAATCCTCTCCACACCGCCTGTGCCTTCACCCTCCCTCTGCCTGCGAACACCTATCTATCTCCAGAGTGCAGCCCCCAGGTTCTTTCCTTCTGGAAGCCTCCTGGGGCCCTGTTCCCCAGATCTGGATTAGGAGTCCCTGGTAGGTACTCCCACAGCTCACTGTACCTTCCCCATGACAGCTGCTACACGATTTTTCTGACATTACTCAAACATTTGTCCAATCTTTAAGCTAAGCAAAGGCAAGGACTGTGACTGGTTGGCAAAATTAATAACTGAACAAATACACTGGTATAATAACATTTAAGATGAAAGAGCTTCCATGGGCAACACTGTATCCGATCCACACTTGCCATTTTATGAAATAAATGAAACTCAAAGGAAGGATTCAAGGGAAGAAATGCACTAGCAATTGCCACATAGCTAATAGGTGGCAGGACACTTATTTATTTACTCTCTTATTCAACCAAGTTATAGCAACGATTATGTTCTTGGAAGTGGGTATACAGCAATGACAAATGCCTGCTGTCATGGAGTTCACACCCTAGTGGTGGAAGGACAGACAATAACCCAAATTGGTTAGACAGTCCCTCGATGTACCAGTTTACCAGATGGTGATGATACTATGGATAAAAATAAAGCAAGGAAAGGAGATAGTCGGGCCTCGCCAATATAGTATAAATGGAGAGAAAATCCTGCAGCAGGTGAGGGCATGATCCATGCTACAAGTAGCAAGTGTGGAATCAAGAGCAGGCCTGGCAAGTTCAAGGAGAAGCAGCAAGGGCAGTGCAGCTGGAAAACAGTGAGCTGCATCTCGGACTTTGGGGGTGATAATAAAAATAGCTGGAACTGGGGTGAGCATTTAGCCTAGCAGCTGACACCAAATGGAAAGCCCATACCCCATAATAGAGTGCCTGGGTTATAGCCTGGCTATTCCAGCTTCCCTCTAATGCTCACCCTGGGAGACAGAAGATGATGAGGCAAGTGGCTGGGTCTTTGACAACCATGTGGGAGTCCTGGATTGAGTTCCTGATTCCTGCTCTCAGCTTCAGCCTGGCCCAGCCCTGGCTGCTTGGGCATTTGAAGAAATGTCCAGCAGATGAAAGTCCCCTCCCCTCCCCTCCCATCCCCTCCCCTCTCCTCTCCTTTCCACTCTTCTCTTTCATAAATAAAATCACTTAATTTTTTAAAATAGCTATAATTTTCTAAGTACCTACTATGTGCCAGGAGAACAGAGTAATGAACCAGAAAGAAATGCTCTCTGTTCGTACACGCCTTACAGCCTATCCACACAGGCTTAAACATGCTGGCATCAAAGGTCAACTCACTTTTGGTCTACGAGGACAGTGCTGAGCCCTTGAAGACTGCTTTGTCAGACCTCTTTCTGAATGAAGAAACAGGTGGTGAAAGTTGCCCCGTCAGTCATTTTTGGGCTGGCTTCTTTGGATGAGCAGGAAGTCATCCTCGGTCCATAAACAGTACCAGCAGCCACATCACAGGGGCTTGCGACTTGTGGCTTTCCGATCAAACGGATGAAATTAGCAGAAAAAATGTTTTAAAATGTATTATTGCAAGGAAAATTACATAATAAAGACAAAAGCTTCCTTACTACTTAAAGTAATGAAAACAAAAATCAGAATTTGTAAGCTTCCCAGCTCTGGCCTAAATTTGCTGTGCATTATTTTGCTACATCGCTTTCTGCTTTAGGAAAACCACTACTAATTGCATTCACATTACACAGTATCAACCAAACCTGGATTGGGTTTCCTCCAAGACCACCAACAGGCTCAAGTTACAGCGAGCTTATTAAATGGGAATTTTTTTCCCTCTTTTATGCAACAACTAGAATGAGGTTACCTTTTGGGGTAACTAAACAGATAGATGCTTGATAAGTAACATTTTAAGAAAATCCCAAACGTATAAATAAGGAGAGTATGCACATTTTTTTAAACTCACAAAATAATAAAGGATTTTTAAAAGCTTAGAGTTTATTGGTGGCTGGGAGCCTGGAGCTAATGGAAAAAACGTTTATGAGTTTGGTTTCCACAGCTTTTCTTTTGTGTTCTCTGAGTACAGACACTCCTGGCTGCACTCTGAGAAAACCTGGAAACAGAGAACGCAAGGAATCGGGGACAAGTTCAAGTTCATCCTGTTTCAACTTGGATGCAGGGAACAGCACGGCAGCTCACCCTCAGAAGGCAGCATGAGAATCTGTTACTTTCATGGCCATGTTGCTAAACTCTTGGCCCTAAACATACTGCCTGCCTCAGTCTTCCTTTCATAAGCACTACCCTGGTACTTCAAAGCACAAAACCTAGATGGTTTCCTGGTGCTTCAGTCACTGGGAGTGTGGGTCACAGGCACCCTGGCAAGTGCCCAGGTCAAGCACACCTCTTCCCACTCAGGCAGTCTCGTGACTAGTGCAGTGTCTCCTGAGTCCCCTCCAATCCCTGTCTCCTTTTGGGTAAATGATCCCTTCAGAACCCCACACACAGGTCTTACTGACTTCCCACCAGCACCAGAAAGGGGGAGGGTGCACTGGGGACAGGGCTAAGTCATCAGTCACTGGGCTCATATGTTGGTTCAACAAATCTTGTTACAGCCATGCCTACATTTTCTATTTCCATTCTCCCATCTCCTGGGCCCAGTATCTCCTTGTGTGCACCCCTCTTCTAGATTTTACAGAATGAAGTAACTGGGACCCATCCAACTGGAGGCAGAGCTGAGAGCAAAGGAGGTTGCTTGATGGCCACATCAGGATTCTTTCCACCGAGTCATCCTTATTGATGTCCAGTGGCTTAAATCTAACCTACTAATATGGATTTGGGTTACAAAGGAAATAAACCCTAAATATCTCTCCCAAATCATAAAGGATAAAGAAATGGGACATCCATGCAATGGAATGATATGACTCCTACAAATTTAGTTTTTAGGGGCAGGAATTGTAGCACAGCAGGCTAAGAGACCACTTGGGACACCTGTGTCCCATAAGGAAGTGCCAGTTTGTGTACCGGGTCCTCTGCTTTTGTTCCAGCTTCCAGCTAATTCTCCTGAGTCACAGCAGAGGATGGGGGCAAGTATTTGGGTTGCAGGCAGCCACGTGGGAGACCCAGATAGAGTTTCTGGCTCCTGGCTCCTGGCTCCTGGCTCCTGGCTTCTGGCTCCTGGCTCCTGGCTCATGGCTGGTGCAGGCACAGCTATTGTGCACATTTGAGAAGTGAGCCAGCAGATGAGAAATCTTTTTCTATCTGTCTCTCCCTCTCTTTCTGGTGCTCTTTCAAATAAATAAATAAAACTTTTCATAAATTCTGTTTTCAAAAAATATTTTAACAGTTAGATTGAAGTATAATTTACAAACCTTAAAATTCACTTTTTTAAGTGCACAGTTCAAGGATTTGGTGTATAAGTCAATGGATTTAGTAAACGTATACAACTGTGCAGTCATCGCCACATTCCATTTTTAGAACACTTCCCATCACCCCCAGCAGTTCTGCTGTTCCTGTTACCAGTCACTTACCTCTCCCCCTCCAGCAAAGGCAAACACTGACCTGCTTTCTATCTCTGGCCATTCTTTGCTTTTTCTAGAAAGGTCATGCAAATGGAACCAAATCACAGGTTGTCTTGTGGGCCAGGCTTCATTCCTTACCATCAGGTTAATGAGGTCTGCCCATGTTGTAGGTAATATCAGCATTTTGCTCCTTTTTATTACTAAATAGTATTCTATTGTATGACTCTACCATGTTCATCCATTAGCTGATGAATCTCTGGGCTGTTTCTACATTTTGTGATTATCAGTAATGCTGCTTTGAACAATTGAATCCACATCTTGATATGAACGCATGTTTTTACTTCTTTTGGATACATACCTAGGAGTGGAACTGCTGGATTCTATGGTGAATTTACAAACAATTTTCAAGAAACTGCTAAACAGTTGTCCTACATGGCTTCACAATTTTCCTATCCCACCAAAAATGAATGAGGGCTTCAGTTTCTCCATCTCCTCCCCAACACTTGGGACTGATATTTAGTTTTGATTATAGCCATTTTGTGGGTGTTCTGTGCTACCTTTTAGTTTTAGTTTATTTGAGAACATTCAAGAACACTGAGAAATACTCACAGTATAATATTAAGAGATAAAAAGCAGGATTTAACATTGTTTTTGTAGAATAACCTCACACATATGTGAACCATTCAGATATGGAAAGCTAAAAAAATATATTAAATATTGATCAAGGATGACAGCAATTTTTCTTCTTTACTCTTCAATGTAAATTTTTATATAAGTATATAATAAAAATATATTTTAGAAAAATAAAAAATAAAAATTAAGATATTGCTAGAACACCAAGAATTATGCATTTCAACTCATTAAGAGTCAGGTTGTACATACCTAAATTTCAGCTTGACTGTTATCTAGTTGTGAATTATCCATTCTGGGGGTTGTTTGTGGCAAATCTGCAAAAGCAGACTGGCTTCTCTATGCCACAAACTATGCTTCTGAGCCCCTACCCTAGGGGTTAGGAAACAATAAACCCCAAGCCAAATCCAGCTCCCTCCAGTTTCTACAAGCTTAACAGTTCTTATATTTTCATGACTTTAAAAATCAAAAGAAGATTTTGTGACAAATGAAAGTTGTAGAAAATTCCAATCTCAGTCCTATAAAAAATGTTTATTGGAACACAAGCCATGCTTGTTTACAAGTTATCTGTGGCTGCGCTCCTGCCATTACAGCTGACACGATGAGTGACAACACAGACTTTCTGTCCTGAAAAGCCTAAAATCTTTACTACTTGTACCTTTACAGAAACTGTATTGATCTCTGCTTACCCATCTCTGATGGGTGCTCAGAACAGACAAGCTCAATTTGCTATCCTAAGGAAAATGGATTGGGAAGGGGGAAAAAACACTTTGGATTTAAGATTCTGCATTAATATGTCCTTTCAGAAGTGTAAGATTTGTAGTTGACAATAGCAATATCAAAAATTTCCAAAGCACTATTTAAATGTAAAAGCTTTATATTTCTCTGCCTGACACCTAGTAGGTCCTCAATACTTATTTTTTAAAAAGGTCAACAAATAAATTAATGAATGGATAGAAAGGTGACTATGTGTATGTGTGGATGGATTGAATTAATTCTTATTTGGAGCTAAATTTGGGCAAAATGCCATAGCAAGTCCTATCATGGGTTGGGAGAAAACAAGAAAAAAATATTTCTATTCAGAAATCTGAGTAAGACAATGGATATAAACCAGTAATTCAAAATGAAAAGCTACAAATAATTAAAAAAATGAAAAAGATGTTTAACGTCATCAGCAAATCCAAAGTATATTAACTTAAACAACAGTATTTTCTTTTTTAACCTAGAAGATAGTCAAGTATTTCTCTTTTTTTAAAGATTTTATTTATTTATTTGACAGGTAGAGTTACAGACAGTGAGAGGGAGAGACAGAGAGAAAGGTCTTCCTTCCTTTGGTTCACTTAGCCAGAGCTGTGCCAATCCAAAGCCAGGAGCCAGGTGCCTCCTCCCAGTCTCCCATGTGGGTACAAGGGTGCAAGCACCAGGGCCATCCTCCACTGCCATCCCAGGCCACAGCAGAGAGCTGGACTGGACGAGGAGCAGCTGGGACTAGAACCCGGCGCCCATATGGGATGCCAGCACTGCAGGCGGAGGATTAACCTAGTGCACCACGGCGCCAGCCCCAATAGTCAAGTATTTCAAAATGACAATTTACAACATCAGCATACATGGGTACTTCACAAAGTTTTTAGAAATAAGTTTATTTTGGTGCAAAAATTTTTTTTGAAATCCACACATAGTTTTTTCATAACACATATTTTCCATAAACTTTTTAAAGTCTGGTAGGAAAAGAAAAAAGCCTCTTTCTTTCAATAGAATTCAGAAAGAGGTATACATTTTCCCAGCTTCTACTGTGGGCACTATGACTATATATCAAAAGCCTTTGCCCTTTGACCCAGTAATTCCACTTCAAAGAATCATTGCCAAGAAAATAATCATGGATATGTACAGAAAGTTATAGGTAATCACAGCATTATTTATACTGGGGTAGGCGGAGGCAGTAGATTAAAGGGGGAAGAAAAACCCAAATGTCCAATGATGGGAATTAAGAAAATTGTGATCCAATCACACACAAAGTTAAATGTGTAATGATTAAAAATTGATGATTCGAAAATTATGTATTTTGATATGAAAGCTGTTCACAATAATTCTAATAAGTGGGTGCAGGGAAGCAAATAATTAAAATCATCTTACAAGAATACATGTTTTTTTTTTTTTCTAATTTTTTTTAGTTAGCTATTTGAGATGCAGAGACAGGGAGAAGGAGGGAGCTCCTATCTGTTCGTTCGCTCCTCAAATGTCTGTAACAACCCTATCAGGCCCGGAAGCCAGGAACCAGCAAGCCAGGTCAGGGCTCCGATCTGGGTAGCAGGGAACCAGTCGCTCAAGGCACCACTGCTGCCTCCCAGGATCTGCACCAGCAGGATGCTGGCGTAGTCAGGAGCTAGAGCTCAGAATCGCCATGATACTCCAGTGTGGAACACAGGTGACTTAACCCTTAGGCCAAATGCCTGCCCAAAATGCTGGTTCACTTCTTAACAAAAGGATTCGTCACAGCCAGCTTCCTAGTACATTTACTACACATTTTTTTATATTCACCCAGAAAACGTTTACACTAAAAACAGCTTTTCCCATAACTGCCTAGTGTGCAAAGCGGGGCGAACCTGGAATGCTAAAATCCAGTATGAGAACACAGATTCCTGGGGCAATTCTGACTCAGTCCCCAGCCACGCCAGGAGAGGGGAAACTGTCAGATAATATTTCATGAATAGCTGGGCTTAAGTTACTTGAACCAGCTGGGACTTTTCTTAAGCTACATTTTCCTCTGGCCAAAATACGCTCACGGCTGAAGCTGCCTGTTCAGTATCACGCCACAGAGAAATGGCTCTCTCTGTTTTCCTCATAACTGCAGGCACGGCTGCTTTCTCAGCAGAGGGAGACCCACAGACCTGGTATTCAGCTTATGTAATAACCGGCTCCCGGCTGAGGGAAGCCACTGAGAGACCTGCACTCAATTCCAGAAGACAGATTTCTCTCCTATTGGCCGGAGTCGTTCATGAAGTATTGACCTAGAAGAAGCACACAAGGGTGCCTTGGGTTTCGTTTCCCAGAAGCCCTGAATCACTAACACGTCAACTCGCTGCGATCTTTTTCCCCACAGGGCAGCAGGGAAAAGTTTTGGCAGTTTCCAATGGATACTGAAGAGATCAACCATGCAACATGTTAAGGGTCTTTGAAATCAAAGCCACAAACCCCATCCTGTGACTGTCAGGTAGAAGTCACTGAAAACCCACCAGGGAGGCATGCTGGGGTACTGAATCTCATTCCCTCCCTCGGCGAATTTAGGGGACATGGAACTTGTCTTCCTGAAATTCATCAATAAAATATGGATAGTGGTTGGCCGGCGCCGCAGCTCACTAGGCTAATCCTCCGCCTTGCGGCGCCAGCACACCGGGTTCTAGTCCCGGTTGGGGCACCAGATTCTGTCCCGGTTGCCCCTCTTCCAGGCCAGCTCTCTGCTGTGGCCAGGGAGTGCAGTGGAGGATGGCCCAAGTCCTTGGGCCCTGCACCCCATGGGAGACCAGGATAAGCACCTGGCTCCTGCGTTCAGATCAGCACGGTGCGCCGGCTGCAGCGCGCCGGACAAGGCGGCCATTGGAGGGTGAACCAACGGCAAAGGAAGACCTTTCTCTCTGTCTGTCTCTCTCACTGTCCACTCTGCCTGCCAAAAAATTAAAAAAAAAAAAATATGGATAGCCGGCGCCGCGGCTCACTAGGCTAATCCTCCGCCTAGCGGCACCGGCGCACCGGGTTCTAGTCCCGGTCGGGGCGCCGGATTCTGTCCCGGTTGCCCCTCTTCCAGGCCAGCTCTCTGCTGTGGCCAGGGAGTGCAGCGGAGGATGACCCAGGTGCTTGGGCCCTGCACCCCATGGGAGACCAGGAAAAGCACCTGGCTCCTGGCTCCTGCCATCGGATCAGCGCGGTGCGCCGGCCGCAGTGCGCCGGCCGCGGCGGCCATTGGAGGGTGAACCAACGGCAAAGGAAGACCTTTCTCTCTGTCTCTCTCTCTCACTGTCCACTCTGCCTGTCAAAAAAAAAAAAAAATATGGATAGTGGCACTGTGGTTTAAGGTGGGGGTTATGCAAAGCACCCTGCTTTGATCCAGACACAAAACTAGGACTCAAAACACAGCAGCTGGGGCCATGGCATTGCAGCACAGCTGGCTAAACCACTGCCAGCAAAGCAAGCATCACATGTGAGCGCCAATGGGAGTCCCTGCTACTATGTTTCCAATCCAGTTTCCTGATAGTATGCCTGGGAGAAGCAGCAGAAGGGCCCCTGCCACCCAAGTAGGAGACCTGGTTGGCGTTCCTGCCTCTTGGCTTTGGCCTGACCCAGATCTGGCTGTTATGGCCATTTGGGGAATAAACCAGTGGATGCAATCATCAATCAATCTCTCCCCCCGCCCTGCCACCCCGTCACTCTGTCTTTAATAAGTAAATATATATATATATTTTTTTTGACAGGCAGAGTGGACAGTGAGAGAGACGGACAGAGAGAAAGGTCTTCCTTTGCCGTTGGTTCACCCTCCAATGGCCGCCTTGTCCGGCGCGCTGCAGCCGGCGCACCGTGCTGATCTGAACGCAGGAGCCAGGTGCTTATCCTGGTCTCCCATGGGGTGCAGGGCCCAAGGACTTGGGCCATCCTCCACTGCACTCCCTGGCCACAGCAGAGAGCTGGCCTGGAAGAGGGGCAACCGGGACAGAATCCGGCGCCCTGTCCGGGACTAGAACCTGGTGTGCCGGCGCCGCAAGGCGGAGGATTAGCCTAGTGAGCCGTGGCGCCGGCCAATAAGTAAATATATCTTTAAACAAAGGGAAAAAAACAACAGCAGTTGCAATGCTTCTTCTCCCCAATGTAATTTTTTTTTAATTATTTGGGGCTGGCACTGTGGCATAGTGGGCTAAACCTCCCCCTATGGTGCAAGCATCCCACATGGGAGCCCATTGGAGTCCTGGCTGTTCCTCTTCCAATACAGCTCTCTGCTTATGGCATGGGAAAGCAGTGGAAGATGGCCCAAGTGCTTAGACCCCTGCACCTGCATAGGAGACTGGGAAGAAGCTCCTGACTCCTGGCCTCAAATCAACTCAGCTCTGGCCGCTGCGGCCATTTGGGTAGTAAACCAGTGGATAAAAGAACTTTCTGTCTTTCCCTCTCCCTGCCTGTAATACTACCTCTCAAATAAATAAATAATCTTTGAAAAAAAGAAAAAAGATTTATTTATTTATTTGAAAGGCAGAGTTAGAGAAAGAGAGAGGTCTTTCATTTGTTGGTTCACCTCTCAAATGGCTGCAATGGCCAGACCAAAGCCGGGGCCAGGAGCTTCTTCCAGGTCTTTCATGTGAGTGCAGGGGCCAAGCACTTGGGCCATCCTCCACTGTCTTCCCAGGCATATTAGCAGGGAACTGGATCATAAGTGGAGCAGTTGGGACATGAACCAGTACCCATATGGGATGCCAGCATTGCAGGCAGCAGCCTTACCTGCTTGGCCACAACGCAGCCACCACCACCACCACCACCACCCCACGCTGCTCCTCTGCACGCGGAGGAGCCACACTGGATCGGACGCTTGTTGTTCCCTTTTTTTACAAATCTTTTCTATAGTAAAGTAAGAATAAGCAAACAGCGAACTCCCAAAGCAAGAATGAGTAGAGAGAAACGAGAAAGAACGAAGCAACGAACTTCCCTGCGAACTCTCCAACACACTCTCCAACCAACCCACACCACCGTGCCGTCTCTCTTCTCCTTTATAGTCCTCTCCACCAATCCGTGCTCCGCTTGTCCACGTGTCGAGCATGCCGTTCTCTTCTACTGAGAGGATGAATTGGCTCCTGCGGCTTCTAGTAGTCAAGATGAATCAGCTGTGTAAGAGCTGGTTACTCCTTATCAGCGCCATATTATGGGAGGCGGGCTCCGCCTTCCGCAGGAGACGGATTCTGCCTCCCACACTCCCCCCTTTTAATTTTTATTTGTTATCATTTTATTTGAAAGGTATAGAGACAGACGGAGAGATCTTCCATCAGCTGGATCACTCTCCAGATGCCCATAACAGCCAGGACTGAGCCAGGACAAAGACAGGAGCCCAGAACTCCACCTGGGTGGCAGGGACCCAAGTACTTGAACCATCAACCACTGCCTTCTCCCACGGCATAATCTTAAGCATGAGGCCTGTATGGATGGAAATGGAGCAGTAAGCTGTCTTCCTCTTCCCTTGCACCCTGGGGCTCAGTGTGTGGTAGCAGCACTGTTTGCTCTAACAGCAACCCTGGCATGGACAGAGCCTATTCTTCCACCATTAGGAGGAAGGGCTGTGTGTCAGAGATCTGAATCCAAACCCGTCTCTGCTGCTTCCTAGCTAACCTGCCTCATGCAGGTTGTTGAACCTCTCCATTCCTCATCTGTTTCCCCACCTGTACAGCAGCAATTAAAAAATGACCTATAACAAAGGTTTGTTCCGAGGATTACAAGTAAATACTTATAAAGTCCCAACACTGACATTACACAACCACTGCAAGCGGGACATGCATCCAGAAATGTATCTGACCATTGAATTTTACTGTCAACTCCTGGGATGTTTGCATTATTGTATCCATAGGCTCCCCAAGGCCATAGAAGAACTAATTGTTGTGACACTCAAAATTCACATGACACCTTAATGCCTACACAACAAAGATGCATGTGAGTTAGCAGAGAAGAAAGAAAAGGCAAAATTCACCCTTTCCAGGTCCCAGACCAGGACTTCAGTTCCACAGAGGCAATATCCCCCCTCCTAGCCACCCAGGAGTCCACTCTAAGCTAAAAATAAAATAATGACAAGAGTTTTCAACTGCACAATAACAACAATTACCAAAGTCTACCTTACTGAACACTGCTTCTCTTTGGCCCACAGCAATACAGGGCCCAGATTCCATTAACTAATCAAACAAGTGTATAGAAATAGACAGGCAGATTACAGGAGTAGCAGGGGTGGCGAGAGATACCAGCCTCATAGTGTGTTTTGTAAAGGTCACTAAAATATTACATTGGCCTCAGAGGTTCAGCCAGGGACAGGTGTATGGCACGGGGGTTAATTCGCCGCTTGAGATGCCCACAGCCCATGTTAGAGTGTCTGGTTCAAGTTGTGGCTCCTCTTCTCTATCATCCACATGACAGTTCTCAAAGAGTTCCTGGTTTCACCCTGGTTCATTCAGTCTTGACTGCTGCATACATCTGGAGAATGAACTAGCAGATGGAAGACACTCTCTCGCTCTCCCTCTCTCTTTCTCTCTTTAAATAAAAGATAGGGAGTAAAGCTACTGCTTGTAATGCCAGCATCCCATATGGACACTAGTTCGTGTCCCAGCTGCTCCAATTCCAACCCAGCTCCCTGCTGATGGCCTTGAAAAAGCATTAGAAGATGGCCCAAGTATTTTTGGGGCCCTTCCCACCCATGTGGAAGACCTGGATGAAGCGTCTGGTTCCTGGCTTTGGCCTGGCTCGGCCTTGCCATTGTAGCCATCTGGAAAGTGAACCAGATGGAAGATCTCTCTCTCTCTCTCTCTCTCTGTGTGTGTGTGTGTGTGTGTGTGTGTGTGTGTGACTGGCTGGATCCCTCACTGTAATTTTGACTTTCAAGTAAATAAATAATAATCTTGGGGCTGGCGCTATGGTATAGCAGGTAAAGTTGCTGCCTGCAGAACTGGCAGCTCATATGGGCCCCGATTCGAGACCTGGCTGCTCTACTTCCAATTCAGTTCTCTGCTATGGCCTGGGAAAGCAGTAGAAGATGGTTCAAGTCCCTGGGCCCCTGCACCCGCGTGGTGGACCCGTAAGACATTCCTGGCTCATAGCTTTGGATCAGCTCAGCTCCAGCTGTTGTGGCCATTTGAGGAGTGAACCAGTGGATGGAAGAGCTCTCTCTCTCTCTGCCTCTTTATAACTCTGCCTTTCAAATAAAATAAATAAATCTAAAATATATATAAAGGTGTCACCCAACTTAGTAATTCCATACTTGGGTCTTCATCAAGTTGAGCTCCAATCAAAATGACATGTGACATTCTGATATCTTACCAATGACATTTTAACAAACAACCCAGAAATTCTGACTATCATTGTCATATCATGAGAAAGAAGTTTTGGGTGTAACCATGCTTCTTCATGCCTACATGATATTCCGTGGTGATATTTGTAAGATTCATTCAGAACAGGATCATATCATATATCCAAATCCCACTCAGACCTCAAGCTCTCCCTCAGTTTCCCTATTTCCTGCTTACAAGATATCTCTCTTGGCCAACTACAATGAACTGCTGTGTTAGAAAACTTACAGAGGCCGGCGCCGTGGCTCACTTGATTAATCCTCCACCTGCGGTGCTGGAATCCCATATAGGCGCCGGGTTCTAGTCCCGGCTGCTCCTCTTCCAGTCCAGCTCTCTGCTGTGGCCCGGGAGAGCAGTGGAGGATGGCCCAAGTGCTTGGGTCCCTGCACCCACATGGGAGACCGGGAGGACGCACCTGGCTCCATGGGGGTATTAATAACCCCATTGCACGATGTAAACTTGTAGACAGAAGAGGCTAAGCTGGTAGCACTGGGAACCTTCTTGTGAGCCCCGGGCTGGTTTTCACTCCTGCATGCAACCACTCCAAGCAACAGGGAGTTTCCCCTATGCCTTCTAAGGCCACTCCTGTCTCCACCATGTCTGCATCTGCAGCAGATCCTTGTGGGCATGTGCCTCAGCTCCTTCACAAGTTTAAGTTCCTGACAGAAGGAACTCTACCCACACCTTTTCTCTATCCCCCTCATGACAATGACTATTGCAGGGAGACCCAGGGTTTAAGGAACTTATGTAGGGCTGGGCATCTGGCCTAGTGGTTAGATTGTCATTTAGGATACCCTTGTCTCACATCAGTGTGCCTGGGTTCCATACCCATCTCCACTCCTAGCTCCAACTTATGTGGACCCTGGGAAACCACAGTGATAGCTCAAGTGGTAGAGTCCCTGCCACTCACATGGGAGACCCGGATGGAATTACCAGCTCCCAGTTCCAGCCTGGCAACCATAAGCACTTATGGAGTGAACCAGCAGATGGCAGATTGTGTGTTCTCTCTCACTCACTCACTCACTCTCTCTTCTCTCTTCTCTGTCGATCTGACTCTCAAATAAATATTTAAAAAGTTTAATTAAAAAAAGAAGCTAATGGGACTTGCTCAAGATCACACTTGGCAATGAAGCATGTTCAAGCATAAATATGCTGGAAAGCACTAAATTCTTCAAGTTTGGTCTCCAACAAAAGGTATGTACACACTTGCCCCTGCTCCCACGAATCAATGCCTACAAACACCAGCTTCTTCCCCAGGAAAGAAATGAGGGGAGTACAGGTGATATCAACATAGAAATGTTTCACTGACTGATGACCCTAGGTAAGGGTTTGTATTTTTTTCTTCAAGCTGTGAAAGTGAATTAGTTGGGGGCCAGCACTGTGGCGCAGCGGGTTAAAGCCCTGTCCTGAAGCACCAGCATCCCATTTGGGTACCAATTCTAGTCTCAGCTGTTCCTCTCCCAATCCAGCTCTCTGCTATGGCCTGGGAAAGCATTAGAAGATGGCCCAAGCCCTTGGGCCCCTGCACCCTCATGGGAGACCCAGAAGAAGCTCCTGACTCCGGATCGGTGCAGCTCTGACCGTTGCGGCCATCTGGGGAGTGAACCAGCAGATGGAAGTCTTCTCTCTCTGTCTCTGCCTCTCTTTGTAACTCTGTCTTTCAAATAAATAAAATAAATGAAAGGAAGGGAGGGAGGGAGGGAGGGAGAGAGGCAGGGAATCAGTCATGAGAAACTCCGAAAGGTAAGAAACTTCCCGTGACTCTGAGAACAGCAGAACTTCTCTCCCTTCCCAGGACACCGACCAGGGTCCTCGGGGGAAGCAGGCCTCGTCTCTCAGAATCTTGGGAAGCTTTCCTAGGACTCTAGCAATAGTGCCTTATCAGTCACATTCTAGAGCCTCCCATGTAGACCCTGGAATAGAAATTCAGGGAACCATGAGCTAAAGAGCATGGGTAGCACACCATGGCCTTCACACAGAGTTTCAAAGCCCAGCTCAGGAAGGCAGCCTCTCAAAGGTTCAGCTTGCTCACCTACCCACTGGCAATGCAGAAAGGAGAAGTGAAAGTGAATCAAGCAATTAGCACCTGTCCTGGTACACAGACAAGAACACAGGTCTCAGATTCATCATCATCACCACTGTTTCTAACAGATCATTCATACAACAGAACCAGGGAGGAAAACAAGTACTAATTTGGGGCTCTACCTAAGCATATGAGCAATGTTCCCATTTTCCTATACAAAGACTGTTAGGAAAAAGTACTTCTCCTCTGGTTTTACGAGCTACCCCTAGTTGGGCAGGGCAGGGAGGATGGGACTCAGACATACACAAATGCACCTGGGGTGTGGGGAAGATGGGGAGACAGGCTGCAAAGCAGACAGAACAAGCAGTGATTGTAGAATCTACACGGTGGACAAAAGGGAATTCTCTATATAAGGCTGTTAGCTCTTCAAAGTCTGGCCTTTTTTATTTATTTATTTTTTAATTTCGTTGAATGGTTGAGTGAGAGAGAGAGAGAGATCTTCCATTCCCTGGTTCACTCCCCAAATATCCACAACAGAAAGTGCTGAACCACACCAAGGCCAGGAACCCCATCCAGATCTCCCACATGGGTGGTAGGGACCTAAGTACTGGAGCCATCTCCTGCTGCCTCCCAGGGTCTGCTTTAGCAAGAGACTGAAGTCAGGCACTTCAATAGAGGATGCAGGCATCCCAAGAGGAAGTTCAACCTCTGTGTCACCACACCTACCTCATGGACATTTTTCATGATACAATATTTGAGGGGAGAATAAAACATATTTCTGTATGCAGTCTACCAAACAGCCGACACTGAAGGACCCCTACAGAAGAAAAACAGGACTCACGTGGCAGAAAGCATCAAACAGGAATGCACCAAGGTTCAATTTAGGGAAATTCTAAACTTCCTAGCCTTCCCTCCAAAAAGACACAACCTTTCCCTCCCCAGAATCCTCCTGAGTGTAGATAAAAACACACAGAAGGAGTAAGGACTTTTTTTTTTTTTTTTTTTTTTTACAGGCAGAGTGGATAGAGAGAGAGAGACAGAGAGAAAGGTCTTCCTTTTGCCGTTGGTTCACCCTCCAATGGCTGCCGCGGCCAGCGCACTGCGGCCGGTACACTGCGCTGATCCGAAGGCAGGAGCCAGGTGCTTCTCCTGGTCTCCCATGGGGTGCAGGGCCCAAGCACCTGGGCCATCCTCCACTGCACTCCCGGGCCACAGCAGAGAGCTGGCCTGGAAGGGGGGCAACTGGGAAAGAATCCGGCACCCCGACCGGGACTAGAACCCGGTGTGCTGGCGCCGCAAGGTGGAGGATTAGCCTATTGAGCCGCGGCGCCGGCCCAGGAGTAAGGACTTTCTAAGAAACAAAACCGGGTTCTAAGCCTAACACAGATACTCACTGGCTACAGATAACTTGATCTCCTTGCCCCTCAGAAATCTCATCCTCCAAACAGCAAAAATAGCACATCAGTACATATTTCATAGGTCTATCGTGAAGACTGGAATGAATGTGTGTTAAGGGCCTCCCTCTTTAAGGCAGCATCAACAAACGCCCACTATTATGACCATGGGCTCAGAGGAGACCCTCTGTGGTTCTCTGTGGACCTGTGGAGGTAGGGGCTTCCATGAACACACAGCTACGAGGGAGGAAGCTGAGAAGCATAGGGCCTTAGATCAGTACATTCCACAAACTAGCCAGCCTTAGCCTCCAAGCTCTCACAGAGTCTACAGAAAAATAACCCAAACAAGTGAAACTCCAACAAGAAAATGGAGTTCTGCCCTCCTCCTAACCCTCTCCCGAGTGAGTCCCAGTAACTGCACTTTGGTTTTGATTAGAAAGCTCTGCTGTGCTTCCCTGCACCCTCGCAGCCCCCGAGCCCCATCCTAAACAGGGATGGCCTCTTACTAAAGACAGTCGTGCTTTAATCTATGTACCAGAGCATGCTAATGACACCGGACTGGGTCTTGGCCCTTTGCCAAAGAGCAAACAGTGCCAACATTTGTAGACTTCCAACAGGAAATTAAATAACTGCCCTGCTGGAAATATGAACCAATTTACGGTGGTCAAACTCGAATCTTCCAAAACACTGGCCTGGTTTACGTGTATCAAGGAGACTGGGAACACTTGAGGAAGGAGATGGGGGAGAAATTCAAGTTCAAGCTCCACAAAGTCTTCCAGGGAGACTTGGAAATGGTCCTTTCACCCACTCTGCCCCAGGTAGAGCCTTCTTGGAGGTGGAGACCACAGCGCGTTTGTATCGCACTGCCCTGGGAACCAGTAACTAATGAAGCCCCTGGCAGGGCAGCGCTACAGCCACAAATTCACAAGCACAGGCAGACAGGAAATGCAAAACTCCCATTTCTTCCCAGAAGACAGGATCCACATCTACCTACTGCGTTATGAAAGACACATCTAGAAGGCTTTCTTAGCACAAAAGCTTTCCTCTCCTACACCCAGGGAAGGATAATGCTTTGAAAATGCTCGCTCAGGGGCCTTCTCATTGTTGAGCTCAGTGAGGTCAAGAACCACGTCCACCTCTTTCCCCCATAGTACCTGTGCCTGACACGGCACCTGGCTTGCAGGAAGCACTCACCAGAGACCGCGCCTTCTCCCACGGTTTGCAGCAGCATTTGCTGCACACCCAGCAGGAGTGCAGGGCCTGAGGCAGACCCTTCCAGGATGACAGCTGGGCCTTCCACACACCCCCGCCAGCCACCCAGACCTACCACGTGGAGCCACGGGACTGGGCATTGGCAAGGAACTAGGCAGGGTGCGGGCGCGTTTTCTGATATCGCCAAGGCAGGCAATCCCCATGACATAGGCACCGTGATCCTCATCCGGTGAACGAGGACGTGGCTACAGAGGGAGGCTTTGTGAACCCACAGAGGCAGCACATAAGCCCATCTCTGTCACTTCAATAACTCCACACCATAGACAAAGAAAGTGAGGTGGAAGAAATTCCCACTGGTGAAATCCATTCAAATCCCAACCCCCAGTCCTCACCGCCTGAATTCAGCCAAAGGCCCATTTCCTTCAAGGGCTGGTAGCCTATTTCTTGGGGAACGTGACTGGTTAAACAGGCACAAGATGGGGATGATCTGTGGGCAGAGTCTCCATCTAGCAGCAAATGCCCTGCTGCTGTTAAAACAATTAATGAGGCTCAGCCTGTGGCCAGCTGCTGAGAGGGGCTGTCTCTGTGACTTCCACACCATCTCCCTACTGGGAATGGCTCTGCCCGGGTTCCAGCCACAGAGGCATGGCAGTCTCCCCAGCCAGATGTCCACAATGCACTTGCCCAGTCCCTGCAGAGTCCCAGGCAGCTCAGTCCTGAACTGTCTGTGTCTGGAGGTCCTGAGCAGGACTTGGCATACGCCATTCACTGTGGCTCCCAGGTGATTCTCAGCCCCAAGTCCTGAATAATAAGAGTCACAGGGACAGCCTTTCAAGGCCACCGCCTGCACAGGCCAAGAAGCTCCTGCAAGTCTGTTGTCACTGCAAGAGGAAGGAACTGAAATCATCTTTCATCTTAAGCTCATGGGAGGCACTGTGCTTTGCAAGTTAAAAACATTTCACTATTGAAGGTATTGTTAGGATTAGTTTCTTCTTCGTACATAGGGTAGCATATTATTAGGCCAAAACATTCACTTGGTTTCCTTTCATGAATGTTCAAGAAAATACACAAGGGACTGGCATAGTGGCATAGCAGGTGAAACTGTTGCCTGCAAAGCTGGCATCCATATGGTCACTGGTTTATGTTCTGGTTGCTCCACTTCTGCTAATGGCCTGGGAAAAAGCAGAGGATGATGGCCCAAGTGTTGGGACCCCTGCACCCACGTGGGAGACCCAGAACAAGCTCTTGGTTCCTGGCTTCTGCCTTGTCCAGCTCTGTCCACTACAACAATTTGGGGACTGAAGCAGCAGATAGAAAATATCCCTCCCCGCTAGCCCCTGCCCCATCTCTCCCTCCTCTCCCTCTCTCTCTCTAACTCTGGCTTTCAAATAAATCTGTAAAAAAAACAAAAAAAGAAAAAAGAAGAAGGAGGAGGAGGAGGAGGGGGAGGAAAGGCAGAGAGCAAACACACAACGAGTCAACATGTAACATTTTCCTCTTAATACAAAATCACAGACCACCTCCCAAGAAACAAAGACAACCAAACTTCAAAGCCAGCAGAATTGCTCATCTAAAAATGTATAATATTTGGAGAGGCAATGCTCTCAGATGAGCATGATTACTGCTGTCCTCTGGACTCTGCTATTCTGCATATCCAAGAAGGTTTCATCACATGGAGACTCACACTGACATGAATCAAAGAAATAGACAACTCCACTTCTCCCATAAAGCCACCTGACGGCCAGGTGGTCTCAGCCTCCCCACATGTCCAGCCATGAATTACAGCACATTCGCAGAACCAACCAGCCAGTAGTGAGACTCCAGTGCCCTGGTGCTTCTTTCCAAAGCAACCAAAGCTATAGGCAAAAGCAAATTAAATGAGAGGAAAAGAGCAGGTGGGACGGGGAACTGGACAACAGGATCTAAACTCCAAGCAGAGGGGAATACAGCCATGACAGCAAAACACAGAAGGACAAAAGGCTGGGACCAGCCACTGTCCCGGTCCCTTACACAGCCTGAAGAGCTGTATGACAGGGGCTGCCTGAACCTATCCGCAGCATCTCCAGCAAAGAGTGGACTGGGGACCCTGTTGTAAGAGGTCACCCCAGGCTGGAACTGTGACAGCTGACTTCTGCATAGCCTGGGGATGCCAGAGAGCATGGAAGGTGCGGATCTACAGCTCCAGGTCAGCTTCTTCCAGGCACACAAAAGTGGATGAGCATGTGGGCCCTGGCCCAACTCAGGCCCCTGCATAGCTGCCTAACTCGCAGAGGCTAAAATATTTCATAGGAACTATTTGGGTGTTGCTACTTCAGCAACCCCCCCCCTCCAAAAAAAAAAAAAAAAAAAAAAAAACCAAGCAAAATAATAGGTCAGCTATAAAGGAGATAAACAATGAATTGGCAACAGAGGAGGCTGAAGGAGAAAAACAAAATCTGCTTCAGGGCCACATATGAGAGTTTCACTAAAAAGCTAAGTACAGGCGTTAAACCAGCCCACGGACTGGCAGAAAAGTAGGAAAAAGAAATAGCTCAGTGATCTCCTGTGAATACATTTTCCAGAAGAAAAGAAACAAATATGCTTTCTTTCTAAAGAAACAAATATGTTTTGCTTTGTTTTCACTGGTTTGATCCAACCTCAGCATAGTTGTGGGTCTAAATCATCACCTCTGTACAGAGAGAAGGCCCTCTGAGCTCCACACCGGTTTCCTCTGTGCCGCCCGCTCGGTGCACACAGCTCGAAGCCAGACTGTCCATCACCATAAGTGCACAGATGTTCTCCGAGAATCTACTCAGTGGCAGCCCCCATGCTAGCTGTCACCATAAGGGGTACAAAGATGTGGACACGGCACAGGTGCCCTGCTGCTGCTTACCCCATAACAGGCAAGGGCACTCATGCACATGTACACACACACAATGTAATGAGGGTACTTTGAAATATTTGTAGGAAAATGGAATGAAAACATATGTTTATTTTGGTGCAAAAACTTTCAAATTCATGCAACATGGCATAGCTGGTTAAGTCATTGCATGCAATGCCAAAATCCTACATGAGCACCAGTTCATGTCCCAGCTGCTCTACTTATGATCTAGCTCCTTGTAATGCACCTGGGAAAAGCAGGGGAAGACGGTAGGAGTACTTAAGCCCCTTTCCCTCCCAACGTGGGGGATCCAGATGAAACATCTGACTTTTGACTTTAGCCTAGCCCAACCCTGGCTGTTGCAGCCAGCTGGGGGGTGAACCAGTGGATGGAAGATCTCTCTCTCTCTCTCTCTCTCTCTCTCTCTCTCTCTCTCTCTCTCCTCTTTCTGTAACTCTGCCTTTGGAATAAATACAGAAGTCTTTTTAAAAATCATGCAGCGATTTTTCATAACATGCATGTTCTGTGAACATTTTGAAGACCGCCATGGATGTGTTGCTAAATAGAGAAAACAAATTCTCCAACTCTTTAAATCTTACCCAAATCTGCCTTTCCAGCACCTTTTCCCATAAAACACACCTGAGCTAAAGTTCAACAAGAGTTTTTTCAAGTACACTTCTAATGGCAAGTAACTTCATAGTTTTCTAAATTATTTAGATTGTTAAAAAGATTAAAGAACCAACCAGCTTTGCTCATTTTACTACTCTGTGTCTCCCAAGATTGAGAACTGCCTCTCATTAAAAAGAGAGCAGGGAGCACTTAACAGCACTCAGAGGCAGTGGGGCTTGGTAGAAAGGGTTTGGAACCAGCTGGACTCTCAACTCAATCCCTTTAGCAGCTGTGTGACCTCAACAAGTATGTTAGCCTCTCTGGGCTCAGTTCCTTCATCTATAATCGAGGGTCTCCAATTCCTCCCACACAATGGGTGGCCATGAGGAGTAAATGAGTAATAAAAATAAAATCCTTAATAGAGTGTTTGACACATATAAATGTTAATAGATGGCAGTTACATATTTGATAGCATTTTAAACACTGCAAGTTTTACTCATATTATGGGAAATAATACTAATAAGTACTACCCATTTTACAAGCACCACTGTTCTTATTTTATGTAAAGGGAAAATGGGGCTTGAAACACATCACAAAAAGTTGATTGTCAAGTTAAATTCAGATTCCATGTCCATCCATGCATGCATTCATTCATTCAACAAAAATTTACCAAGCACCTTCAATGAACCCAGCACTCTCAAAACATATGATCTATGACAGGTGTCTAAAAAAATGCTTCCATAAAGAGCCAGAGAGGCTCTCTGGTCTCCGTTGTCACTACTCAATTCCGATACAGTGGCACAGAAGGAGTCACAGGCTACGTGCATACGAATGCGGGTGGCTGTGTTCCGATAAAACTTGATTTTTGAAAAACAGGTTCCAGACCAGATTTGGCCTGTGGGTCTTTGTTTGCCAACTCCTGACCTAAAATAATCTGGTTCTATTTCCCAAACACCTTCTTTCGTTATTGGACGTGGAGCTCGAGACACAGAGCCACAAGGAAGGCAGCTCTTCTTGCACACTTACTGCCGAGCTACTCAGATCTTTCCAGAAGGCATGTCACTCAGTGAGTACACAGGCAGAACCCACAGCAGGCCAGAAGGGTGAGTACAACCTTACCTTCCCAGGGTCTTGTGGGACCTTGCGTCTCTGACACCTTACCCCGGAAAAGAAGTGGCCTTCTGTGTCCCTACTCACAGGTGACCACAGAGCAGGGCTGAACTCAGCCTCGGTCCCCAAGGCCAGAGTCCTTCCTTTCCAAAAAGAAAATAGAAAGATGGGGGATTCCCTGTAAGGTCCCCCAAAAGCAGTCACCTGCAGAAGTCTACAGGATTCTGCAAAACAAGACAGGCCGTTGGTCTCCCGTTTTCCCACTCACTGTCTTGAGGGGACACAAAATCTTGACTTAAAAAGTAACTGAGGAGCAGCAGTTTCGCCACCACTTGAGACTCCCACATTCCATATCAGAGCGCCTGGATCCCAGTCTCAACTCTGCTTCTGATTCCAGTTTCCTGCCAATGCACTCCCTGGGAGGCAGCAGGTGATGGCTCAAGTACTTGGATCCCTGCCACCTGTGTGGGAGACCAGGCTGGAGTTTCTGGCTCCTGGCTTTGGCTGGACCAGCCCCAGATGTTGCAGAAATTCTGGTGTGGGCCGGCGCCACGGCTCACTAGGCTAATCCTCCACCTAGCGGCACCGGCACACCGGGTTCTAGTCCCGGTCGGGGCGCCGGATTCTGTCCCAGTTGCCCCTCTTCCAGGCCAGCTCTCTGCTGTGGCCAGGGAGTGCAGTGGAGGATGGCCCAAGTGCTTGGACCCTGCACCCCATGGGAGACCAGGAGAAGTACCTGGCTCCTGCCATCGGATCAGCGCGGTGCGCCAGCCGCGGCGGCCATTGGAGGGTGAACCAACGGCAAAAGGAAGACCTTTCTCTCTGTCTCTCTCTCTCACTGTCCACTCTGCCTGTAAAAAAAAAAAAAAGAAAGAAAGAAAGAAAAGAAAAGAAATGAAATTCTGGTGTGAACCAGCAGATGGAATATATCTGTCTCACTGCCTTTCAAATAAATAATAAACTCCTTAAAAATTTGCTTCAAATAACCTGACTGGGACCAATTACGCACATTAGCTGCTTATCTAATAATTTTAGAGGCACTGGGGGTATCCAGCTCAGTGCCTGGCTACTCGTAATCCAGGCTTGTTAGGCACTGCCCTGACTGCATGAAGTGACGTTCCTTGCTTTCCACATGCGGCCCACTTTAAAGGAAAAGGTGCTCCACACTCAATTATCATCAGATGAGCACAAGCTTATATTTTAACACTATCCCTACTTCAGGCTTCCCCAAATGAAAGCAAATTATGTATTAACCTCAATCCCACGGGTCTCTACAGCTGGTTGGTTCTGCAGCCTCTCAGTTCTTCCTATTTCTTGGGTCAATTCCAGACACAGTTCAGGATCCTGACACCTCAGGGGAAGCAAGGAACAACCAGGCAATACATGTGATTCCTTGGGGTCCTCTTTCAGGAGTTCTAGTATCTTTAGGAAACATATCTTTCTCTATCATTGACTTATTTTCCTACAGAGAAGTGGTTTGCTTCCTACAAGATTAAATGGAGTTTCTGTAGACCAATATATCCAGCTCTTTTGTATCCCTTATTATGTCCCAAAACACCATGGGCCCCCCACAAGTCTCGCTTTAACTAAATGATGCTCCAGCCATCCCCCGGAGGCACCACCTGTCTCACGCCCATTCCTCTGCACGTGATGATCTCTCCACCTGCTCCTCCCCTTCCGCCTCTTTTCCTGGCAATCATCTTCAAGACCCTTCAATATCCAACTCAAATACCATTTTTCTGTGAAGCCTTCTTTGATGCCCTCAAGATAATCAGTGCTTCTACTCCAAAACCAGACAACTTCACACAATCTATGGGACTACATTACAGTTATTTGCTTATCTGGGTGTGCCCCTTCCCTCTGCGAGTCCTTCCACGGCTACAGCTGTGTATTTTCATCTCCAGAACTCAGCACTGGGTCTGGACACACAGTTAGGCTAAGACATGATGCATGCCTGCCACTTCTGTGTGATTCCCTAATGCACATAAGAGATTCAGGGCTAAAAACTCAGAAGGCCTGAACCAAAGGAGAAAAAGAGAACACTCTAGAACTTTCCCAGCAATATCGCTTTTGACTTCTCTGGCCACTCTCAAGAAGTAACTTTCTTCCCCCAAATCCACTCACAGGCTTTGTGACCAAATCTATTCACCTGCTGATAATTTCCCCACATACCCATAAAATGAACAAATGCATGAAATTCTCAAAACGGGTTTCTCGTTTCTTAATTGAATTTATTTTTCCTGAGCAGAAAAATGTTTTTCCTTCCTCTGCACAAACACCTGGCCTTTAAACTCTATCAAACCTGGGCAAGTTGCCTGCATCCAGCCTGCATGGAGTGTTGGAATCCAAGGGTTAGAGCCACTGATGAGTTTCCTTTGTTTTCTAAAAGTTCTCCAGTAAAATGAGTTAACCAGAACTGACCTCTGTGTACTTTTCTTTGTCAGCATCTCAAATCACTTCTTTGATTTTCTTGTGTGCCTTGCTTTAACAAAATCCAAAATATAAAAAGGCAATGTCCAAAAAGTCTTGACTTTGGAAAGCTGTATAAGGGGTCTGCAAAGGGTTCATGAAATGTGCGTATTATGAAAAAAAACACTATGCATAGATTTCAAACTTTTTGCACTAAAATAAACTTATCTTTAAATCCCACTTTTCCACAAACTTTGTTGTGTGCCCTCATAGACTATTTTAGCTTGTAAAAATTTACTTCTGAAAAAGAATTCAGAATTTCTATGGTTTGTTGGTTTCTTTTTAAGTTTATTTACATTATTTTTATTTATTTGAAAGACAGAGCAACAGAGAGACAGAGAAATATTCCATCCAGTGGTTCACTCCTCAGATGTCCACAACAGCTGGGGCTGGGCCAGGCCGAAGCCAGGAGGCAGAAACTCCACCTGGGTCTCCCACATGGATGGCAGGGACCCAAGCACTTGGGCCATTGTCAGCTGCCTCTCAGGGATTGCATTAGCAGGAAGCTGAATCAGAAGTGGAGGTGGGACTGAAACCCAGGCACTCCAACACGGAATGCAGGCAGCCCATGCATTGGCTTACCCGGCTATGCCACAGTGCAGCTCCTGAGGATTTTCCTAGGCAGATATTTTCAGGATCCCATACCTGTTTCCTGAAGTGACACACACTTCTCAGTAACTTTCTTTCTTTAGTCAAAAGAAGAAATATTGGGGACATCTGTTTGATCTAGTGGTTAAGACACTTCTTGGGATGCCCACAGCCCACATCGAAATGCCTGGGTTCAAGTCATGGCTCCACTCACGATTCCAGCTTTCTGCTAATGAGCACCCTGAGAGGCAACAGGTGATGGCTAAAACAGTTGGGTTCTTGCCACCAAGTGGGAGACTGAGATGGACTTCCTGGCTCCAGGCTTCAGCTTGGCCGAGTCACATTTATGGCAGGCATTTGGGGAATAAATCAGTGGATAGGAGAGTTTCTCTCTCTCTCTCTCTCTCATTCTCCTTCAATAAATAATTATTCTAAATGTACATTTTTTTACAAAAAAGGAAAAAAACTTATTTGATGAAACTTGGCCCTCCCATTGTCCCTTTGCTTTGTGACCTCCAGCTTCCCAAAGCATCCTCCTTAGACACAGCCCAAGACAGTGCCTGGACTCTAGGCTTCAAAACTTCCCATTCGCCCACAAAGGAACAAAAGTAATGCATGTGTGATACACAAGCTGTTAATCCCAACACAATCTGCAAGCAGCCGCACTGACTCACATTCTCTTTAGCAAAGAAATGTAGGCTTCAGCTCAAGTCACCTCCTGCTGCTCTTCTTGGAGTCTCTCTGTCTTGTTTCCCCTTTGTCCCAACACTGATGACAAACACTCCATCTGGCATCCATCACACAATGAGGCACTCATCAGCTCACTTTTCCATGCTCCTCTTGATGGGAAATAGCTCAGTAATAGATCCCCAGTATCCAGTTTGGCCGGCTCACATAAGTACTTGCTAAGTATCTGCAGAGTGTTTTCCACTGCCCGAACACACATTTCTCGGGTCACCTGCAGACTCTGGGATGGCCATGCCTGGTCATGCCATTGACCTCAAAGAAATCACTAGAGACACTGAGGCATCAGGTGGCCTCCACATCAACACCCTTTTGTAGTCTGTCCCAGATGGCCACAGACCAATTTGTGACAAGATGACTTCTTGTATCCCCAGGGTCCCTAACCAGAATTATCTACACTCTTTTCAAGACATCTTGCCTTTCCAGAGTCTGGTTTCACTGGGATAAAACTACATCTATCCTTGGCAATACTCAAATTAGGTGGCTTATATTCTTTTTTGAAAAAACATAAACCAAAGCTGATTTTCCTAAATGCAACAGTTGACTGGCACTACAGACTGGTTCACTCCTCATTACCTTTCCTACCCCTTTTCTGCCTTCTCCAACAGTCAGGACTGGAAAATGAAACCCAAATTCACAGCCTTCATGCAATTGGCTAGAGCGTCTCAGAGGGCACAGTTCTGGACAATGAAATGTAGTTGAAAGTCACTCGGGAGGCATCCCTTCCTGATAAAAATGGCTGCACTGACTGCCATAAAGCTACCAGATAATAAAGTGAGGCAGAAATCCATGCAACTATTTTATAGACATTTACCAACACCTCCTGAATTAATGAGAATATAGACTAGGCTGCTATAACAAGAATCCCAAAGATATAAAAGCTTAAAGTGCTAGAAGTATATTTATTGCTCATGTTTTTACATAAAAACCATTCAGGTATTCCACCAAAGGTTAGGATGGCAGCTTGGTGATGACAAGGACCCCGGCTGCTTCCACTTGTTGCTCTGCCATTCCAAAAGTGTTACTTTATTCACCTGGTCAAAGGTGGCTCGCCTGCACTCCAGCCCAAGAGGAGAAAAATTAAGAGGTGGCCCACTCCTTTCCTTTTGAAAGTGCAACTCGGAAGTTATACATACCAACTCTGCTCATGTTCCCCTTGGCCAAAATCTCACAGGACCATATTCAGCTGCAAGGAAGGCAGGGACATAGGTCCAGCTAAAGCTCCTGTCACAGGAGGAAAAGGGAGAAGAAAATTGAGGGGAGGAGAAAGAGAAAGGAGTTCTCTCACCATGGGGGCCCTCTGCCACGTTATGATGCAGGAGGCAGGTCAGCACCTGGACACTGGACTGCACACCCTCCAGAACTGTGAGGTACACATTTTCTCTCTTTCTAAACTAAACAACAATAGACGAAAAGAAGAAGAAAAAGAAATGGAGAAGAGAGAGAGGAGGAAGAGGCCTATTACGGCTATAAATAATAATATGAGAAGAACAAGTTGCAGCTCTGCCACACTTCTACATGCCAGGCACTGGGCTGGGTGCTGGAGCTAAGAGATGCACACATCTAAGTCCGCTCCCTCCAGAAGCTCACAGTTAGCCCTGCAAGCTGAAAGTGCCCATGACCCTGGCATCACTGACACCAGCACAGATCCCTGACCTCCACCGATGCCTGGCACGATGATACCAATCAGCAGCGGCACTGGATATTCCCCCCTAAACAACAGGTACCTGGTACAGAACTAAGAACTGAAACAGCCATGGATGCGGCATCATCCTGGCCCTCGGGAAACAAGACGGGAGAGGTGAAGCAGCAAGGAATGGTGAAGCCCAATGCCAAGTGAGGACACGTCTGGGACAGCTACAAATGGCTCTGAATGAGGATAGGTGACGGCCGATGGCCTCTGTCAGCACAGTAGATCTTAGGTGATGGGCTGGGGTAGGTGAAGGCAGGGAAAGCAGAAGATGGCTGCCAGTGCAAGCGGAGCACAGGGAAGGACCTGCTCACCCCAGCCACGTGCACAGGGCAGCTCCTCTGTCATCAGACGGAACCTGCCCTAGACGATCCCAGCACTCAGCTGCTGTGTCCCCCAGAGACAGACACTGGACCGCTACACTCTAAACACAAGGCAGCCACCCCACCTAGCCCATCACGAGTGATTTCATGGTCCCGGTTACAACACCATTTCCCTAAAGCAATTTTCCCAGAAGTGGCAGAAGGGCCGAGATTAACTTCAAGTTGCCATGGAGAGCCCCAGAAGACCATCTGTCCCGGCTGGTTTAGACTTTCATCTCCCACGAGGTTACTTCCTAGGATCAGATGCTCTCAAAATTCTCTCCCTGCTGCAAGATTCGGAGAACCTAAATCGGATCCAGGAGATGTGAAAACTCCAGGATAAAAGTGAGGAACACCTTGGTCAAATGAAGGAAGAAATCATCCAAGCAAAGGACAGACAATAAGTCAACGATAAACAATGGTTACACATTCACTTAGTTTGGCTTTTATTCCTTTTTCTATATCCATAGCCCACCTCAATCCAGAGAAACTTTCATATAGTGAACAATACCGACGATGAGGATTTTTAAGCCAAGGCCAAGGAACCTGTCAGTAAGACAAGGAAAGAAAATCAGGAAAGCATAGTATGCAAAGCTACAAAGGTCACAAAATTCTGAAATGGAAACTAACCCTGAGCCACAAGTTTTTCCCTGGTTTCCCTTGAACTCAAAGCAAAAATAAAATATCTATAAAAATGTGTATTATGAGAAAGCTGCAAACAGGTAGCGCAGTTATGGCCACTGCAGCCAATTGGGGAGTGAAACAATAGAATGGAAGACCTCTCTCTCTCTCTCTCTCTGCCTCTCCTTCTCTCTCTGACTTTCAAATAAATAAATAAGTCTAAAGAAAGAAAGAAAGAGTGAAGAGACACAAACTCCTGCATCTGATGCACCAGGCGGGCATTTCAGTAAAGCATTGAGAGCCCAGTGTGCACTCAGATGGGGGTTTTAATGGACATGAATATGGGTCCCCCATTTCTTTTCCCACTACATCCTCTCTGGCATACTTTTGAGTAGAGGGCTTCGTGGGGGTGGCCTTGCTCCCACAACTCTTCTTGGTGAAGGGCAGATGAGACTCCCCCAGATTTCCCCCAGGAAGACAGGTGACAAGTTATAGCAAAAGATCAATCACTTTAGGCATGGAATCCCCTAAACAAACCCCTATGGGTGATGCTTACTATCAAGGCTCCTAGCTGTTGGAGAAGCAAATGACTCCTTCAGTCCAGTGTCGGGCCGGCTGTGTCACTCTCTCAAGTCAGTTCATTCCCTTTGATAAAGGACAGGCAAAGAACCCTGGACTAAGGGAGACAGACAAGAGGCTGGGTCCTGCATTCAGGATTCAATGCAATTCTTTAAAATTTCTCATTTGCTTCAGCTCCTCTTATACGCATAGGCTAATATCTATCCTCCTGCCTTAACAGCTTAACCTGCTGCACCACAATGCTGGCCCCTCTTGCCTTTTTTTTTTTTTTTTTTTCAGAAACAAGGACAGTTGCTTATCTTCCTGTCTTCCCTTTCTTAATTCTGCCTTAGAAGTATTATTTTAGGTAATGCATTATAAGCAATCATAAAACAAAACAAAAAATTGCATGCTGGTGATGTGGTGTAGTGGGTTAAGCTGCCACCTGCAATGCCGGCATCTCACATGGGCAGTGGTTCAAGTCCTGGGTGCCCCACTTCTGGTCTAGTTACCCGTTAATGAGCTTAGGAAAGTGCATGGGCCCCTGCACCCATGTGGGAGACCTGGAATAAGCTCCTGGCTTAGGCCCGGCCCAGGTCCAGGTCCAGGTCCAGCCATTGTGGCCATTTGGGAGTGAATCAGTGGCCAGAAGATCTCTCGATCTCTCTCTCTCTCTTTCTCTCTATAACTCTGCCTTTCAAATAAATAATCTTTTTTTAAAAATAAACTGCACAAGGGCATTTTATATTTCTCAATGGATTCCCTCCGTCTCTCTTTTATCTGCACGTTTCTGGATGTAGGAAGGATCTATATATCACCTCTGCTTTAAAAGGATGAGAGAATAAATCAACAGAGGCTGACGCTAGGGTCATCCCAAGTCAATGGCCGAGCTGGTCCCAGGGCAGAAACTCCACAACTCCTGGCTACAGACGGCAAGGCCTGTCCCACTCCCTCCGGGGTCTCTCCCCTCCCTGATCAGGTGCTGCTTTTATCTTCTTGTGGGTCTGCAGGTGGGTGGCAATGCTGCCGACTCCTTTCTGGCTCCATTTGGGCCTTTTTCTTTCATCCATTAATTAAGTCATGCGCTTTTCTCATGGGGGGGGGGCAGAATCTTCAAAAGAGGAAAAGGAGCCCTCCCTTTCACGGCATTCAGGGATTAAAGTTCATCTGGCTATGGAATGCTCACCAGGGACCAAATGCATTACCGAGAGGCAACCGCTGAAAGCTGGTGACACATTAATATGAAAACGTGCAGACAGAGCTCAGTTGAGACCAGCAAGGTCTCAGGCTTGGCATTCCCAAGGCAGCGCCAAGGAGCCCTGTGGCACCTCGGGGGACAGAGAGGTGCCAGTGCCTGGTCAGGGGCCCTCAGGATGACCATCAGTGGTAGCCTTGTCCACTGTGTTGACCTCAAAAGCAGAATGCCCTTGGCAGTGTTCATCCCGGGGTGCCTCCCAACTCTGGGGGTCCTGGAGCTGGGCCAGGATCCTTCCCCTTCCCACTGCAGTGAGGCCAGCCCTGAGCAGTAGAAAAGCAGCCTGTATTCTTCATCCTCATTTACTCAGCTTCTCTGGGCTCCCCTCCTTCCCCTAGGAGTTCTGGGCAGCAAGCCTTCCATGACATAGAACATCCATTCGGGCATCACACTGGTGCTTTTTTTTTTTTTAATTAGAAATAATTACAGATGTATAGTGGAGACTGCAAAAATAGAAGAGCGCTCATTCACCTTTCACCCAGTTTCGCCCGCTGCTAACACTGAACATAACCACAGCACAGCAGAAAAATCAGAAAACTGACACTGGAGCAGCCACAGGCCTTACGCAGGCTTTGCCAGTTTGACACGCACTCAGTTTCTGTGGTGTATACACTCTGTGCAATTTGGCCACATGTGGATGCGTACAACCACCGTCACGTCACAATCCCAGAAGTGTGCCATCGCCACAGCCATTACAGAGACACCTCGCTCACTGAAGGACCTGTGGGTTGTCTCCATCTTGGGGCTGGTACAAACAAAGCTGCTATGAACAGTACAGGCATCAGTGTAGACCTAAGTTTTCACTTTTGTCAGACAAATTTCTACAAGCATGATTGCTAGATCTTATGTCAAACCTTCTCTATAAATGTTGAGGGAGAATTTTCTAAAAATATGTATTCCACACACTACTCTGCCTCTTCATATACAGTACACTGAACCAAGCTGTGCAATAATGAAAAATACACACCTGACATTGAATACTTCATATAAAATAAAAGAGCAAATATCTCAATGATGATTTTGTGGGTTTGTTTTGTTTTTGTTTTTTTTTTTAAAGATTTATTTATTTATTTGAATGTCAGCGTTACACAGAGAGAGGAGAGGCAGAGAGAGAGAGAGAGAGAGAGAGGTCTCCCATCCACTGGTTCACTCTGCAGTTGGCCACAATGGCCGGAGCTGCGCCAATCCAAAGCCAGGAGCCAGGAGCTTCTTCAGGGTCTCCCACACAGATGCAGAGGCCCAAAGATTTGGGCCATCTTGTACTGCTTTCCCAGGCCATAGCAGAAAGCTGGATCAGAAGTGGAGCAGCTGGGACTTCAACTGGCACTCATATGGGATGCCAGCACTGCAGGTGGTGGCTTTTATCCACTATGCCACAGTGTCAGCCCCAATTTTGTGGGTTTCTTAAAAAGGTAGAGTTTCAGAGAGAGGTAGAGACAAAGAGAGAGAGGTCTTCAATCTGCTGGTTCACTACCCAAATGGCCTCAAGAACCGGAGCTGGGCAAGGTGGAAGCCAGGAGCCAGGAGCTTCTTCCAGGTCTCCCATGTGGGTGCAGGGGTCCAAGGACATGGGGCAGCCTTCGCTGCTTTCCCAGGGGCATTAACAGGGCACTGCATCAGAAGTGGAGCAGCCAGGACTCGAACCAGCACCCATATGGGATGTTGGCA
Organism: Oryctolagus cuniculus; assembly: GCF_051225735.1. Lineage (NCBI taxonomy): Eukaryota > Metazoa > Chordata > Mammalia > Lagomorpha > Leporidae > Oryctolagus > Oryctolagus cuniculus. The sequence continues at coordinate 109,593,666 of NC_142873.1, forward strand.
TTGCAGTCCAGGGCTTTAACTTGCTGCACCACAGTGCCATCCCATTTTGTGTGTGTTTTCTTTTTAAATATTTACTTATTAATCATTTTGGTGTGTGGAGTTTTTCTTAGCATGTCATTATTGAAAGTGAATACAAATAAACTAACAGTAATAACTCACAAGTGCTCAGTGAATATTTTGCTGTTTGATATGTTAATTGTGGCTTTCAAATGCACTATGGTATTTAAATTGTAATGAATTAATAAAAAAAAGTAATGGCTTTCATAAAAAAAGATTTACTTATTTATTTGAAAGTCAAGCTACAGAGACAGAGAGAGAGGGAGAGACAGAGAGAAACAGAGATCTTCTCCAGATGGCTGGGCCAGGCCAAAGCCAGGAGCCAGGAGCTTCTGAGTCTCCCATGAGTGTGCAGGCTCCCAAGGACTTGTGGCATTTCCCGCTGCTTTCCCAGCACATTAGCAGGGATCTGGATCACAAGTGGACCAGCCAGGACATGAACCAGCACCCATTATAGGATGCCGCCTTCACAGGCAGCTGCTTTTACCTGCCACGCCACAATACCAGCAGCCCTGTTGTGAAAATCTAATGAGAGAGACAGTTGTTTTGAAAGTGCTTTGAAAACTATAACATAACCAATGAATACAGATGCAGAGGTCTTTTTAACCAACTCCCACATAACTAGGGCAGTGGACAGGGTCCCTGACTCCACTGGAGTCTTCATTCCCTCTGTAAAGTGTCCTGCACTGTGGTCATGGAAGTGTGAGAACTTCTGCATGCTCCTGGACACAGCATACACTCCCGTTCCCACCTGTTGAGTTTTATGCTCCAAGAACCAGTAGAGTCTGGTCCCAAAGCTCATTATACAGCCATATAGCAGTCATATTTTTCAGAAAATATGTAGTTTAACTCTACAGAATATAAATTGATGAAACAAGATCATTAAGGAGAGTTATTACTTCTATGAAAACAGTCAAATTCTTTGGAAAGGTGAAATAAAAATAACTATCCCAGGCCAAAACAAAAAGCTACTGTATAAGCCCTGTGATGAGGATAAGCAATTGGGGAGGCAGGGTTTAAAGGAATTTTCCATTTTGAATGCTTCATATGTTCAAATTTCTTTTTGTTTTTTTAAGATTTATTTTATTTATTTGAAAGGCAGAGTGACACAGAAAGAGGGACAGATAGAGAGAGAAAGATATCTTTTGGGGCCGGTGCTGTGGCACAGCAGGTTAAAGCCCCAGCCTGCAGCACTGGCATCCCATAGGGGTACCAGTTCTAGTCTTGGCTGTTCCACTTTCGATCCAACTCTCTGCTAATGCTCCTGGGAAAGCAGAGGAGGATGGGCCAAGTCCTTGGGCCCCTGTACCCCGTGTGGGAAACCCGGAAGAAGCCCTTGGCTCCTGGCTTCAGATCAGCTCAGCTCCAGCTATTGTGGCAATTTGGGGAGTGAATTAGTGGATGGAAGACCTCTCTTTCTCTTTCTCTACCTCTTTCTGTAACTCCTTCAAATACATAAAATAAATACTTTAAAAAAAAAAAAAAGGTAGAAGGTTTCGGGATGGCATTGTGGCATAGCCACTGACTGTGACATCTGCATCTTGTATCCAAGTCCCAGCTGCCCCACTTCCAATCCAGTTCCCTGCTAGTGCACCTGGGAAAACAGTGGAGGATGGCCAAGTGCTTGGATCCCTGCCACCCACATAGGAGACCCGGATGGAGTTTCAGGCTTCTGGCTTTGATCTGGCCTACTCCCAGGTGTTGCACCCATTTGAAAACTGAATCAGCAGATAGAAGATTCTCTCTCTTTATCTCTCTGTGTATCTCCCCTCCCTTTCTGTAGCTCTGCCTTTCAAATCAATAAATAAGTATTTAAAAAAAAAAGAGTAAAAGATTCAACAACGGATAAAAAGGAGGAAGTTTTAAAAACTATTGATTCTTGGCCGGCGCCGCGGCTCAACAGGCTAATCCTCTGCCTTGCAGATCCGGCACACCGGGTTCTAGTCCCAGTTGGGGCACCAGGTTCTGTCCCGGTTGCCCCTCTTCCAGGCCAGCTCTCTGCTATGGCCCAGGAGTGCAGTGGAGGATGGCCCAGGTGCTTGGGCCCTGCACCCCATGGGAGACCAGGAGAAGCACCTGACTCCTGCCTTCGGATAAGCGCGGTGCGCCAGCCACAGCACACTGGGCACAGCAGCCATTGGAGGGTGAACCAATGGCAAAGGAAGACCTTTCTCTCTGTCTCTCTCTCTCACTGTCCACTTTGCCTGTCAAAAAAAAAAAAAAAAAAACTATTGATTCTTGAAGGCCACTAACTAAATCATACAAGACGTAAGTCAATGTGACATTACAACATTGTAATGATGAGAACATAGCACTTCTGCCATTGTAACAAGTGACCAAATCCCTGTACCAGGGCTCATATAAAACAGTAATGGTATTAGCAACTAGTAATATTTATTAAGTTACTACTATATGCTAAGGGCATTCCATTATTTCATGTATTACTCACCCCCACCAACAAAAAAAGGATGGAATATATACATCTTATAGATGAAAATATCAGAGGAGGACCTAGTAACTCTCCCGTAGCAGGAGTTGGGTACTCAAGGTCAGTCCAACTCCACCACACTACATCCTGCAAAAATCCAGTCTACTGGGCCTCGAGGTGGGGAAAGTCTGGGGGCTTTGGAAATTCCACTGGAACGGTGTATCTGCACCACCTGCAGCATCTGGTTCAGTCTCTGAGAGCTCGAGTTTCTAACCAGCTCCAAGACGACAGGTGACAGGGACACACTGCAAGGGGCCACGTCCCACCCTAGAAGAGTATGTACTCACTGTCCTTCTCTACAATCCCACCTTCTTCAAAAAGCAGAGGTCACACAGCACGTCAGTGCCCTTCCGCCTCCCATGGGCCTACTGGGCCTCAGCAGTGTCTTCCACGCCCACCAGGCTGACCCAGCTGTTGCTGAGGGCTAGGAACGTGGGCATCACATCTATTAAGGGCCTCTTCCGGGCCATGCACGGGAGTGCCAAGGAGAGTAAGGGAAAGACCCACATGCCCCAGAGCTTGTAACCTTCATTACACAACCTACTGCTGCAAAGACAGGCACATGTCACCTAATAATGTGTCAGACACCAACGGCCTGTGGCTATGATGGTGGTCCCATCACATGATAAGGGGCTGGAGATATCTATCACCTAGTGTCACTGCAGCACCAAGCACACTCACCTGTGTGTGTGGAGGCTGAGCTAACACGTCTACGGCACTGCCAGCTGTGTACACAATACATACGGTTACACACAGTACAAACTTGGCAATGACAATAAATGGCAGCATTACTGGCTTATTCATTTTTTAAAGATTTATTTATTTACTTGAAAGTCAAAGTTACAAAGAGAAAAAGAGGGGGAGAGAGAGAGAGAGAGAGAATCTTCCATCTGCTGGAAGATGTGCCCAGATAGCCACAACAGCCAGGGCTAGGCCAAGCCAAAGCCAGGAGCCTGGAACTTCATTTAGGTCTCTCACATGGGTAGCAGGGGCCCAAGCACTTGGGCTATCTTCTACTGCTTTTCCCAGGCCATTAGCAGGGAGCACAATCAGAAGTGGAGTAGCAAAGACTCAAACAGGCACCTATATGGGATGCCAGAGCTGCAGACCATAGGTTTACCTACTACGCCACAACTCAGTCCCTTATGTATTATTTTAGAGTATACTCCATCTACTTACGAAAATAAAAAGCATGTGTAAAATGACCTCAGGCAGGTTTTCCAGGAGGTATTCTGCAAACAGGCGCTGTGTAAGATTGCCTACAGTATGCAGCACAGGAACACCCTGTACAGGTCTGCAGCCTAGGAGCAACAGGCTACACCACTCAGCCTGGGGTGTAGTAGGCTGTCACATCCAGGCTTGTGTGTAAATCCACTGCAGGGTTGTTTACACAACAACAAAATCGTCCAGTGACCCGGTCCTCAGAATGTAGCCCCTTCATGGGAGATGCAAGGCGGTACCCGATTACCACAATTTCATGAGCTTGTGGTAACATCATAGAGAACAGAGCAAAAGCATCTTAAAGGGTCCACACGGTCATCAGAGTGTCTTAAAGAAGTTACTCCACATTTCCCACAGCAAACACTGAAACAAAGAGTGACCAAGAGTAACCCCAGGACTCGGCCCTTCTAACTCAAACCTTCTTATCTGGCTTTGCAGCATCTCTGTGTTTGCACCTGGCTGGCTGCCCATCTTCTGGGCCAAGGAAAGGAAAATATTCACAATCCTGCCTTCCTTACAAGGGGAAATGTCAGCTTCTGCTTTTAATTAAGCATTTTATACTGATTTTCGTCTTTGACCATAAAAGATACCCAACTGCATATTTTTTAATGATCCATACAGATCTAATAAACAATGTTTTTCCAGTAAAAAGGCGGCTCCCACTGTCTCCCCTGTTCGCCATAAAAATTTGAGCTTTCCAATACGCACTAAATTGACAAGTATTTAATGGACGCCTCTTTTATCTGTGCCAGGCTCGATGTGTTAGGCACTGCAGATGTGAAGGGGAATGAAACACCATTCTTCCCCATCCAGAGTTCGCAGTCTAGAGGGAGAGGCAAATATGTAAAGAAATCATCCCAGTAGACAGCACTGCAGCAGTTTCAAAACAAAAAACAGGGACTGGTGTGGTGGCCTAGCAGGTAAAGCCACCACCTGCAAGCCAGCATCCCTTATGGGCACCAGTTCCAGTCCAGGCTGCTCCACTTCTGTTCCAGCTCCCTGCTAATGGCCTAGGAAAGGCAGCAAAGGACGCCCAAGTGCTTAGGCCCCTGTCATCCATGTGGGAGACCCTGTGAAGCTTCTGGCTCCTGGCTTCGGCCCATTCCAGCCCTGGCCATTGAGGCCTTCTGGGGGGTGTAGTAGAAGATGGAAAATTTCTCTGCCTCTCCCTCTCTCTCTGTAACTCTTTCAAATAAATAAATATTTTAAAAAACAATAACAACAACAAAGCAGAGATTTGCCGATTCAGATGCAAAACCATAATCTATTTCCCGTTTGAAGGAATGAAGAGGTATAAATAAGCAGAGTCCCACTGTGCTCCTGCAGTATATTGTGGTCAGCCAGCAACAGCCACAGACACACAGGCCAAGCATTCTCCTAGGCACTCAGGGGACTATGGAGGATTCCGTAGCCAAGGAGTTTACAATACCCTTAGGGAACACTGAGAGATCAAAAATAGCAACTGCCACTGGCATTCTAGAAGTTTTCGGACACTAGCGAGAGAAGTCAGCGTAGAGCAGGTCTGGTTCATACATCCTTGATGCTCCACAGCCATGGGCCCTGAAGAATTTTTGAAGAAGGGAAATGACGGGATAGAAACTGTTCACATATCAATTTTATATTTTACTAATGGGACTCTTCTCAGAACACCTGCTCTGCGCCAGTCATTATTAGTCTAAGCATTTTACATGTATTATTTGTCATTTTCCTATCAGCCCTTTATGGGAGACTGAAATCTACCACCCTAAGATATTTCAAAAGATTTCAAGATGGCTGTTCAGAGAAAACGTAGACATTGGACTCAGAGGCTTTAATGAGGCCTCCTAACCACCTCAAGAGGATCTAGAAAGATCACACTTCTAGAGGTGCAGCCCCCAAACCACCCCATTGTCCAGGGCTGTGACACATTCAACCAAGGACAGCACTGAGATTACCTACAACATGTTATCTGCATGTTTCATTCACTGTGCACTGCCCTCACTCCTGCTTCCAGAAGCTCCGAGCCCCTATTCTGGTGCTACATAAACTTCAACCATCTGGCCCTTCTTTGAATCTCACACTCAGTGTGACCCCCATAGGTATACATGCAATACACTTGTTCACCACTTCTGTTGGTCTGTCTGCTGCCAATGTATTTCAAAAATGCAATTAAGGAACATCGGAATGTAGAGGGAAAATATTTTTGGAAGATATTTTTATTTATTTGAAAGACAGAGTGACAGGAAGAGAGAGAGGGAGAAACAGAGAGAGGGAAATCTTTCATCTGCTGGTTTGCTCCCCAAATAGTAGCAATGGCGAGGACTGTGATAGGTAGAAGCCAGGAACTAAGAGCTTCATCCAGGTCTCCCACATGTGTAGTAGGGGCCGAAGGACTTGTGTCATCTTCTGCTATTTTCCTAGGAACATGAGTAGGGAACTAGATTGGAAGTAGAGTAGGAGGAACACAAAGCAGCACCCACATGGGATGTCAGTGTCTCACGTGGCAGCTTAACCTGCTGGCCCCTAGAAGAAAAATCTTAAATGGCCCCCCACCTTCAAGGCAGACATGATCATCCCCTTTCTAGAGATGAGGGCAACTGTGACCCAGTATGGGCATCTAAGTATGGGCATCTAAGGTGATGTACCTAATAAGTGCCGTGGCTGAGCGAGTTAATTCAGCCGGTTGGATTACTGAAAGGAAGATGGGAGGCATTTGGGGCAGAGGTTAGGTCATCTTTTGGGATGCTTGCATCCATGTCAGAGTGCCTGGGTTAGAGCCCCAGCATGCTTCCAACCCAGCTTCCTATTAATGTGCACTCTGGGAGGCAGAAGGTAACAGCTCAAGTATTGGGTCCCTGTCACCCACATGGGAGACCCAGGTTTAGTTCAGCCCTGGCTGTTGTGAGCATTTGGAGATTTGGAAAGTGAACCAGTGGATGGAAGGTCTGTCTGTCTGTCTCTCTCTCTCTCTCTCTCTCTGCCTCTCAAATAAAATAAATAATAAAAGCAAAAGTAAGAGAGTCCGGGCGAAAGAAGTAATGGAAAGCCGCTGGGTATTCTGGGCCTGAGGAATGGTAGCAACACCCAAAAGAGGAAAGTTTATCACACGGCTCTCATAAAGAGCTTTATCTGCTTTTTCAAAATTATCCAATGGCAGTTCTCTGTAGGACAGCAATAAAGGTACTGAGTACCTACTAAGTGCTGGCGACTACACATCAACAGGGCCTGCTGGGCAGAGGAGACATGGAGAGATTTAGTGACCGGTCAGTGCTCAAAAAGGCAAAGTGACAGGACAGTGAGAGAGAACTACTGGGTTTTCCTTCTTGCCTATGGCAGCTGGCCACATGCTGTCGGACTCAAACTCATGCACAATACAAGAACCCACCACAAGGGGTCAGGCCTGTGGCCGCCACCGCCTCCTCCCTCTCCTCCTCCTCCTCCTCCTGCACCCCTCCTCCCCCCATGTTCTCTATCCGCCCCCCCTTCTCTTCCCCTGCAAAGGGCTGCAGCTCCTGCCCCTGCAGATGATTTGCTCCTTAAGGGCTCTTAGTCCTGATTCTGGAATATTCTAAGACTAACTACAAAATGTACAGGATCTAGTTCAAAATACAAACCCAGGGCTCCTTGTTCAAAAGAAAATTACGAATTTCAAGACAGCAAGAGCAGAGCATTAAACCAACAGTGGGGCCCAAGCACGGGGAGGGCTGTGCAGTTGCACAGTCACACACCCAGAAAGCTCCTACTCCCCTGCACTGGTAACAAGCGTAGGACTGGCTCCTAGAGGATGCTCTTATGTTCTGATTTTCTGAGGAGCAGGATACCCAGGGCCAAGAAGACAGCTTCTCCATTCTGGGAGGGCCGCGCAGTGCAGGCTCACAAGACGAAGGAGGAAGCTGCTCCAGGGCGCAGGCATCTCCCTTTCCATTCTCACATGGTTTCCAACGATTATGTGGTACAGTATTCAGTGCAAAGGAATGTGGTGGTCTACCCTCCCAAAGGTTATCCTTAAGGCCAAGTGTACAGGGAATAAGTCAAGGCTGCAATCAGCCCTACTTTAAAAGAAACAACTCTTCCTGAACCTCATATACAAAGCTTGGTAAAAATAATAATAATGGCAATAACGAACATGATTCGAGTGTTTATACCAGTGACTATGCTAAATCTTCTCAAAAGATACACAATCCTAGGGCAGGCTTTGTGGCTCAGTGGGCTAAGCTGCTGCTTGGGATGCCAGCACCCCAAATGGGAGCTCCAGTTTGAGTCCTGGCTTTTCTGCTTCCAACCCATTTTCCTGGGAAGACAGCAGGTGATAGCCCAAGTTCTGCCCTGCCACTCAAGTGGGAAACCTAGATGAAGTTCCTGGCTCCTCGTTTTGGCCTGGCCAAGCCCCAGCTATTGTGACCATTTGGGGAGTAAACCAATGGATGGAGGAGCCCATCACTCTGCTTTTCAAATAAATAAATAAACCTTTAAAAATTAAAATCCAGAACATACACAATCCTCACAATATCGAGAAGGCAATGTTAGAAATCAGGCTCATCCGCTTTCCTAGAAGGGTTTGTTTCACTCATCTACCTCTCCTATGTATGAAATCTCAGAGGAAAACCAAACCAAACAAACAAACAAACCCTATAACTGTCCCACCTTGGGCAAGTCCGCTTCCTTCCTGGGCCAGGCACGCTCCACTGTAAATGGAGCATTTGGCCTGCCTTCTCTCAGGTCCTCCGCACCCTGCTAGTATGCTACCCCAGAGCGGGAACCCAGGGACACTCGCCCCACCCCGTTCAGCTTTCTCACACATGCTGCTCCAGAGCACAAGGCGGACAAACCACCAAGTCCAGCACATCAGAAAGAAAACCAGCCTGGCAGCCAGGACACCTGGATTCTCTCTGGGGATTCATCAGCCACCCCCTCCCAGTGTGACTTGCAGCAAGCCACTTCAACACTCTGAGCCTCAGACCCTCACCCAGAAACTGGTTAGCAGACCCCTAAGGTCCCTCCTGATAAGTAGGGTACAGGGCAAATCAGCATCCGTCAGTGATTGCTATCAGTATCACTATTCCTGGCCATGACCTATTCCAATAGTGTCCTGTGGCTCAAATAAGACCCCTTTTCATGTAAAAACAAAATAGACTCCTCTAACTGGGAAAATGCAGAATGCCAAAAAGTCCTTAATTTTCACCCAATTCATCAAAGTTATAGTCGCGCATCCTCAAATAATCGGAAGCCTTATCGCAATCACTGATGACCTTGATTCACAGAACCCTTGCGATGATGCTGAAGACCCTGGGCAGGGACCCACTTCTCTGCACCCCTGGCAGCTCAGGTCTCAGTCCACTTCCATTTCCATCTCCTACCACCTTGACCTTCCAACTCCTCCTCCCCTCTCTCACAGCTGCCCTTACCATACTGCTAAGGCCTAAAACACAGCACAGGAGGAGACATATGTATCCAAAGCATTGGGAGCTGTGTATCCATGCATCCTTCTGAGTTTTAATCTTCTTTCGCAAAGAGTACAAGCCTTTAAGGGAAAGAGAGGATGCACACGTTTCGTGCATGTAGAAAGCTTGACCCAGTCTCAGATAAATCCTTCATAACCGTATTTTAATATATTTTTGGAAAAACATGAAATACTAGAATATAAGAAAAGCAAGGCTAAGTGACTTTAATTTGCACACAGATCACCTGAGAATCTTGTTACATTGCAAATTCTCATCCAGTGTGTGTGAAGAGGAGTCTAAGACTTGTTGGCAGCAAGCTCCAAGGTGATGTTGATGCTGCTGGTGCACAGAGGTTGGCCCAGGGGAAAACTGAGGGTCAGAGAGGCAAACGTTTTGTCTAGAATCACACAGAGGCAGAGATAAGAGACGAACTCAAGTTTGTGAGCTTTCAGTTCAGGGCATCCTTTCTCAGGGAGGTAGGGTGGGATGCTTCTAAATACACACACACACAGAGAGAGAGAGAGAGAGAGAGAGAGAGAGAGAATGGGGACTACATTGTGGTCTCTGTACCAGTTTCCATTAAAGAGTCTTACCAACAAAAGTTATTCAAAGAAATACATGTTAATTTGTTAGGGGAGGGAGGATTCGGATTACAGTAACACTGTAACCTTTTCAACTCCTTAAAGACACCTCTCTGATCAGCTACCCCTTATCACCCAAACTTCTGTACCGCGACTATTGTCCACAAAGGCATTTTCCAAATTACAAATTAGTGTCTTGGAAAAAGTTCAAAACAAGCTATTATTCCAATTCAACATTGAGGGAGGAGATAAAGGGTCTTTATTCCAGCATCATTAGGACACTTCATGTACCGGAACATCCTTTGCCCGGAACCACTTAGGGCTCACGGAGTGTGTGAAGAGTCGCACTTGGCAGTCCAAGCTTTCAGACAGGATTCAGAGCCTCCTGGCCTCCCACCGCTCAGAACCACTCAAAGGGTTCCTGAGGCCTGGAACTGAGTTTGCACAATCTTAAGAGTTTGAGAAAGCCTGCTCCAAGAGATGGCTTTGCCCAAGCAAGGCACGCTGCAGGTCCACAGTGTGTTCCTGACTCAGTGTCACAGCCACTACCTGAAAGTCACAAGTGTTCCAGATTTTTGACCAAGTTTTCTTCTAAAAGTCACAAAGCATACCCTGAGGGGTCAGCATTGTGGCACAGTGGGGCTCAGCAGGTTAAGCCGCTGGCTGTGATCCCAGCATCCCATAGAGCACCCCTCCGAGTACTAGCTGCTCCACCTCCAACCCAGCTCCCTGCTAAAGCACCTGGGAAAGCAGTCAAAAATAGCCCATGTGCTTGGGCCCCTGCCACCCTCGTGGGATCCCCAGAAGATGGAAGACTGTCTCTCCCTCTCTCTTTATAGTTCTGACTTTCAAATAAATTAAATAAATTTTTAAAAAGAAAGAGGGAAGCATTTCCTGAAAGGAAAGATCAACTGGCTGGTGAACCTTCTTATTCTAGTCCACCACTATGATAAAATGAACAAATTCACTGCGACTGCTCTGGACTTGGATCTTGCCATGTTAGGAAACCCAGAGGACAGAGGGGTAACACTTAAAGGCAAAACTAATGTTTCCCCTTGCAGGAGGAAGCGCCAACATAGCTCCAAAGCCACAGGAGCCTTCTCAGTGGAGCTTCTGGTGGTTTCTAAGTGGAGGAATGCAATCCATCAGCCCCCTGGAGCTCTGGTCTGGCTGCCAACCCTCCCACCAGACCTTTCCTGAACTTGCATCCCGACCACAAACTCCCCTTGCCTGCATGGAAGGTTCTGACTTCCCCTCGCTGTGCACCAATCAGGGTTCAGTAAGCAAGGCAGCCTCGCCTGGGGGCCGTGTCTCTCTCTAGGCACGCGTCAAAGTGAATTCTATCTCCTCTTTAATGTGTCTCTCCCTCCTCGCCCAAGTCTGGGAGCCCCTCACAGATAGGGAGGATGTTTGCTCCCTGGGTATCCCTGGCACCCAGCATAGTCCGTGGCTCATCACCAGGAATTACAAAAGGCCAGCTATTATTGCTACATAACGACGCAGTGCCTCCACTCTCGCTTCTTGGACTTGGCGTCCTGTACTGTGCTTCCTAAAAAACAGCTAGGGCTGGAAGGCACACACAAACCTCCTCCCCATACAGAGGAGGAAATCAGACAGACAGGCAAGTGCTCTGGGTGGTGGCGGTGCGTTCAGTGGTCTCGCAGAAAGGAGACACTCTGACCTTAGACAAGTGACTCTCAGCTACCCCAGCAACTCCTCAGAGCCAGGCCAGCACCCATCAGCGAAGGAATCTGGTTCCTTCCTGACCTCATGCCAGAAGCCAGAAAAGCAGATCTCTACCGCAGACCCCAGCGCTGAAGAATTCAGGGTGGGTAACGCTGGGCAAGGCAGGTGCGAGCCTTCGATTCCTCACCTGTAAAACACGGGCGATGGCTTACCACGGGCACTGGCGACCTGCCCCCGGCCCAGAAGCACCATCTGCTTCCACCTTCACCAAAAGGTAAGGATGTAGCCACGAGAAGTGCCCCCAGTGTTTACAGTCGGGGAGACTGGGGCTTCAAGGTTTGCCCAAAGGCACTTGGAGGTAGGTGAGTGGCTTCAGCTCACTCCCACAGCCAGTATTTTGACTTTGGTCTGATTGGCTTTCCCAACAAACCCCTTCCCAGCCCTAAAAAAGCATCAACAGTGAGAAAAGCCTTGCCTGAGAGCAAGCAGGAGGCTCGCCCCATGCTCCGGTTTCCTGGCAACCAGGGCTCGCCTTACCTGATTGCACTGGCGGCAGCTCTACTAATCCTAGGTGCCCACAACAGAGACAGGATTCTTTCCCTGCGGGCCCCACTTCTCCTGAGATTAGCCACAGGCCCCAGGAGGCTGCTATCCCAACCCCAGGGCAGGAAGGCAGCACAGCCAAGAGGGAGCTTACCGCAGGAAGCCACCGGCTCACTGAGAGAAACAGCGTAGACTGGATGGCGGGTCTGATCACAAGCAGCAGAGGCAATGCCAGCGGGATGGACGCATGCGTGCCAGTCATCAGCAGGGCCCCTGAAGCACCCCCCACCTCTGTGCACTTCCTGGAAGGGCTGGCAAAGGCATCAGGCAAGCATTCAAATTACAAAATAGATGCTGCATCTCCTAAAGGGATTCCCTCGGGCGAGCACCCAGGCCTCTGTCTCGTTCACCTATGTATTCTCAGCACCTAATATTGTGCCTGGCACACGGAAGATGTTCGATAGATCATTGGGTTGGCAAACAAATGAACTTATCATCCACCACCAGTGAGGCAGAAGCCAAGGCATGCATTGCAGACTTGAACTCACCATTAATTATTTAGTTTGGGATAAGTCTCTTCACCTAGGTTTTCCATTCTGTAACCCCTAAATAATAATACCTAGGTCTCCAAATCCCCCTGAGAGTTAGCTATTTATCCCACAGGACTCTGAGACAAATGCACAGGGTAGCTTAAAAATGTAGCATTAGTTAGGACTATGTACTTAATCTTTCTTGAGCACCTATCATCTATACAATGCAACATTAGAGAAAGCAACCATTTGGGGGCTGGAGATTACAGGTAGCCTGGTATCATAGAAGAAAGGAAACTGGAAATTCTAGGACCTTGAGTGAGAATCTTCAGAGCCGGCTCTTGTTCACAGTTCAGAAAGCTGCTGGCCAATTCAACTGGGTCCTGTAGTCAATTCTGCCCTCAGAAAATTAGGAGAAAATACATTTTCAGGCAAAAAGTAAAGGAAGTTAAATCAGTTGCAGACTCCATTTCTCTCATTCCCTTCCTGTTTGCAAGAGACAGGGGATTCCAGTCGGTATAAAAATATCAATAACCACACAGTGGCATTTTCACAGTGCCATGCAGTTCACAATGTCTTTTCACCAGGATTTTCCCCTTAATACACATAACGATCCTCTGAGGTTCTATTAGCCCATCTCATGAGTCAGGAATCAGACACCCAGACCAAGATCACACAGTAAGTGAGAAGCAGGCCAGGCTCAGAATTCTCGTTTTCCAAACCATGCATGCTGTCCTCTCGGCACCGCCTCCTGGGAGTCAGAATGCTCTTTCTTCCCCACACCCCGATGCCTGGCTTGCTGCAGAGGCTGCCTTAGCTTCCTCATCCATGATACAAGCCTGACACTAACGGGGTGCACCAAGTAGGGTTGGTGTGCGGGTTCAGTGTTGTTGAATACTGGCCACACACAGGCAGTGCTCTGTAAACAGTATTACCGGCAGTAGAAGCAGTAGCAATCATACCGTTAACTGACAGCCCGCTCCCACTTCCAGGCTCATGCACAGTTTGCCCACCTCCTGAAAAGCTCTTCCCAGACAGACACAGTGCTCTCCCTTCGCTTCCCACAGTCTCTGCTCACAGTCACTCCCCAACCCACTCCATCACTTAGCCCAGCAAAAGTTCTTTACTCACTTTATTTTTCTTAGCACTACCACCTGACACTACACATACAGGGAGACTTCTTCAAGCTTGTAGAAAATGAAATTAAAAAATAAGTTTATTTTGGTGCCAAAAGAAAACTTGAAGTCCGTGCCTACCAGAAGTTTCAAAAAATTCATGGGAAATGTGTATCACTGAAAAATCTATGTATGGATTTCAAAATTTTTCTGTATCCAAATCAACTTATCTTTTTTCTTTTCCTTTGTTGGGGAAAGAGAGAGAGAGAGACAGAGAGAGCGAGCAAGCTCCCATCTGTTGGTTCCTGCTCAAATGCCTGCAAGGAGCCTGGGCTGGAGCCAAAGCAGGGAGCTGGAAATTGAGTCCAGGTCTCACATGGGTGACAGGAATCTAATTACTTTAACCACCACTGGTCCCTCCAAGGGTCTGTGGTAGCAGGAAGCTGGAGTCAGGAACCAGAGCTGGTTATCAAACCCAGGCACTCGGTGTGGGGAGCAGGTAGCTTAACCACTAAGCTAAATGCACCTCCCTGAATTTATCTTTTGATTCTGTTTTTCCATGCACTCTCCAAAGTACCCCCTGTATTTCTTTATTTCCTGACTCCTCCTTGAATAGGGTCTTTGTTTCCTTCGCTGCCTAGCCTCCAGCATCTAGAACAAAACCTGGTACATAGATATTTGTTGAATGGATAAAGGAGGCCTCCTGGATCCATTCACCAGGAAAGGAAGAGAAACTCTTGCTTTCTGTCTGCCCCTTGGATCTCAGATGAGACTTCAAAGTTTACAAAGTGCTCTTACATCCATCATCTCCTGTAATCTTCCATAATCTCCAGGGAATGAGTTTTGCTCCCCAGTGCAAAGGTGAAGAAACTGAGACCCCCCCCCCCAGACTCCCAGAAAGAGCACAGCAACTTTCTGGAGAGGCAAAGGTAGGGGATGGGTCCTGAGCCCCACTCCAAGGCCCTCCCCTGCCCCAGCAATTAGACACGGGGGGGGGGGGGGGCGGGGGTCTGCCTCCCTCTGCGCTTTGGTCTTGGTGCAGCAGCTGAGGTTCCCAGAGGAAGACTGGCCTACAGAGAGGCCTGGGAAATGATCTTATCACTCAGTCAAGAACCAAATATCACAGACAGCAGTGTTTTGTGAACTGATTTGTCAAAATAAACCCATGTGCTTATTATCAATATTATGTTTTAAATGCATAATGCCCACCCCAATGAATGGAATTTTTCTGCACCAAAATTAACTTATCTTTTGGGGCCAGCATTGTGCTGTAGTAGGCTAAGCCTCTGCCTGCAGTGCCAGCATCCCATGTGGGTGCCGGTTTGAGTCCCAGCTGCTCCACAGTAGAAGATGGCCCAACTACTTGGGCCCTTGCATCCTCATGGGAGACCCAGAAGAAGCTCCTGGCTCCTGGCTATGGATCAGTTCAGCTCCAGCCATTGCAGCCATTTGGGGAGTGAACCAGGGGAAGGAAGACCTTTCTCTCTATCTCTCCCTCCACCTGTCTGTAATTCTGCCTCTTAAATAAATGAATAAAATTTTTTTAAAATAAAAATCTTATCTTTTAATTCCATTTTTCATGAACTTTTTGAAGTAGCCTCAAACATAGAAAAAGAGGAAGAGGAGGGCTCTCGGGGAGAATCTAAATTTGCTGCCCATCGAGAGCAGAGTGACCCTCATCTAGAGCACAAACCCAGAGTTACCATAGATTTTTCCATCTTGGAAAGGCAAACTGCCCACAGCTCCCCTGCAAACAGAACCCTCAGCAGGCTCAACTTCATCCAGACTGACCTTTCTATGGAGTTGGATCCCTCAACTTCTGCAAGAGACAGCCTTGAGACGTTCAATAGTTCAAAGATGCATTTTTCAGTTCCTAAATAGTTATACTAAAGCAAACCTAGGTCATGCCAACCCCTACGAGGTAAGAATGAAGCTTAGTAAAGGCAGGAAGGTTCATACCATCGACCACCAAGTGCTCTACTGGCTGAGATGATCCAGAACCAGACAGGACCCTAAGGGGCACCCAACAAGTGACAAAGAAGGGATTATAAATATAACCATTGCACAGGTAAGTATTTAATGACCAATGATAATGAATGCTATTGCAAAGCACAGGGTGCTAGGAAAGCAAGCAAATAGGAACCCATGGTCAGTCAGTGTGGTCATAGGACCATGGTCAATGTGAAGGGGAAGGGTGTTCCCATGGGAGGAGTAGCCCAGGAACAGAGGTACCAGGTGAGGACTGAGAGCAGGCTGTCAGCAGCATGGGGGCCCTGGCTGAAAGCCCTGTCCGGCATCCTCAGTGATATTTGTGGTTGTGTCTGTCTCCTCCTTCTCAGTCCCCCACTGCAGGTGGGACTTCACAGGTCTTGATTTGCTGAGGTCCCAGTACCTGTCCTTTTCCTTCTATACTCTGCGGCTCTCCTCCTCTGCATGCTTTGTCATGCTTGCATAGGCAGTTTCACTTCGAATTTTGCATTTTCAGAAGAGCCCAAAAGTAATCACTGTCTTAGGCAGTGCCCAGAACTGACAGCCGGGAGCACTCGGGCATCTCGAATCGTGTGTGCAGGGGTGTGACCAGCCAGCTACGCAACTCACCTGGAGCAGGCAGATCCTGTTTCTCACATAACACACAGTAGTGTTCCAAAGGGAGAAGACAGCAAACTGGTGACTACTGGGTTAAGCACTGATTCTCGAAAGTATGTGTATGCAAGGCTAATATCTCCCATCAACACAAGTTCAATGAGAAAAAAGACAACTGATCAATATCCTCCGGGGAGTGTGAAAACTATATAAAATTAGAAATCCCTCAGTTGGAGTGAAATCTAAGTACCAGGGATATAACATCCCTTATGGAGAAAAAGAACAAGCTGCTTTGATGTATGTCTAAACCCACCTGGGAAATGGTGTCAGTTGCCCGCGAGGAACAGATAAGAGTCTTTCAAGGCTATCTAGGATTTCGGATAGCAAGGTCTATTTTTGTCTTAAGATGTTTAACCTTCACAGAGCTTAAGAAAGGCCCCCTATCCTTGAAATTAATATAATTATAACCTAAAACTTCCAGAACTAAGAAAGTCATCCCCAGAGATGACTGTATATAAAATCAAGCCTAATGAGATCCCGAGACCTAGAAGTCTGGCCTCATCCCATCCTGTGAAAAATCACAAAGGAGGGACTGCTGTTCTCCATTCAAATCACAGATGGGGCTGTGATGGATCACCGCCCAGAGCCCAGACCCTGCCTCCTGTGGTCCCGTTACGTCTCCCATTTTACTGGTGAGAAAAACAAGTCCCAGAGAAGTTAAGTCATTTGCTGAGTTGCCAGGCAAGGCAAGTCTAGTGTTACAGCATGATCCATCAGACACCAATGCTTCTCTACCTGTTGCCATCACCAACCACTTAGGATACTCCTTGTTTTTAAGTGACTGCTCTCAGCCTAGCCACAAATGGAAATTATCTTTGGTTACAGGAATCCCAGCTGTGGGCCCCAACTACAGAGGCCTCACAACCATTTCTAAAGACCAAGGGCTAATGTGAGGATTTTTTGGATGAAACTATAAAAATTAGGCAAATCAATTTGCTGGTGAAAACAGTCATTTATCAGTATTGTAGAGTCACAAATTCCAAACCCAAGTTGTCATTTAGAACAGAAAGCTGATGGGCCTGCAGTCACAGAGGCTGGGTTTCACTTGGCTTGGCCAGCTCCAGAGTGACTTCGAGTGAGCTGCCAACGTCACTTGGCTCATTTTAAAGGGGAGAGAAAAAGAAGTCCCATTTCACTGGATTATCTAGAAAATTAAAGGTACTATTTCACATGAAATAATTTTATAAGCTGCAAAGCCCTATACAAATGGAGGATTTAATTATAATTATTTCAACTCAGGTATTTGGCTAGGATCTTTTAGAGAATTTGAATCATCAAGAATTTTTTTTAAAGGAAAGCTGAAATGTAGTGTGGCATAAGGATTAAGGATAAAGCCGCAGCCTCAGGACACCCAGGTTCAAATCTTGGCTTTTCCCACCTAACTGGTTGGGTGGTCTCAGGCAGGTTAGTTCCCTTCTCTGTGCCTCAGTTCCCTTTTCTGAAAACCAAGAATACAGTCAAAACCAGTACCTCTCTTATAAGGCTGCCCTGAAGACGGTGTATGAGTTTAAAACACTTTAAAAAGGTGCAGTGCTACTCAGCACCCAGTGCGCTCAGTGTTATCACTGCACTCTTGGGATTTTCATCAAACAGGCAAAATGAGGACTGGGATTTAGTAGCTTGAACCACAAAACTGCCACCCAAAGTCAGCAGAGGGAAGTCATAATCAGGCACCTTTGGCAACCAGGTCTGAAATGTAGGATTTTTTTTAACCCTCTGGGGTACTCTTTGGAAAGAAATGTTAAGTCTTCATGCCCCCAGAATCACCCAGGGTCCTTCTCCCTTCCCTCCCCACTTCATATGCAAAAAAAGCCTCTTTGCTTTCCTTCAAGCTCTCATTCCCTGAATACCTGCTTGGCCCCTAAGAGCCTAGGATGGCCTGGGCCCCTGCTGGAGACAGGGCAGCTGAAGCCAGCCCTTTGGCAGCAGCTCCTCTCCCATCTTCCCATCATCCTCTCAATCCCTCTCATGCTTCAAGCTCACTGCGTATCCCACTTCCTCCCTGAAGACCTCTACCTTCTTGGGATTCTGTATATTTAATTGCCAACTCTGTACTCACAGGGGCTGTATAATTATTTCACAAGTGCCAGTTTTATTGCCCTTAAAAGGTGAACCCCCCAGGGGAATGGCCCTAGTTCTTCTAGATACCACACATATGCTCAATGCAGTGTTAGAAGCATCTTCAATGTCCCAAATAATTCTGGAAAGAGTTTAATTCACTAGAGGAAACCTCAGGCTCCATGTGAAATGGTCAGACCCAAACCAGGTTTCCTATTTTATTCCATCAAGAAATGCTGGTCCTGATCCACTAACTGTATCTCAGTATATATGCTTTACAGTCTTCTGTTAGCTAAGGTAACATTAGCAGCTGCAAATGGAAAACCCCAGAAGTTTGGTTTCTGGTAAATGTTAAACCTAGGCAAGGGTGCACCAGCAGGTAGCTTCCACCATGTGGCGATTAAGGGAGTGTTCCAGGCTGTTTCCATCTGGTGGTATCTTCAAAACTCCACCCCTTTACGTTGCCAAGCGACAGAAGGATCACATGTTCTTCCCTGGGAGCCTACAAATTACTTCCAACCTCTTCCCATTGGCTGGTATCTAGTCACATGGTCTCGCCTAACCAGGAGGCAGCTGGGAGTAGTCTAGCCATGGACCCAGGAAGTGATGAGGACAGATTTGGTGATCAGTTAGCAATTTTGGGCTCCCCATAAATCTGCCATCTGAAACGCCACCCTCCACACACACAACGGCTTAACCTTATTCACCTTTCTGTAGCAGAATTTGTGCCTCAGAAAAATAGTATAAAAGATATAGGACTGGAGTAAATCCTGGCCAGAGTTCCAGTTGTGTTGGAGTCCATGGTTAGGCGTCATGATTCACTCGGCCTTCACACCTGTGCAAGCCCCTCCCGGACCCAAGGCCTGGATTAGGCAGGTGGGGGAGGTAGAAGAGCAACTGTCCTGGTTGCCTTGCATTTGGCCACTGCACAGTTACTTGCTCTTCCAACAAGCACGTGTCAGTTGAAAAGCTGCCCAGTGGAGCAACAGCACACAGGCGTTATAGCAGATAAACCCTGGGCGGGCCTCCCACTGGCTACGTAACAGTAACAGCGTACTGCCTAAGCACGGTTTCCACGTTTTATTTCACTGAATCCTCACAGCCAGCCTGTGAAGGCGGCCCTCGCGTTCTCCCCCGACCCTCCAATCCCCCAAGGATCTCCGTCTCGTAGCCCTGGGCCTTCTCAGCCCTTTCCTGTAATTCACTTGCAGAAGACATGGTTGATGGGTGGAGGGAACCTGTATGCTCATTGATCTCTTCCCAGTCACTCCTTAAGGCAGTGGAAATAGCATACACTTGAGAATCAAAACACTGAAGTTCAAGGCCAGCATGTGGCGTAGGCAGTTAAGCCACCACCTGCATCACCAGCATCCCATATATCAAAGTGTGGGTTTGAATCCCAGCTGCCCACTTTCAATCCAGTTCCCTGCTAATGTGCCTGGGAAAGCAGCAGAAGATGGCCCAGTCCACCCATGTGGGAAACCAGAATGGAGTTCCAGGTTCCTTGCTTCGGCCAGGCCCAACCTGGCCGTTACAACCATTTGAGGAGTGAACAAGAGGATGGACGATCTCTCTCTCCCTCTCTGTCTCTCAAATAAGTAGATCTTAGAGAAAAAACAAAACAAAACAAAACAAAAACCTGGGGCCACCACTGTGGCGCACCTGGTTAAGCAGCTGCCAGCCGGCATCCCATATGGGTGCCAGTTCAAGTCCCAGCTGCTCCAAGTCTGGGAAAGCACAGAAGATGGCCTAAGAGCTTGGGTGCCTGCACCAACGTGGGAGACCCAGAAGAAGCTCCTGGCTCCTGGCTTCAGCCTAGCTCAGCCCCGGCCATTGTAGCTATTTGGGGAGTGAACCAGTGGATGGAAGATATTCTCTCTCTCTCTCTCTCTCTCTCTCTCTGTAACTCTGCCTTTCAAATAAATAAATAAATCTTAAAAAAATCCTACTTTCAGGGTGGGTGTTTAGCATAGTGGTTAAGGCCTCTGTTCCCACATCAGAGTACCTGGGTTTAATACCTGGCCCCAGCTCCAGACTCCAGCTTCCTGGAAATGCAGACCCTTTGAGCTCAAGTTGGTAACTCCCTCCCCTCAGTGTAGAAAAATCTTAACTGAGCTCCCAGCCCCTGCAGCCAACAGCCATTGTGAGCATTTGGGGAATGAACCCATGCATGGGAGCTGTAGCTCTCTGTCTCTCTTTCTCTCTCACACTCATTAATAAATAAGATATTAAAAAACAAATAAACCTAAGTTCAAATCCCAACTTGACTGTACGAAGTTCAACCAACATAACTTATCTCTGAGCCTCAATTTCCTTGTCTGTAAAATGGGATCAGAAGTCCAACCTCCATGGGCTACTGAAATGGATGCAGGCGCTCAAAAAAGTGAGAATTTCCCATTCTCCCCCTCTCCTTGAGGGCAGTGATAAGGATTTATTCCTGGCCACTAACACTAACACAATAAATACATAATAAATGAGGGTTTGAATGCATTGAATGACAAGCTTTTCTGCTGAAAAATAAAAATAATAAACACAAACTCTTCCTTTAGAAGTCTGTTTTATCTCCCCTCCCCCTTCCCACACACTCCATTACTCTTCTCTCTTTGGGTAACATGAACTTTTTTTCTTTGTCCTCAGAAACTTTAAATGGCTAACAGAGCACCTCAGGATTCTTTCCCCCGGCCAGTACCCTTCGCTTTCAAGTCGTGCTCAGCAAGATTATTCGGATATTGGAGCTAAAAACGGTCAGATTACAAGTGGAGGTCCCTGCAATGCAACATTCCCCGTTGCAGGATTCTGGAATTACACCAAGCACCAGGGAGGGAGGCTCTTCCCCAAAGGGCTCCAGGTTTGAAAAAAGCCTTTGTTTTAAGATTTTGCAAAACTGTGCTGTGCAGTCTCCTCTCAGAGGATCCCCAGCACCAGCCTGGGCTTGGCTCACACCCAGAGGGTCTACGTGCCCCACTGTTGGGGGGGTCCCCACATACTACAAAACGGGCTGTTCTTTGTGCCTCATTTGCTGTCTCCTCTGACAGCAACCAGGGATGTGGAGCCTGACCTTCTGTTCTCCAGGGAGCCCCTGATCAGATGGTGGCTCACCCACTCTATGCTTACCTGGTCCATGGCACTGCGCAGGTGCTACTTGTCCCTGAAGTTCTTTATTGTCACAAAATCTCTGTAGGTCAGATACGTGGTTTTCCCATTTCACAGGTAAGAAAACAGAGGCTGAGCAGATAAGTAACTCTGCCCATGTAAACACCAGAGCCCCTGTTCAAACCCTGGTCTATCAGGTTCAAATCCCAGTTTATTTGCGTTACTCCACGCCACCTCTTTACCAGAATATCAAAGAAAGTCCATTCTGTATGGAAATACTTGAAAAAATAAACAGTGTGGACTGATGGATCTTGTAGGTCCCTTCCTTCTCTTTTAAAGAAAAAAAAATTTATGGTTCTATGAAAGGAAGGGGGAAAAAAAAGCAAGAGAAATGCAAGGAGGCCAAACATTATGAGTCCTGGCTTATCAGTATTTAATAACAGCTTTTGGATCAAAACTGCATAGAACCTTATTTATGGACAGACAGTTACCGTTCAGCAGGGCCTTTTTATACAACCTTTTCATGTGAGGATGTTGTAGCCTTCTACTGCCTTTCTATTAGTGAGAGATGGGGTGTGAAATGTGCTGGCCCTGCCAAGATGATCCCATTAAATTATCTGCCCTCTTCCAGTGTAATTCACTCAGGATAACAGTTGGGGCCTGGGCGTTCTCAACCGCGGGGTGGGGGTGCAGCAAGACATTCAGGTGGTGGCAGCATCCCAGTGACATCACCCTCCTGCACGTTCCACTGCCTCACCAAAATGAAGGGGATGCCACAATTACCCCATTCCTAAGCACACGGGAAACCCCAACCGAGCTTACTGCAACAAAGAGAGAGCCTTTTTACTGCTGTTTATTTTTATTTTGTATTCGTTAGCTTTTTAGATATTCCTGGCATGC